>NC_136868.1:23591645-24791645 GCF_951799975.1 Gobius niger | reverse complement strand
CAGTACCATAAGGTGATTGAGATTGCAGTTTGCATGTAATGTAAACTACCATGTATTTAATGTATGCATTCCACATCACAAGCTAGTAATGTATCTTCAGACTAGCTGCGCTTTTTAATCTTAATTTTGTATCTATTTCATCTCAGACAACACATGACTTCTCACGTGAATCAAGCACTCTTTACACTGTCTGCCCTGATGAAGACCTAAGCGGTCCAAACGGGTTGGTGTCCCTCATAAAAGAAAGGATTTTTACTATAAGTCGTCTGTGCCTCGGATCTCCTTTTTTGTCAACAGATGTAGGATGTTACAAACTAAGCATGTCTAGCCTGTGGAGCAAGTTGTGATACATTTATTCAAGATAGATTTTATGTCAGAAAGACTTAGGTCAAAACATTTGGATAAGCAATTCCAAACAGATCAGAATTTCCATAGAAAACTAATGAGGCATTTCTCATTTCTATCGCGTATCATAACTGGCTTCATCAGTAAAAGTGTTTTTTTCGTGCACTACAGTATACATAAAGTAATGATCCTGAAAAAAACAACAACCTCTGAAACAGCCAGGGTTGCAAAGATTCAATTTGCCTTTTTGGTAACAAATTGACTTAATGTTATCCAACAAAGCAAATAGTTCTTAGTTAGCCCCTTTGTTATCTCAAAAAGTTCAACCATTTTCAGCAACAATGTCCTGAATGAGCATAAGTCTGTTAAGATAATAAGTGCAACTGGAACAAAATGTTCAACAGCGTGACAACCAGTGACAAACAAAAGTATTTTCTTTGATTCCGGTTTCCGTTGAGCGTTACAGTTTTATACACATTTCAATGTCAGCCTGGCCTCGGATTCAATTCACAAACTCAAGGCATAACTCAGCAGACTTCCTGTGTTCCATAACCAGGCAGAGAGAGGAAGTGTTGCTAATATAAACACATTAAAAGTGATGGCTTTTATCTTGAATATAGCACATTGGAATCTGCTGTTTAGACAGGGAACGCGGTCCTGTTCTGCCTCATCGCCTCGCAAGCCAAGGCTGCTTTCTCCAAGGATATAATCCAGCATACAGTTCCTGTAGCTGCAGTTTTCCATACAATGAGGTTAAAAATAAGTCACAGATTTGGAGTGGCTCAAGTGCCCTGAGGTCCAGGAAAGCCCTCATATAACTCCTAATATGTGAATGCTGACCTTAATGGAAACAATTAGACCAGGGCAATTACTGTAGACGTACATCCTTTGGAAATGTTAAAGTGATTGTAATTATGGAATAGAAATGACGACTATGATGACGTTCTGTGACAACCTTGTTTCCTTTAGGGGGATATTTCATTTTGCACAGTATGTTTATGTTTATGACCTCACCAGTTTTTCCTGCATCCTCTACTCAGAGTCCTCTTTCACTTCAACTCAAAATCTTGAGTCTTCCTGTCGTGTGTGGCTCTGTGCAAGGCCAAACAATAACGGATCTGACAGGTGGGACTTTATTGATGTACACATTTTAAAAAAGTTAAGTCAAGATGTTATTCTTTGTCTAATATCAAATATAGCCTGATCACACAAACAATATATCCAACTTTGTTATAATATAAAACGCTTTTAATAAATACATGGGAAATGAATTTGTGTAATCTAAAAGTCAACACTAATGTCCCAGCAAAGACAGCACAGTGTTATCTGCATCGATCAGCATCAGAGGGCGTGTACAGTCACAAGCACACGTGGGCTGAGACACACCCCCAGTGCAAACAGGTCTCCACGCCTCCTCCCGCACACTGACACTGAAGTGGAGGGGAGTGGGTCTGTTTTCAACACAGAACTTTAGATTTAAGCGAATTTACACAAGATCCCAAGATAACACACGTATACACTGCGCAAACCTCACCACAACTCCATCTAATGTTCCAAACTAGAAGAATACAATATAGAACAAAAAGTGATCCTGGATTTTTATACGTATTACATCAATCCACTGCTAAAAATGAGCCAGTGTACCCCCAGTATTGGACATGACCCAGTGTACCCCCAGTATTGGGCATGCATTACGCGTAAAACGATCAAAAACAAAAGTAATTGAAGGATGTAAACTCACCGGAGTTCTCCAGTCATCCCGAAAGTCTATGTTCACATTCTGTCAAATTCAACTAAAAGAGCCTGAACTGACATTGTTATACTACGCACACAGCAGTGCCATCTTTACGCACAGACCATGCCTATTCTCTGACTTCATCCCTTGGAACAATGTTAAAACCTCACTGAAAACACATTTAGTCTACTATTTTAACTATCCAGAC
This sequence comes from Gobius niger, assembly GCF_951799975.1. Taxonomy (NCBI): domain Eukaryota; kingdom Metazoa; phylum Chordata; class Actinopteri; order Gobiiformes; family Gobiidae; genus Gobius; species Gobius niger. The sequence goes on along the minus strand of NC_136868.1, from coordinate 24,789,357 downwards.
CGAATGTTTGTCTCCCCCCATCATGATGTCAAGTGAGAAGCGAAAAAAAAAAAAAAAAAAAACACCACCAAAGCCAGGAGGACCCACTCCCCCCGATGAACAATAATGCGTGAAAAGTGAAATTAGATGAATGCCAAAGAATTTCTCTTTGCTTGAAGAACATATTTAACAAGGCTTTAAGCTGTCACAGGAATGCTTTGTGGTCTGCTGGCCAAAGGGAGAGAAATATGTTAATAATGTAGGCTACTGCCATACCAAATATGGCAATACTGTTACGTCTGAGCTCTGGTGCGCATCTGGAAACGCTTAGCTGCTCTGAATAAAGGCACTGCGGAGCCAGAAATAGACACTGTTAAACGTATTTCTGCCCACACCTTCAAGACTCACAGAGAAAGTACTATTTTAAACGTCACCGAACCATGATATTAAAAGTTCTTGTGGCAAAGTTCTCTTATGAGCTAAAGCGTGCCACAGGTAAACAAAGCGCTTTACGCACAAGGGTTACAGTTTTCACATCACAGAAACTTATTTTTTGGTGCTGTGTAGTGAACTCTAATTCAGTGAACAAAAGACTAATGTTTTTTTTCCATCTAAAAAAGACGCCTACAAATTCACAGAGGCTTTTGAATTGTAGAAGAGTGAAGCGGAGGAATGGACAAACAAGAGAGAAAAATGTGAGACGGAAAAGTGTGCTGAGATGGGATCCAGGGGGGAAAAATCCATTTGAGAGGAGATGGGAAGAAAGAAAAAAAAATAGAAAGCTTTAGACAGGGTGGAGCTTAGGTCTTGGATGGAAAATGCGCCGAGAAACATTCCTGGCATAGTTTGGGAACAGTTCAACAGGCAGCCCAGGGACGACGTCAGCTTCCCAACCGTATATAAGTCCGAAGGTGGCCGTGCTTCAGCAGACTGCAAACGCTTTACCCAGAGCTTCAACTACTCTAAAAAAAAAAAGGAGTCTTAGACACGAGAGACTACGACGCAAACACCACGAGACAGACGGCGTTGCGAAGGAATTTACGGATACATTTTGAAGACCGCTTTTCTGAAATAGGATTTGAACAAGACATTATTTCAACATGCTGATGCTGACTGTTGCCGCGATCATCCTGGGGAGCCTCAACCTGGTGAGTTTTTTTCTTTTTGTTTCCTGTGCTGTGCCTTAATAGTTATTATGAAGTCAAAGTTTGGTGAAAGTGGTGTGTTAACGCGGAGCTTTGCGCTTTGCTTGTGTAGGTTCTCTCCTCCTCGTCTTGCCCCGCGGTGTGCGAGTGTCCTCATGAGATGCCCAAGTGCGCACCCGGCGTGAGCGTGGTCCTGGATGGCTGTGGCTGCTGCAAAGTGTGCGCCAGGCAGCTAAACGAGGACTGCAGCCTGACTGAGCCTTGTGACCACACGAAAGGGCTGGAATGCAACTTTGGAGCCAGCTTTGCTCTTGCTACAACTCGTGGCATCTGTCGAGGTATGTTTAGAGGCTTTGCTATCCTAATGGCTTATTGTACAGATTGAATTAAATAAAGGAAAAAGATAGAATATCTCTAAACTGGACAAATCTGCATGATTTAAACAGTGTGAAATGTCGACATAAGGAAATCTACTAACTAAATGTCAAAGCACAGGCAGTCCACTGTGGAGGGAAAGAGATATCATTAATAATCAGAAGAATTTTAGTTTAACTAATTCTTATCTGGGAACCATGTGATGTCTTGAGCAGAGGTCTTAAAGCCAAACAGGAAAGAAAAACATTCCTTTGCTTGTGTTTTTCTGCAGCCAAGTCAGAGGGCAGACCCTGTGAGTACAACAGCAGGATTTACCAGAACGGAGAAAGCTTCCAGCCCAACTGTAAACACCAGTGCACATGCATCGATGGGGCAGTAGGCTGTGTCCCACTGTGCCCACAGGAACTCTCTCTGCCCAACCTTGGCTGTGCCAACCCAAGACTGGTCAAGGTGCCAGGCCAGTGCTGTGAGGAGTGGGTGTGTGATGACACCAAGGAGATAGACATCTTGGAGAAAATCTTTGGCAAAGATATTCTGACTGAAGAGCTGGAGAAGGACCTCACCAACAGAAATGAGCTCATTGCAATAGTCAAGGGTGGACTCAAGTCTCTATCAGGTAAGAAACCAGATTCCTCTTTAAGAGTCTAAAAGATAATCAAAATCTGACAAATGGCTAATCTGTCTTTATGTTTTGACCACAGCATACAGACCACAGCCTGAGGTACAAATGTTTGACAACCAGAAGTGCATCGTCCAAACCACGCCCTGGTCCCAGTGCTCCAAAAGCTGTGGAACAGGCATCTCTTCCAGAGTCACCAACAACAACAGTGAATGCAAGTTGGTCAAAGAAACAAGGATCTGTGAAGTGCGGCCATGCACTCAGTCACCTTATTCCAGCCTCAAGGTAGGTTCAAAGAACATGCACTGAACAGACTGAAGCATCATGAACAAACATCAAAAGACAAGCTTTCAGTCCGGAGACTAACCTTGAATTCTCTTTTCATTGTTTTTACAGAAAGGCAAAAAGTGCAGCAGAACAAAGAAGTCTAGCCAGCCTGTGAAATTCACGTACGCCGGCTGCTCAAGCCTCAAGAAGTACAGGCCCAAGTACTGTGGAGCCTGTGTGGATGGCAGATGCTGCACCCCCCATGACACTAGAACCATCCGGGTCAAGTTCCGCTGCGAAGATGGCGAGACCTTCAACAAGAACATCATGATGATTGAGTCCTGCAAGTGCACTTACAACTGTCCGAATGCCAACGAGGCCTCATACCCCTTCTACCGGCTCTCCAACGACATCCACAAGTTCAGAGACTGAGCGCAACTGTGGACAACCCCCCTCACCAGTGAAAGCAGGGGTGTAAATAGACTTCCAATCGACTACCAGCTTCTTGTTGTAACTAGATTCCCAAGGAATTGTGGGCTTACATCATGAGGACTTAATGAAGTGCACTGTTTGCTGTGACTATCAGCATTCTTACTACCAACTGCTTCATATTAATGGAGCATCATGAGTAGCTTCGTTATGGAGCAAGATGTAACTAATATTTGTACATGTATCTTAGTCGCTGATATCAATTCACTGTGTATATTTTGATCTTTTACATTTGGACATGACCCAGACTGTAGACTTGTGTGTGCATATGAAGACATGCACATGCGCAATCTCAATTAGCCGACCATCCTTTAACCTTATGAACAACACATCAACTTGTTTGACAAGTGTGTGGTTTCATTTTTTTTCATGACGTGGGCATTACTGTTCATGTTTTGTGGCAGCTATTCAATTCCCTGAACAAAAGACAAAGCGAAACATGTCAAAGGATGAATGAATGTTTTTATTGTTATTATTATTTATCAAAAGTGTAGCTACTTTATTTGAATATTAAGTGTCATACTGGAATAAGTTGTAAAATTGATTTAATTTTATATGTTCCAAATAAAACTGGTTTATTTATGACATATATGGTCTGACTTGTGTTTATCTTGGCTAAGAAGTACAGTGCTTATATGCAGATCCCGAGGTAGGGGTTGCTCGAATTTGAATTTAGCAGAAACTGTTATATCAGAGTGTAGACCCAACAGATTTCCAGACACTGAGCAAGGTCCGTCTCTTCTTATATAACACAGTCTCAACTGACTTTGTGTGCTTTAAGATGCCATTCTGAAACGTACAGGCTTGCTTTCATTCGAGCTGGCTAAGCCATACACTTGACTGCTTCTGAGAAGGGAAAAAAGATTAAGTCCATGAGTAGCAATGAGTATGGGAGTATGCCAAGAATCCTAAGTGCTGCACTGAATGGACTGGGATTAGACACCATGCAGGAAGCACAATGACTATTATTGTATACAACTGGGCTGTATGAACAGAATGCATTCCTGGTTCGACCTTTTTTCACACGTATCACTGCCAATTTGACCTCATTCATTAGCAGCTGCTATTAAAGTGCACAGAGTGCACTGGCCTCATCTGGCTCCAGCAGCGCAACTGTTTTCTCAAAACACTTGTAAACAGCTCTTAAGGGAAGGAGGGGATCCCTGTGCAAAGTTGTTAGAATTTTTATTGCGAGGAAGCAACACAGGAGACATTTAACATGTTAAACTGAATGTTTGCATAAGACCATTTTGCAGGACGCTTTCTATTTTTAGGTTCACCTATGCCTAAGCTAGTCCCATGTGGATGTCTCCCATCTGTATGAATCAAATTAACCCTTGTGTTATTTGTCTTGGTTTTGGATGTGATGACAGATGCTTGCACCAGGTGCAAAATACCAACAGTACGGTTTATAGTGGGGTAGAGCTGCAGAGCTCAGGGGCAACGACTGGGAAGGCTTTCTTTTTTTGATCCAGGTAGAGGGAGCGGCTCAGGAATGCAGCAGTGGCTCAGAAAGCAGACATCCTGATGGGCGGCAGATGTTGGAAAATATTTCAGAGCAACATGTTCACTTTAGCTATGAAGATTTTCCAAATATACACAAACACTCCCAAGTAGTCAATTATATTCACAGAGCCATTTTATCTCTGCACAAACTATTTTAGAGCTTGTCAATATGATGTGTTTGTTCCATCAGTACAATGATACTGTAGAGGAGAACACAGCTTTAGGTCTAAAGTGTAATAAGAGGCTGAATAAAACATAGTCTTTGATTGAACTGCTGCCTACCGCACAGGATGTGCTCTCTAAAATTGTACACATTCCTCACATGAAAGGTTAACCTAATCACAAAGATGAGCTGTGACTGGATTTACAGACACAACAAACCCAGTACGCCCCCTTTAAATGTGTCCTGCTCTGTGGCCTCAAGGGAGAAAGTTCTACATTTGGCCCTTCATAATGTACTGACATTTGTTAACACAATGCAGCTAACTTGGTTATGCAATTGCATCTGTATGTTATGTGAGCAGTCCTTTCGGTCATCCGTGGCATTCCTTCATAATGCACTGACAGGCTCACTATCGGGCTGTCTAAACTCTCTCCAGGAGCTCGGGGATCACATTTAATGTTGGAAATAAACGGTGAAGTCTGGGCAACACTGGGACAACCTGTAAAAACTATTGCTCAGACACAGAGACAAACAAGCCTCTCACACACAGGCGCCGTGCAATTAAATCACTCAGCAGCTACCTCATTCCCTCAACCCAGAACGTGTTTATATGACAAAGACATTAGCATTAGACCTTCATCATGGACTACGTAATGCTATGCAAACAGGAGCTTGAAGCAACAGTGGTCATTACTTCAATCTGGAAGTTGTACCGCACTGATGTCAGCTCTTTAACAAAAAAAATCACATCTACTATAACTGCAGGTAAACGTCATAAGCAACAGAGGGGCCACCTGGGGAACTTCAAATTTTACTGGCACCATCTGCTGGACAAAGTGGAATAGAGCAACGCAAGTATTCTAAAACGGATCAAGTGACTTGCCAAATCAGGGTGTCACTTGAACGAGCATGAAATAACATGAATAAACACAGAACATTGCAAGGGAACAGTGACGTAAACCTTTTTACCACACCCATCACATTTCTATGTGAAATTACATAAGAGGAGCTGATGACCGGGCCGCTGGACTGAGTGTCCCCAGAGGGCTCTCTCTGGCCAACACACTGATCATTTACTCAACACAAGCTGAGCATTGATGGGAGAGGCGTCTCACTTGAGCCGAGACGAGGCTGGGACTGAAAGCGTTCGAAAGGGGGCAGCGGGCGTCAGCAGCTGAGCTAATGTTGGCACAGTTTGACCCCACCATTGTCCGATGAGGTCACAGAATCAGTGAAGTTACCTAAGGGCTTTAACGCTCCTGTGGGTCCATTTAGTATTTTAACCACAGGGTTTGACTCCTGAACGCTACAGTGACTTTTATTGGACTTTAATTGAATTATTGACTGTGTGTTTGCATTGTCTCGGTACTGCATGTTTCCTATTAGGGTGATTTCATTACTTAACAGTGGAGGATAATCTGCCTCGTTAGTTCTGGTTTCTTACAGACACATTGACAAAAGTGTTTTTTGAATCAACCAGTGTTAATTTTGACAACATATTTGAATTTAGTTTTAGTCTTAGTCTTTTGACGAAAATGTAATTCCATTTTAGTCTAGTTTTAGTCGACTAAAATTGCAAGTAAATGTAGTCGACTAAATTTAAGACGAAGTTAGTCGACTTTGCATTTATAATGTTCATTATAATCATATTTAATCTTGTTCCTCTGCTTCATGGAGCTGCTCCACATGAACAAAGCTCAGAGCTGATCCTTTGGCAGAGAATTTACATGATCTGAGGCTCTTTCAGACGGTCAATAGAAGTTTGGATGATTTTAGTCTCTCCCTTTCATTTTTATTTAGTCTTATATTAGTCGACTAAAATATCAGGACATTTTAGTCACAGTTTTAGTCTCATGAAAAACGTTTAATTTAGTTTTAGTCCAATTTCAGTCGATGAAATGAACACTGGAATCAACAAAGAAAAACATAGCTGATTGGGGTTTATAATAGTGAAAGGACGCTTTTGCTGTGCCGAGTATTTGACAGTGATGTTTCTTTCAATATTTGAGCAAAAACTACATTTGATCAGGAAGAGGAGTGGACTTCAAAAATAGTGCATCCTAAACCTTTTTCAGGCCCCGTTATATAATAGTAGGTTCATGCGAGTCAAAGCACAATACCAGCATACTTCCAGCTGAGCGATGTGACACGTAAGCCTTTACTCATTCTCTGTCTTAACAACTTTACCAACCCTCTGGGCCGGAGCAAAACCCATCATGTGAATCTTTGAGCAGCGGTGGGTCTTTTAATCAGCAATTTGCCAACATTTCTGTGAAACCCGAGTGACATGAGTGATGTATTTTCCGACTCTTTCGTCTGCCCCATGCTGGGTAATTGCGGCCTGGTTTCCACTGCAGTGAAGAGCTAAGGGCGAGTAAGGCCGAAGTCTTTAAATCACCTCCTGCGTTCTCTTCCAATTCTGATTTCTTTTACATGTTTTGTCTTTGGCCTGGGCGTGCATCATGGAGAACACTCGAAAAAGGTTAAAGGGGACACAGGAAGAAGCACCCTCGCCTCTGCTTGATCTACACAAAAAAACAAGAACAATTTAGGACCATAGATGCACTAAATACACTAAGAGAACAGTTACGGTTAAACAAAACAGTTTATATCTGAAGACAGAACTCGGGAAGCCTTAACATAATGGATCATGTGTAGCGACAACTCGTCAAACTGTGAAGAAAAGCAGCAGGCAACTTGTTTCAAGTCATAGAAGGGTCATTCTTTAAATGCGGTGCCTTTTGTGTCCCCAGTCTGAAACAAGCTGTATTTTCTGAAAATATAACGATTTTAATCTTTATATATATTTATTGTGAAATACAAACTATGGGGTATTATATAATCAAGGACATAACCCCAATTATTGTGCATATCATTTTTTTTAAATGCTTTGTTTTTCTGTTTTTTGTGATTTTGCCTTGTCCCCAGTGCAGTTTCCACTATTTTGTTTGCAAAAGTAAAGGAAAAAAAATTATAACTTGAACTTTTTTTTAATACTTATATCAAAACAAACGAATTGTTTTAAATACTGAACATTTTTTTTGTTGGGTTTTGTTTTAATTGTTTAAAATGTTGGTTTAATGTTTGTCCCTGGGTTCTCTGTCCACTGTGTTGACCTGAAGTGACGGTCCCTTTAAGTAAGCTTAAACTTCAGACTTCAACTTCATTCACACAGAAACTGTACTTTCTGTGTGAATTTCAAAAGCCCTTCTAGGGATGGACATTGCAAATTAGCCTTGGCTATAAATGTTGTAGTGTGCTACATGTTTATTGTTCACACATGTCCCTATCAAATAAATAAAAATAAAAAATAAATTAAAAAAAGCTCCGCACACTTCTCCTTGACTCTAGCTTCTGATGTGATGTCACACCAGTGGAGGGAAATTCAATTGTGGTAAAGGTTCTTACTTTTTATGTGTCAAAAATTTTATTTGAGATATTTTATGAAGTAGATTTAGTGTGGTCAATCTTATGGTGTCCACTGTGTTGACCCTGTTTTGTTCAGAAAACAATCAAATTATATATTTTTTAAGTGTTCTTGGGTTAAAATGTACATTTCTCATCAGCTATCAAAATCGTGTTAGCTATAATGCTAATACAAGCTAGAGTAATAGCCATTTTTGTTGTAAAATGTCCACCGTGTTACTATGTTGACCATATTTGGATAACATAGTGGACATATGTATACAATCAATGGACTGATTTATGGATTGATTGATTGATTGATTGATTGATTAGTTAGGTTTGTGTAATTAATAATGTACATAAAAAAATAAAAAAATCCATATATAAAACACAATTTAGTCGTCATTGTCCTTTTTCAAAGGAATGTCACAGAAGCAACACTACGCTACTCATAAAGTGGGTCATTTTGCTTCTGAAACACAGACATAGAATTATTTAAAATATTTCTTAACTTATGTACACAGATGGCCCTCTACGTTGCAAAAACAAATGGTACCAATTATTGAGAAATTATTTAGATCATGTAAAGACGTGCAAAATGACTAGTGGTGGGACTTAATCGAGTTGTAATTAATTAATCGCAATTAATCGCATTCAAGCATTATTTATTTTTTAGAGGTATATTTTAGATGTTTCCTTGTATTTTCCTGCATTTGAACAAAGTATTGTGGCGATGTGAGGCCTGTGTGAACGTTCCAAACACTTTTTGGAGAATGATCTTTTTAAATCGGTTTATGTCGGCGCTTAACTGTGTGAATAAACAACTTTGACAGTCAAATTGTGTTTGGCTTTACGTGTTGTTTGTGCCTAAGCAAGGAAAAAAAGAAACTGAAGTGGTGAAAGTTAAGTGAATGAATTAATCGTAATTGACAGTTATTTTCAACCTTCTTGATCACATGGTAGTTTGAGACATACATGTACTTTCTATTTTTTATCACCTTGCGATTGAGATCACATGTTAAACAAGAGCAGAATCAAACGCTTTCTCACTTTCTACAGAGAATACCACACTGGCACAGTATGATGCATGATTTCACCGCTCTAACTCAACAGAGTAACGTGCTGAAGCGTATCTCATAATGCCAGCTCGCACGCAGTATAATTATGTTCTACCCACCACATTAAGATTAATTGAAAACTAAAAACAGCCTTGGAACTTTCACAAGGGCAATTGAGTTAAATGAGATATTATTGCAAATGTCTGTATTCCACATCGTAAAAGACTATTTTGGGAAAACTGAAAGTGCACAGCTTTTGTGTGGTTGTGTTGACTTTAAAGAGACAGAAAATGAACAGAGATGCACCAAGTCTGGTCCTCCTTGTAAATGAGATGTTAAACCTCATGGGGTTTTCCCAATAATATGTTGAAATTGAGATTAAAAAAGAAAAAGATTCCACAGATGTGTCAGCAAAACACCCACCCAGCTTGCGTAAGTTTGTGGTGCAAAGTCTGAGAAGATGCGATGTAGATTTGGTTTCTAATCAGAATTTATTTGAAAAATTTAAGTTCATCTGACATACATTTAAAGAATTGAGTGAGCTGAAAATGAGTCGAAAAGGGCAAAATAAAACCAGCACACATCCTATTTAACAGAAACACAGAGCAGTTCTCCTATAGATGGACACATTCTCGTGTGAGCTCATTGTTGCTGATGCAAAAGGGTGGAAACTGCGTCATCATGGAGCAGACATCAAACGCAGTGCGCCCACAGGGGTTAACATCCAGCGGATGGGTTATAAAAACACGTCTATGAACACAGGCCCCAGCAACTGGCCGCATCACCAGTTATTACTGGCACTGTGTTGTGGTAATGAACGGACACCAGTGAACGGCGCAGTATGTGCAGGCCTGCGTGCGTAAGCATATTCACACATGAAAGGTGTGAGAAAAACGAGCGTATCCATGTCAACATTTATTAGCTGATAGAAAACAGAGACAGATGCTTTTGCTGAAGCTTTACAGTGATTTTGTGACAAAGGCATTGAGCGTCTAACTTAGCCTCACATGCCCTTCCCTCAAACTGCACAAACATGAATATAAATGTAGCCCTCAACAACTTCAAATAATATAAAACAAGGCCCTTTACTTGTAACTTTACTGAGTAGTAGTAACAGTGATACAAAATCATATTTTCATCATAAAGATATTATGTTCAGCACATCCTTGTTTGTGTAAAAATGGTTATTGCTTCTCAGTTCCTTTAGTCACACAACTGTGAGCTGACTCCTGCCCATTATGACTTTCTTGCAGCACAATTTGTGCCATCTGGAGCACTACACATGTCCTGTATTATTTTGCTGCTGCTTCTCTGCTCAGTACTCGTCACCTCACTCTCTGCATTTTCCTTGTAGCCTGATGCCATATCATTTGACACATCCATACGCAACATTTCCTGTTCAGTGGACCTTTCACTTGTGTCAGAGCTCTCAGAGGAACTACTGTCTTCATCTTCATCACTGCTTTCTGACAGTTCTCCCTCCTCCTTGGTTTCCTTTGCGTCCTCTCGCTTTGCCCGTTTCGCTTGTGGCGAGTCGATTTCTGGTGATCCAGTCGATGTTTTGAGACACAAACTTGGTTTATGCTCATTGTGATGGTTCCCTCTGTCAGTGGGGAGAGCACTGGTGTTTGAGGATTGTTCCGCTGAAAGAGAATGATCTTATTTGTACATAAATGTTTCATAAACACTTCAGCACACGTGAAATGGGTCAAGGTTGTCCAAACACAAACGCACAAGGAATGGGTGTGATAAACACTGAATAATGTTTAGGTTAGTGTTAAAGACGTGCAAACAGCAACAGAAAGAGTGCAAGACATGCGGGGAATGATGACGTGACTTTTTGGCTCCATGGTGGTTCCCACAATGAGGCCCAATGCCAGCAATTAGTTACGCAATGAAGCAGGGTGGACATGTGTGAAAGAAAGACTCTGAAATAATGGCTATAAAACGATAATTGTGAGTAATAAGCAATTATTCGCAAATGCCATCTCCCTGCAGGCCTAGGAGTTATAAAACACATGCAATCATGTGTGGAGCTCAAAGTTATGCTACTTTATAAAACAAAACAGGAACAAGACCACAAGTACTTCTGTTACTTTTTACTTCGTAGGAGATAAAAAGTGAGGAGAGACATTCAGCAAATTGTCAGAGCTGGGAGTGGATCTTGATGATGATGATGATGATGATGGTGATGTGATGAAAACCAGATGTTAAACTTTGCTTTCACAAAATCATCCACCATTTCACTAATGGTGGACTAAATAATCCAATTCCCTAGATTTGAATGGAAAATGTGAACATTAATACAATAATTGGATAAAAGTAATAATTGGATATAATAATATATTGACTATGAACGTTGTTTATCTGTGGTTGTGTTCTAGTTCCTGTTTCTGGTATTAAAATAGTCGACACATATGTTGTTCACTGCGTCCAATTGCTAGTTATCACTTCCTGCACTGGCTTCCAGGCTTGGCATGTGCCATGATCAGGATGTTATGAAGGCTAACATAATAGAGAAAGACTGTGGGACCAAGGCTTTATCAGCAAAAACACACACACTTCAACTAAAATGACCTTATTTGTCATTCTGGCGGTCTGGGCCTGACTGGGTAATGATAGAGAGCAGAGTGTGACCTGTTGAGTCATTTTAATGAGAAATACACAGTTCCTACTTCTGCTCTTGTTGATATGCCACTTTATCAAGAGTCATGCTCAGAAAACACCACTCATAAAGACAGTGCGTCGGAGATGAAACGTTTTACAAATCACAAGGCCAGTGTTTAGGAGAACTTCATGTTTGATCCTCTTCAGGCCGTGGCTGCTGTTGAGGTTAAACTGGTGAGAGTGATGCAGAGCAGAACACACTCATTTCCGTTGGGTTGGTGTTGCCATAATGAAAAATAAAAGTGAGCGGGGAGTCGTGGAGTCTCAGCTGGAGAAACCAAGACATGATACAATGCAGCAGGAATCAGAAGAGTGGAGGGTGGTGGAGTTTCAAAGTTTAGACAACACTGTCCATAAGTAAAGTCAGTTCAAAGGTTTGGAGAAATGTATCTTTAAATTTCCAACCTCAGCTCTGACTAAATGACCATCAACTTTGGTTCACTTGAATTTGATCATTTATTACAGCAAATCTTTGTTGTTAAATTTAGTTTGGGTTGAGAAATGATTTAGCTTTCTGTGGCAAAAGGAACCTTTTAGCATCTTATCCATTTCATATTTAATTTAGCTTCTTCAATTGAAAGAGAAAAATTAAGGTATTTTATGATATATAAATATTGAAGAGTTCATTTGCAAAAGCAGATATCTCCATTTTAAAATGTATATGTATGTGACCACTACTAAATTGGCAAAGTGTATGTTCAATTATCAATTATCAAATATGTAAATTAGGGAAGTCCCGATCCGATATTCAATATCAGTAGCCGATCCGGAGAGAGTATATTGTATATATATCTCCACAGGTGGTCTCTTTTTCCTCCAAGCTCAGGTCCTCTACCAGAGGCCTGGGAGCTTGAGGGTTCTGTGCAGTATCTTTGCTGTTCCTAGAACTGCACTTTTCTGGACCGAGATGTCTGATCTGATCCTGGGATCTGCTGGAGCCACTCCTCCAGTTTGGGGGTCACTGCCCCCATGCGATATGGTCTAATTCCATATCTTATTTAACAATATATTGATATATCTTAAATATCGATACATCAAACAGCCCTAGTTTAGAGCGACATATGACACAAGCAACAGACCCATGTAAGCCATTAAAGAGACATGCATATTAGTTTACAATGTTAGAACGAACAGGGATGGCAAGGAATCTGAAATGAAGATGTTTTTACCTGCTCCTTTCAGCGGGTAGTCCTCCCAATGACCCCTCAGTACAACATGCAGGACAGGATACTCAATTAGTGTTTTGTAGCTTAAGTTGTCCCTCAGGGTCTTCTGGAGGTCCAGTTCATGGTATCTGCACAAACCGAAATGAGAAAACAAGGTTAGCTCGTCACCCAGGGACAGAAGATGTAAACAAGTACAAATTATTCTCAAAGTTAATTATCAAATGTAGAATGTGGTAAACTGTACAACCAGAACACTTTGTTACGTTTTTTCTTTTGCCCTTGTTGATGGATGGTGATGCTTTATTCACTATCAAAAGGTTCAAAGATGGGACATGGAAGCACCACCAATATGGACTGCAGGCTGGCAGCAGCACCTCCTGTGCAATTATCAGGTTAATAATGTTTTAGATGGAAACTGTCAAAATACGGTGGTGATTGCACATAAGTATTTTTGAACTAGGATAATTATCTGTTCGCTCTCCAGACCTTCTTTTTGGCCAACAGCTGCCAATGTGTTTGAAAGATCTCAAACACAAACACCGAAGAAAGTCTATCACCATCTCTAACAGACACAACCCCTCCTCCTTAGCCCTGCACAGAATGACATCAGTCTTGTTCAGTCGTGCGCTAAATCATGGTAGTAAATCACCGCAATAACAGTAATCTGGACCCTCCCGGGACATGTGCTCCTTCTTCACTCAAACAATTAAAAAAAACGTTGAGCTTACCCTGTCAACTCCGAAATACCACTTGATAGAGCACTGCATGTACACAGAAACTGACACCGCCCCCCAAAACTGTCAAGCGCACGGATTGCTGATGTATTGTTTGTTATGGTGAGTGCAACCGTTGCCGCCTATCTATGTAGACACCCACAGCACAAGCCAATCGAAGCGCTCTGCTGTACTACTTTGACATTAGTAGGACTTCTTCCAAGAAAGAAAAGTTCTGGGGTGGCCTTAAGATCACTTTACATGATACCGCAAATAAACATGGGCTAGCACCTCTGGCAGCACGGGATACAGAGGAGACGCAGGGTTCAGGCCAACAAGAAGACAAGTATGTTTAGACACAAGAAAGCAGAAATAGTCCTTGTGAAATGTGTTCTGACAGTAAACAAAATAGAACGAAAAAGATTTAGAAAAAGTAAAATATGGGGAAAGAAGTGTGTGATAAACATTACCTATATGTATGTGTGTCCCCAAATATGTAGTTAATATGAATAAATCTAACGGTAATCTGTCCACTAGCTGTGTAAGCTGTCTAAATCTGTGCTAGACCTTCAGTTACCAGATTCTGGAGGTTCTGAGCTCGAAGTTTGGTAGCATATGTCCACAAATTTGTACTTAAAAGGAACAGGCCGCCATTTTTACATGCTGACATATGCTCTTGCCTGAGCTTAGACGAGTTGTTGCGTACCTGTCTGGCCTTTGTGCGTGCCCTCAGTCGCGAAAAACGACCAAAGATGTTGCTAGCATTTGGCCTCTCCCAATGTATTCCTATAGCTCCAAACGGGGGTGAAGTTTGAAGCTACCACGCTCTTCCACGGGCACACATAAAGACCAGACAGGTACGTATCAACTCGTCTAAGCTCAGGCAAGAACATATCTCAGTATGTAAAAATGTCAGCCTGTTCCTTTAAGTTCATGCAATATAAAGGTAATGTTTGTATGATGTGCCAACTTTGATTCAAAAAAAGACTGACCTTACAACTGAGCTTTGTTTTGCCTTAAGCTACATATGAGGGCATATAGTTTTGAAGATCATCATAGTATTCACTCATCGTTAGTATTCATGCATAAACGTAGCATCGATTGATATATTTTGGGTTATACAACTTCGTGACGATTAGCACAAACAACACTTGAGGAGAACATGATGGCAAAGACTTCATCAGCTCCCTGTGGTGAGATTGCCCTGGTTCAGGCCGTTTATAAAAAGGTTGGACGACGATGCCAAGAACACATTCACATCTGGTCTCTATAAAATGTACTGGTGAATGAACAGTAGGCACCGATGTTCTCTTCAGGGAGGGTCCCACTGTTTCCTTTTACAGAGGCTGAGAGCCATCAGCGCCGGTGTTAAAGTGAGAGGAAACACAGAACAGATACTATTTCTGCTAAAGGTAATGTGCAAACTATCAGCAGCCTTTATACATGTACCGGCGTGTACTTTGCAGAGTATTTCACAACAGAAAAACAAACACACGCGGCCGAGGAAGTGCAATGTCTCATCTAAATGTCCTGTTTTGTGCAAAATTTAGAAAGTGAACACATTTTTTAATCAAGTAATGCATTATGCCAGGAAGAGAGCCAATCAAAAATAATGCTTAAGCCAAAAAATAAAAAATACTGCAATTACAGGCAAGGAAGACAGACAATGATGCCACAAAAATCTGTCATGGAAAATCACTATTCCGATTAGCATAAAAAGGTATTATTCATAGTTTTATACATTCCATCTTAATAAAGACTGAAGATGTGACATGTAACGACACTGACGAGGCAGTCCAACTTTGCAGGCGAGCGGAGGAAGCATCTGCAGCTCAAAAACGTCCAAGTTGAGCATAGCTTTAGGGCGAGCGGCGGGAGAGATGGGAGAGTGAGTGAAGAGGGCTTAAGATGGGGTTTGCCGCAAATATGTGAGGGAAAGTACTACTGCTCGGAGCCACAGGAACACCACTGTCTCTGGGCCTACAACACGGAGTGGCTCAAATTTAGAACGTGAAGTAAGTTTCCTCATAAACAAACTCTCCTCTTTTGACATGTCAACAGACCAGGGTCATCTGTGGGAACTAGGCGGCTGCTAGGGAAAGAGAAGGTTATGGAAATGAGGTAATGGGCATCTTCTGGAACTAGCCGTCAGATCGACAAAATGCATAAATAAATAAATATGAAAACAAGTCAAATAAGCAAGTGGAACGGGCTGAATGGCTTACTTGATGTGTCCATTTTCCAGTGAGACAATGTTGACTAAGAGCTATATTTATTTTTTTTCATTTATCTAGGTCATCTTTGCCTGTTAAACTGAGTTCTGGACGTTCCAAAACTCATTTAAAAGCTCAGAACCTAAAGCACCATTCAAAACCATGACACATCATGTATGCTTCGGGACAGGACAAAACGCTACACCACATTGTCTGATTGTCTTCATTCAGTTCACACTTACCTCACTGAGTTGGCCTTTCTGCCCTCCGCCTTCATGAAAACTTTCACATGTTCAAACGGCTCATGGACATACATCTTCAGCCTGAAAACAAATATTAACATTCAAGTTTAATCAAGCGTCTCCCACGCCCTATATAGAGTAACTAGTGAAAACATTATTAATGTGATTAATGCTTTATAGCAATGTTAGGCAGAGATGGGTAGTACTCAGTTACATTTACATGTACTTAAGCAACTTTTTGAAGTAACTGTACATTTGTAGTAGTTTTTTTTTTCATATAGAACTTTTTACTTTATCAAAAGGAAGTCTCTGTACTCTTTCTTGAGGAAAAAAAGTAACATGTGAGTAAATCTTTAATCGTAGCTCTCCGTATTCCTTTTGTAGTTTTACTGCAGAATGCCAATGCGTTTTGACTTTACTGAGTCTTCATCAGGGCACACACTCCCACAGGTGCACGGTGATTATTTATAACAGTGAGTCACGTGATCTGCATATGATGCATCATATATAATGATTGTGAAACCAATCTGATTCCAAAACCACGATAAGCAATAACAAGCAGCTTGTGATCAGTGTGGCTTACAATCATACACAATATATTCAATAAATAAGGAGTATCTATTTCATATTTTGTTTACTTAAAGAAGAAATAAGTAACTTCTTTACCATAATAAATCCTTTTTAAATAAATAAATAAATCCTTTCGTAGTCCCTCTGGGAGTAATACAAGTGTTAATGGGATGATTGGGGGGTCTTTCATCCCCCCCTTGTGTCTCTGGCAAGAAAACCACAATTGCAACTTTCCTGCCTCCAGGTCGGAGCCACCAATACACACTAATGCAATCATGAAGAAGAAGCCAACAGTATTTACAGCCAAGTTTGAGTGAAAAAAAACGATCTCCATTGTGTAATTGGATGTACAATATGCCTCTCTCGCTTTGTCTTTTCTGTCAGCGTAGTATTTACTCTCACGGACAATTATTGAGTAAAAAACCGCAACATGCTACGACACCTGCAGTGGCGCTTATGGCCTCTAGGGGCACGAGTTACTTTGCTCTGCTTTAATGCTTCAGTAGGAATTCTATCTTTCTATTGTTTCATGTTTTGTTTCTCATAATTTATGTCACTACTAAAACATGAATCAGACTTTTCTTTTTTACTTGAGTAAGTATTTGGGCCACTACTTTTTACTTCTACTTTAATTATTTTAGAGTAACATTACTCTTACTTGATTAAATATGTTGGCTACACTGTCCACCTCTGGTGTCAGGTTAGCAGTGGTTCCAGAGGGGAGTTTGCATGTTCTTCCTGTGTCTGTGTAGATTTCCCCTACCACTAAAACATGTACAATAGGCCAAAATGAATGTAGTGTGTAAGTGGTTGGTGATGTTCGGAGGGGCCGATGGCACAGAATGGTTCCCTCGCTTCCGTCAGTCTCGAGGCAGCTGTGGCTACAATAGTCGCTTACCACCACCAAGTATGTCGTGAATGAACTACAGTGTGGTGGTTTGAGAAACTTGGTAATACAGGCTTGTAAAGCACAATACAAGTGTAAGCCATTATTATCATTAGGGACACACTTTGTGAGAATGACAGTGCATTATCTGGTAAATTATCTGGATCAGATGGTTTTACTGCAGATTACGGCACAGAGCTCTTTGATTCCAGTAAAAAGGTTAAGACAGAGTCGGATAGCTGATGAGACATACCATGGAGGTCTTGTATTTATCAAAGAGATCGCCTTGTTCCAGCACAGTAGTTGGTGGTTGGGAAAATCTGGAACTCGGGGAAAACACAAGAAGGTGCTTTTTTTCCCTACATATTTCTTTCTCAAATGAAAGAAAAAAAAAATCCCATACTTCACACCCAATTTCACTGTCATGAGAACGTGCAGACTCGATCGTCTACACTTCATAAAGTTGAGCCTGTGTCATTATCCCTGCGTGGCGGCTGTACTTTGTCAATCTGCTGTACAGCATCTCCACACGTATCAAGTAAGGCGACTCTGGTGATGTCCCTATAAACACTTCATATGTTTGACTTATTTGCAGTCTGTTACCATCGAAGCACATTCCTCATCACATCAGTCATATCACACCGCTGCCCATGTCGTAGTTACGTGCACAGGAAGTCTATTTATTCCCATGTCATTATTTTGAAGTTTGAAACAGATTTTGGAACAACACTGCTCCATAATAAAACACATCTGAACTCTACAACACTGATTGCTACGCGTTCCTCCACTAGCATTACAGAACGACAAGGATAAAGGTGTGTGCGTTATTATGGGTTTGAACTTAAATCGTGATGGGATTTTGAACATTATACCGTCATCTTCATCACTCGTCGTGAGAAACTAAACACAGGATTGGAGCTGCTGCCAAGTGGAGCTGCTCATTTTATCTTCTGAAGAGAAAACAATTGGCCCAAGCAGCAGCTCTGAAAGGTCGTCCAAGCAATACATCAAAGTGATCTCTGTGGGACTTATCATCACATGGTTAGCAGCGCTGTTTTTGTTATTCCGTGCTAAGTGACTGAAAACCAAAATAGTGCGTTTTTCCCCAACGGGTAATTCAGTGGCTTTGGCTTCACTGGCTACTTCTGACTCACAGCACCAATATAGAAACAGATTAAGGACCGCAATTAACGTATTATTGTAAAACTATGGCATAATGACAGCCTCAAAGGCCTTTTAGAAGACTGAGCTGCTTTATTCACAGCTTACTGCTTACTTTTGACGTGACACAGGGTCTGAGTCCGTGGGATGGATGTAGGGAATCAGAATCTCCTGGAGGGTCAGTTGGTCAGACACCCTAAAAAAGTTAAGCAAAGAATTAGCATAGTCTCTATATAATGGGAAAGTGGGCCGAGGCTGGATCCAGACCAGATGAAAGTCTGCTGCCGCTTTTATATGACGGCCCCCTGCAGGACACCGGTGGTAAATACATGGTGTTCAAAATAACAAAGTGTCCAACCTTGTTTTTCTTTCTCCAGTAAACCCACGTTGTTTTCAACAAAAAGCACCGTAAACAGTGAAGATGACATAACTCACCTCCTTTGAGTGAACTCTGCACTGCTCTGGGGGAAGATGAGCTTCAAGTGCCACATGAACCGTTTCTCCCTAAAACACAAACACAAATCATCATGTTTAATACTTTCTGTCTGATGCAAGTTCGTCGAGATACACATGAGATCACCGGAGCTTGAACAAACACAAATGTTTAAAATCGGACATAAAAATGGATCGGTCCCTGAACTGTCCAAAACAATACACCCGGCTACTTCCAAGATCTTGTCCATCTGCGCAAAGGAACAAACTCGGGTAACCATGGAGACGGGAACGACAGCAGCTGGGGGATATCACATAATGGGGTAATGTTTTGGGCAGTAACTCTTTCAGGGTTGCTGGGCGTGCTTCTTCACAATGTGTCCCCCAAATAAAGCCACTGCGATTTCACCTTTGGATGTGACCGTGATGCAAAACAGCCTCACATAATTCTGATCAAACGCAGAGGAATCAAAAGGAGCGTGTTCTTGTAATTAACCCTGATGTG
The DNA here is from genome assembly GCF_951799975.1 of Gobius niger. Lineage (NCBI taxonomy): Eukaryota > Metazoa > Chordata > Actinopteri > Gobiiformes > Gobiidae > Gobius > Gobius niger. The sequence continues at coordinate 24,769,796 of NC_136868.1, read as the reverse complement.
ACTTTTGGGTTGAAACACACACCAGGAGGAAAGTGGGTCTGACATTGAAGTGAACCACTGGTACAAGACTCCGTAACCCAGCCAGTGACATGGATCCTGTTTTCGGTCAAATGTTTGATCCAACTTCAAAGTGATATTGCCCAAGCCTGAAGTTATGCACCATCCAATTCAGGGTGGAGTAAAATCACGAGCATTCTGTTTGCGGAGTCCAAGTACGGAAGCCTGGATGGGCCTACAGATGAAAAATAGTCTAATTGATAGGCAGATGTACTGTCCTTGTTATTAGACCTTTAAGAGTCCCGGTCTGAGGTTTCCCTAGGCATTTGTAGAAATCTACTAATCTACTAATTAAGAATGGCCTTAAATAGCAACTCATAAACATTAAAGTATAGGATATATAAAAAAAAAAATATATTGACATAATTTGTACACGGCAGTAATGTATCTAAGCTCTAGGAGTTTTGATAGCATGTGTTCATGCTGGGCTGGAGTCGAAACTGCGACCTTCCAATTCCCGCCAAGACCCTAGCAAGTCTATTTCACATTTATATGAGGCAGTAACACTAGGGACACTAGGGACAAGGATTTATTAAGGTAAACAAGTTTCTTAATTGTTCAGGTGTCGTAGCATGTTTTTTTTTTTTTATTCATTAATTGTCCGTGAGAGTAAATACTACACTGACAGAAAAGACAAACGGAGAGAGAGAGATTGTACATTGTGCCACAAGTCAGTGACACAATGGAGATCACTTTTTTCTGTAAATACTACGGCTAAAGTGTCGCTAGCTCACAGTTAGCTTTGCCCGTTAGCCTGTTAGCTTCTTCTTTGTGATTCCATTAGTGTGTATTGGTGTGTCTGGGTCGGAGCAGGGAAAATTGCAAGTGGCAATTTTTCTGAAGCAATTGCTTCTGGCTAGAGACACCAGGGGGAGATGAAAGACCCCCCGATCATCCCATTAACACTAGGGACAAGAAGTTTCTTAATTGTTGTTTAATGCAACACTGTATTTATGCCACTTTGATAGCGTGTTGTAATCAATGCTAGAGGGGCTCCAACAAAATAGTAGTGCATGTGGCCTCTTCTTCTATGCCGTTTTCTTTTTTTTTGTATACAGTGTATAAATAGACCCTTGAAGGTGCATTATGCAACTTTTTATGCAAATAAAAAAAAAACAAGCAAACAAAAAACCTTGTAGTGACCTGGCAGCTGTATGAATGTTTAGCTTAGCACCTTTACTTTCGATCACGGTATCACGGTCTCTAAAATGCTCCAGGATCAATTGTTTTGAGATAGGTTCCGTCAGCAAGGAAAACTTTTCAAACAATTGATCCAAGAGACCACTGTGATGGAAAGTAAAGGCGCCATGCTTACAACACATACAGCTACAGCCAGTCACTACATGGTCAAATACACACAAATAAAAACTTTTTTCCCCACACAAAAAGTTGCATAATGCACCTTCAAGGGTCTATTTATACACTGTATACAAAAAAAAAAAAAACGTCATAGAAGAAGAGGCCACATGCGCTACTATTTTGTTGGAGCCCCTCTAGCATTGATTACAACACGCTATCAAAGTGGCATAAATACAGTGTTGCATTAAACAACAATTAAGAAACTTGTTTACCTTAATAAATCCTTGTCCCTAGTGTTAATGGGATGATTGGGGGGGGGTCTTTCATCTCCCCCTGGTGTCTCTGGCCAGAAAACCACACTTGCAACTTTCCCTGCTCCGACCCAGACACCCCAATACACACTAATGGAATCACAAAGAAGAAGGCTAACAGGCTAACGGGCAAAGCTAACTGTGAGCTAGCGACACTTTAGCCGTAGTATTTACAGCCAAGTTTGATAGAAAAATGTGATCTCCATTGTGTCACTGACGTGTGGCACAATGTACAATCTCTCTCTCCTTTTGTCTTTTCTGTCAGTGTAGTATTAGCTCTCACGGACAATTAATGAGTAAAAAAAAATGGTTGGGGCCAATCCATGTGTGAAAGTGATGTCTCAAGCTCCCTGAACCACTCTTTCACAATGTGAGCCTGGTGAATCCTGGCATTGTGCTCTTGGAATATGTGATCAGGGTAGAGCAACCTGGTTCAGGATGTTCAGGTCATCCCTTTCATTGGGCACATAGTATTGCTGGACCTCGACCTGAGCAACTGCAGCCACCCCAGATCAGAACAGTTCGTTAAAACCAGGAGGCGACCTTTATTTGGTCAGGCCGTGTAGACTATTAATATTACTAACTTGAGTTTACTTTAGATTTTTCCATGTGGAGTTTTTCTTTCAAAACATCCTTGTCATTCTAGCAGGAGGTGAGAATAGCCCCCAGCCCCTGTGCGCAACAACATCCTGTAAAACGGTGGTTATGAGTTTCCACTTTGTAATGTGTAGAGTGTGTCGTTCCAGCTGCCGGGGGAAAGCTGCACGGATAAGGCCATATCGGGCAGTGGGTGGGCGTTCCCTGCGCAAAAGGAGGATTCATCTCAAACTCCCACTAACCTCTAAGGAATTTAGATGTTTGTTTAGTTTTCGCTTTCTGATGCCTCAAAATGTGAAAGTGGATGAGGGTGGAGAACCAGGTGTGAGCCCATTATTCTGAAAGTATGAATGGAAACTATGCATTTCAATGGAAAAAAAGGCTTGCCCAAACATAAGGTCACACATACCTGGGACACAAGGATTTTATTTGTTGAGTAATCAGCATAATACAATACATTTTGGAGTTGTACTCTTAACTTTCTCAAACTATAACTTTTACCTGTAAAGAATATGTCTAAAATATACAGTATATAATGTTTAATACATTAATAATGGAGCTGTAACTTCAAAAGGATTTTTTGTCAAAATATTTCCCCCCAAACTGTGAAACACACCTCCACTTAAAGCATTGGTTCCCTAAGTGGGGTCAGGACCCCCTGGGAGGTCATGGGACGCTGAAGTGGGGGTCGCAAGATGAATTTGAGAGAATATTTTTTACATTTCTGACATTGAATTTGACACATTTTTGATTGAACACAGCATATTTATTTATTTTATTTTTTTTGATCAACTTTTTATTGGTGCGATGCCATTATTGCAATTTACAATTTTTCCAGTATAGTATACAGGCATAGCACATTTTTTCCCCCCCATTTCTTTTCCCCAATGTTCTGATCTTTCCTTAAGGAATTGCCTTCAGTGTATCTGTTTTTGGGTTTCGTTTGATGATTCAACAGATATGATGCCCATCTCAAGAGGGATTGGGGAAAACACAGCATATTTATTTAATTAATTCTCCCATATATCAGCTACTGTACGGAGGTTTGGGGAAAAACTTATAAAACTCATTTAGATCCACTCTACAAACTTCAGAAAAAAGCCATAAGAATCGTTCAAAACTTTGGTTTTAGGGACCATACAAATGTGCTGTTGTCAACATCTCTTAATGAAAATCGAAGACTTAATAAAATGTAAAACTCTTGTTGTAATGTATAAAGCAAGTCGAAATCATCTCCCTAGAAACACCCAAATTGTTCAACAGTAGAGAAGGGCATTACAATTTAAGAGGAGAATTTGCGATGACTCTGTGTAATGAGTTATATAAAGAGACTAAACGGAGCAAAACACTGGGACACTTTAAAAGAAAAAACATGTAAAGACATTGTCTTTACAAAGTATGCTCGTGAAGTATCATAATTACTATTACATTCAGAGACAGGCACACACTTGTGTTTTTGGTTGCCTGGATATGAATATCGATGTATCATAAAGAAAGTTAAAGGAGCTTTACCTAATTGTACTAAGAAACAGGGTCACTCAAATTTCAAATTGCTATTTTTTGGTCCAAACTCATCTCAAACTTTCCTAATGCATTTACAACATCAAAATTTGTCACAGGGACTGAGTTTAAACCAGGTTTCACAACTTTCAGGAAGGAAAACTGTCTCTTCACTGTAAGAAATGCCTACTAGCCTGACATTTTATGACTGTTTAAAAGGCTTTGTAAGGCTTGTTTTTTGGGGATAAATGTCTGCTTTTGCCAAATACTAAAGGACAAAATTTTTTTTATTCCAATAGCAGAAAATTTTAAAAATCAAGAAGACCCTAATGTATCAGTGAGCATTGACAACAGTAAGTTTTAGTGCGTTTTGAATTCATTTTGTGTGAACTTAAAGTGAGTATGTATACATGTCATTTCCCGCCCATGTGCCCTGGTATAAGTCTTAAGAACCATATGGTGTATTTATTTTGTACAACTGTAAATGATAAATTCCTTTATGACATTTTGTACGATCATAAACGATTTATATAATATAATACGTAAGCACACACTAATGCATCAGTTTCTTGCATGAGTGTAGCTGAAAGTTTATGTGATGATTACTTGAATGAGAGATAAGGGGTAGGTTTATTATAAGTTCTTTGAACTTCTTCTTACTCCTTTTGAGCACAAAGTTTTTTTCTTTTTTTCCTTCTGTAAAAATGTTTGAAATACTTTCCTGCTCAAATGAATAAATACATGAAAATGAAATCAAAAATGTTTACGTGGGATTAAGCTAAACATCAAAATACAATATCCAAACCAAAATCATTAAACCAGATTTCAAATATTTTGCACCATATTATATTACTATAAATACCAATTAGAAGGAGGAGTTGTTGGTTAAGTGATTTTGGGGATCATGGCTTGAAATGATGTGGAACCCCTGGTTGTTCTGTGTCAAATTGTTGTTGGCTTTATCATATTTTATTTAATCTTCCTTATGCATGCCCTTACAGTCTTATAGTTTTAAAGTTTTATTATTTATCTAAGTTATGTGTTATATGCTTCATGTTGCAAAATCCTAGTTGTGAACCTGTTCACTAACAATGGCCACTAAAAACAATTCTGATTCTAAAGTACCACATATTCATTCTACTCATAAGGAAAATATTGAAAACTCTTTGTAATGCAATTCATATAAGATTGAGTAATCTAGAATGGCCCATTAACTGACCTGAACCGTTCACACGCTCTTGCCAACTAGTGAAAAACCTCTGGGTAAATGGACTTTTTTCTTTTTTTACCACATGCTGTGCTTCTTTAAAGTGGGCTTCTATAAACAACTCATCATTAGCCAGAGCCATGATGTGGACTGGGTCTGCAGCTATGACCACAATAAAACCGGGGTCACTTTCATTAAATTCTATACTTGTTCTCACCACTTAAACTGTGGGAAAATCTATAAGTGGGCACATCTTTCCAAATGACTTTACACTACAGCTGTGTTTGCCACTTAATGTTTTCTGCAGGAGTTTTAAATGCTACCCACTTCAAAATACAATGCTCTTCTCATGGGGAACAGGAGCTTATTGCGCAAAGTGCTTTGAATCCGAATCACAGGGACAAAAACAGCATTCACTTAGCCGTGTGACTAAGCCTTCTGCATAAGAGGACTAGAAATAAGCCAGACTGAAAAGATGATTGATGATTCAACTAGCACACTGCGATGAGAGATGATTTTAGTTGTACTTGGTGCACCATCACTGGAGAGCAGCCGGCCAATTGGTGGTCTGAATTCCATCTGGCTGGATTAGGAGCTGGATGTGCATGTTTGCAAAAGGGTACGTATGAATCCAGATGTCTTGTGTTTTTGTTTGTCAAAAGCACGTGCAGAGATCACGGTGGCGGCTGGTGCGAGTGGAAGGAGATGACAGGACTGTGAGGCTTACTGCACCCACAGGCTCCACTCCATCCAAAACCTCAAATGACCAAAATAATATCAGGCATCGACGACACATGCAGCTGAATCAGGCAGAGAGGAGTTGAGCCAGACCTGGAATCAAATCATTAAGAGTGTTTCCAATGATTTCCACGATGCTTAAATCTGAAATTTTGTTTAATGTATATGTAGCGGCAAACTTTGATCTAAGATTTTGATCTTTAATTAATTAGCAGGTTTCAACAGCCATGACAATACACATTACTGCACCTCAAATAATGTGTTGTCAGTCTCTGCTTACATGAGCGGTATAAGTAACACAATGGCATGAATGGTCAGTTAATCCTCTTGAGCCACAAGCCACAACTCTGGACCTTCTAATTGGCGTGACTTAAATGGAATAGGTCAAACCTGCAGAGACACAGGTGTACAGTAGTTATTATTAGTAATTCAGAGTACTAACTACAACATCCAACCAAATAGGAAACAGCAACCTGAGCGCTAGCCAACTGTATCCCGTGGGCCAGTGCTGACCATGTCTTTGAGAGTAGTTTGCTATGCAGAAGTAGAGACTGCAGACATAATTATATAATAACCCAAACGGCTAGAACATGTGTGCTGCCAAATGCCAGCTATTACTATAAACTTACCCTGTGGAGCTTGACTTAGGGCATAATGGTTTGACAACTGTACAATTCCCGTATTTTTTTTAAATGGTAAGTGGGATATGTGGAACAAGTAGAGAGATACACACTTAGCGCACATACTGCCATGAAAAACTTCTACCCAAGCGTCTGCCAGTAATGATCATTCCCTGGCAATGAGAGTGAGTATATGTCGCTAACCAGCTGCAGTCACACGGCTCGCACATCTGCTTCTTATATTATGTACTTGGTACACTCTGAAGCACATTCCCCCTCCATCCCCTATAATTTATTGTACACCTTTCCCATCCCATCACTCGTGTCTATATGCTGGGCTGTGAATGGGATATGGTACACTTATTTTCAGTAAGATCTACTGACAGATCAAGTACTTGGTCCACAGTCTCAGCATGTAATCATTAACATGTCACATTACCTGAGCTACAGGAACATGTACATGACACAGAGACATTGCCATAGCGAAGATAGTCAGATAATATGATCAATAACAGCCAGCTGTTCCCTGGCTTGGACATTAGGGACTTGTAAAAGTCAAAATAGATGAATACACAAGCAATCTGTTCTGTGCGATTCACAAGCAGGGAACTGCCTTTAATGAGACAAGATGTCAAAGTGTAGTTCATGCCTGAGATATCCAGACAGTCATCAGCACAGCCACAGTGAGGCAACAAAAAGGGAAAAAAAAAACGCATTAAAAACTCTTTGCTTAATCTCATATGACTATCTTAATATAACATATTAAGATCACATCTTCATGTTTTTACTGCTATTATGCAAATGAAGAACAATGAAATAGTAAAACGTCATGAGCACTCTTTGAACAGGTATCTATGAGTGTTTTATGCACAATACTGTTCAGGCTAAATGTGTACTCCAAATAATGCTAGGTTTCCAAAAAACAGCTTACGATGCACAGTGTAAGTGTTTGCCACATGTCCTAATGGGGACATGCAGGAACTAGTTTAACAAGAGTGCCATCCTGTGGCAAAGTTAAACATCTCTGAAAACATAAAAGTAAACACCAAGAGCTGTCCAACCTAAATAACAGAGGTTATTATATAATATTACTCACTTCTGGTCTTAAAAGCCAAATGCAAAATATCCAATTGTTTGCAGAGTGAACTACACTCCTATTTTCAGTGTACCCAAGAAAAGGAATAGGATTCCAAGCAGTGTTTACTTACTTTGAGTAGAAGAAGGTTGAATTTTCTTTGCTTTTGGAGAAAGTGCAGGGTAGAAGCCTAAGGGTGATGTTCATTTTTCTAGCATTGGACATAAAGCATTTTGCCTAAACAAAACAGCAGAAATTAGAAATTAAGTTAGAATACAGAAGATAATCCAAAAATAATGGCAAAAATAAACCAGTAGATAGAACAATCTACTGGTTGAGATTTAACATCAAGTCCAGATTGATTTTTAATACCCAAATATTGACTTGTCTCAGTACCTGCTTATAAAATAAATAAACCGTAGAACATGTGCAGAGAATACATAAATCTCAGCTTAAAGGAGTTATACCTGATTGTACAAAGAAACAGGGTCACTCAAATTTCAAATTGCTACTTTCTGGTCCAAACTCATTTCAAACTTTCCTCCTGCATTTACAACATCAACATTTGTCACAGGGCGGAGTTTAAACCAGGTTTCACAACTTTCAGAGAGGAAAACTGTCACTTCACTATAAAAAAAAGCCTACTAGCCTGACATTTTATGACTGTTTAAAAGGCTTTAAAACCAGTGTTTTTTGGATAAATGTCTGATTTTCATACACTAAAGGACAAAACAAATTTTATTCCAATACAGGAAATAACAAAAAATCAAGGATAGCTCCTTTAAGAGATAGAGCCTGTTTGCATAATTCTAGGGTCACGTTTTCACAGCTTAGGCAGCAGCGGAGACTGAAGGAGGAGCAGTATATAAACTTGCTTGTTTCTGATGAAACAAAACTTGTTGTTTTTCATCAAATCATCACATTTGCTCTGGTTGTGCTTATGATATGTATTGGCTATACACAGGGCCACTGCAAGCCATTTTGGTGCCCTAAGGAGAAATGATTCATGATTGAAATCGTAGATATTGTCCTGTTATTTATGTTTTGTCCGTCAATTATAACCCCTACTTGATCATACAAACTGCTAATTCCCCCAAGTACTTTTTTTATTTTGCTTTTACCTGAGTAGAATTGTTTTAAAGTGATGTTACATTACGTGAGTACATATTCTGGCAACTCTACCAACCTGTGTATAAAAGACATCGCCTGTCGACTCTGTACTTACTTTCATTGTGACATGGGGAACCTTGATGAGAGTGTCTCTATTTGCTCCATCAGAAAACCGCCCAGTGTCTTCCAGGAACCTGTAGTCTGCGTTACAGAAACAAAAAATGTATATAGTGTGACTTTAGCTTCGTATACTTGAGGACAGGAATCTTAAGTTTTTACTCACCACTGAGAAGAGTCATTTCATCAAATTGCGAGAGAGCAACAAAGGCTGTTTTGTCCCGAACTCCACTGCAATCACCATCTTCCTTGTGCTTTTTCACACAAAGCAAACTGCAGAAAGGAGAAGGATCTGCTTACATGGTATAAAAATCCAATATAATGCACTAATCTAACTAAGGATTTTTAAAATGCTGCACATTGATGAACACAAGTCTGTTCTGATTTATGAGCGTACAAAGGCCTTAAGAGCGGAAAGGGGAGTAAAGCAGTTCTGTGACCCGACTCCTCGAAGTTGTTTGATCCTTCCATGAAAATAAATATTGGTTAATGATAAGACACGAGAAACTCAAAGCTAATGTCTCATTTATATGTTAACATTTGTCTCATGCAGTCAACAAATTTATTCACAGTGGGACGGGTAACAAAATAGTTTACTCAAGTTAACTCAAGTTACTCAAGTATTGATGTAAAAAATCGAATTACTCTAAGAAGGCTCGTGACACAGAGCAGCCACACTTCAACTGTAAAGAGATCATTACTCGAAGATACATGTCAAAAACAACCTTTCACTAAGGAACAACATAATAATGTGGAGTGGCACAGAAAATGAAGACAAACTCCAGTACTGACGCTACTGTGCGGTCACATGCTCACCTGCAGGACTGGATCAGGCATCGTGGACACGTGTACCTGGCCTCTTCAAGTCCACACACCGCACAACTGCAGCCCCGAGAGACCACGAGGTTTGCAAAGCGAAAACATAAACAAACAAAAAGGGATAAGCCATTGTACATGTTGTCTGACCCTTTCAAGTGTCAACATATGTCTATGTAAACGCCTGATGACTAACTTTGCAGTGAAATACTTACGTAGACAAAGAAATTTTCCTTTTTGTCCCTTTTATCTCCTCTTCGTGGCTGTTTTTTTCCTCTTCACTCTCCGTACTTGACATTTTGACTGCTTTAGGTAAAAGTACAGAGTTCGTTTCTTCGTAAACGCACGCCATGCTCGGGCTCGGCATCAAAACAAACCCTCTTCCGGTTCTGGTTTAACACGTGGAAAGGGTTTCCGGTCTAATGTTTGGTCTTTAGCGCCCCCTCCTGACGAACTATATTTTGCGAGCCAATGTCATTTCTCAAATCTCGTCTATGTGAACTTGATAATGCCGCCTGCCTTGTGTGAAAAGGATTATGTTACATTTGAATTGCCCAAATTTCCTCATCAATTGCATTGGAATAACTTGTGACATGCACACGCATCCAACAGGTGTTCGCCTAGTTGTGTGTTTTCTGTTTTTTTAATCAACTTTATTGATACTGCTGTTACAACATGCTCTACTATGGTAATCATGTAATGAACACATCATTTAGATAAATGACAAATGGTCTTTGAACTCCTTGTCAAAATGTTTATTTACATATTCACCATCAATTTAATTATCCACAGATTGACATAATTACACTTTGTCTGAAATAATATAATTTAATAATAACAATATTACATTTTTGGAGGGAGTCTGACTCTGGCTAATGACTATGCCAGTTAAATGAATAAACTAAAAGACCAGGATGAACTAACAGATGCCAACACATAGGCACGCCCATGTACAGGTATTGTATAAATAATCATTTTGAGTTGAAGCTGATCCAATAGTTCTCCTTAAATTATCATGTGACAGTAATGTGAACAAAACAACCAACCTGATATAAATAACCTACAGTAAGTGAACAAGATATACACAGAGATGTAGAAATCACTGATGTCTGTTTGCTTTTGCAGCACCAATGGTAGAATTGCCCTGAAGAATCTACCACATTGTTATAAACGCTACAAAAATAGTGTATAAAAAAACTGTTCATAAATTAGAAATAATCAAACGTAAGTACTCGTACAACGTAACACTCAATGTAACTGGTACAAACAACACATTAACAACGACACATTAGTCTAAAGAGCAGGTAGAGGTAGAGCACCATCGGTAAAGATGAACAGGTCCAAACAGGCCTGTCTTTAACGGCTTTAATGTTAAATAACGGAGCTAAATGTCAAACGCCATAGCATTCAAAATGTTGAGTATCATCTTTGTTTTAGTCGGATACACAGCAACTTCTAGATCACTAACACAAAGTTTACATGGAATATGACAAAAGTGTACATGTGTTTAGGTGACTAAAAAAATCACCTTCACCTTTAATGAGAAACTAAGTTACTTTAGTCCCACATTATACACATGTACACAATTATTGCACTCAATTTTAGTTAGACAGTGCTCTTATTGAATGGGTTGACATGCTCCTTCGCCATGTTTGCCCACATCTTATGGCCAAGATGGGTAGTGATAAAGTGAAATTAACAAAGCATTTAATGCCCGGTCCTGTGGTCATGGATAGCAATGGGTCCGTAACACTGTCCCAACCTCCATGCATTACTGTTTGTTGGTATTTTTAGACACTTTGGCCAAAAGTCAACTTGGCAGATGAGATGAGCTTCAGGCATGATTGTTCGTTTTCATCTCAGTTTTCCTGCAGTATCTTCACTTCTTCATAACCAAACAATATTGCTTGATTTACATCTGATTTTGAAATCCAAGTACAAAGACCTGCCTATAGAAAGCAAACTGGACCATTTTCAATTTCTTGCTGGCTGATGAGTGATGTGGAATATTCCAAGATGTCTACTATCGGTAGTTGACGACTGTCCTGAGTAGTAAAGATGAAGTGAGACTGGTGACAGCTGCCATGTTGGATCTGTGTGTTGAAAAGAAAAAACGTGGGGTTTACTATAAAATCAGGAGCTTAAATTGAGTCAATTATCTGTTCTATTACCTTTTGTTCATCTTGAATAACTTTTGGTTCAAGTAGTGTGTCTTTTTCAAACAGTTTTTTGTTCCAGCCACGAAACCTAACTTTAGTAAAGTTGTTGTGTACAGAGTCATCGGAGTCCTTGTCAAGTGTGCCATGAGGATATTTGAGGCATTGGAGCATAATGCTGTGGCTGGCTTCAGTGCTCAGTAGATGGAGAAATTTCATTTGGACATCCCCAACGCCAAAAGACATCTGTTGGAAATGTAAAGAGTACTGTAGTACTTACATACCCGTAACAGAGAGATAGACTGACTGTGTTGAACATTAAAGCCTGTCAAACTTCTTTTTTTTTACAAATGAATTGAACAAAATGAAGCACATGAACCTAAAATCTTTTAGTACACAAACAATACCCTGTGTAAACGCTATAGAAAATTCTATAAATAATAAATCTACACTGACAACATTTCAAATAAATATTTTTCTACAATGAATTATGTTGCATAGTGTGTGTATGTCAAAAATGTAGAATATCTATATCAAGGAACAAAATTAATTTAATGTTGTGGTTTAAAGTGTCTGTAAGTTTAGATGTTTTATAAATGTAATAGATTGCTTATAACTGACCGCCAGGGCCTGGATGTGTTGTAACGTAAATGATACTAAATAATAATGGGGGCTTGATTGTTTTCTTTCAGATTTCACTATCTCTCTCACCTTACTTTGCAATGTTACGGAACATCACCTAAAATGAATACCTTCTTTGGGTCCAGAGGATGTAAACATGTTTGCCCGCCCGCGGTAAAGTTACAGAAAACTTTGAAAGCATCAGTGGTACAGCCTAGATTAGGGTCAATCCAAAACCAATCTGCAAATATGAAATATTGTGCATTAGACCAATGTTTAACCCACAGACAGCAGAATATTACTTTTTACCATCTTTGAGTTTGTGTTGGCAGTCCAGCAGGTCTTTGCAAATGCGAGCTGGGTTTTCCCGTGTTCCCAGAGGCTTCTTGATGCTCTCAATCACAGTGGTGAGATACTGCAATGTGTTGAGGATTTCTGAGTTTTGTTCAACCAGACTCATTTCAGTGTTTTGGAAAGTCTGGGATTGAAACAGTCAGCAAAATATCAGTATTCAAACATCTCAGGGGCAATACGGTTCAGGGTCTGCACTGTGTCACTAACCTCTGTTCTGTAAGTAATGTCCACTAGACCAAAGTCTGCAGAGTCTTCATATATTTGTATCTGTGGGTAGAACACACAAGCCACTTATCAATCATGCAATGTTTTGCTGATGATTTAATAGAAACATTTGATCTATGTCTACATCTTCCAAGCGCTTACATAAAAAGAACAGTAAACACGGTGGAATGTTTTGAGTGTAAGCCGTAAAACAGAAAACTAAGCAAACGTCTAAATTCTTGAAACAGGCTGGGGAAGAATAACATTCTGCAATAATTCTGTATCTGTATTACAAATCACTTTTCTGGAAACTTAAAGACACCTTACATAGCATTATTCATACACTCCACACTCAGTGATGGTAAGCTACAAATATAGCCAAAGCTAGGCTGGTAATCTGCGCCATCGACCCCTTCGACCACCACCAACCACTCACTCACACACACACCCCATTCACGCCAGCATGGAGGGTGGAATATCTTGCCCCAGGACACAACAACAGTCTGCACTTGCGTGAGCCGAGATTCCCCATTCGACCATGAACAACAGTCACATTCAGTGGTGGAAGCCACTTCTGTTACCACAGCTGAAATGTTTGTGTTGCCTGCACAAAGAGTCTCTCTGATTTTCATCCACACTGGTGTCTTGCTCAAGGATAACCTCCTCGTTATAGTATGACCACATGAACACCCGAGTCACTGTTGCCTCAGTAATACTACTGCCATGTATTACTACTGACATGTATTACTACTGCCATGTATTACTACAGCCACGTATTACTACTGCCATGCATTACTACTGCCATGTATTACTACAGCCATGTATTACTACTGCCATGTATTACTACAGCCATGTATTACTACTGCCATGCATTACTACTGCCATGTATTACTACTGCCATGTATTACTACAGCCATGTATTACTACTGCCATGTATTACTACTGCCATGTATTACTACTGCCATGCATTACTACTGCCATGTATTACTACAGCCATGTATTACTACAGCCATGTATTACTACTGCCATGTATTACTACTGCCATGCATTACTACTGCCATGTATTACTACTGCCATGTATTACTACAGCCATGTATTACTACTGCCATGTATTACTACTGCCATGTATTACTACTGCCATGTATTACTACAGCCATGTATTACTACAGCCATGTATTACTACTGCCATGTATTACTACTGCCATGTATTACTACTGCCATGTATTACTACTGCCATGTATTACTACTGCCATGTATTACTACAGCCATGTATTACTACTGCCATGCATTACTACTGCCATGTATTACTACTGCCATGTATTACTACAGCCATGTATTACTACTGCCATGTATTACTACTGCCATGTATTACTACTGCCATGCATTACTACTGCCATGTATTACTACAGCCATGTATTACTACAGCCATGTATTACTACTGCCATGTATTACTACTGCCATGCATTACTACTGCCATGTATTACTACTGCCATGTATTACTACAGCCATGTATTACTACTGCCATGTATTACTACTGCCATGTATTACTACTGCCATGTATTACTACAGCCATGTATTACTACAGCCATGTATTACTACTGCCATGTATTACTACAGCCATGTATTACTACTGCCATGTATTACTACTGCCATGCATTACTACTGCCATGTATTACTACTGCCATGTATTACTACAGCCATGTATTACTACTGCCATGTATTACTACTGCCATGTATTACTACAGCCATGTATTACTACAGCCATGTATTACTACTGCCATGTATTACTACAGCCATGTATTACTACTGCCATGCATTACTACTGCCATGTATTACTACTGCCATGTATTACTACAGCCATGTATTACTACTGCCATGTATTACTACTGCCATGTATTACTACTGCCATGTATTACTACAGCCATGTATTACTACTGCCATGTATTACTACAGCCATGTATTACTACTGCCATGTATTACTACTGTCATGTATTACTACTGCCATGTATTACTACTGCCATGTATTACTACTGCCATGTATTACTACTGCCATGCATTACTACTGCCATGTATTACTACTGCCATGTATTACTACTGCCATGTATTACTACTGCCATGTATTACTACTGCCATGTATTACTACTGCCATGTATTACTACTGCCATGTATTACTACTGCCATGTATTACTACTGCCATGCATTACTACTGCCATGTATTACTACTGCCATGTATAACTACTGCCATGTATAACTACTGCCATGCTTAGCTGCTGAAAGTACATGGAACACTGCACTAACTTCAGCACTAGGGGTTCTAATCTGAGCTGTCCAGTCTAATAAAGTATATGGGTCAAAAAATCCCTAAAAAAAAGTAGAGCCTTGTACTTACGGATGGGCCTGGGGCACCAGGGGGTCCCTGATATTAGAAAGACAAAGTCAAACAAAGTTGCATGACTTACAAAGGATTATTCCATGCAGGAACACAAATGTGGCACTTACTCTAGGGCCTGAACTGCCTTGGGGCCCTTGAGGACCCTGAAAGAAAATGACAAAAATTGACAAACATCAACAAATGCCTTGAAATTTAGAGTTTATCATTTTGTTGTACTGTTCGCCTCCCCAGAGGGTTAGGGTCAGATACACTGTGATGGACTTTGTGATACCTTTCGGTATGAAAAGGGCTTTATAAATAAAGCTTAATACAGAACCATATGATTTGGACATTAATTTTTTTGCTTGATGGCTTAACTTCCATAAAAAAGAACATGTAACTGTAATATATTTATTCACACAGATGAGCCTGTGCAAGTCATTAGCGTTAATAATGTCTATTTCTCACAGCTCTGAGTGTCAGATCTGTACAATCACATTTTCTTACCATTTCACCATCGCTTCCTTTTGGACCCCTTGACCCCTACACAAAAGAAAATAAGAAGCAAATTCATAAATGGTAAATCAATTCATCCTGGTCATTACGTCTGAAGTAAAGAGCGACACAAGAATGACAAAATTGCAGCAGTAACGATAATAAAATATATACACATTCATAATCAAACGTACTGGTTTTCCTATTGGGCCAATCATTCCTTCAGGGCCCACTGGTCCAGAGAATCCCTAAAAAGAGAAAAATATGTGATTTATCATCACTCGTCTTAACTCATAGCCATGTTTAGCAACCATACTTACCAACGTACCCACTGGGCCTTTAGGACCAGGGATGCCTTTCAGTCCAAAGTCTCCAATCGGTCCCTGTGAGAAGGTCGAGTTTTATTTTATAATTTCTAATGTCATACAGTAAGTATCTCTTCAACTCAATCGTCAATAAAACCGTTACCTTTGGCCCTGGGAAGCCCTGCAAACCAACCATCCCCACATGTCCAGATTCACCCTAAACAATAAAGTGCAACATTTAATCGCAGTGTTAGAGAATCAAATTAAATGGTGATTTATAATTTTGGGCCATGCTCTATGATTGTACACATAGAGAATAGATTTCAATTCAAGTCCACTGAATCATTGGGGCTGCTGTCTGGATGGAGACACTGGGATAGGGGTAAGGTGTGTGTGTGTCCTCCAGGGGTGGCAGACAGTGTGTTTGTACAGCCTTCATCCATATCCTCCAGACGGCTCCACTTGCAGGCCAGCATCTTTGGCTTGGCACAACTATTCATTCAAGCGTAAGCAGATATGACCCAGGAGCTATAGTCCGGTCTCTGTTTCACCAGCATCAATGGTGATAACCAGACAAGAAAAAGGGGGAGTGTTTCTTCTCTCCCCCTCTTTGAGGAGTTACATAAGTGAAGTAGAGCACCTCATTTTTCAAGTCTCTGGAGAGCAAGGGTCTTGCATAACCTGCTCTTTCTAGGATATGTTTCCATTCTGGGCTAAGAAAAAGTGTTATTTTGCTCAAGCTAAAAAATGTCTGTCACATACATTTCTGCCCCACCGCAGACTGGCAACTCAAGACCTGAAGTTAAATTTAGAGGGCTTTGAAAGAATTTTGTAAAGCCCAAGACAAACAGTCAGAGGGATGGAATCAATTTAGATTAAGAGGTGGACCTTATTCAATGATGACTGTGACAAGTCACACAGTAGTGTCTTGTTTTAAAATAAAGAGCAAAGTTTCACTTCAGCATTGGGTACAGCATTGGTTTAATAACAATAAGACTCACTGGTTGTCCTTTAGGTCCAGGGTCTCCTCCCCTGCCCTGGTCACCTGTAGCGCCCTCCAGACCTTTAACCCCTGGCACCCCTCTGTCTCCTGGAAGGCCTGGCTCTCCCTGAACAAACATCATTCAGGTACAATGTAATGCGACAATGTACAAGAAACAGACTCAAATCTCATAGTTGATGTAGTTAGATGCTGCTTCTCACCTTTAGGCCGGCCAGGCCTCTTTCTCCTGGAAGACCAGGAGCCCCAACCTCTCCCCTCAGACCTGGACGTCCCGGTGGTCCCTCAAATCCAACCAAGCCTCTCTGACCCTGGGTATGTTTGCAAATTATTCATTGTTAATTTTGGTGTAATGCACGTAGAGAAAAAACTCTGGAAACAGTCACTTTATGTTTTGTGTCAAACACTGCCATTTTTGTAACAACCATAAACCTAAACTTAACTGACTTAACTTCTCTCAACAAAGGACGCTCCAATTCTGCAGCCAGTGTTCACTTTTCTGAGTGAGTGAGTTCAAGTGAGTTCGGAGGCACTGCCTTCAAAGGTGAGGCAAGGTACCTAGACTTTAGGAAAGACTAAACAGCCTATGTGTGGGGGCACCGTCCTTTCTGCAGGACCCCCAAAAGCACTGATGAAAATGATATACAATAATGTGCTTGACGAAGATCGTCGCGGTTGTGGCAAATACAAGAGGGATATGTCTGAGAGAACCAACGAACAAGGGTCTGAATGATATGGTCAGAAAGGCAGGAATGTCTAGACGCCAATCCTCCAGCAGATGAACAGAGAAGAGGAAGATGCAATGGGCAGCCACATGCTGTGCAGCCAATCCAACATTGTTGAATGGGCAGCTGGCCTGGTACAAATAGGGCATCCAGGTAATTAGAGGCTCCTTGTCAATAAAATATTAACTCCATAGAGGGTTAGGGTTCTTGGTTGTGTCCCGACATTATACAGCGCACACACTTACACCACAGACCACAGCAGTTTCCCACTGCATCGGCAGTCATGGACATTAACCTAACTTTGAGAGGAACACTGCCTTACATAAGTGCTCTTCAATTACAGTGTGAAATCTAGGTTAAACACGTGATCGTCTCTTCTAAGCTACCACCAATAATACGCCTAACACACTTGGACATTTACTTTAGTCTAGACTGTAATGCAGCACTTTCATCTCACATATATTCATGAAATGTGATAGAATTTACACAGTCGGGACTGCTTTGTAGTTTGCTTATGTCTGTTTAAAGGAACACTTAATGTAACTGAACTGTCTGGTGCACTCGTCTGTGACCCATATTGCTTGCCTGGCCAGCCAGACGCTCCTCCTTTCTGTTCAAAAGAGGAACCATCTGGGCAGCATCTAGCAGCCAATCATTTCCCGATTTGACCACTATCGGACCACTCACAGACCGAGAGCCGGGAGTCCATCGCACCAAGAGATGGACTCCCGGCTACTGATACACACTTTTCTTCTTTTACATAAGAAACAGAGCTGTACTGGCAGACATGCTATCCCTTCCTTGTTTAATGTTAAATGCAGCTTGTTAGAAATCACTGAGATCACTCTTGCTCCCAGACTACATGTCTTTGAATAAGCATGTAGTTTGCCTTTCCATATTTAATATCTAAAACATTTTTAGCGATTAAATGTAAAGTCAATATAAGGACGTTGCACGGCTAAATTACTTATTTCAATGCAAACAAAAAACATTACACAAAAGATAAAATTGGGAAAGGCAATATTTCTCTGAAGTTAAACATCGAGTACTGCTGGGGTTTTTTTCACCTGGACTTTTTCATCCTCAGTCCTCAAATCCTGTCATTTGGTGTCATTATGTTATGAATTTCATCATGGACAGACAAAAAGGGAGTAAATACCCGTCTTCCTGCATTTCCTGGTAGTCCAGGAAGACCAATCTCTCCAGGGGCCCCATCCAGACCTGGGTATCCTTTCATCCCGGTGACTCCAGATAAACCAGTTTGTCCCTGAAAAATGTACAGAAGATCTTAGTTCTTTGCACTGTGCAGAACAAGGATTCTTTATTGGGTTTGTGGAGCCCTCACAGTTACAGAGAGGACTCCAGGATGTTGAACTGAATCTGTTGACACTGTAATTGATATACAGTATAACAGAATACCTATACTTTCCCCATGTATTCTTTGTTCAGCTCACTTATACTACATGAGGGCAGTGCTTACTTGAGCTTGTGCTGTACACATGTTAAAAGGATACCCTAAGGGTCACATATTGTATAATACTCCCATAATGAAAGCATTAAGGCCGGGTGACACTCACTTCCACACCAGGGGCTCCAGTCAGGCCTCTTGCTCCTTTCTTTCCTCCAGGACCCTGTGTTAATGCAAAGAGTTTTGTGCATTAGTTCATTGGTCTCACTGGTGGACTAGTACTCTAACCTTTGCCCGTATATTATATATATAGTATATACACTATAGGCTTACAAACATAAGTAACATTTTCTCAGACAAAATACTGAATTGCTTTAGTGCTTTGTTGTTGATATATTTTGACTTGCTGTAATTGGCTAAAATGGGCGGATTAACCGAATCAGCAGCAAATATCTGCCGAAAAAGTCCATCCTCTTCACGAACGATCTAAACCGGAGCCTTTCCAGACATTACTGCGCTAATGACATTTTCACTGTGAGTAAGGAAATGATCTGTGGTGACTTACTGGAATTCCTATCTCTCCTTTTGGACCTGGTTCTCCCGCGAGGCCAGAGGATCCCTATGCAACATGGCAACATATTTTACTTAAATAATATGTTACACCCTGTAAATGGAGGCTTGTTATAACTTACTGGTGGTCCAGGTGGCCCGATCGCTCCACGAGGCCCAACAACACCATCATGACCCTCAAATAGACAAAAACAATTACAAAAAAGTATCTATATCATTTTGGAATGTTTTTTTTTATGCAGGTAAAAGATTATTAAAACTCTTTTCTCTCTTCACATCCTAATCATCACCATCATCAGAAGTACTTCTCCCCAACAGTGCATACTTTAGAGACTTGGAAGCATTTTTCATTATCCCTCCATTAAAAGTACTCAGTGTGTGACAGGTCTGAACATACAATAAAGGCTACCTGATATCCTTCATCTCCTGGCTCACCACGATCTCCACGTTCCCCAGGAGGCCCCTGTGGAGAAGTAAGAATACACAAACATGAAGTACAGATAACGCTCATACAGCAACTGAACAAGTGAACCAATATTGTTTTAAGATTTGGCTTACTTCATACTTAGCAACCACTCAATAGTACATTGTATAATGTTTCAAAGATGGAAATACCTCCATAAAATTGACCCTCAACTCAAGCCAACAATATTCTCCCAGAGGGAAATATGGTTTGCATGTGGTGACACAAACTGTACACACAAAGTGTGTGTGTACAGTGGAAACAAACAGCTCAAAGAAAGAAAGAAGGCTCAATCAACATCATTTCATACAAAACAATTTCTAATAAATTCAAAAGTATCTACAAGAGAACAGTCAATAAAGTGCACACGGTAAAAAGCAATCAGCCACAGTTCAAATGAATGACAATTAAAATGTTAGTCTCATGTCAATGATGGTTCACCTACTGGTTCACCTATGGTGCCTGGTGGTCCGGGGTTTTTATTGTCCTCTCCTGGGTATCCCTAAAAAAGCAGATAGAACAATTTATATGTTTTAAAAAATATAAAGTATGATTTTTTCTTTTTTTTTTTTTAAAAAAAAAAAGCAATTTTAATACCTTTTCACCTTTAGGTCCTGGTAGTCCAATGGATCCAGGTTTTCCAATTGAGCCCTTTACAATAAAGAACATAATTCATTCCACTTATATGATACAACATGTTCCCGTTACAGAGATAGATGTTCGTTTTGACATCTGTCAGCTTATTAAGCAGAAGTGTTTAATGCAAATAGAATTTTTCCTTTTATTTTCTGCCATCCACAGGTTTTGTTTTGGCTTAACGCCAGAACTCTTTCAACAAGTGTCAGGACTGAACTTTAGGTGTGCTGCTTACGCAACACAACTCGTAAACTAGGCTCAGCTCTACTGACAGTAGCAAAGCAAGCTAAAAACACTCTACAGCCTGATGTTACTTAAAGTCAAATAGAGAAGCATGAAAATAAAACTGAGTATTAAACAAACATTTAACAAGAACAACTCTGCTAATCATGTACAATACACAGAAATGACTAAAGCCTTTTTTCCCCCAAGAACATATACATGATTATTTTCTTGTGGGACATTTTATCCTTCAGTACAGTGCAAAAACAAGACCTGCTGCACATCTAATTATACAGCCGTTTTATCTATTGTAAACTAGCAGGCTAATGGTTGGTGTTTATATTACAGTGAATGAAAGTTACACACTCCTCTTCTGATGAAAAAATCAGACAAGGTATTGTTTAAGGCTAAATTCTTACAGTGTATCCTGCCAGTCCAGGTTGACCTTCCATGCCCATGGCACCGGGAACACCCTGAAAAACAGAAAAGTGCAAAGCATATATAAATACACACAGTTAATTCAAGGAGAATGAGAGCAAGACAGCTGTAGATAGGATGGCTAGATTGCCTTATGCAACTTTTTATGAGGAAACAAATGATATTAATGCGTATTTGAACTTTCAGTGACCCAACGGCTATATTGGTGGTTAACATGTGCCTTTTCTTTCCATCCCGGTCTCCTCTAGGAGGCTCCAGGACCAATTGTTTTTTAGAGTTTTTGGTAGGTTTTCTGGATAGAATGTAGGCATTACCATGGAGACAGATCCATCAGCAGTGAAAACCTACCAGAACCCTAAAAAACAATTGGTCCTGGAGCCTCCTAGAGGAGACCGGGATGGAAAGTAAAGGCGCCATGTTGACCACCAATATAGCCGTTGGGTCACTGAAAGGTCAAATATGCATTAGTATAAAACATTTTCCCCATAAAAAGTTACATAATGCACCTTTAAGGGTGTTTTCAATGAGAATTTCTCATTTGTGAGGTCAATAAAGGCTTATCTTATCTTATATTTAACAACAGGTGCAAAATTGCCAATGGTTACTGTACAAAGGTGTAATTACATCCCTTTTTACATTGTCATGGGTGTTACATGACAAACTTAAGAGAAAGAAAAGAACAGAAAAGGGACACTAACAGGCGTGCCACGGGTTCCTCTGGCCCCTTTCAGGCCGGTTTCACCTGGTTGGCCAAATTCTCCTCGTTCGCCAATTTCTCCCACTACTCCCGGAGGTCCCCTATCTCCCTGGATTCATGAAAAAATATATTATAATAATTACAAGGTTTGTGATGTCTATTTTCTACTGTCAGGTTATTGAGCCAAAGAACATTACCTTACCTTTTTGCCGGGCCGTCCTCTGTTTCCTGAGGAACCAAGTTTACCTTCTGGACCCTTTAATACAAGAGTAGAGTAGAGTAGAGTTGTCATTTCGTCCATAACAACACAGCTAAAACAAACTAGAATTAAACGATAAATTGTGAACATTATGAATACATACATAAATACATACATTTGTTACTTTAAACAAAGATTTATTTGTAAAATGTTTCTTTAAAGAGATTCTCACCCCCGCTACTTGAGGCTTACGTCACTAATCACTTTTGCAGTGATCTCAGAATCAGATTATGTCTAAGAGAAGACTGACCCCTAGTGGTAAAAGAATGGCATCACATCCAATAGGCAAATAAGATGAATGACTTTGGGTTAAAAAACAAAACAAAACAAATGCACATAAACTGCTGAACTTTCAAGTAAATGTGTTTAAGAAGCATCCGATACATAACAATCATTATCAAACTACCCCCTGGAGTTAAGCACACTCTCGCACAAAGAAGCTTAAAAATAAGTATCTTGGTTTACAAAATTCAGACACAATAACTCACTCGAAACCCTTGTTTTCCAGGCCCACCAGGCAGCCCTGGAGGCCCGGGGTCTCCTTCTTCTCCTTTTTCCCCTGGTTCGCCCATTGGGCCATGGTCACCGAGCTCTCCCTAAATGCAACAGATAAATGACACTCATCAACATCAAAACACAAACTGCCTGAACATTATATTCCAACTGCTCAATTTTCCCCCCAAAATAGTGCGGTGTGTTCACAAGTAATCATTATCTGTTTACTTTTGGTCCATCATTCCCTTGAAGTCCATCTTCCCCAGGAGGTCCAGGAGGCCCCTACGGATTTAACAAGAGCACGATTCAATAATTAGCTCATAACTTCAATGTTGTGTTGTTTAAGTGTTAATATGAACACACAGGAACTTACTCGGATTCCCTCTTGTCCGTGCTCCCCCTCCGGTCCAGGTGGCCCAGCATCCCCCTGTGAGGATGCAGATACATGAGTCATGTGTCATGAATACTGTCTCCAGTTTCTCAAAGCCAGGGGCATTTCAGGTACAAGTCTACGGCTGTGGCTCTCCACGTGTCAGAATGTTTCAACTGGAACACTGACCTTTGACCCGAGCTCTCCAGTGGCACCAAGCTCCCCCTCCGTTCCAGGTGGCCCCTAAAATTATTAACATGATAAATAAT
Source organism: Gobius niger (assembly GCF_951799975.1). Lineage (NCBI taxonomy): Eukaryota > Metazoa > Chordata > Actinopteri > Gobiiformes > Gobiidae > Gobius > Gobius niger. The sequence continues at coordinate 24,746,291 of NC_136868.1, read as the reverse complement.
CATATTTTATCAGAATAAAACGTGGAAACATAAGGACAAAAAATATTACTTCAAGTCCTTGCTCTCCTTCAGACCCAGGCTCCCCAGGTGGACCTTTGGGTCCCTGTTAAAAACACATCATAAAAAACACAATTATTCATTAAGGTAGAGGAATGTACAGAAGAATATGTGAGTTTACATTTGCTTCATAGAGTTTTGATGATTATACTGAGGTCATGACATTTTCTCTTGTGACGTAGAACAATGAGGCTCAGTACACTGTTGACACATCTAGTATCCCATTGGGCTCAAAAAGCTCCAGGCAGGAAAGTACAACACAATACAAATGAGGATACAATGTTCTGGTAATATGTAGCCACTTACTGGTTCACCAAAAGGACCACTTTCTCCTGAGCTTCCTGGAAGACCGAGCTTTCCCTAGAAACACACGTGTAATAAAAGATTAAATGACTCCAAGCCATTGTCACATTTAATATTAAAAAGCAGACAATTCAACTTTAAAAATAATACCTACAGGTTTTCCTGCAGGGCCTCTTTCACCAGGTGAACCCGCTTTGCCCTTCACACAACAAAATAATAAACAATATCAGGCTCATGCTTTGCACAAATAACATCACAATAAAATAATACACTATGTTAACCAAAATATACTTGCCTACAAGTCTGCAACAATATGTTTGAAAAGATTTTTATAACGACAGAAACATAAGGGAAAAAAATTGTACGTGATCTTTTTTTTTGCCATGCTTTTGTAATTGTTTTATTTTGTAAATGGTCAGAAGGCAAAAGCATTTAGAATCATTGTGCTTAGCATCAACATGAAACAACAGAGCTGTCGTGTTGCCAGTTTGAACTTTGTGAAAAACACCAAATACTCACAATGAATCCCGGCTCGCCCTTCTTTCCAATGTCACCTTTTTCACCCTGCAATGCAAGTAAACGACTTCTGTTATGAATGAACAATTAAAAGAATATCTATACATATGTACAAATTTACCTTGGTGCCCTCTGGACCTGTTTCTCCCAAGGGACCCTCTGGACCCAGTGGGCCCTAAAAACGTGACAATATTAACCCTATTGAAAGGTATTTGCTTCAAACAACACATACATGCAGTATCTCATTAAGTAGAGCTTCAAAAAATGACTACTTGAATTTCTCTGTATCACAGAACAAAAATAATCTGCAGTCACTGTAGATCATGTTTTGGCCCGTATTCCTGCTCGTGACAGATCAACCAAGCAATCAGCGAAACACATTATGACAAAGCAAGTACAAATAAATGTTTGAAATAAAACAAAACTCTAATCATTCAAAGAACTAAGAAGCAGAAAAGACTTCTGCCAAATCAACAGGTGAAGCTATAAACACAGAATAAAACCCTATGCATTACCCCACAATTAAACTGATGCAATTGGACCTTTATGAAGCCCGGCAGTGGAAATGATTAGCAGGATACCAGCTGTCTCCTGCTATTAAACGTCTGAAAGTTCTTTGCAAATTTGTTGCAGAAATTCCCATAAATGTGTGGCACTTGTAGGTTGCTTTGCTTTCACTCTCCTGTTCATCCCAAACCAGCTTGATGTTTGGGGTTTAAATCTGGAGATTATGGCTGCATCTAAAAAGTGTGGATATGTTTAGGAAGCCCCTTCTCCTCATCGTTGACCTGGATGTGTGTCATCGTCAGCCATGACAAGAACATCCAAATTGTCAGTAGAGTTAGGAGGGAGTTTGGAAAGGAGCTGTGATGCCTCCTGTAATAACACAGGGACCGCGGGATGTCGCTACAGCGCTGACAGTTTTGCTGGATGACAATTCATTCAATACAAATTTGAGCATAATCCTAAATGTATTAAAGTGTAAAGCAGGTCATGCCAATGTTAGAGGATTTAATATAGGAAAACAATGAACTTATGGCATTGGTTTATACAAACAACAAAAGGTAAGCGGAATATTTGATAGGGCATTTCATTTTTGTGACAGAGGGCTGTGTGCAGCAGAGTTGAATATGAAACAGTTTTTTCATCATTCTGTGTCTTCTGTTTCATATCGTGTCAGCAGGGGCTCATGTTGGAAAGTGTGGGAACATTTATGGAAACTTTTGCAATAGAGTGTTGTTCCATATTAGAACGATTGCCATGAGTGTCTTCAGTTGGTACTATATCTGCCAAAGGTCTGCCATTTTCTTCTATTTATTGTTTATTTGTGCAATGCTTTCCTTTCACATTCAGGCACTAAACTGCATAATTGTCAAGAAAACTGGAACACTGGGGTGACCTGTAGTGCAATTTGAAAGGTGAATTGTAAGACATTACCCTTCTGCCTTTTGGCCCAGATATGCCAGGACTTCCTCTCTGTCCCGGAGGACCCTGAAAGACATCGGACAAAGGGCATAAACAGGCCATAAAAACCCTGATCATTAAGGCACTACTAGATTAAGGCCACTAGAACAATTCACTTTGGGTTTTGCTCAACACTTACAGGCGCACCTTGCAGGCCGATGTCCCCAGGACTTCCGGGTATGCCAGGATAACCCTTTTTTCAAAAGAGAAAACAGTAAATATGAAAACAGAAACAACATACTGCATAATCTAAGTTTTGACCATAATGATCTCTTGTGAAACATTTCCTGCAGTTGCATTTGATCAGCTATTGTCCAATCCTTATTAAACTACTTGTTGCACCCTCTGCTGGCAACCACAGTATTTTGTATGTCGAGATATATGAGCTGAATTACTGATGTGAAATATAGAGTATGGCCTCAAAGGCTGTATCCTTTGAAAGGTAAGAATGTTTTGAACAATAGCAGCACTAACCCTTGGGCCTTGCTCTCCAGATGGTCCAGTTGGACCTGGTGGTCCTCGGTCACCCTGAGTGGCACAGAAAGTGTCTCATTTAAACAGTAACCTTAAAGGTCAAGAAGTTAATAAAAATGACACAAGTTGACTTCAGTTTTTTCCTAAAATGTCTGTAACAGGAGAAGGCCCAGCACCTTAAGAGCACAAGCTAGAGTCACAGCTGCAACAGGAAAGTGTAAAGCGGTGAACCCAGCTGGTGGCAAGAGCAGGTGTAAAGGAGTGATCCTGGGTGAGGTATAAAGCACATTATGTTCATTTTAACTAGGGCCCGACCGATGTGGATTTTTGGGGTCCAATACCAATCTGAAGGGGGTTGGCATGGCCGATCGCCGATATATATTTTAAGTCATTCAGTTTGATGATGTAATTATTATGTTTTTAATCTCTCAAATAGCCTATAGTTAAACATTTATAGCAAAGGTTTCAATCATAGAAATATATAGAAATATTTCTAATAGAGGTCGACTGAAGTGGTTTTTTCTAAAGCCGATACCGATATGCACCACTGATTTATTTTATTTTGTCTATAAACCTATGCATGATGCTCCTAAAAGTGTCAACAGGGGGCGCTGTATGGGGTATAGGGATGATTTATTCAGGACATTCATGTTTAGTAGGATTGAGAGGCATCAGGCTGCAGAACGACCCTCTTATGTACCCACGTGACCCCAAGTATGTTCTCCGGGGCATAGGTGCCTTAATGGGTAGAAGAAATTAAATTATTTCTGAATGTTGCAGTTTTAGGACAGATTTAGATAGAAAAGCCAGCTCTATGTATGCGTGTCTGCTTCTCAGATTACCAGATTGGCACGATAAACATCTGTTGATAATTTGTCTGTACTATTATCTATTGTCTGGTGCTTTTGCAGTAGTATTGTTAGTATTTTAGGTCTATGGGTGAGATAAGGTCACTTGGATTTGATGCTCTTTACAAAATAAGCGTATAATCTAAATACAAATATACATGTTGAAAGCACAAGCTCAGGGCGTGATTATGTCTTCAATATGATTTATTCGTTAGCAACAGCCAGAGGTTTCATAGCCTACGGGTCATATTCACCGATCTGCAATGTCTAGTATAGTCTTGCACCGATGAAAATGGGCATTTTCTGATCATGAAATTATGCAGAGCGATATAAACGCTGTATAAACGGATGTATGGACGGATAAGCAGCACCTTTACTTCTCCAATTTGCGCATAGCCAACGCACCAGGGTCATGTGACCCGACATCAGCTGTTCTGCTGCTGCTGCAAGGAATTTTTGCTAAACTTTTTAGTCATTAGCCGTTCTGTATATTAGCGCGTTGCGTCGTTGAGCCCAGCCTGCTTGTCCAGCATCGTGCACCTGTTTGAGGTAGGAATGTTTTGGCTGGATGTGGATGTACCACTGCTTTCTCTGGACTAACCTGCACTATTATGGATATGATCAGGACGACAAGTGGACTTTGGAACACAAACATCCTTTGGCACAGTTACACCTGGCCAAACCATTATTCTTAGATAGGAATGGCATGGCAAGGCAAGTGTATTCATACTATGCATTTCACACGCAGGGCAACTCAATGCGCCTCTGTGTTGTAGATGTTTACTTCACAATGCTATATAGATATATGAGGTTGTCCAGCCTTTATTTTACATTCTACCACACTTCACGTTTGTTTACTGTCCCGGATCTTTTGTATTCGGCAGTCACGCCTATGATGTTTCCCCCTTCACCGTCTTAGCCAAGGTGTGCAAAGGGTCACATGAGTCTTGAATTCCTGAATGACGACCATGAGGATATGCTCTTGCTACTCTGGTGCTTCAAGCTATTGCTACTTAACACAGGTCTAATTATGGGGCTTAGCCTGGGACAAGCAAAGTTGATGATGAATGACAGCCTAATGACAGAGAACACATGTCTTACCTTTTCACCTGGAACTCCCTCTACACCAGGTATCCCGATCAGGCCTATTGGACCCTACATGAGGAGTAAACAGAAAAATACAAATAAAATGAAATTCTACTGACCATTTGTTTAAAGCAGTACTAAGTAACTCATGCCCCTGGAGGCCATAAGCGCCACTGCAGGTGTGGTAGCATGTTGCGTTTTTTACTCATTAATTGTCCGTAAGAGTAAATACTACGCTGACAGAAAAGACAAAGGGAGAGAGGGATATTGTCCATCCAATTACACAATGGAGATAATTTTTTCCCCTCAAATTTGGTTGTAAATACTGTTTAAGTGGTGCTAGCCCGCAGTTAGCTTTGCCCATTAGCCCGTTAGCTTCTTCTTTGTCATTCCATTGTGTGTTTTGGTGCTCTGCTTTAATATTAAAAGTAAAAAAAAAATATTGACCATCAAAACATTTTTACATTTTTTTGTATCTGTCAGCGCATGTAATATTTTATTGACTGTGACCTGGCCCAGGAAGAAAATGGATGGATGGATTCGATAGGTTTTAATATTGGCCGTGAGCAGGCCAAGCAAGCAAAATAATGGGTTCAGGGGTCAATTTCAGAAGATGGAACAGTGTCCTGTAATATACAGTCTAACCACGAGGCTATGTTGGTGCTCTTTCCATTGCCTGTTGTTAAGTAGTAAATAGTAAATATAGTAGTAAATATAAATACATGAATTCATCAAAATCAATATGTTCTATAAAAACAATAATGTGAGATTGGCAAGACACAGATAGAACTGATTTACTATTACAAATTATTCCTTTTAAAACTTAATTTGCACTGTGTACAAAACATCAGCAGAGGCCACTGCTTTCCATCTGCAGATGTTATGAAAAGTGAAACCCTTTGGAAGGAGCAAATATTGTGCAGCATGGGTAATTAAAGCGCTGAAATGAACAAGGTGCGTGGATAAAAAAATTAAAAAAAGCATGTGTTTTGAAAAAGATTAAATATGAAGAATTTGTCCAATGTGTGAAGGATTTTTTATTTTATTTTTTTAAGAAAAAAAAGGTAATTAAGTATCATAAATAGGGGTTTATTATTTTCTTTTTTTACATGATCCAGTTTGCGGATATAAAAACTACAGGGTATTTCCCTTGTATAATCATGTTCAGGTTTGAATTTGAGAGAATGCTACACAGTAGAAGCAGTAGAGATCAGGAGTAGCGAGGAGTGTCTGTGGAGGATGTAGCCCGGGGCATGGGAAAAAGAGCCAAATGGATGACAGCAAATCCCTTGATGGGAACATAAAGTGGGACAATGTGGTGCACCAAAGGAAGGAAACTATGAACTTTACGGAAATAAACAGTTACGACGTGAAACCAAAGATTGGAACGAAAAAGCAGTGGATTACCACAGTGGCCTTGGTCCATTGCATTGTAAACTTGTCTCTTAAGAGTTTATAGAGAGAACTATAAAAATCAAGAGCTGGTGATACTTTGAACTGGCCATGAATAAATCTGTGCAACACAAGCCTCTGAACCCCTATGCGTTTCACAGTCTACTTGCTGATGCAGGATAAGTTTTTTTTTCCTCACAATTTTAAAGATCACAAGTGATGAAATCACAAGTGATATTTAGTCTGGGGACCACTAATTCATTTTCTCGTAGGAGAGGTGTGGTTTACGAATGTCTATCATGCGTCTGCACATAGCCATAGCCAATCGTATCATCGTATCCGATGACGTATGACGTACCGCTGTAAACTTTTGAGCTAAACTATTTAGAACACAGCCTAAAGCTTAACGGAAAAATAGCGTCGCGTACACTTTTTTTTTTTTTTATCAGTAAATAAACTACAAGCTTCCGTATATCGAATAGCTCGTCATCATCTTGCCGGCCCTCCTCGTTCTGTGATTGGTTCCCAAATCCATGCAAACATTTCGGCCATGGTCCCCAGGCTGCTGTGCAGTTCCAAATGATTCGAGCGCACACAGCAGCAATATAATAAGCAAATATAAATAATACAAGTACATATTGCTATATGATGAGGAACAATCTGAAGTAACCATGTTCTTGTGTTTATTCTGTCTGTAAAAAGAATTAAACCATTTAATAGTTAAGGATCTAAGGTTTCAAAGGAGGTATAACCTGGCTGTGAAGTTCCACAGACACTGCACATTCTTTATTAAAGGAATTGACAAATTTGGGATTTTTGTGGACAGAATGATCTTATTTATAATCATGGGATGGAATTGTTTTTATATATTTATAATAAAGACCTTCATAAACTCACTTGTGGACCCATTTTTCCAATATTTCCAAGGTCTCCTTTTTCTCCCTGGAAGCAAAAACATGAATGCACATGCAGGTTACTTATCAGTGATATTTCTGTCATCAAGACTCCTTACCTAAGACCTGAAATGCTGAGGCAACTCACTGATTACCAGTTCAACGGCTGTTAATGAAGTGTCTATAGCAACAACAACTGATCAACATTTCAGACAAATAAAAATGTTGTTTTACCATGAGACCATCCAGACCAGGCTCTCCAAAGTGCCCTTTCCTCCCAGGTCTACCCTGCGAAGATGAAAAGGAACAGGCGTAAGAACTGTGTTACAGACTATGACTAATTCTGTGTACAATATATGCTGAGAAATCATTCTTACAATAGGTCCAGCATTGCCGGTCGGGCCGAGTGGTCCTTCATCACCCTGTGCACAGTTCATCTCATTTAAAGGCACACTGTGTAACATTTTTGAATGTAATACTTGTAAAGTTATACAATTATGACCAGCTACAAACAAATGATGCTATTTCTGCATTCAAAGAATGGATTTGTATGAGGACCTGACCTATTGGCTCTTTTTTTTTTTTGGCCTTTAGACAAGCTGGAGACGACCCCCTCCTCAGTAAAGTTACAGGGTCTGAGGAGAGGTGAGCGGCTCACAGCAAAGACACACACTTGTTTGTTTGTTTTATGTATTCGTTTTGTTTTTTTTTACAATTAAAATGTTTTGTGGTGTGGCTTTAAAACAACACATCCAAACAACAGATTTCCAACAGATTCATATTTGAATGGCAATGTATGAATAACGAAAGAGTAATTAGCCCAGTGCAGTTGCAGTTTTGACCTGCAGGGGCAGCGTGACACAAAGGAAGCGTGCAGCCCAGCAGACCCAGACTTTCGTATTCTGTACAGAATACATGCAGTAAATCAGGCAACTAACTAGGCTAACAGACATTTCTTTAAACAATAAAAACAAGCAGGGCTGTAGAAACAGAACTTGTAGAGTGAAAAAATGTTCACCTCACTTCCTTTTGGCCCTGGAGGCCCTTGTGGTCCTCTGGAACCCTGCAAACCCTAAAATACACAATACAAAGTTACTCTAGTAGATAAAGACTAGAAACTAAAAACTAAATACAAAAGAACATAACCTCTTCAGTACCTTTGGTCCGGGTGGTCCATTTGGGCCTGGTACTCCAATGTCCCCAGGAAAACCCTGGAGAAAAGCACAATAGGAAGACCATCATAATAATGAAGCCTCGCCGTTAATGCAACCTGGGAGACGATTTTCAGCATCACATATCTCCAGCCAATGATCGCTTCCGAGAGGGCCACACCTCCACCTCAGCCATCAGCGTAAGAGCCGCACCTCCATAGCAGCCAATCACCGCCCTCGGTCCCGCTTTTAAGCCCCAGCAATCATGGTTCGTTCACTTCCCAGCTGCGCTGCGACCCGCCTCCACCCCATCTCCGCCTCTTCCATCACGGCTTCTACCTGCTGCAGCTTCACGGGTCTTCCATACCACCACCAGTGTCCAGGCTCCGGGGAAGACATCCCTAACTACAAGCTGTTTATCCATACTGACTTTCATACATCGATGTCTACGCCGGGGTCTGATCGCCAAAACTAATATACATGTCAATAAATCTTCCTTATCGCTGCTTTTGTCTGTTTGAGTCTATCCAGGTTGAACTAGCTGATACCTAGTCAAAGTATTTACAGTATCATTACAGGTATTACATTGTAATGAATGCATCAGTGCATTCATGTTTTTTCTAGGGTTCAAGACGATTGTTATAGATATACTCCAAATGCCCTTCACGTCAACCAGCGTCACTGGAGAAGACAATGTGGCAATGTCTTGCTCAGAAACACAACGTCATATATGATCAGACTAGAATCAAACCACTGCCCTTTTAATGGGTGAGCAAACGTTTGACCTACGGCCAATGCCCCATCAAAATATCCAACTATAAACACACAGACCTTACAACAGTAATACAGTGTAGAGATAATGAAATATGTGAGACTGTAATGACTCTAAGGGCTGCGCTCCTCCAGGAGGACCACCACTTTCCTTTGCTCTATGAACAACTGCCTGTACATCTTAGCTGTATAAAAGCACCACAAGCCGCACCATCAGCCACATAACAACAATCAACTTATTCCCATGACAACGGGCATCAAGCAATCCGAGCCCTGATGTTATGTGGTGGTCATTTGTCTCTCATGGTTAAATACAGTGAGGATAAGCTAAACCGGGAAGAGATGCATTTAAATCGACACATGGAGAGGAAAGCTTTACAGCGCAGCAGCAGAGAGAGCTGGACCAAAGAGCTGTATCTTGATGATATAAGGTGGAACACTTTTGCCGTCAGAGCAGTAACCCAAGCGTCCTGTCAGTGCATACTGTGTAGGAGGAATGAAAGCGAAGCAAGTTCAGCTCACACCACACACCACACCTGCAAGAGCCGCTTAAGGTCGGGCCAGTGTGAAAACAACGCACTGTTAATGTTTAAATAATATTTAAACATATAACTTATACATATAACTTATACATAACATACATAACGTATACAGCTTTGATGGGTGCGACACCTACTAACTATTAGACCAGTGGTTCTTCACCTGGGGGTCAGGAGAACAATTTGCAGGGTCGCCAGATCATATACATTAAAAAAAATATTTTTATTATTTTACTATTTTACTGTAGCATATGTGTGCTATTTTACCAGAGTGTCACTATTTGTTCTTAATTTGATTCATTATATTTAGTCATTTGTTTTATTCCTTTGTTTCTTTAGAATTATATAGGCCTGTTTCCCACGGTGTGGCCCAGCAGCAGGAATAAATAATATGCCTACATACGGGCAGGGGTTGAGAACCACTGGTTTAGACCACAAACAATTACAAGTTAGACTTCCTACCTCTGGTCCTGGTGGCCCTGGAAGTCCTTGAGCCCCAATGTCGCCAACTGGACCCTGTTCAGAAACACACACTGTCAGAAAATCAATGTCATTATTGACTGAGACATAAGCTACCATCACTCCTGTTAGAGACAGAACCCCTAACGCCAGAAAGTAGGCAACTAAAACATCTGTTGAATGGCATAGCAGGGATAGGCAGGATCAGGCCACCAAGAGAAATCTCCAAGAGAAATTTTGAGGAATATGATTACACACTGTCTAAGTAAGACAAAAATACCTCCTGGCTGCTGAAAAGGGAACTTGCCTACTTACTTTTCTATTTTATAATTGTTCTGTATTCAAAATACGAAAACATTATTAAAAACGCAAGTTATAAAAAATTGGGGAAAAAACAAATGATTTCAAAGACAGAGAGATTCTTCCGCTGATGGGGAGACGCTGGACTAAATGACACCTGCCAAAGAACTATCAGAGCTACTTACTGGAGGCCCTGGTTTCCCTCGTGGGCCAGTGGGACCTGGTACACCAATGTGTCCCTTAAAAAAAGACACACAAGATAAAACAATAAACAAATACACAAGGCAACAAACCATTTTTAGAACCCAGATTCAATGTGCCTGTAACTCTTCCACAGAACTGAAGGGGAAGTCAAACTGGGTCCTTTTAAGACTTTTAAATCAGCCAATGCGACCATTACTGGCCCTCTGCTGTGTCATTATTGTTGCACTGTTGTTATGGTGCGTTTTTAAAGTTCTTATTTAAGTTTTCAGTTCAATTTCAATTCAACTTTATAATGGACTCAACTACAGTCACTTTAAAAAGACAGCTATACTAGTGCCTCCACATCCTTTTCTGTGATTTAGTCTCATCTAAAGCGCTGTAGTATGTAGGGTGAGCTCATAAACGTCTCCCTACTCAAATAAGCACAAATAAAACAAGTGTGTAACTAGGAGAAAACCCACCTTATCGCCTTGATACCCCATGTCTCCTGGTTCGCCACGCAGTCCCACTTCACCCTGAGTTTCACAGCATCATAAAAAGATATAACACAATAGTAATAATAGGCATTCCACAAATGCAGTTACAGGAGGTTAACAAAGTTGTCTGAGACGTTTTAATAGATTGCTAGTCATTTAATATATACATATTTAAGCCTTGCTTTAAATCCATTGGCACACACAATTACACGCCAATAATACAAATATTTAGATCACCTTATCACCTTTCAATCCAGGTGAGCCGGCTTTTCCAACTGGGCCCTGAGGAAACAAAACAAAGGCGTTATTTTCAAACAATAATAAGTGTCTTTCTAAATTGAAGCGGACATCTCTCTTACTTGCGTTCCCACCATTCCAGGCAATCCCCGAAGTCCCTCTGGTCCTGGATCGCCCTGTGAAAAACACATAATGCTTTATTTTGATCTTAGTGTATTTTTTATTTTTTGGGGCCAAGGGGCTTTAATGGAAAGGACTGCACGGGGGTTGTCAAGAGTGTGGAGAGATCTTGTGCAAATTGTCTGAGCCATATGTACTGCATCCTTAACCACAAGACTATGGGTTTATTTCTAGAGCACTTTACAATCACACCTTGACAAAGTGCTTTCCATAAAAACAAAACAAAGGAAAAACAACAACATTAAATTACCTTAAATGTAGAAAAGACAGGCAAAAAAGTGAGTCTTTAGTCTGGACTTAAAGCAGGCCAGTGATGACTCGCAAATGTAACATAAAACTATTACTACTACTCAATCAATCAACTATAAATGATCCTCACCCTTAGCCCGGGGAAGCCAGGGATGCCAGGTCCACCAACAGTGCCCTGTAAAACATATGTTACATACAGTGAACAAGACAAAACCATTTACAGCATAGACTCCATGTGGGCAAAAATGAACAATGAAATGGGGAAAAAACTTGTGCTTGGTACAACAATACACAATATTTCCCTCCATCTTCCCTCATCCACAACCCTCCTCAAAATTGGCATTTTTATATTCTTGTATTAAAAATGTAATTGTCTTACCTGGTTTCCATCAGGTCCAGGTGGGCCTCTTTCTCCTGGATCACCCAAAACTCCCTGAAAAATAAAAATAAAGTGTTATAGTTGATTTATGATCACAAGTTCTGGTAGACTCTTGTTAGTATCATACATTTTCTTAATTATTATTTTTTCCCCGACCACATTCTCTCCTATGTTTATAAAACCTTCTGGACCTCAGCCCCACGCCATATTACACACTCATACACGGATCTAGATGTACCTTGATATGAAACGTTATATGTTTTCCCTCACCTGCCTTCCTTTGAGACCAGGTTTTCCCGCAGGACCAGGAACACCCTATACGAGAAAAAGAAATACACACAAAAAGACCAAATTTAGCTAAATAGTATCATTATAGATCTATGTCAGTTGTGGGGCAGGTAACTCACTCTTTCTCCTTCCAACCCAGGTGGCCCAGAAACACCAGGAAGTCCAATGAAACCCTAAAACAAAACAACAACAAAAGACGATAAGTGCATATTCAGACATACCGCGTGAATGATTAGTTAATAAAGAGAGAGGGAGGGAAAGAAGGAGAGAGAGATAAAGAGGGAGAGAGATTGTTGCCCGACTGTCATATAAATTTGATTTACTGCCATCTAGTGGTGAGGCTGTAGACTGTAATGATGGTGCTCTTCACCAAGAGTTGGAAAATTGGATTGCTTTGGGAGACATTCTGGGCCGCAAACCATAAGGTCAGGTTTTCAATGAACAAACATCCCCTGTCTATTATATGTTCTGTTTATGAAATTGGTCTCTCCCACATTAGCTTTTTAATCAAGGCTGACTCAGATCGGAACTTTGACACATTCTGCCAGGCCAGAAATCTGTGCATTTACACAAATCAAATCAACCAGAGGAAATAATTCAACATCCTCACAAAAAAAAATGCTCTAGTTTATGTGGTACAGGTATACATGCTCTTCATCCAGCTATTTCGTTTTTACACATGGAAATCTTAGCTATCCGGTATGTGCATCAACACTGCAGTTATCTGGTCTGTAGTACTTTATAAAATATTAGTAGAAAGTACAAATAAAGAAACAACACTTACATTGACACCTTTAGGCCCTGGGTTACCCTCTGGTCCAGCTGAGCCCTGCAACATAAAATTACAGGTAATGATTAACATGCAAGAGTTCACACTTGGCTTTCATTGAAATATCTAAACATAACATAGAAATAGCATCATCTCCAAAACAACTCACATAAAAGTGAGGCTCAACATTAACGAACACGGAATCTGAGAACAAATGTTATGATTTTTGCATTGTCACTGCACCTGCCTGCCAGGGTAACCTGCAGCACCAGCTTCTCCAGGAGGTCCTGGCATTCCCTAAAGTGGAGACGGAGGAGGGAGAATGAATGAACAAAGCATGAAGATTAGATGGATGGATAAGGTGAAAGAGGAGAATCACTGAGCTCTACCAGCATTGCCAACTGAGGAATAAAACAAGCACTGTTCATTGTGAGCAAGCGCTGCCACGCCATGTCTATTAACTGTATCCCTTTGTCCCCACGGCTTCAGAAATGGACTTCTCTCCAACAGTAAAAATCACGTATTTCATTGTAAATGTAATTACAGAAGCACTGCATAATATTTGGTCTATGTTTGGCTTATTAACCTCCATTGTGATTCAGGGGTTTCAAAATACTAAACAATACTTTTTCACTGAAGCCGTTTTCTTTCATGTGATTATATTGTCTTCATATATTGTTTAGCTAAGAATCTTCACAAATGTTCAATAATCCTATGCTATTTCACAGATATTATGTTACTTGAAAAACTATATTTGTACTTGTTTCACTTACTTGCTCGCCTTGAAGTCCAGGTGGCCCTTGATGACCTTTAGGGCCCTAAAATATGAATAGAAAATGTTAGTGAATGTTGGCTCAAAATGAACAACAGATGTTGACAGCCCCACAACAGGGGTCAGGGCCAGGTCAGTGTCTTTCTGGGGCAGAGAGGAAAACCAACTGAATGGTCCCATTGACTTTGTCATGTGCTTCCGAAGTCATGACACATGAACCTCCACAGGCAATAAAAGCCCCACTTGGGGGTGAAGAGCACTGGCCCCAAGTCAGTCATTTCCTCTGAAAATACTTACTGGAGCACAGTTGCTCTGGGTATAAGGTTTAGCTACTGCAAACACAGGGACGGCCTCCTGGGACGCAAGGTGAAGGCCAGTTATATGGAGAGAGACCAGATTCAGTGCCTCATAAAAGACAACTGTGACAACCTGCGTATGGAGCAGCAGCAGAGAATGTCCCAGTGAATGAAGTAAGGAAGTGTCCACACGTTCTATCACACCCACATAGAAGCAAATCAATGTTACAACTGTGCGTCAATGATCTGCACAAAGCCAAACGTAAACTGAAACAGTCTGACTGTAGCTGCTGTCTCATGTCCTGTCATTATGTGCGACAGAAAGGCCAACCTTCTCTGATGTGTTGTGACCTATAGTGACACGGGATACTGAGCATCGATCATTAGAGTCACTGATCCTCTCACTCTAACAGGGCGCCTCGTGTCTTTCAACAGACCTTTGACATTGCCCAAAAAGAGTCTGAGCTGAAACAGGCACCAGCGTTTGATTCTGATGGCAAATACAACTGTGTTGTTAGAGACATTGTGCTCTAATTTATTTTGGATGGAAGTAGAAACACAATTGCTGAACAGGACATGACCTAAAGCAATGACACAAGTCAAGTATATGTTTGTCAGAAGTTGCTCCAAATACCAAATAAGACAACACTAATAAAGCTTAAAATACACTTACTGGTGACCCGGGAAATCCATCTGGACCAGGAAGCCCTGGAGACCCTCTATCACCCTGTACAAATATATGAAAAAGTGTAGTATCATAAAAGTATGACTAAAATAAAGTCCTATATTATGCAAAGTTGACTTTTTGAGCTTCTAACTGTGTTACGATCCCGTATTCTCAGCAATAATATACCTACAGGTGCTTTATTCTTCCATGTGTGAACAATAACAGCATGCTGTGAGCCGTTAAGCTCCTGTGTTTGTGTGTTTTTCTTTTACTTTTTACATTTAATGATTTTATAAATGAGAAAACAGGACATTAAATAAATCAATGAAAAACAAAAAAACACAAAATACTTAATATGATCTGTGTAAACTTTGACAGGTTTGAAAAAGCTCACAAAGCTTATAAAAATACCAAAAGAATCGACGACAACTTCCATTATTATTATACAACTGTGATACATTTTGAATTTCCTTGTGTATCGATTGTTCTCTACAAATAAACTTGCCTTGTTTTGTTACTGCTAGCAATGACGACACCAACTTTAATGATGTCATTTTCATCATCACATCTGTGCTTTTAAAGTTTACACATCTTCACTAGACAGCTCTTATAAGAGCCTGTGCAGGGAATGTTGCAGCTATAACTTCCTGTGAGCTCGTAAGTGTTTCCTGTCCCAATTTTTTTGAAATGAGTAAAGATTGTGGTGCTATTTCACAGTTTAGTTTGTACATTTACATTCATAAACACAGACGTCTTGAAGTACAGTATTTACATCATGTGAAGTTTTAAACATGTTGTAAGCGATGATGCACCATCTGCATGTTTATGCTGCTCCAAAGTAAGACACAGTTACATTTTTCATAGACGTTTTTCATTCCTTGTAGGAATAAAACACGGACAGGAAACTGTTACAAGCACAGGAAGTGAGCTGGGGTGAGCAACATTCAATGCATGGAGCCTTAACCTGTTCCCTGCCGTCCCCCCGATCAGGGGGCTAGGATTAGGATATAATTAGGTCTTAAGAACAAATGGCAAATGTAACGTAAATTGTTTTTCACACACACAGATCTCACACATATTTTTAGAAACTAGAAGGTCTTGGCTTTCAAATTAGGTATCACACCGGCATGCAGGCTGTAAGCTCTCCAGTCAATATGCTTTGAGATTTGGATGTAAATAATTGTTAACCCTAGCCCTAAGGTGGTGGTTAAATTGACATGAGTGAATAGAAAGTGTCAGAGCTTTACCTTCTCCCCCGGTGCAGCCTGGCCTGGTGATAATCCGGCTTCTCCTTTTGAGCCCTTCAATGAAAACATTACCATTTAGGTTCTGTTATGTGTAAACAAACATGTACCCAAACTCAAACAGAAAGTGTCTTACTTTTGGTCCAGGAAGTCCTGGTGGCCCTGGTTTTCCATGAGGACCAGTGGGACCCTATCACAGGTGACAGAAGGTTTTGGGGAAAAACAATAATTTTATTTTAACAAATGTCTAGTAAAAGCCAGCTAAAAAGGTGAGATGAACAACATTTCTAACAATGTATCCGCATATGTATTTCATTTAGTCTGGCAGTCGTAAATGAAAAATAAATAATAAAATATATAATAATAAATAAAAAATACATTCATCATTGAACATCAAATAATCTATGCAATGTACAACAGACACGCCCACACACCTTATCAATACACCAAATCATTTCAAGTCTCCCTCTCTCTTTTGCATTGTGTTCAAGGGCCGTGTAAGCCGATCATTTTAGTGATTTAAGTCATATTAAACCACATTAGTCTGATGGAGAGATGTACACACATTTGAGTACCAAATTAAAACCAATTCTAAGTTGATAACTGCATCAAGAAAAGGTACATATATAATGTAATACAGTCTAGACCAATGGTCCCCAACCAGGGGGTCCTGGGACACTGAAGATGGGGTCGCAAAATGATTTTGAAACAATATTGTTTACATTTATAACATTGACTTTGATGTGTTTATTATCCAAAACATATTTTTGTGAAATTAAGCCAAATATCAAAATACAGTATCCAGACTAACATAATTAAACCAGGTTTTAAATGTTTTGCACCTTAAATCATTATAAATTCCATATTAGGAGGGGACCAGTTGTTGGTCTTTGGATTTTGAGGGTTGCAGCCTGAAAAGTTTCCAGTTTCGTAGTCATCACCTGATGTCAAGCCCTCTTAAAACGAGAATTCCTGGTGGCTTTGAGAGTAAATACTGCAGTATTGAAACATCGGTTCTGGAGGGGATTCTCATTGTCACTGAAAACATCACCACTGGCAGTGGTAGGATTAAGGGAACAATTTGGTAAATCCACATTGATATTTCAAAGATTAACACTCTAAAGCAGTCAACCACAGGGGTTTATGTTCTGTAGATATTACAAGTTTGTGCATATTTCTGAGGCATTATTGTTAATATCATTTTCAATGGGTTTCATTTCCAAAAATGGCAGTTGATAAGTTGGTCTGAAAGTCAGTCATATGATATTTTTTTTAAAATCAGCATCACAATCAACCATGTGATAAAATGCTGCACTTTAGCATTTATTATTTATGTGTCTTTAATGACCTTAGCAATTATAAATTCAAAACTACTCTATCTTTTGAACGGTCAAAATGTCACGTGACTGGACACATGTCGGGTAAACGTGTCATGTTTGTATGAGTTTAGGTATCAATAATAAAAAGCAAAATAGCTTTATTTCTGTCGTGGCTCGTCATGATAACTTAAAAGTGGGTCAGTTGAGAACCAGTGTTCTAAACCTTTTTTCACACAAATCACACAAATAAAGACACATCTGTCTATGTGGCTTTCTTGGGTGGAAATGGCATCAATCCACAAAGTATCACATTTAAAATAACTGGTTGAGATGACTTACTCGAGGACCTCTTTTCCCTGGTGGACCAGGTAAACCCGGGGGACCTTCAGGACCCTAGATTATTGAGATAATAGGGTATTGGAGAAAGAAGGGAGCATTGTAGGAAAGAGTGTGGAGGGAAGGGGAAAAAAGATAAAGTATGTTAATGGCAAGCAATAACATGCACAAGACTGTCCTGGCTCCCGCAATGATGAGTATGTGCTATTTTATGTAAGATCTATGAGGTTCAGAGAAAGCAGGCGAGTGTTTCCAATTTAAACCTCAAATAGAAACGTTTGGAGCACATGGACTCAGTCAGCTCTGTGTGACATCATTGTCTTCAAAGTGATATGGAATTAGCAAAAGATTTATTGTAAAACATCAGTGGAAGCTAACTAAAACATTACTCCTTGTAGTCTCTAGCGAACAGCTGTTTAAATGTGGATAAAACGCCTAAAATTCACAATATAAAAAAAAAGTATTATAAACAATTCAGTAGACCTATGTACAGACAAAGCAGAGCGTATAAACGGAACAATTATATAGTGTTTATATCTAGTAGAAAATAATATACAATACACAACTACGCCAGCAGTTTGTACGGTGTCCTATCGCTCCACTGTTTTTGATCATGACATTAGCAGGTGGTTAAAGTGTGGGGGTCTGGAATACCCCACTGATCCAAATGTCAAAGCAATGAATCAAAATGTGGAAAACAGAAGAAAGAAACAGTTGTTTGTTCCTGTAGCCTCCCACACAGACACATGGAAACTTTGGACCACATCAGCACTTCCAGCACGCCGCTGTGTCCATGACAAACAAAGCTCTGCAAAACTACACAGATGTGAACTGACCAACTTTGCATATTTTTTATTTTTTTATTTCAATCAATGAATGGGCCAGGCAGGTCACATGTAGTATTTGTGTGTAAAATGAATAGTGAGCACTTGTTCCCTCAGTCTTTTGATTGTGACCTAGCAGACCAGTTGTTGTTTACATTACCGTGAACGCATTGCTCCCTGAACTTTGTGAAGCCTGCTTATAAGTCATAACCTCATCTCTGTGAAGAATTTCAGCGCTAGAAGAAGCGACT
Source organism: Gobius niger (assembly GCF_951799975.1). Lineage (NCBI taxonomy): Eukaryota > Metazoa > Chordata > Actinopteri > Gobiiformes > Gobiidae > Gobius > Gobius niger. Next base: position 24,727,547 of record NC_136868.1, on the reverse strand, counting down.
TAAAATGTACACACTCCCTTTTTCATTGCTCGCAGTAAACAGAGAAAATCTGTGAGCGCTTTAGAATGTTTACTGTTGCATGAGCACAACCTATTCAGGATGTGACATAACAGCATAACATTTGATTGGTTTATTTTTCAACAGGGACATGATATGTGTTCTTGCAACCAGCAAAAAGAAGTGAAAGAAAAAAAACTATGCCAGTTCCTTCGTTGAACGGTGACATGTTATTTTAACAACCTGTATGTACTTGAAAACTGAACAGCACTCACACATGTCATCGCCTTTAGATTTATTCCACGCCTTGCTATTTTCTTTGCATCCTATGCACGTGCACCAAAGCCAAGTTCTACAGAGCTCTGCTGGCTCTCTACAGAGACTGAAACATTCAATTGTCAGCAATTACTGGTAATAATAACAACAAACAACGACTTACTGGTGGGCCCGGCTCCCCCTTGGCACCATTAAAAGCATCGTCATAGTCGTACAGGAAGTCCCCGTCCTCGTAGCCGTAGTCGTATCCTCCCATGTCCATGTCGTCATAGCTGCCGTACGGGTAGTGCTGCTCGGAGTTGTCTGCATGGTTCTGCCGGTACAAAGTTGTGCCATTGGCTTTTGGCTGCATGTCCGGCACCAACAGAGTCTGGCCATGTTGCGTTTTCTGAGAGTTGGTGGTGGAGTTATTCCTGAGTGAATCCTTTACGTTGTTTTGGTTAAACTTGGCAAATGTAGCCGGTGTGGTGTTTGGGTTCTGACGGTTGTCAAATGTGGGCTGTTTCTCTGTGCTGTTCTCTGTTTGGTCAGCGCTGGCTGGGGATTTGGTTCTTTTACTCAGCATCCTCAATGTAGTGAGAATTGTAGTGCTTTGAGTTGAATACTTTGTGTCTACTCTACCTGGAGTTGTTAAAGTGGCATTATGGGGCAGAGAAAGTGTCTGTAAGGACTGATCAAGAGGTACCAATGTTGAGCTGTATGCCTCTGCTGCCGTAACAGGTGGCTCCAATGATGTCTGAGGGTTATGAGTTACTGCTACTTCATCAAAAGCTGTTGTCAAAGTGATAGAAGGAGAATCATAAACCGCTGTATCCAAACCAGAATGAGGCGCATCTGATCGGTACGTGTCGGCCAGCCGACACTGTTTTTTCAGGTAGTTGCAGTAGTGTGCCGCAGCCTGGGCTGATGGATAGAAGTCTAGTTGGCAGACACGGCCGTGAAATGGTACCGCTTTTGAGTTCATCCTACCCAAAGTAAAAAATCCTCCAGCACCCCCCAGTGTCTGAGACCTGCCCAGGGTTTGCTCCTGCTGTTGCACTGTCCCACAGTCTGCATAAAAGGACATGGAGTGTGCACGGACACCAATGGCAAAGGAGTGGTGATGCCCCTCCTGCCAGTTATAGCTGAAGTAAATAGAGGCCTTCTCAGTGTAGACCACCACTCGATGAGGCAGAAGTTGAATGCCAAAACGCAGTCTATCCCTGCCATCTCTGACACTAAATAGAAAAGCATTGTTTGCTCTCCAGGAGCTCAGGCTAATTACAAAAGAAAACTCCTCCTTAATCTCAGGCGGAAACAACGTGCCTGCAGCAGCCTCATGAAAGGAGTCTGAGTCGAGTAATACGTCGTATTCTGAAGCAGGGTGAGCTGGAGGGACTGTGGGGAATTTGAATATAGATCCACTTCCCTCGCTGAAATGATCTGTGCTGCTCTGGCGTGTGAGCCCAAGTCGATGGAGAACATCCACTCCTACAGGGCAAAAGAACATATGTGGCATCAGTCAACAGTTTGGCTGAATGCAACTGAAGAAAGTGAAGCATGCGTGGATATCCATCACACAAACAAGAAGCTGTTAATGTTACAACTAATGTAAGTTTCCTTTATCGTCTTTAAACAGTTGATGAAAAAAAGTCTCTTCAGCCATCTGGGGAGATTTCGGACACAGGCACTGCTCCGTGGGGGCAGTGTCTGCGTTCATGCAACAGACAAAATGTAACACAGTCATCAGCAAACAAAAGTTCAGACACCCCGACAGACGTTAGCGGCCTGTTCTCTGGACCTGGTGGGGAGAGTTTGGTGTTTGAGCTTTTGCACAATCATGCAATTTAATCGAAGCTCTAATTATTACTTAATTTTTTTAATTTTAATTTCTACCTTGTGTAGTTCAGAAAGCTGTTTAATGTTTAATAGGCTATACCCCCTCGCCCCATTTTATTTACATTTTTTTTATGGAGGGGGCCGCCAAACATTTCTGCTTAGGGCACCGAAATGGTTAGCAGCGGCCCTGACTGAAGGGAAGCAGGCATGAGAACAACAGAAAACAGAGCACAAGGCCACGTTGAACCATTCAGCTGCACGATCCTCATGGAAGCAGCTTCTCTTCAGAGAATCCTGTCATTCTTTGAAATGCCTGCCTACAGGTCTTTTTTCCCCGAGGATTTATGTAAGGTCTGCTGACAGTGAAGCTGCACAGCAAAGCAGAGTTAAAATAAAAACAGACTACAAGCTGTTGGTTTGGCATAAAGAGAGAGTGACAGATTATTTTTCTGCAGGGCAATTTGTCATGTGTCAATGTACAACAATAACTACAACAACCACATGGTAATAAGAACAAAAAGCCAGAGAAGAAACTATTATCTTTTTTCACAAATCACATTATTTTAATAATTAGCAAATTATCTTTTGTGAGTCGACAGTTTCGGCAGTTCTCTGGATTACTCCACTCCAAAGTTATGACACATTTTTTCCATATTGGATCAAGCATCAAAGATTGATTTTAACATTCTTTATACAACTGATCACTGGAAGTTGTTGCCTGAGGTCACATCACCTGTGTTCCAATTAACCTGTCTGACAGTGAAGACACTCTCTTGTACAGAGGCCAGAGCTAAATTCGGATCAGGACATTTTGTTTGAAGAGGATAAAGCTGCAGTGAATGTGCTTGTAGTGAAGCAGAGGAATTCTCCACAACTATGAGAGTATGTATTTGGTATGTTGGCCCAGGCTCAATCAAACCCCATCCAAGAAGGAAACAAAATAGCTCAGCATTTGTTTTTTAAATTCATAATAATCATAATAATCATAATGCATTAGTCTTATGTAGCGCTTTACAATTCTGGGCATTATTCATTCACGGTGTATTCGGCACAGCTGCCCTCAGGCAGACTGAGAGAAGCGAGGCTGCCAATCTGCCCCTCCGACCCCCACCAACCACTCATTCCAAGAGCATTCACCCAGGCTAGTCTTCCCTCACAGTCACAGGTACTAACCAGGCCCGGCCCTGATGGGATTGGACAGAGCAAAAACAAGCCACATCCAAATTGTGTTTTAGGTGATTTTGTATTGAAAGCTGAATTTCAGTTAATCTGCAATACATTATTCAAGTCAAGTAGAATTGTATGAAACAAAAGAGGAAATAACTCTCTCGAGGACTCCAGATTATTTTGGCTTCTCTCACATTCTAAAGCCTGCAGGACAAGAACAGACTTGTAGAAAGAAGGTTAAGAAGGAGCCATGGAAGCGCTCCTGCCCACAGTTGTTCTAATGACAATGCTGCATCTTTTATTTACAAACAGAACTCATGATCCTTATATTTTGGCTATGTTGGGGCAACTAAGATGTAGGCTATTATGTTGTGCTTACTTTGTGCAATGTAGTCTTCTTCTCCAGAGAGTACTGCAGAGCATACTGACAGGAGCAGGAGAAGGTTCCACCTGTCGACAAATACAGAGATTAGCAAAAAATGAATTACTGTACAAAAGAGCATGGTATGACGCTGAAATTAAAATTGGAGTCAGTGTATGATTAACCATTACTGTATCATGCAATAATGCTTTCATTAGCACTGTGCAGCCTGTCTATTGTCATGTTTCATCGCTTTCCAGAATAACTGTAGTTTTATGTATACGGTAGTTTGTTTGTGTTTTGCACTGTTCGAGTTGAATTCTACACTGGTCAAATGAAAGTAGGTTTTGAGACACATTTGCACAGAATTAGAATAACCCAAGGATGTTGGTAAAAGTGAAATTACCTCAGGACTGGCTCAGATCACCTACATTGCAAACCCAGCAGAACAACTAAATGTGTGCCAAACATGGCATCATTTTGTCACCATTACACTAGTACACACCTAGTAGCACAAGGGTGGGAGGAAAGCTGGAGTGGTTAGGAGGATTTTAATAGGATGTAGATTGGGGAAACACTAGGACCACTGGAGAAGCGCCTCTACCAACACTGCTGTAATACTGTACATCTGCACATGAACAAGACGAAGGAGATGGTAATCGACTTCAGGAGGAAGACACTACCACACACACTGCTGAACATCCAGGGGGAGGACATTGAGGAGGTGGACAGTTTCAAGTACCTGGGTGTTCACCTCAACAATAAACTGGACTGGTCCCACAACACCAACGCCCTGTACAAGAAGGGCCAAAGTCGCCTCCACCTTCTGAGGAGACTGAGGTCGTTCGGAGTGAGCAGGCCTCTGCTCAGGACTTTTTATGACTCTGTGGTGGCCTCTGCTCTCCACTACGCTGCCGTGTGCTGGGCCCCGGGCAGCACAGAGCGGGACAAGAACAGACTGAACAAGCTGGTCAGGAGGGCGAGCTCCGTCCTGGGCTGCCCCCTGGACTCTGTGGAGAAGGTGAGGGACAGGAGGGTGTTAGCCAAGCTCACCTCCATCATGGACAACACCTCCCACCCACTGCACGGGACTGTAGAGGAGCTGAGCAGCTCTTTCAGTGGCAGACTGAGACTCAGTGCAAGGAGGAACGCTATCGCAAGGCCTTCATCCCCACTGCTGTCAGATTGTACAACCAGACTGTAAAGTAACATGTGCAATTACCACTTTGTAGAATACACACAATAATCCCTGTATTAAATCACTTATCTGCGTCACTTTATCAACCACTTGCACTATGATGTAAACCTGCACTGCTAATACTGACTTCAACATTCTTTGTTATAGTCTGTTTACTTATACTTTTGTCCCCACGAAGTCCTTGGTAGTCATTGTATATAAGATATCATTATTTTAATGGTATGAAAACAAGTACATTTCTCCATTGTGAGGTCAATAAAGGCTATCCTATCTCATCTCATCTCATCTCATCTCATCTCATCTCATCTCATCTTTCCTGTTTGGTAAAAAGCCACTGTGGTTTGAGGACTGAATGAGCCTGTGTGTGAGACATCAGTGCAGCATGGAGAACTACAGGAGCCATTCGGAGGATGCCCTGGGAATGGTTTGGCCCCAGGCCATGTCCAGGCCCCTTCAGTGATACCATCACTGGAATTTCACCATCCACACCCATGCGGTCACCAAACACTGCCAAGAAGAAGCTCTCTAGATAGAGAGTGAAATGTTGCCATCAGGAGTATGGAGTGAAGGAATAATGCACGAAATTGTAGTGACTTTGAGTGTCCAGAATAGCGCTATATAAGACTAATGCATTATTATTATTATTATTATTATTATTATTATTATTAGTAGTAGTAGTAGTAGTAGTAGTAGTAGTAGTAGTAGTATCATCATTATTATTGTGATATGATTTTGATGATGATTATTATTTTTATTAAACGTTGGTGTCCACTTTTTGTTTTACATACAACTTATCTGCAAAATCATAAATCAGAAGAGCTCCCCTAGACAAGAGAATTTCTCCACAAAACAGTTCTATATTTTACATTTATAAGGTCACATTACATTTTTTCTTAAACTTCTCCTATGTAATCTTAATTTAAGTACTTTTCCAAAAATACATACTAATGCAGATCTTTCAGACTTGTCCTTCCTTGTCCTTTGACCCTAACTGACCCCACCTCTAGGTGGCACTGCCTACCTAGCAGCTGCAGTAGCATTGTCCCCAGCCACTAATTCTGAAGCACTATGTGGAACTATAAATAAGTCAACAGTTACGATGTAGGTATTTTTCTTTCTGCATCAGTAAAAGGGTTCATGCGTTTCAGGCTCATAAAATGTAATGATAAATGATATGATGAGCCACTGGAGAAAACTGGGTAACACTTTATTTTACACTACCCTTGATATATTGTACTTGCCAAATTTGGCACAATGTAATTTACTATGGAACAATGTGTAATAACTTGTACCTTTGTTACATATTGGATAGAATAATATGTATTTGTAGTTCGGAGGTACATAATGTAATAAGACATAAGACCCAACCTCTAACTCTAACCGTAAGCCCTAACCCTTATTACATTGTGTACCTCCAACGTACTATTATCCCTAGGCAGTGTAAAATAAAGTGTAACCTAACTTTGCTTAACAAACATGGCACATCTGTGTATGGGTAACAGAGCTGATCCTGCAATTACATACAGAAAAACTGTATTTTTTATTTGGGAGGGCAGGGCACATTAATAAACCATCAACAGACATAATACTAACAACTGACCAATACCATTTCTGATCGATAGAAAACAACCCCTGATCTATGAAAGTCATCAGACCTCACAAATAAAATACAGGGCATCCCTTTAGAAATATTATTATTAAACTAAGCTGAGAGAACTGTTGCGATTATTCATCCACTGACACTTTACTGCAGATCAGTGGTAGAAGGAGTCGAACCATAGTGGCTGCAGGCCCACTGCGCTTACATAAGACCACCTAGGTTAATGTTATCATTCATATCCCGGGGTCCCCAGATGTTATGTGTTATTTTATCAAGACAAAGTACAGCAAAGGTGCTGCCTTTCAAAGACTCTGAAGTTCACAGAAGCCAGTGCCCCAGATTAAAAGAGATACAGTGGTGGCTGTCTTTGCTTTGCCCCACACACAAGGGCACGGTACATCTAGAGGACAGAAAATATGACGTTAGTAAGGCAAACACCTAGGGCAGCACGATCCTCCAGTATATGTTTTTAAATCAAAGTTCAGTTTACAGTGCACTTTCAAAAAAGAGAAGACTGAAATTTGAATTGCTAAACTAATGCCGGAATCACACACATTTCAGTACATTTGTAGAGGGAGGAGAGAGGATATTTTGTTGCTTGCAGAGGATATTGTACTCCCTTTTATAATCGCAATGTAACTTGCTTACTAACTACAATCATTTCAAAATGTGATTTTCATTGGACTGAATCATTTATCCTTTGTGCAACTACAAAAGCTTTCCCCCCCTTTACCCAAAGCACAGTGCTGCATTCCTCACCCTGTAACAAAGACAAAACTAACAAATCAGCAAAGATTTATTTATTGTTTTCCTCAAAGGCATTTACTGCTTCTACTTCAATACTGGCAACGGTTGAAACATGTCAGAGCAAAGGGGGAAAACTAAATTTAACACTTGTGTCCTTGGACGTCAACTGGGCCATCTGATGCTGATTCAGTCAACTTTTATTCTTGCAACTCCGTCAGACAAGTTGTCTCTGTTCACGGCTATTTAAGGCATCCCCGAATCTCTGTCACCCGACGGCATTGCTTTGTGCTGGACTGCGGAACATTTCTGGCAAGCCCGATTCCGACGCTCTTCGCCATGTTTACATCTCCTGCCATATTGGTAAATGAGTAACATTGATCCAAGGAGAATTTACAACGGCTTCACAGGTTTGATACAAATCCCCTTTTGACAGCACTCTACGACACGCTCCTCCGTCCCAGCTAATGGAAAAGGACTGCTGAGGGCAAGACAAAGCTCCCCAAACAGTGCTCTGTTGACTAAGGGAAATACCACTATGTTTGGAGTGGGTGTCATGTCAGCACTATAAATAATCGCAATTTAAAACTCTGGTGAATCATTCCAGTGCTCAAACCCCCCCCCCCCCCCCCCCCCCCTCAATACAATTAACTTGGACCCCTAACAATCGCGCATTCAACTATATTTGCAAGGCCTGAGAGGCATTTGAGGGACTTTTCAAACTTGGCTTGGAAAAAGTGGCAAATTCAGTTAAATTCTTTCTAAGAGGCAAAGAGGAAAAGGCAGCCTGTCAATCCGCCACAGTGTGACTCGAGGTTCACACTGCTGCCATGTCAAATTGAATCTAGCCACGGTGAGTCACACACGATGACGCGCTCTTGGTTCAAACTTCTCAAAGAGAGAATTATCAATGTGCAATTCAACACACACTTCGCCACACACCGGGAGCTGAATGTGTCGTTGTAGTCACAGCTGTTCGTACCCTTGTTCCATGCGGCGGTCGCTCGTTCTTCTACTGCTGAAACTCTTTGATCTTGTACTGCCTGATTATGTCGAACAGCATCATACAAACAAACAAAATCCTTCCAAAGTTCTGCAGACAATAATCCAGCATTCTGCATCACGGTGCCATAGAGTTGCAACCTACTGCCGAATCTGAAAGGTTTGTTTTTATTAAGTCACTCCCACGGCTGCAGTTCTTGGCAAACTCCTGCCCTGACCCCTGTGTCTTAGAAAGTCACTGTTTTATCCTTACATAGGCATTGTTTCTATTCATGCATTCGATTTGCTCAGCTCTATGTATTACCTAATTCCAAAAGTAGATATTACCATAAACTACTATGGGTGAATGAGCAGTTGTTGGTGGTCCGAGGGTCAGATGGTCAAGACTGGCAGCCATACCTCTATCAGTCTACTCCACCCCGGGCAGCTGTGGCTTCATACAAAGTAGCTTATCACCACCGAGACTAGCGGGGATGAATATATGGGCCTTAAGAAGTGCTCTGGGTGACTTATGTCTGTGCAAAGTGCAACACAAATAAGATTCCAAGTAATATGAATTGGCATTTCCAATCATCAAAAATAAAATAGAAAGAAACAGCACATTATAGACAAGCGTGAGCTCAGTCATATTTGATTCTTGCCCATCCGATCAAACCCAGGCAAAGACCAGCATCTCCCATCCCATTGTCTTCCTGCATTTTCAGCCCGTCCACCCAAATTCATCAGGCTTGAGCTGCACCTGCTACTGGGCTTACCCGCCCCAAACCGTTACTTTCAGCTTAATAGTAAAGAAAACCACAAGAAGAGTAAAACCTAAAAGAAAACGTACTCAACATCTTGAAAGAATATCTGCCCATGCTCTTTCTTTTCTCAATAAGATACACCTGAAAATGAGTTTGCCTTTTGAAGTTCTCTGCTAAAAGCCATTCTTTGCTTGAGCTTTGAAAATCACATTCTGTCTGACCCTGGTGCTCATATGCCCCTCTGGCAACTGCGCGTCTCCGTCAAGCACAAGCCTAAATGGAGTGGAATTCAAAACACAATAACTATGGGCACAGGAGCAGAGAGACCAGCCGTCCGTTTTGCCTAAAGAGACTAATAAATATGAAAAATGTCATATACCTTAGTGTGAACTGAAACGCATTGGTTCCCTGTTTCTGCTTGCCTGGCTTCTTGACATCAATCAAAACATTCTTGGACATGAAGAAGTGATCGATTCACGGCCAATTTCTGTTCCCCTTGGCAATGTTTAAGATTCAACACCTGTATCCGGATCATAATGACATCAAGATGGAAGCAGTAAAGAAGCTTGAGTTTGCCAAAAATCACCAAGGTGAGTCGGGGACTTGAAATGAATTGCGGGCCAATTTCCATAAGCATTCATAACATTAAGTTTTTTTTTTTACAGGTTGATATGCTTTTGTTTTGTTTTTTTCTTTGACAAAGGACCAAGTGTGGTGCTTGTTTGTCCTCTCACTCAAATTGGTGCCTCGAGTCAAGAGGTCAGTGCAGAGCAGAGTAAAGATTGACTCAGCCCACAAGACAGCGAGCAGACAAAGAGCTGTGAGTAAACTTCCAGGGCTCTTTATTGGTTTGGCCTTTTCCTGTGGCAGAGGGACCTGCAGATGTTCGCAGCGGTGACAGACAGGCCAGAATCCCTGCAATGTCTGCTCTTGGAGTAACCTCCATGCATTAGTTTTAAAGGATCATTGCTGGTGAGGGGACCTGACGTGAAAGAGGTAGACATCTTTAAAAGCAAGACATCTATTTGTTTAGGAGATCCAAGGGAAGTGTTCTTAGCGTGTATGCTAAAAAAAGAAAGTTAAAGTTTATTCAATGTTATGTAATGCTGATGGAGGCAGCTGATTGGTCAGAATAAATAGTGTCACAGCTAGATTACAAAGTGACTGAATATTACATTATTAACTAGAGTGTTTGAAGTGAAATACATCCTCTACAATATCTGCTTAACAGTTCATTTGGGTTTGAAAATACATGTCAGGTTCCCTTTCCTGTTGTTGTTTATCTTTGCTTGGGTCTGACATTATGAGATACATGGGCTTACCGACCTTTGTGACTTCTTACATATGAACTGAAGCACTGCTATTTCCCTGACATGAAAAGGGCATCATGTTGCATGCAGTCAGTGTGGAGGAAACTCCATGGCTGTCTGCATGTATACAGTTGGGCCTATAAGGAGCAGCACTGGCTGCAACAGTGGGTGATTGTCTGGGGCTCAGGAGCCAGTTAACCAGTGATGCATACACACTAACTCTCTGAGAGAATTCAAGGAGGCCAAACTTGTTCTCAGGCCCATACGGCTCTCATTTTCACTTCCACTGACAAAAATGTGGACGTCTCAGGATTCAGGTCTGCTTTGTCTTCCAAAGAACAAACACTATCAGCAGAGAACAACAGAGTGCATTGTGGGACCATGAAGTCTAGATCATATGTGTATATAATAGACTACAGGCAGCTTGGCCGCCGTTCTAATAGCACAAAACAGATTTCCTCTGTGGAGGTGTAGACAGCTCAGGAGCTACATTACCCCAGCTGTATTTAACAGTGCAATGAGCCGGCATTCTGAGCACCAGCAATGCACACTGCCATGAGGAATGTTTGGCCTGAAGTGCTAAAGAGGTTCCACTTCATTAAGACTAAGCAATTAGATAACTTATATGACACGCTCAAATCTCAATCCAAAAGACTAATGAGCTACTCCGTTATAAAGGCAAGTACAAGCTATTCTTGCAAACAAGCTGATTAGGCACAGCACACAAGTCATGACCCATTTATTCTCCATTCCTGGCTTATCACAGCTATGAGTTTGATAAATAAAAGGCAGAATGGCTCAGCAGCGGACCACATGGTACACACATTATTGAAACAGATTCCAGAGAGGTTCAAAGCCAAGAGTGAACTGTATTTCACTGTCAGCTACATTTATCAAGACCAGTGAACAAAACAGACCATGCGCTCAAACTATCTGTGGTTTACACATCTAGAAACAAGCAGCCAGATCCTGTGGAATGCATAATTATCATGGGAAATGTAGTTCATGCGGTTCAGATGAATGGCTATTACAGGATCTCATAAACACCGACAAAGCCACACAATAAGAGCTCAATTTCACTGGATAAGTACAAAATCTTTGCGACTTATAGAAGAACTTAAACACTAGAAGTTGTAATAGAGAACAAGGGTTGAATTAGAGTCAATTGGCTGCGCTTTGAGGGAAAACTCCCCGAACAGAAAAGGTCTATGCGTTGCCATGTTGAATGAACATCAGCCATGGGAACAATTTCAGTAGGAAATGAGCAAAGATAGTTCCACATCTGCACGCCATTTCAACAATTGCTCACTTACGTCGCTGCCGCGGAAACGTGTCCACTCCTTGTCCGTTGAGCTCCTAAATGCATTTGTATGCATTTGTCCAGGCAGCAGAGATCTGGGTGAAAACAGAATCACACGTATGGGGATACCTGAACATGGGACAGCGTTGTGGTACAAGCCCGAGGGCGCGTAAAGTGGCCGTTGTCAAAATTCCCTCATAGCATTGTTAAAGTCCGGAGTGGGGATGTCTCCCAGTCTCACAAAGCTCTCGGGGTCTTTGCACTCTGATGCTCGCAGTGATAATAGGCTACTATTTCTGTCCAAAGCGGAGACGCGCAACTGTCGCAGTTCTGACTGTTCTGCAGAAGAGAGAATCGCAGCCAGAGAGGTCTCCAACACGAATAGATCCAGTCCGCACGTCTTTCCCTCCAGGCGGTGGTTTCTGCTATGTGCCTTGACTTGCACTGATGCGAGGGGATCCGCATTCACCCCAACACAACTCCTACAGCTGGTGGTGTTGGATTTCACCGGTTACTGACTCGTGACATCACAGAGAGCCTTGGCTTGTCATCGATGCCCCTGTCTGCACTACTGTATGAGCCGTGCGCACAACTATATTTACTGTAAACTCTGCGGCCCAGGGGTCACGTGCTATAAAAAGCAGCCTTCAAGTGCGCACAAAAGGCCATTCTGAGGCCCATGTGCAGCAGAGAGGAAAGCTGGAGTCTCCAAGCTCTCCAAGACTTTCCTCGCAGGCAGAGTTTCATGGAAGTTAGAGGAACAATGCATGAGAATTGTATTGATCGTACACAGCTAAACAGTCATTTTATGTTCCTATAGATTAACACCAGGTGGCAATAGTTGGATCAGGTTAACGATTTCACAACAGGGGCGTGTCCAGACATTTTTCACGAGGGTGACCCAAGGGGGGCAGCAGGATTAGTTATTCTGGCACCAGCCAGGGCTGGCTCCCATCTTTAACCTCTTACCACCTGCCTTAACAGTGCATTTGCTCCAGTTCAACTTTATCCAAATCTAAAAGCTTCCTGACTGGAGCCTACAGCCGGTGTAACGCCCCATTTGAAAGCTAAGACCTACAAAAACTGATTCGCATTGTTGCCGTGTTGTCACTTTTTTCACATTCCTTTTCATTGCTCTTTTTGTCACTTTTTTTGCTGGGTTTTTGTCACTTTTTTGTTGTGTTTCCATTCTCCTTTTTGTCGCTATTTTAACAAAGCTTTTAGATTTGGGTAAAGTGAAATTCGAGAAAATGTGTGTCCTTCAGGTGGGGGTTAAAAGACTAAAGGAGGGATATTGATATTATGCAAATTTGCCTTCAGACCTTAGAGCTATGACCATGTTACAATAGTGTTTTAAGCCATTCATGCATGTGAAGGTAAGGCTTTCAAGCTCCCACACCCATCGGTGCCGAATGATGTTTTTCCCAGTAGGAGCTCACCGTCACACGACCAACAGTTTATCAGCGAGGACTGTGTTGGTTTGCAGCATGTCATACTGAGGATTGCTCTCTGAGAATATGTTTTAACCTCTTAACCCCCACCTGAACCAAGAAGATCTGTTTAGATCAGTTTTGTAGGTCTTAGCTTTCAAATGAGGCGTTACTCTGGCCTATAGACTCTAAACTCCAGTCTTTTGAATTTGGGTAAAGCTGAACTGGAGAAAATATTCTTCATTAAGGGGTTAAAGAATGTAGGCTGTGATATTTGGCTAAAGCATGCTGACAAGTCAATGGAGCTGTAATAAACGTGCTGAACTCCTCAGATTGAGGTTGGTGATGTTTTAAGAGATTTAATAACTGTGGAGGACACTTACAGACACCACCCTCTATCAAAAAACAATAGTTTAATTAAGACGATTTATGTTGTTAATTACTGTATGTGACAAGGCAATATGATCACATGAGGCGTTTATTTTGTACCTGGCCAGAAGCAACATGGGACTTCACTGGCCACAACTCCACCTACAGTGGCACAATGTGGAAGCTAACACTACGAATAACATGATATATTACACTGGTAATATGGCAAGAGGCGTATCAGGAGTCTACATTAAATTAAACTAACTTCTTTTCCATCCGCCTCAAAAGTGCAACTTAATCTTTCAAAAAACATGTCTCTGTTTGTCCAATTCGCTCGCCCACACCTGCCCCTTGAGCCCCCCACTACAGCATAACCTCCTCCACAGAGCGGCCTGGTCTGAGTCAGCGGGACATATGGTTTAGCATTTAGGGACCGCAGGGGGATGCGACTAGAGACAGAACAGTTCCTGCCGTGGGTTCCTTGGAGAGGAGAGCCAGCATATTAACCTGGGATGTAGAAAAGAGTTACACAAAGCAGCTACAAAGCCTACATGGGAATGTATACACAGTACAGGTCAAAGTAACTTGGAGACTCCAGGTGAAACATGCCTGTCATTATAAACATCGGGGTTAATCAAGAAACATGATTGAAGGATTCCTTATGGCTTCTGATGACTACTACAAAGCTCCGCTTCTGTCAGCTGCTACAGGTCAATTTTTTCATCATGTGATCCACCCTGAGTTTGCCATCAGCTGCATCTTTTGGGTTGTAACGTATCAAGCAGATGTGCTCTACCTTCATCCAGGAAACTGCTGAGATGCTGCAGGGTTTGTGACAGGCCCATGAATCAATATAATAAACAAGTCAAATTACAATCAAAAGATGCATTAAAAGTCTGGCAGTGCTACAAATGGATTACATTCCATCTTGTTTATAAATCATGGAGTGACACTTTTTGTAGCTCTTGAATGTGTTTAAAATTAAAATGTTTATTCCTTGTATTACACATTTTTACCATGCAATGTTAATCATATGCATATTATTAAAAGCAAAATTGTAAACACACTGAGGTTGCAAAGAGGCTGTGGTTCATGTTCTTGCCTCACAGAAAAAAGGTGCTGGGTTCGATTTTTGCATGTTCTCCCCATGTGTGGATGGCTCTACCTCTCAGTGCTCTGTTTTCCTCCCATCAAACCAAAATGTGCACAATAGGCAAGAGGGGCTCCAGATCTGGTGATGGGTCCCTGCGCGCTGTCTATATTTTCACTTCTCCAGACAGGACAGCTCAGCCCGATGTTTGCAAAGCTTTCGTAGGGACTGCATTTTGCAACACTTACTTTCATCATCGTCGAATCGCAGAGTGATTTAAAATGAACTCTACTTGATTTCCCTCCCGGACACCCAGATGTGCACTGATCACTTCATTGTGCAGAGAGGACTATCGAGAGGAACCAGAGCGCGCTAATCAAACACAGATCCCTGACAGCTCAAACACACATAAATGCTTTTTCTGTGAGATTATCAATAAGCGTGCTGAAATGGAGCCAATATCTTTGTGACGTCAATACTTTCCGGACAATGATTTGATGAGTACTTGAAGGCTCAAATGACTGCTAGTGAAGTGCTCTGAATTGACAAAGTCTTTCCATATGATATGAAGTTATATAATGTGCAAAAACCAGCGTGCTTTTTTGCTCTTCTGTTTCATGACTCCTATCGTTTAAAGTAGATTGTAGTGGAATACCATTTTGTTCCCCTTCAAGTGCATTATAAAACTTGACTTTGCGCTGCACTGAAAAGCCTGAATAGTAATACATGGCCCCGCTCCCATTAGATCTGTATCTCAATTTACTACATACTACTGTTTCATAAGTGCTTTTAAAGCCATGGAGGTTGCTACTCATTTGAAAGGTCGTGCTTGGTGGAAACTATATAGCCAGGTTAAACATTTCATTATACAGTAACAGCTTGTAAATGGAGTGAGTGGAAACTTTTAGCTTTGGCCTCGAGACGAGCCAAAGTCAACGGAGCTCAATAATGAAGAGAAGGAGCAATGTGGAGTCACTCAAATGTTGTCTAGCAATGAGATACGTTCACCTGTACATGTATAACAAAAGAACAACCATTGCGTACTGTGCTGCGTTCTAACCAAGTCCATTTTGATATGGTATTCACCTTGTTCCGGAAGTTCCCATGGGCGCCGCCATGAATTGTGCCCGTCCCTTTTCTCCTATCTGTTAACATGGGATTGGAGAAGTCCACATAAAATCAGTCACTACACGAAAACAACAATAACAACAAAGACGTTTTTTGGGCGCGCTGAGAAACGGTGCAGTGTTGACATGTTGATGCAAGTGAACATTGGCCATTTTACACAAATCAATCGACTAAACATCAGATTTGAGCAGAGAATATTTTCCCTCGTTCTCCGTTTAAATGAACGGGCTTTGTGCTTGACCAGCAGTGTCTGTACAACGGAAGTGCCGAGACAAAGCAAAAAGAGGCAAAAGAGGACGGGGCGGAATAAGGTGAATAGATTAGAGGAGTCCAAACTGGGGTCGGAGGGCAAAGCAGCCCCAATTTTTGTGGGAAATGGAATAGGTACTCGGTAACACTTGACAGTTTACTTTTCCAAAGTTTAAATGTCCTCTGCCATCATAACCTCAATAAAAGAACAATTTGACCCTGAGGAAGACATAGTATTAAGGTCACAAGCCTGTGCAAAGGTTTGGGGTAACCTGTTCGTTTACACCGAGACTACCTGGAGACTTGCCTTATTGCAAGGGGACAACTCGGAGACATCTCCGTGACCAGCGCCAACTATAGTCTCTAGGTCAGTGAGAAAGTATGAGTGCAATCAGTCCAAGTTGCAGAGACGTTGCACAACTCTCTCCAGTGAGATAGGCCCGTAATGTGTAATGTTTTGATACCAATAATTGTGCATAATTTACACGATCTGTACGCGTCTTGATTTGTAGTTAGTGAATAAATTACTCATATTAACTCATATATCTTGACAATACTTCTTCAAGATGATTTTTATTGAAGCGCAGTTGTCCTCTGCCCCTGACAGGTTCCTCTTAGGCACTGGTTGGAGGGTGAGTCAAATGCAGAAAACATCTTGCCCTACGGGGACAATAAAGTCTTCAAGTTCAAAATAACAATCCCGTGTACTCATTGGGGCAAGCCCCAAGCCAGGATAAATGAAGTGGATTGTATAAATAGAGAGCCTTTTATTCAGTGTTGACATGTTTTCCAACACCTTTCCCATCTCCTTTGCAAACATCTTCTTTACAACCTTGTAACGGGGCTTCTTGTCAACATCCACACCAGACAGCCTTATTAGTCATTGTTGGCATGTGTCTATGACCGGGTTTGACAGCCGTACCACCATTTACCTGCAAGAAGCTGAGCCCACCTCTAATTACCAGCATGTGGCCCTGTGTAATTTTTCTAGTCCTGTGTCTGTGCGTGTCACCGCCTCGTAGGGCTGTTATTTCGCCAAGCGCGGAGAGAGTGGCCAACAGCTGGAAGAGTGCTCAACAGATGGTGGGATGTACAGAGAGAGGAGAGGAGACTGAAACAATTCTCCTTGTAAGAGCATGTGTGTGTAAGAATGTACGCGGTGGTGAAGAGCTTAAAGAGTCCCTAAGAAGAAAAAAATGAGGAGGGGAAGGGGGCCAGGGGAGTCCAGGGTGAAAGGGGTGTTTGGGTTGAGAGGAAGTTTGGCGAAAAGCGAAAGTCTCATCGGAGGTCACGTGGGTTGGTACAGATTACTGAGCAGGAACACACACACAGCACGGGGAAGTGGTGCCTTGTGTTACCGTTTTCAGGAGAAAATACTACGATTTCACCGGTGTAGAATAGCTCCCCCACTTTCATGATCTGGAATTCCATCGAAATCAAGGTAATTCGACACGATTCTGTGCCATTGCGAGGTAGGATAGTCCGAAAGGAAATGATCACGGACTCCTACCAACCCTCTTAATTCTTTTCAGTCTTTAAATGACTAGGATTCAGCTCTTGAATGATTGCCCTTAACTTAATCCACAAAAAACATCACCATCTTAAGTCCAATAATCCATTTTATATTGTTATTTGGTTGTAACTCTCACTGACACCTCTGAAAAATCTTTGCTAAATGGCTCCAGCAACAAAGGAAATAGTGTGCGCGTAATTACTTTAGCACATGTTGGAAGAAGAAAAATAAATCAACCAGACCTGCAAAAACAAGCTTGTCCGTCAAATGTTTAATGCCTGGCATGGGTGCGTTGCCAGAGTCTCAAGCCAAACGACTTTTGTGGAATAACACACCGTTTCCTTAATCTCATCAATTAGCAGTTAGGAGAAAAGAGCCGCAACCGTAGTCAATTCAACAGGAGACAATGGAGCAGAACGGGAAGAGAAAAGTGCTGAGTAAGATGATGTCCTTAGGGATGGTTTTCCCCATGTAGCATCAATCACCAATTTTTCCAAACAAGAGTCTACGGAATACTATTCCCATGCCTCTTCGGCCCTCGACTTATTTAAGGCGTCTTTAACATTAGAAATGCTTGTACTTGGTGCTTTGGCATGTGCTGACTTTAGACATAATTCTTTACAATTTGCCAAATGATGAATGAACGCAGAACCAGACGAGCAGTAATGGCTTTTTAATCCATGCCGACAACTCTCCGTGCTCAAGACGCTGAAGGTTCTATGATGAGCATACGGAACAGATTAAAACTAGACAGAGATACTGTCTGACTAAAGTTTGTGGTTTAGGAGCTCTTCCAACCATCCCGATGTATATACGGATTGTATGTCACTTACTGTAGGGTGAGTCAGTTGTAGATTTTTTTTTTTTTGTAGTACTCGAGTACCATGTCCAACATTCTCAAGAACAGTGTTTTGAAAGAAATGAAGAAATGTTTGGTCCAGACATTACAAACTCATTTGCAATGTATACGTTTTGTACAATGTAAACATACTTCATCCAGGAGAGGCCAGTATTAGATTAATTTTAGTGGAATGTGCAAATGAACAAAGACATAGAACAAAAACAAAGAATCAAGAGTTTGAACATATCACATGAAATAGATTATTTTTTAGCCTTCCATGCAATTATATTGTTCCCAAATGAAAGCAGTACTAAGTAACTTAATATAATAATAAATCCTTTTCGTAGTCCCTCTGGGGGCAATACAAGTGTTAATGGGATGATTGGGGGGTCTTTCATCTCCCCCTGGTGTCTCTGGCCAGAAAACCACAATTGCAACTTCGCTGCCTACGGGTTGGAGTCACCAATACAAACTAATGGAAGCACGAAGAAGAAGCTAACAGGCTAACGGGCAAAGCTAACTGTGGGCTAGCGCCACTTAAACAGTATTTACAGCCAAGTTTGAGTGAAAAAAATCATCTCCATTGTGTAATTGGATGTACAATATCCCTCTGTCCCTTCGTCTTTTCTGTCAGCGTAGCATTTACTAATAAATCGCAACATGTTACGACACCTGCAGTGGCACTGATCACCTCTAAGGGCATGGGTTACTTAGTTCTGCTTTAACCACAGTAAACATAAAATACAAGTCTCCATTTTTAAAGGCAGAGCAAAATATCACTCCAAGTATGCTTTTAAATGTTTAAATTTACCTTGAATGCTCAATCTGCCCTGCATTTCGAACATGGCTGAGATTCAAAACGCATACCATGCATCATATTCTGTATTATGTGCAATTGGCCACTACTAACACAACATGTCGTCACAGCTGGAACGTGTACGGAAAAGAGTAATTGCTGAAAAAACTCCGCGACCAAGCATGTTTGCCCAGTCACTCTGAGAAAAGCCTTTATTTAAACAATCTGAATTGACTTGCCAAGGATTGGTCAAACAAATTCCTCCGTCCTTTTTCTCCCTACCCCCCCTCAAATCCGGATTCCTTAAATCAGAAGAGATAGGAGTCATCGTGAAAGATTTAGGGAGGAGTAAAATCCACCTTGACCCTGCTTTCATCTCCCGCGCTGATCCTCTGTCTCTTAGGAACTGGCCGCGGAACAGAGAGTGGCTTTATGCTTTCGGTACCACACGATTCCCCATGCAAAATCCCACTCAGTTTTGTGAAAGGCTTGAGAGAATGGCTTGAAAGGCGTATTGTCCCTTATCTGCAGTCATACTATTAGATGCTATTAGCCTGTGAGAAATTGGGGATTGGTCCCTTGCTAAAATTTTGTCTGAACTTGAGCCAGTGCTGATCCTTGTGGGATTGAGTGAGGCACAGTTTTCCATGAACGTGATGCAGTTTGTAGTCCGTTTTCAATCCTAACTTTCTAGAAATGAATGACAAAGAAAAACAACATGCACAAAAGGTTTATGGGTTGCCACAGGGGTCTCGGGGGATTGGTCAAATGCTTATAGGATCAATTTCCCTACGGGGACAAAAACGTACACCTTGACCTTAATGACTTTTGACTTGGTTGATAAGAGCACAAGCTGCATGGACCCATTGCACAGAGATGTGGCTGCAATTCTGTGCCAACAGCCTCTCCAACCACCAGCTTTACGGCCCCACCTCCACATTTATCTTGGCATTTGAGCTACTGCCTTCCCAGATAGCAATACAACCACGTAAGCTTTGTATATTTCAAGCGTGTGGACAATGTCATTACAAAAGCTTCAGATTCCTGCCGAGCCTCTAAGAATAGAGAGGCTCCAGACAAATGGGAGACGCAATGCCACCCTGCAGGAGCCCACACAGGTGCCTTAGCCGGAGCAGTAAGTGCAGGTCAGCGGTGACCTTGGGTGGCTCCGGGTGGCGGGACACAAAGGCTCGTAAGTGGTAACCGAGGACTGAGTTGACACCGCCCGCCCTGGCTTCTCCCGCACTTTAAGAAGGACAGAAATATTTCACATGTGTGCTCTGACTGCAGGCCAGAGGTACCTCACAGGTCAGAGTGCGGGCCTGCCCACTCCGCCGCCCCTTCCCCATCATTCATCTCCTAATTATGGCTTTGAGTACAAGAAAGCCTGCAGGGAGATAGATGGACGCGTTTGGCAGCCTTTTTGGAAACCTTTTAAGCTGAAAGTCATGACTGAGATTTTTTTTGGGTCCATATTTTAGCGGAAAAAAGTACACGGACTATAAAAGGTGCTGAGTATTCTTTTGTTTGGTTTCTTTGTAGTTTTCTTGGGGGGGGGGGGGGGGGGTTTACCGGTATTTATTAACCAGAAACGTTTTCAGGGACTTTTGGGAAGTGCATTCAAGCTTCACGCAGAAAGGCTTCACCTGGCCCATAATTAAACCTGGGACCTTCTTCCTGTGATACGCGAGTGTGCTCACCACTCCGCCACAGTGCCGGTAAAGATGATGTTTTTACTTGGTCTATCAGAATAACTGGGTTGACTCTGGGTGCATTGTTTTCTACAAATATTTTAAAGGAATAGGACACTGTTTTTCCATACTGAGATATGTTCCTACCTGAGATTAGACGACTTGATGTGTACCTGTCTGGTCTTTACGCGTGCCCTCAGTCACGCAAAAAGATGTTGTTAGCATTTAGCAAACACTACAACAGTGTCAACTTACACTTCAATTATATTACAAGAAGCACAGTCTTTTTTAATCCCTTTTTTTTTTTTAAACCCTCCAACTCTGGAACAAAGACCAAACAAACAAAAAAGAAAATAATAATAATACTAATAATATTAATAATAATCCTTCCCCAGCTCATCTTAAACCTTTCAGTAAGACATGTCGATTTTCTAAGTGGATAAAAAGGGGCACTATATTGTAAGGCGCAACAACACCTTAGTAGCACTTCAAATTCCGCACAGTAATATCGTCACTTTACTGCGCTAATTTGTGTAACTACTCACGTAACCGTATTTAAATATACATGGAAGAGCTTGGTCGCTTCTAACTTCACCCCCTTTTGGCCCCATAAGAACATGCTGGGAGAGGCTAAATACTAACAACATCTTTGGTCTTTTTGCGTTACTGAGCGCACACGTAAAGACCAGACAGGTACGCATCAACTCATCTAAGCTCAGGTAAGAACATATCTCAGAATACGAAGGGAATTGACACAGGAACTAATTCCAACTGAGTAACAAGAAAATACCAACAATACAATAAGATAAGTTTGGGCATTGTAATCTCAGTAATTACAAGATTAAATTGGTTTAAAGGAATAGGCCACCGTATTTACATACTGAGATATGTTCTTACCTTAGCTTTGACGAGTTCTTTAGGACCTGTCTGGTCTTCACCCGTGCCTTCAGTCACGTAAACACAGCTAAGACGGCGTTAGCATTTAGCCTCTCCCCCTCTCCACTATAGCTCCAAAACATGTCAAGATAGAAGCTACCAAGCTCTTCCACGTTTTCCCTATTTAAATATGGTTACGTGAAGTGTTAAGTAATTTGGCATCCGCACTGTAAAGTGAAGATTACTGCGCAGTAATCTTCACTTTACTGTGCGGATGCCAAACTACTCCTGGTATTATTACGCCTTACAATATAGTTCCCCCTTTTATCCGCTTAGAAAATCCACATTGTTTAATTTTGTGTAATTATATTTTGTAGTGTAACACTTCACGTAACCATATTTAAATATTGAAAATGTGGAAGAGCTTGGTAGCTTCTATCTTGACATGTTTTGGAGCTATAGTGGAGAGGGGGAGAGGCTAAATGCTAACGCCGTCTGCGCTGTGTTTACGTGACTGAAGGCACGGGTGAAGATCAGACAGGTCCTAAAGAACTCGTCAAAGCTAAGGTAAGAACATATCTCAGTATGTAAAAACGGTGGCCTATTCCTTTAAAAACATTTTCGTTCAAGCATGTAGCAGTTCCATACCACTCAATTGTTAAATACATGAAGTATTATTTGCGTTTTGTAAAGCTTGCTCTTTGTCTCTCTAATTAGTGTATTGTACATTGTGTGGTGTTTTTTGTTCTGAGTCGTCTTATCTTTTCAAGTTTGGTTCAGTAACAATTACTTTGTTCATGTCCCTTGAAACTCGGATCAGGAAGGACACAAGTAATTCTTCATGAAGACCGCACAATAATTCAGGATGGCTGTCTGCGGTGTAAGCCCCAAGAACAAAGTCAACTTCAACACTTCCTGTCACACTAGACCCATTTTATGAAGAGCACGTCCATAAACATTTCAGACTTACTAAGGCCCAGAGTAGGGCTTAACCCGGATATTCTATGGATTTGAGCCAACATATTTTCCTACAGTACGAATATACACTCCTCATCTGGCCCTGCACTGATTTAAACAAACACATTGCGTGTTTGACAAAGTGTCTGGCAAATGCTACCCAGATAAAAATACGTCGAAGCACATCCCATTTTTTCCTTTAAGCCTTCCACTTTTACAGTTGTAGAATGAAAGGTAAATCAGTGAGGGTTTTTTTTTTTTCCACTGAAGCCATCCGTAGTCTTTAAACATTTACCTGTGCTTGAAACCGCAGCGTAATCCTGATGTAAAGACTCCAAGTGCATCCATTTAAAACTTCAAACAACGGCAATAAAACGCAGACTCCTGCAATTTATTCTGTGGGAGTGCAAAGACACACAAAAACAATGTGTTCTGCCAGTGATTGGAAACAACTGCCGTGAAAATGGGGTTTGGGTTTTTACTATTAAAAGGGGTGTCCAGCGGCAGGAGAGAGACTGAGATGCCCGGTTTCCACAATAACTTCACGATGCAGGGGGAGGCTACAAAAAAGAGAATGGTGACGAGAGACCATGTTTATGCCAGAAGTGGGGGAGACAAGTATACAAACAGTCTTTCAACAAGGGCCAAGTAAGAGTCCTCAGGCAACTCTAATAACACTGACCAATTACCAGATATTTTGGATTTTCCTTCCAAGTCGAGCTTATCTCAGTTGGGTCAATGTGTTTTTTATCATTAGTTGCTAAATTTGTTTGGGACAGTGACACACATGAGACATGAGATACAGTATTATGTAAACACACCACAGTGTCAATTCCCGGACCATCAGCTAATTTTAATGTGTCCCACATTTGCACTGGCATACATGCTCTCAGTCATTCATCATGTTTATACACTTTTTATTTGATTAAGCCGAAAGCAAGTGACCTGCAAAATCCAGATTAGAATCTTGGAATTAATCTGGAATGACATTCATCCTCCTGTCACAGCAAAGGCTTCAACATGTATTAACTCACAAACCTTGCAACAATCCGACTTGCAATGTCAGTAAGCAAAGCAAATTATTACAAGAAAAAAAAGGGATTTGGTGTATTTCCAGGAATTCTATGTTGATACAGGAAAATTAAACAGAGGGCTTGCTAGAATTTATTATAAAGTTAACAGAACGTCGAAGTTTAAGCCCGTGCATTGCCCTTTACAACGTAAGAACCTTTTGTTCTCTGGACGTCAAGCCTCGTTTAGCACACTTATCCTATCCATCATCCGACCCTGTCATTGTCCACCATTAAGGGGACACAAATAGCTGCAGCGCCCTGTCCCGTGCCCTCCCTGTCTGCTGGGGGCCAAGCCTGTGCCCCACCTGTCAGACGGAGTGTACAGATTAGGGATCCTGGGACAGGAAGGCCTTTTCCTCATGTGTTTGCTATCATGCAGGCTAATGGCCAGGTCTGGTGTGGCTGCCCTGGAGCAGCAGACATCATCAGCATTACCTCATTTGAGCATGCTGTCCAGCCCGTCTGGATTATGCAAAGATGAAAGAGCAGAAGACTCGGGTCACATCTTGGATTATACGGGATGGAAGATGGAGAATTTCCCGCTAGTCAGAGAAAAAGACACAAAAAAGAAAAGAAAAAGAAAACCTATGATTTACTGTATGTATTTTCCAAATGAGGCGAATCCAAACAACCAAGATCACAGCAAGGCAATGCATGATTGACAAGACACATGTAAGACGGAGATCGTTGACAAGTAATACTGACTACCATATAAAGAGCCTCACTGGAGTAGTAGGTTAGGCAATTGCCCTCCAACCAGATGGTAACTACATGGCTGAACTTGGGACATTGAGGGAAATTGTAAGAATACAAAGAGGAGTTCCTCTTCAGATGTTGTACACTGGATAACCAGCAGAGGTGCCAGCTCCTCCCCATAATCTCCAGTTGGGTGCACATTAGGCTACATATGGAATCTCCTTTGTGTTTCTGACTACTGAAGAGTAAAAGCATGTGTCATACATTTATATAGTGTGACTGTAGATGCTGGCTTATTCACATTATTTTGTAAAGCTGCTGAGTTCATTTCAAACCTGAGTAATACACTCATCCTTCGTTAAAACTTAACTATGTTAGACATATCTGTCATTCATTGCAGACTGCGCATACTAAGTTTATCTGGAATGAAAACAGATGCTCCTAAAAGCTTTTCAAAGGCTCGAGGACTTAACCAAAACACTAATGTGAGCCAACAGAACAAGCATTACATAATGACAAATACTAATGGTTAAAATGTTGTGTTAGGAACACCTGTCCATAATATTCAGTTTATTAAGTCCATGCTGGATTGAAGCCCTCTTTCATCAGCAGTGAAAATGTTTGTGTGTCATCTGTGAAGACGTAGAAGATCATTTGGCCAAATAAAAATCAAGGAAAAGAACTCCTTTTAACTGGAATCTGACTGGATCTGAATCAGTCATGATTTAGCTTTAATGTGCTTTGAGCAAACTTACATGCCTTGGAAGTTTACAGTTAAATGAAAAACACACCAAATCTTAGATTAATAATCCTCATGACGCAACAAACATTTATATAATAAATATATGGAATACATTTCCAAGAGATTTTGGATCTGCATACTAAGAAGCTTTGAGTGAGACTGGCTCAATTTCAAGATCTGTGAAGTGCGAGTACTCTTGACACATGTTTCCACTATCCCCGAGTTGATCAATGGTTCTGAAAATCTGTCCCACTTGGACACCACACTGGACACCACACGTCTACATCTACTCCATCAAAGATGACCTGATTTTCTGTCTTCTTCACAGTAGCATGTGATTAAAACAACATGGTGGTTCTGTGCTACAACATTCCTCTTTATAGGCTGGAAATAAAGGGTTTACCCGCTCAGTCTAGACAGAGATAGCCCTGAGGTCGTCCTCTCTCAGACCCCCAGACTGTTGTGAGTTGCCTAGCTCTGCTGGACACAGGATATAATGGAAACCCAAACATTACCTTGGCCAAGACTGTGTCAGCTGTGCTTACTTTATGTAATAAGATCTAAAACGAGGCCTGGAACAAGCGCCAAAACATCTAAGCCCAAAGTCTGCAATTAATATTGTAATTTTTACACACATTTGAACTTCACATACACTCAAGATGCATTGTATTCCATGTTAGAGCCAACAAGTTGCAGTGTCATACTATAGACCTGGTATGGACCGCCAACAAAGTTATGCCCTGGCACTATTTCTCCTTCATGGTTGCAAGATGGCACAGTGTTTAAGCAAAATGGTTGTGGCTTATTCAATTTGGTAATAAGTTCAATATGAATGCAGGGTCACTGGATCCAGTTGCATTTATATGATGGGCCGTGGGTTACAATGATAAACATATGCACATTTAAATCTCTAGTCTTGGTCAAGACTTGGTTTAGTCCTGCTTTGGTATTAAATCAGTCATGAGTGAGTTTGAGATGTTTGGGATATCGTAACATTTGATCAGTCCTTGTTTAACCTAGTTTAGGTTACATGGCCGCTAAGTGCTAAAGCTCACTGTAACCCAAAGACATAGGGCCCAATCTTCCACCTGGCGCAACAACAGCACTAGTGCAGAAGAGAGTGACATAGTGTGCACAAACAAACGGTGTGCCAGTGGGGACGTGGCTTACAAAGAAGAGGTCGATTAAGGAGTGATGTGACTGCAACAAAAAATAGTTTATTCTTCTCTCCTCAGCTTTACATTAACATTACAACATGTGCACTTCCTTCAGCATTTAGGCTGCATGATCTTCAGGCTCTTACTGAACAAACCATAAACTTTATTCCACTGTGAGTTAAACATTGGCCATGTCCTGACTGCTTTTAGTCTGGAGCTGAAGATTACACAGAGCGCATCTATTGAATGCCAATAGTCTAAAGCCTGTGTTTAGAAACACTGGATCGGGCCCATTGAGGTTTGCACAGTGTCATGCAAAATGTAATTCAGTCATTTCCCCCCAAAATGCTGTCTTTGGGAAGTAACTTTCACACAATGCAGCTGCCCGCCCTTGTAAAGAAATCAAATGATGTGTTTCGTAGTTGCATGAATCACAAAATTTTGTTGGCGGGCACATAATGGTGGCAGAAAGAATGTTATGGAAGAGAGTTGTTATGAGTTGACTGTTACAGCCACTGAGAAAACCCATCGCATCCCCAGATGTCACACAGCAGCTCCCATGCTTCAAACTATCCATCATCAATGTTAACAGGCACTGGAAAATGTCCAAATCTGTATGTAAAGAGGCAGACGATGGCTGAAGGCAACAGTAGTGTTCATCTGGCACAGCTTATAGATATCTGAGCCCTTTGCATTACACGGCAACCCATTAACGTCATTACAGGAAACAAAAACAGCATACAACCACATCCTCCTCCTGTAATCCGCCTAGCACTTTACCAACCACCCAAAGTCCACAAGTGTCCCAAAACGGAAAGACGCTCCACTTCATTACCAACACAACAAGGCAGAGGGGTTAGATCTGTGAACAATTTCCTCTAAATGAGTAGCCCGTGGCGCACTTTTGAACAGGCATAGTCATGGAGCCATTATGCGCGCCCTTCATGTTCTGTGAGGATATACACTGGCCCCGTTTTAAACAAAGGAAAACTTAAGCTCAGTTGCGGAGAATGCGTCTAAACGAAACAAGATGGAAGACACGATTCACCGCGGCGATCAGCCATGTGTTCCTTGGTACAGTTTCATGTGTCTGTTGTCTTGTCATTTCCGACTCCGATGCGAAGACTGTTTTTGCAGAGAGGCCACAGTACGCGTCGTCATTTTAGAGGCAGCGACAGTCAATGGGGGCAAATAAACGTGACATTTGTGAGATTGTTGCTGTTTTGATGACTTGCTTTGCAACAACTGGCACACAATATCCAGAAATAGGAAAGACAGCTGGATTTGTGGTGAATGAGTAAACAATTGTCATGATCAGGAGTGTTCACAGCCACAAAAATACGCAGAGAAGATGTTTTTTTTTTTTGCGGAAATGTAAAAAGTGGGCCTACAGAAAGATGGTGGCTAAGTTCAAACTACACAATTTTAAATGTGTTGCCGCAGCACTGGGCTTGTTGTCCCAAGAGGATTTCAATGTCAAATTGATGAGTTATTTTGAGGGCCTGACCAGTTTAAGGGCCAGGGCATGACTAAAAACATACATCAAATCCTTGGTTGGACTGGAGCCCTATAGAATGGCTGGTGATGCTGCTGTGACCTCTTAACCTCTCACCCCCGAGAGCCGAGAGCATTTTCTCCAGTTCAGCTTTACCCAAATTTTAAAGCTTGTGAACAAGACTCTTTAGGCCAGTGTAACGCCTTTTTGTTGCTTTTTTTTTTTTATTTGGGTAATGGCAAGCTGGAGAACACATGCTTCGGAACTCTTCTTTTCTTCTTTTTTGGCAAATTCACCTTCTACACACATTTCACTCTTTCTTGATTTCTTTATTTCAACACAACCATTTCACTTATTCCAAAATCTGGGACTCACTGTGGATATTATTGCTTGATTTAGGGTCAAATCTGTCCAAGTCAAAGTTTCCACTCTGAAGTCTTTGAAACTATTCGCCTCAACACAAATTAAGACAGAGACTGCGGCTTTGACAGGCAAACTGTTGTATTTCAAAGGTGACCTGCAATTACAACAGCCACTGCCACTCCTACGGGGAAGAACCATAGGTGCAATGGTGGATATTATATATGATTATTGAATGATTTACGATGTAGTTGCACCAAAAAAAAGTAAGTAATGGAACCTCGTCTTCAAAGGACAGTACACTTAATTGCATTAAATAAGACATGTTTATGTTGAATAATGGTCTTGTTATTAAGTCCCACTCACCCTTAATAAAGACGACATGCTTCTACAAACTACAGTTTAGCAGTTCAGTCTCAAATATTAATGCAAGTTAAAAACGTACTTATATAAATCCCAAATCTAATAACAATGGCAAATGTATATATATTTTTCATAATTGCATCCATATTTCTTACTCTTTTAAGTTGGAGAAGACAAATGGTTAGTTCAGTATTCCTAGTCAAATATTTGGATAAAACAATGGGGCTTTGAAGTGACTTGTAATTGGCCATATTTTCCAGTTAGAGCTATTACTTTTACTGAGATTCATTATCAAAATGATCCATTCTCAATAGTGGCACCAAACAATACCCGCACTGTGTGTCTTCTTTTCCTGCTGTTAGACTGTGGCCTGTCATTGAGGGCTTGATCCTCTGCACTCGGCTCCACATGTTCAGCCTGTGTGTACTTATGAACACTGGTTGTGGTTTACAAAGAAAGTTGTGAAACAGCTGTGGCATATTACCGACCAACAAACATCTCTGGGGCAGAATTCAAGCTCAGACTGTGAAGAGGTTTTCCGAGTTTTCCGAGAAGGAAATAGGTGAAAACGGATACCGACCCGAAAAGTTTATACATCGGCATCAGTGCCAAATTTCCACATGGAATTGTTGTGGGAATGCTTTGTTGGGACGGACTGATGCACTTTGATTTGTAGGAATATATGCTGCAGAGAGTCATGAAACAAAAAGGGAAGGGGACAATGTAAAATCTACTCAAGCTAAATCACTTTTAAGGTAAAATAGAAAAGAACAGAACCGAATACAATACAATAGAATAGATTTTTCTTTGGCTCACTGACACATAAAAACAAAGACTAGGCCAATACGAACAGGCCTTTCATTACAGTAAAACATGGCTGCTTACCTCATAGTGAATGTACTATTTGATTCCTTTTTAAACATTTTGCTCTATACCATTTCCCTTGATATCCTGTCAATCATATAAAAAAAGTTTAAGACAGTAAAAGCTCAGTCTAAAAAGTCCAATCATAAAACTTTTGTTTAGTGTTAAAATGCCTTAATTTGAAAAGGGAAAATGTCATAATCCAATTACAGCATTTTTCTACCCTTATTTGGCATTTTACAAGCTTTGCTTCAAGGAATCATACACTGATTCACACTCACAGTACCATAAATACCTGAGGTACACAGGGCAATGCAGGCAACTTGGCAGGTAAAGTGCCTTGCCCATGGATACAATGGAAGGAAATTCTGAACAAAACTTCACTTTCACAGCCACTATAGAGTTACTTAGAAAACAGTTGCTCTCTTTAAGTTAAGCACAAGTGGTGATCTCTTTGGGGCAGCTATGACCCTCAAAGTGCAGGGGTCAGTTCTGGACCTTGTGAGAATGACAGTGACTTAGTGAAGAAGTGCTCTCTACCTCTGGATGTTATCAGTCAGAGAGCAGGTCAACAGGACAGCATCTGCACTCTGGACCTGAGGTCAACGCAGCACCAGCTGCAGGACTAACTGACAGGCGTTAACACTCCCATAACTACACAGCTAAGCTCTCTTAAACACGCTGCACTGCCCTAAGGACTGGGCACGAGTGCTTCTATCATGTCCCCATGCCCCCTCCTCCGCGTCTCATTTCACACTAAACAAAGTCACGGCGGGGTCCCAGGGCTTGAACCCCTCTGTCTTATCACCTCACAGTCGGAGCCACTGGTCGGGCTGATGAACTTGGCTGGGAGGAATCCGCGAGCTACTCCACTTGACTGAGCAAAGCTAATGAGTCAGAAAATCCCAGCGTCAGGGCTGGAGGGTTCACCGTGGGCACCGGGGGAAGCAGGTTTGTAGAGTGAACGGATCAGGATAATGTGAAGAAGATTCGGTAGACTTGCCAAGAAAATCTTACAGAAGGAAAAACAAATGCCTTGAGCCAAGATGGATATTAAGTTAATGAATTACAGCTTTGATAGTCTAACATAACAGGAAATGCAACAGTGATAGCCATTTCCTAAAAATGACTCTCCGTTCATACAAAAAATTAAGTGGTCTTGTGTAAGAAGTAAGTGTCCACTATGTCAGACTGAGCATCCTGCAATTGACTTCTGACTCCAGCAATTTGTTCAAGCTCCAAGTGAAGTCCAATTCATACAAATAGCAGACGAATAAGGTGACTCTGCCACACCTTTTCTAAATATACTCTTCAGAATGTTTAAATGTAAAGACCTGTGTTTCTTTTTATACTCAACACTTACTTATGGAAATAATATCAGATTGTCTGATTCAATATTATATTATAGCATAGCATCAGCACCGGCCCTGCACTCGAGCAGATTTCCTGAGGTAAACCTTTCCGTGGACCCTGAGGAGGAGAGGGTCTGCAGGGAGGGGCAGGTAGGATGAACTGGGATTACCTCTTTGATCTGCGGTGCATATCTCTACCACAGACTCTGTGAGGGGGGGCTGTCCACTGCTTGGCCAGGTGCACTCGTCTCTCTGCTGCCAAAACCCCCACCGAGCTGCCCCCTAGGTGTGAGATGCGCCTCCAATCCCATCTCCACACGGACCATCGCATCTCGGACCTAGAGCAGCACAAAGATTGGCAAAGGAACACACAACATCTTCAATGACAGGCTAATCGTCACCACTTGTTTCACACACACACACACAATCGTGACCGTAAACATATGTGTGTATGTGTTTCAAAATAAAAAATGCTCTTGAAACACTCATGGAAATGGCAGCTTAACTCTATCCGACAAGTGTGTGCTCTTGTTTTCTACTGAATTTCGAACAAAGGGCCAACATGGTTCCTGACACACAGAGCTCACCTAAGGCAGATTCCACATTGATACTATGAGAGTTCAAAATACTTTCACTTATAACCAACAGGTTGCATGTCCAGTTTCCTTCCATCAGGCTTTATTTCTATACTTTTCAATGTAACTAACTATTTCACCTGTGCTTGGAGATTTTTACACACTATGGGCCGGATCTTGTGGTTCATAGTACAAGCTGTAGTGCAGACGATTGTGCAGACAGGTGGCGCTCCCTGCAATCTTCAGTGTCATACCTGGTGCAAAAAGTGGGCAGGACAGGGGGTGGACAGACACGCATGTCAATGTTGCAGCACTGCCGCCTCCTCATGCTTTCCCTAGAACGCTGCTGCGCAGGCGGTGGGCTGCAGGGGTGCGAGAGGGAGGGGGGTAGTTTCTAGTTTGTCCCGCAAAAGGTTAGTAACATAAAGTTGAAAGAAATAAAGCTGTCCCTCCACTCAGCTGTTTGCAGCCACTCGCTGCAAAGTCAGATCCGAGATCAGCGTGAGGCCGGCGGGGAAAGAGAGGCAGCAGCCCTCGGCGTTGGACCCCACTCGCATGCACCAATTTACCAAATGAAAAGGATTTAATTGATCAGAATCGGTCACATTGACTGCGGAGAAGTTGTAGAGCTATGCAGTTGCAAGTAAACAGGAACTGGAACATTTGCGCTACAGGTGCAGGATTCTTGGAGCGGCTGAATTGACGAAAGTTGCTATGCGCTCCTTCTGTTTTGGACTGATCTGTTCATGAGGCGCAGCAATGCAAAAAGGAAACACGAGGCTTATTACGACAACCATCGCTGATGCTCTCTTCATTCATCGGGAGGTAAACGCAGCACAGTGGAAGTGACTCTCATTGTAAATACAGCCTTTTCTCATTTTTTTAGCGTACAAATGTAGCCGCTCATATCAAGTGCGGGTTGAGTAACCGTGCCACGTGGTTTGGATGGACATGAAAGAGTAAGAGCGCCCTTAAAGGAGATTGAGCGAAGGGAATGCATGCAGCAAACCTGAAGTCAGCACAGCTTGTAATACATGCCTCCGCCGACCCATTTTTTTCCTAAGCGACTCCCTCAGGCTACCGACGAAAGCACTAGCACAAAGTGCTATACGCGAAAGATCGGAAAGACTATGCACCAGGCACAAGATCTGGCCCTTATATGTTAGATAGATCACTGAGCTGTGCTTTTTTTTTCATTTTCAAAGTGAAAAGAATGGCCCAAGGAAGATATAGGAGGATATTTTCAAGACTTTTTCTCTTTACATTCCAATAGCTGCACTATACACATCCTATTCTTACTGGAACTGAGCTCAAAGCTCAACCCCATTTGCCCGTTTTCTGTTCAGAAAGACTGTCAGGCAGTGTGGAAAAAGAAGCTGTTTGAATAATGCATCTGAAAACGAGATGTTTGTTGGCCTGACGCTCAAAGCATTCTTATTTGACATGTGCAGAACATACAGACAGGGAGGCCTTTCCACTTGGTGACCAATGTGTGTAGCAGACAGCTCGCTGATCATTGTAAGCTCACAAAGCTTTGAGAAGTCTGTGGTTACGTTTTTCAATCTTTTGGGTCCACTGTCTGCTTGATCGGTAGGATTAAGTTGCAACTGGGCAAGGTGTGGAGCGTCACTATTGTCATTTGAATGGCAGTTTTCACAAATAGGGACTAAGTTGTCTTAAGGAAACAATAACTGTTTTTCAACAGAAGGGAATCAAGTGTCTTTGGTAATAAGCAGCTTCTGTGGCAACAGCTGGCGTAAGTGATGGAAACATGGCTGTCAAATGGCAACAACTACCGAACTCTCACACACAAGTCAAACCTGTGGGTATCTTCCCCAAGGACCAGACCAAAGTACAGAGTACAATAATAAAGCCTTACACTTACACAAAATATTCCTTCACTCTGCACACTCAGTGTTGGTAACCAGCAGTACTGGAGTAAACTAATGGAAATGTGGCAACCAATAAGCACCAATGGGCACTAACCACCACCAATCATTAGTACAGAACATTCACAGGCAAGATGGGTGTCCTGCTCAAGAACACAATGAGACAAAGTGTGCACTGGTCGGAGCTGGGATGGGTCGGATCAAAAGACCACTGCACAAATATGGTACAATAAAAAGAAAATAATTTAAAGCAAGTCAAGAATATAATTGATGGATATAGTTCAGTAGCAAATTCCAGAAAATAAGCTTCCTTTGGACTGTTGCCATTGAACATGTTACAAATGTCCACAAAGGATAGCCCATCACAGTATACATGTGACGGGTTACAAATCAACTTCACTTGGCAAAGAGACTCAATGACGGGTCATACCATAGACACCCACGGCTGTGCAACTGCAGCTGTGGAAAGTCTTACTTTATGCACTCAACAAAGGCCCAGGGGACACACAGAGGAACCATTATACTAAAAAGTATTTTGTCAACAGGTAAATTATGGCTTCATGAACACTAGTGAAATCACTGACAATGGTTGGCTCAATTGCAAGAAATACACTGACCAGAGCCACATCTAACAGTATGACATTTTATGTGCTAGACCTGGCACGCTATGACTGCCGCTATTATTTTTCCTTCCCCTGCAGTCATCCCCTTTTTTATATGAACATAAAGGCCCATAATCATAAACTGAAAAAGTGCGGTTACCTCATGCTGTAATAACTTATCCCACGACTGACATCCATTTGAAAATGTGGAGAAGCCAAAATACCCTCTCAACATGCACTCTTTACACAATGATGATAGTTTTCTGTGAGAACGGACAGCTTGGATTACAGTGTCTGCACTGACTTGCAGCCGAGACTGTGGGCTGGTAGACAGGCAATGAGTGTGGCCAAAATCAAAGCCGCAGGAAGAGCAGGAGCTGTGTACTTAGCCCACACAGCCAGCCGCGCTGCGGGGAAACCCTGAACATGTGATGAGGATCATCAGTGATCATCACCCACCCCTCCCACTATAAATCCTTGTCCTATTCAACTGTCTCTTTGACCTACTACATTCCCTATTAGGGATTTTCACTTTTGAGATTTTTAATTGAATTTTGCTGTGAGATTCTTTAAGTATCTGATCGTCAGAATAACTGCAATCATCCCTTAGGCTGGGCTGCAGAATTGCATTAGCGAAGTGAATAATATATATCCCACCTAAGGCTCAAAGCAATTGCAAGAGTATCTAGTTGGACAAAATCACTGTGATAATAATAATAAAAAAAATAATGGAAAACGGATTTAAAGCACTAAAGGCCCTAACAAACAATGAAAGGTTGTGTTGGTGAATGAGTTGATCAGCATGTTTCACAACCATCAGTTATGTAAACAACAATAATCTGCTGGTTCAGGACCGATACAAAGCATTTATCATTAGACGAACAGCACAAAGAGGTATTATTTCCCCACAAATGTCTGCTTTTATAATAATAATCTATACTGAAGGACAAAACAAATTTGATTCCACTCTTTCTTTCTCTAGACTCTGGTGGTATGTGGAGAAATTAAGATGCATCTGATCTTATTTTTTGGGGTTAGTTCTCGACTGGAACTAATTTGTCATGGCTTAGTTCTGGAACTTCTGGTTTAAATATTGATAAAGTCATGTCACTGACAGGATTTAGAGCCTTCTGGTTGTACTAATTTGCACATTTGGAGTGACTGGAGGGATTTTGGAAACACATACCAATAATGTTAGTGGGAGCTTGAAGCCACCCACTATGGGCCTAAAGTGGGTATATGGGCTTTATAGGTGCATACAAACTAACCGAAAGGAATAGAACTATCTTCCCCTGTAATACTGCCATAACAAAATGAGTGCACAAACCTGGGTCTGGCCTTCCAATACACCTACCCAAAGGTACTACAGTTACAGTTGCAATAAAAACGTTAGACTTTTTTATATTCGGTGATATACTAGACCTTTCCTTTTTACTGGAAAGTGCCTTATTGGCTCCTCGACACATGGGATTTAACAAAAAAATATTTTGCCAACTGGTTCTTATCAACGTCTCCACTTGACCTGTCCTTTTGACCCACTTCTCCAATTCACCTATTCCCAACAGATATATTCTTCCTCCTGTTCTGCCACACTTGGATCTGGTTCCGGCCTCCAGCCACGCGTCCCGACAGGCAGCAGCACAAACACAGCTTCGACTTAATGTAATGAGCCCAGGAATGCCCCCTCTCACTTCAGCTTTTGTACAGAGTGCCAAGTGACCATGCTGGGAGCACACCACGGGAGATGGTGTGAATGACATGCAGAAGCAGGCCTTTAAATCAATACAATGCAGCGTAACGACAACAGTTTAAACTTTTCGAAAGCTCATAAACTTTGCGATGCAAACGGCTCATTATGCGTAATAGCTATCTCGCTAATGTTGCAGTCTGACTTCCAACTTAAACAAACAGCTGCGTCTTAGGAAAAAAAAGGTGTAAAAAGTCAGTCAGGACACCACATGTTATTTCCACCTCACCCTTGTACACTAATCACAAGTGCTGACTCTGTAATGGAAAGAGTCATGGAAAAAACAGATCAAAGCAGCGTTGATATGTATCTAGAAATGCTGGAAAGGTACAGGACTGTGCATATGCAATGCTGCAGGTGCTGCCTGACATTCTGAATTGCATTATTTAACTGTTAAACAGGGGTTTCTGACATATTGAAATTGCAATTAAATCTGTAATTTGTTTTGAAATTAGGATTCAGTAAGTAGGTAAGTAAGTGAGTATAGTTTATTTATAAAGCGCTTTTCCTTCTATCCTTTTGAGAACCAGGATTCAGCTCACTGTGTGCATTTACAAGAACACTGATAATTAAGGTTAAGGTTAAGGTTTACTTTATTGTCCTGTCGGGAAATTTGTGCATTTGCTTCAATGCCACTGGAGCAAACAGCAAGGAGCAGCGGGGACCCATCTCCAGATAGAAGAAAGCCAGGCTGATGGTCAGAATCCCCTGGCTGATGGATTCACCTGTTGTACATGTTTTTGTGGTGGGGAGGCCAGGGTACACGGAGGAGACCTACGCAGACACGAGGAGAGCGCATGGTCCAGGTGGGAATCGAACACAGGACTTGCTGTGAAGCAAGGGCGCTAACTAGCCAACTAGCTAACTAGCCAACTAACTATCTAACTAACAAACTAGCTAATTAACTAACTAAGTAACTAGCTAACTAACTAACTAACTAACTAACTGCTAAACTAATACAAAATAAGAAATAACAAATCACACATTTCAGAACATGTTTGTAGAGGTCCACACTACAAGATTAGCAGGTTTTATATGTATAAAATAAGGTTAAGGTACTTTATTGTTCCCCGTAGGGAAATTTGTATTACTACGCTGTTACTAATTCAAGCGATTTAAGTGATCCTAGCGTTTTAAATTATATTGTGATTCATTCTGCAGTCGTGCCATATGGACAACAAACAATATAAAAGTTGTCATCTGGACTTGGTTTCACTCAAGAAGCCTTCTTATTTTAACTAAACAGGTGAGGTGACGAGTGAGGTGACTAGATGCAATTTGTCATTTTTATACTCTCTACTGCCATCTCAGGTCTTACGCGTAACTGCAGTTTCTATATTAATCTCGTGAAATGACGGCACTTCGGACCCGAATTAACAACTTATTGAGTGAAAGTGTAGGATTTTAGAGGCAGTTGTGGTGAACAGGTCTGGGTTCATTCTACACCTTAGGACATTGCTGAAGCTTGTAGGGGGAGGAAAATACAGAATTTTAACAATTTTAAACTCTGTCTAGTACCTTTAAACTATGAGGACATTATAAACATAGTTTATATTTGGAAAAAAAAGCAATAGTCATTTTTGTAACAGTAAGGTATCAATCATATCTCACATCTACATTTAAAACATAATAAACTGTTTACATTAAAAAGAGCATTAGCTACAAAAAAATCTACTGCAAGGGGACAACAAAACAATTATACTGAGATGAACTCTTGTGCCAGTGCTAAGCCCAAAGTAAAGCCTATGCAAAGTCTGCAAAGCAGTGGTGATAGAAGAGGGGAAAATCTCATTCTTGAATGAAAAGAGAATAAAGTGGATTATTTTCTTCTTGTACAGACAGTGTCAGGTCAAAGCTGACTATCTGTTAGTCAAGAGCTTTTAACCGTTCAAAGGTTCAAAACTGTATCTGTGAACGGTTGCCGCGGTGTCAGAGCAAAATGAATGTGAATATTACCTGTCACTCCATCCCTCGCTTTGCCTCTCACTTACAGCTCGCAATAACTTACAGAGGGTTGACATGTGTTTGCAAGAGTTTTCTGTAAATATGTGAGGGGTGTGATGGGGCTTGGGTGGGCAAATAGCAATTTGTTTTTCATCTTTATAGCACTTTGTGTTGCATTATTGCATTAAAAATTCTTTAAAGTGCTTTATAAATAAAGTTTGATTTGATTTTGATTTATTTATTCTGCAATGTGTATATTATGCAAGATAAGTGAACGTGGATGAATTTGTAAAGGTGAATGATTTTGTAAGTAAAATTTCATTATTGTATATAGGGCTTTTGATAATTTATTGATAATGATGTACTTAGATCTACATTTTATTTTGCAATGTCCCGTGGGACTACAGATGGAAATAATACGGCATGTTTACAGGCATGTATTTGTTTGTTCATGTTTGTTCTGTCCCAATCAAATAAATAAATAAAACACATTTGGAAAAAGGCAAATCACCAATGCACCAGGATGCAATGACGCAAGGATTGTTCAGAATTACTATTAAACTTGATTAAATGATTATTCACTATAAACTGTAATGTAATACAAATGTTGTAAAAGGTGTTCATTACAGGATAAGGTATTTTGAGGGGTTACAGGTCAAAGCTCCCGTTGGTGACTTCAACACAGAAAACTGATACTTGACAGCAGTTCATTAAACAGAGGAAAACATGCAAAGGAAAATACCTCTTGATAAATGAAAGTCCAACATCTGACATGTCTGACATGTCTCCAAACTATTTCCCATCGGGCTAACCAACCACCGGAAATTAGACCCAATTGCACTTTGTGCAACCAGTTTGTTCTTTGAGTTTCGACTGTTTAGTCAGCCAGAACTTGTAATAATTACCGACACAAACAACACGTTATTTATCGCTTTTGTACTTGTGTTCTGTGACCATATTACTATGAATAATGTCACATTAAACATTTTATCACTACCTCAAATGCTCTTGCAATTACTACTTCTACTCGTACTATTAAGTTTAAGGCATCTCCAGATCTTCAAAAGATTTCATCCACAATTGTCTCATGAATAAAGTCGCAGCCATTTAAAAAACAGAAGGATGTTGCCTTAGGTGACTGATGTTCAATCATTTTCTAGAGTCACACAGATAACACCTAGCTCAGAAGGAAGAAATGTGCTTTTAACCACTGCCAAACAGCTGCAGATAAACTAATGGTGTGCACTGGCTTAATATGCTTTCCACATGATAATTAGACAGAGAACATACTTACCCAGAAAAGCCACCCACTATTGTGCCATCGTGGGACAACCTCCAGTCTTGATCCTAAATGAAACAAAAAGATTATGAACGGGGAGATTAAACAGAGATGTTGGAAGGTGTGGTTTATCGCCTCAATGGGGAATCTCACACACCATGGCCAGGCTTTGTGGAGAAGTCAGATAATGTGTCTTTCTGGAAAGTGTCAGCTGCCACAATCATTCTAAGATAGCTCCTGATGTCTTGAGCAAAAATCTGTCTGATTAAAAAGATCCATAATGTTAACTTGCCTGAAAAAGATGAATGCATGGTATACTATAGGACCTCCGGGAGGTGAGTATTTCAACCTTTGCAGAGTTCAGAAACGTATCTTGGGTCTAAACAGTTGCCTCGTTGTCAAGGAAAACCACGTTGGGATCATTACCTGTCACTCCATCTTTTGCTTTGGTTACAACTTACAGCTTCAAACAGCTTCATTTGTAGTGAACTGTCACACAAGAACTTAAAAACAAGTAAAGGTTGAAATAACTTAAATGCAGCCCGACAATGACACCTATTTACTTGGATATAACTTGAATATGAGCCATTACAGCCATTCCTACTGTCAAGTTGTGAACTCAAACCCCCGGACGAATAATATGGACAACCTTGAGGCCCGGCTGCAATTCCTTTATGAACCACTGTTCCTGAATTCATGTGAGCAATAGCCAAAGCTCATGTCATTAAAACAGAAACAAAAAAAAGTGATTTACTTCATAATTATATATTATCAGGCCTATCTATTGAAGTGCTATGTCCACATTTAACATAATTTACTTGCATGTTACCTTGTTCTATTCAAGGGATGTGACTTACGTCTGAGCTACTGGGCTACTAAATCTACCAACTCAACTAAAAATGTAAAAAGCATCTGTAATTTTCATCACTGAGCACTAAAGGGATAGGGTTAGTTAGAGAAAAGGAGGCAAAACACAAGCGTGTGTGCCCTGTGCAATATATCTGGTAGATTTATGTTTGCATACTGGATGCTGGGGGCTTTAGGAGGTGTCTAACCTTTTCACAAGGGCAAAGAAAGGCCCCTGCAAGTCTGGCTATTGCAGGAAAAACCGTCGCACTAAAACATGTAGGCTTTCTAAAGTGCTCTCAATCACCAGTGGAATTAGCATGTTGAACAGACAAGGAAAGGGGAGTCACGTTTATATTGACACACAGCAAAAGGATGCAGCTTTACAACAAACTGACAATGTGCAACCAATCAGATATAATCGGCTTTTTCAGTCCTGTCCTTGTGGCTCCTTAAACACTTGTGACAGAAGGCCGTGTAAAGTCCTGTTTTAGACTTCAGTTTGGTTTTGGTCTAATTACTTGATCCTAACGTGTTCATGGGACATCCCGTTTTACATCAAGTTAAACACAAAAATCAACATTGGTTGGTGAGTTTAATATTTAAGGGAGAAGTAGTGCTTTAGAATCAGATCGTTGTTTGCAATGGCCTTCACAATGGCAATAAAGCCTATTCTGATGGTTGCAGACCCCTGACTTGGGGATAAGGGGACTTAGGTTATGCTGCACATGCCTATGGACAAGGAGACTTGGCAAGAAGGTTTTTCTAAATTGTTGACAAAAACTGAATAAATAAAAAATGAATAACAACTTACCTGATTTTGTCATTGCTTATGTCTGCTACATTCCCCAGATTTTTCCACATTTGATTTGCTTGACTATAGCTCCCTCTAGTGGTTAAATAATGTTAATAACGTTTAGCATTTATTGACATAAATGATAAAACAACCGGTTTATTATCGGGTAATAAACATTTGCAATTGTAAGAAAAAGTATAAGCTACATGTTTCAAACTGTCGTTTTTAATAGTATTATTTGGCGTTTTGAAGACGTAAACGGCGAAGTTGCGACCGTTTTTACGACACGTATTAAGCTTTTACGACTGTTTTGGAGGTTGATTCAAAATGGAGTTTGGCTTGATGTCCGTGTGAGGGTTTTTTATTAAATTATACACATACTTTGTTGTAAATTGTATTACGTTTTCTCGGAGGACAACGTGATTTTATTCATAAACATGTCTGAAGAAAAGAAGTCTAGCTCAATGGGCTTTTTCTCGAGCTATGATGATTTAAGCGACAGCAGCAACGCTAGCGTCTCGGATGAAGAGGGAGATACCCGAAAGAAGACCAGCCTGAACAAAGATGCTTCAGGAAGCGATACTCAGGTCCCTCAACAAGGAACTAAAAGATCCGCTAGTGGAGCTCCTCTGCCCAGACCAGACGAGCTGTTCGGGACCGTGTCAAGACCAGCCTTTCTTTACAATCCGCTCAATAAGGAGATCGACTGGGACAATCTCGTGGTCAAAGCTCCCGAGGAGGTGAGATCCACGTAGTCTTTATGACTTATAAAGCCAGTTTAATCATAGATCTCTTTATGTATTCAGTCCTACGTTATCCTGCGTTTGAGCCTCATGTTGCCGTAGATTACACAAGTGAAACATTGTCTGAAGTTTCAAAGTAAATGTATCCTTTATGCAATATCTGGACATCTATTCTGCATACATGCGGTTCATTGCCATCTAGACGACTGTGTAATGTGTCATGTTGAGTTCCATAAAAGTCACAAATAGAGACTTTTTTTTTTAACTTTAAATTGTGAAAACAACCATTTCTCTTGAAGACATAATTTAATGTATCAATATAAAAGAGAATCTAAAAAAACAAACACGTATTAGTCAGATCTCTTGCCAAAACATCCACCTCGTCGAAGCTAAATTGAATTCTTCGGGGCAACATATTGACAGTAGTAACTAAGGCTTAACAATATGGACAACATTTAATATCTCGATATTTATGCCAGATATCTCGATATCGATACGATGCGATATAACTATGGGTTTGGCGAAAACCAAGCATTTTTCAGAAAAATAAAAACGTTATGGAAAAGAGTGCAGATTATTGATGAAAATCTATATAATTTATATCCTGCTTTTTGATTTTAATATCTTGTACATTCATATCTCGATATCGATACGGTTGCGATATAACGATATATATCTGGTGGCACGGTGGCGCAGCAGTTAGAGCTCATGCCTCACAACTAGAAGGTCCTGGGTTCAATTCCCACCTGGACGAGGCCTTTCTGTGTGGAGTTTGCATGTTCTCCCTGTGTCTGCATAGGTTTCCTCTGGGTACTCCGGTTTCCCCTACGACTAAAAACATGTACAATAGATTCCCCTCTGGGGCCAGGACTCCCCTGAAAAAGAGATTCTTAATCTCAGTGGGACTATCCTGGTTAAATAAAGGTCAATAAAATAAAATAAAATCTTTCAGCCCTAGTCGTAGTAACACATCAGTTGATTTTATTTTTTATTTTTATTTTCTGATTAATATTTTGCTCCTTTCAGGCTCCAAAAGAGTTCACGCCATGGAAGACCAATGCTGTCCCGCCTCCTCAGAGCTACACTGCACCAGAGCCAGAGAAGAAGAAGGGGCCTCCTCCTGGGATGGACATGGCCATAAAATGGTCCAATGTGTATGAAGATAATGGGGAAGATGCACCTGCACACTCTGGCAAGGCCCGCTTCCTCCCTCCAGAGGAGCAGCTGCCTGAGTCAGGTTAGTCCTGTTATCTTCATTAATAATTCATAACACTATTGTCTGATCAAAACATTGCAAAGGTATGAAGGCACTTCTTAAATAACAGCATTTATTCATAATATCAGTACAAATGTAAACATGTATAGCGCATGCACACATTCAATTATACTATTTGAAGTCATTGTTGATAACTGCACTTCATGTGACTTTAGGCATCTGCACTGAAAAGCCAAATAATAATACTAATAATCCAAATGATAGTAATAATCCAAAACATTTTCCAATTTGACCCAACTGACTTTGGTTTTCCTTTGTTAGATGAAGAGCCAGACAAATCAGACGTTTCAATCAAAAAGAAACGCACAGAGACATTTCAACAGAAGGAGAAAAGAAAGAGGGAGATGGGTCAAGCTACTTCTGACAAGACTTTTGTGGAAGAGGAGAAAAGGATCCTTCGGCAAAAGGTTGAGTAACTGGGACTGTATAGAAATGAACTCTATGGCTCGATATCTCTCCCAAATCTCTTTGCTCTTTACTTGATCATACTGTGATGATGTTGGTTTCAGTCAAATGCATACAAGAGAAAGCGTAATGTAATTTCTATTTATTGTGAGTTGAAACTATATTATGTTTTACTTTCCTTGTTGATATCTAAGTTTCAGTGATGGCTTGCTGTTTATGTTGTACTGTATAAAATATGTTTTCAGTCATGTAAAGAAAGAATTCATTTATTTTTAGATATGCTTAAAATGCCTTTGATGAACAGATTC
This sequence comes from Gobius niger, assembly GCF_951799975.1. NCBI lineage: Eukaryota > Metazoa > Chordata > Actinopteri > Gobiiformes > Gobiidae > Gobius > Gobius niger. The sequence goes on along the minus strand of NC_136868.1, from coordinate 24,684,579 downwards.
CTCTGGGTGTGAACACTAGATGTCGCTGTTGAGTTACACATGCCAGAAGGCCCTTGTTTTTGGGTCTGCGTGTTAAGACCAAAGACGTGCAAAAATCAATCTACTACATGGTCTTTGAGAAACCGAATAATGTACAAACATTTTCAAGTACAATTGGTGCTGCTGAGTTGTCATACATAAATGCAAGAATTAACATAATGTCAGTGAAGTTTTTACATGGTAAATGGTAAATGGTCTCAACTTATATAGCGCTTTTCCACCTACATTAGGCACTCAAAGCGCTTTACAGCAAGGATCCACTCACCCATTCATACTGTCATTCATACACCAATGTACGCAGACACTGGAGGCAATGTGGGTGAAGTGTCTTGCCCAAGGACACATCGACAATGTGCACTTTTAGGAGGTGGGATTCGAACCCCCGACCTTCCGATCATGAGACGACCCTCTCTACCATCTGTGCCACTGTCACCACGTTTCACCGTTTTACATGTTTTACTGTGTTTGACCCAGAAGCAATAAAATATTTAAAGACGCTTTATGCAACATTTTATGTAGGAAAAAAAGTTATTGACACATATGAGACCTTTCAGTGACCCATCGGCTGTGTGTCATCTGTACTTTCCATCCCGGTGGCCCCTAGAATGTCCCAGGAGCTGTTGTTATTTTGGGTTTCTGGATGGGTTTCACTGGTTATGGGTCCGTTTACATGGTAACTTCAGTAACAAGGATATTTGGCAAAAAGTAAGACTTGTAAAAGACTATAGTTTACAAGACTTGTAAATTATAGTCTTTTTTACTGGGTTTGTGCTGGTAATCATACGATTACTTAAATAAAGTTGTTTTGTGCCCTATTCCCTTGTAATTATATCTTAAATACTGCGCTATTACAGTTGTAGTCAAGCTATTATTGTTTTGTAAAGTTCTACCAATATTTAAACAAATGAATATCATTGGGGTCAATGGGTGGACTGCTACGGGAACTCACTCCCCAATGCAAGAGGGACTGAGTGGACACTTTCTATGAAGTAATGTTTGATGGATGAGTTTGGGTAACACAGCTTGCACAGACTGAAATTATTTTGGTAAAATAATGTGCTCGATAAACAGCAAAATGATCTGTCTCCTTACCATTGGGATTTATCATGTATGATAGCTGTTAAAGCAGTACTAAGAAACTCAAGCCCCCAGAGGCCATAAGCGCCACTGCAGGTGTCGCGCTGTAGCATGTTGCAGTTTTTTACTCATTAATTGTCCGTGAGAGTAAATACACTGGCAGAACAGACAAAGGGAGAGAGGGATATTGTACATCCATTTACACAATGAGATATTTTTTTCACTCAAACTCTGCTGTACTGTTTGATGGCACTAGCCCACATTTAGCTTTAAAAGTTAGCCTGTTAGCATCTTCTTTGTGATTCTATTAGTGTGTACTGGTGGCTCATACCCGGAGGTGGCGATGTTGCAATTGTGGTTTTCTGGCTAGCGACACCAGGGGGAGATGAAAGACCCCCAATCATCCCATTAACACTTATATTCAAATCTGAATAATCGTCATGGGACTTTATAATTGTCAGGTTTACAGCCATTTCTTTGGCAGAAACAGCACCTAGTTTTTTGTACGGTAAATGATACAAGCAAATTTGCAAATGTTGTGTCTAAGTTCATGAATCAGATTTATTGTTTTATGAGTAAATAAAATTAAATAAAACATCCAAAATTGGCACTTTAGTAGCACCTACAGTCTGGACAGTCTGAGGGGCCACTTCAGACCACTTCTGAGGGATTAGGGATATGGTAATATCTAATTCCTTGCCTGATTTACTAAATTTCATATCATCGTATCAGATGATGTATGACAGTCTTAAGCTTGATCAAAATATGGAGTCGCTGCTGTCATGTTGGATCTGGATCTGTCTTTTTTTTTTTTAATGTTTTATCTGTAAACAAACTACAAGCTTCCGTATGTCAAATAGCTCGTCATCGTCTTGCCGTCCCTCCTCGTTCTGTGATTGGTCCCCAAATCCATGTGAAAATTTCAGCCATCAACCCCAGGCTGTTGTGCAGTTCTAAATGATTTTTCGCGCTCACAGCAGCATGGGTATTCCCAGGCTACGCAGATATGAGGAGAACATGCAAACTCCACACAGAAAGGTCCCACCCGAGATCAAACCTTTGACTTTCTTGCTGTGAAACACCATCAAAAATCCCCTCTGAATGTTTTTGTCACTTACGTAGCAACAAAATAAAACTATACATTTATAAAAATAAATAAAAAGAATGTTAAAAATGTGTTGTTGGCTGGAGGTGCTTTTAGCGTCGGTGCCATCTGTTGAATGGCTTTGACCGTGGCACCTCAACTTTTTTGTTTGAGTTTTTGTTCATAGTTGTGTCCAGGGCAGCTCTTGATACTTGCTCTGTGTCCATTTGATCGATTTTGAAGCTGGTTTCTTCTGCCTGACCTCTCCCCATGTTCTTTCTGATGTTGGCTGGTGATTTAGAGAGACACGTTTCTTTGTTCACAGTCTTTGGGTCCTGTCCGTTGAGTGGGGTCATGCTTTTGTCGCCTAAAATCTGGCTCTTTATCCATGCCCTCAGTTTAGCGATAAGAGTGTTCGCGTCGTCAAGCTGCTTCTGGGCGGCCTGTTGTTTCTGCTTTTGGTATATAACTTCAGCTCCAAGCTCTTCATTTTCCATAACTTTTTTCTCTATGTACTTTTCTTTCGTGTGGAGCAATAGCTTTGCCTTCTCCAGCTGATCCGACTTGTCCTTGATATGTTTTTCCTGAGCTTTCAGACCTTTCTCCAGAGTCTCGTTCTTTTGAATCTCGATTTGCAGTTTGTCTGTTAGCTCCTTTGTGGACATCACCTGCTTGTGAATACAGTTCTCTTTCCTCTGGAGCAGGGCAGTAGCCTGTTCCAGCTGGATGGACTTGTTCTTTGTCAGACTTTTCTGGTTGTTGAGAGTTTGTTCCAGTGTCTTATTTTTCAGAAGTTCTTTGTCGAGCTTTGCCCTCACTCGCCGAAGCTCCTCCTGAAGCTCTTGTACCTTTCGCCCTTCCTCTGATAAAGCAGGTCCTTTACGCCCACCTGTAGATGTGGTGTCTACAGACGGCGATGCAGTCTGGATAGGGGGACAAACACTAAGTTCTCTCTTGGTCCCTGGTGTAATGGGGGCCTCAGACGATGGTGTAGTCTGGTTTGAGGCAGGATTTGGAGACGCCAGCCGGGTCTCCGTCTCCTCCTCAGCGCCCCCTGGTGTAGTGGGGGCCTCAGACGATGGTGTAGTCTGGTTTGAGGCAGGATTTGGAGACGCCAGCCGGGTCTCCGCCTCCTCCTCAGCGCCCCCTGGTGTAGTGGGGGCCTCAGACGATGGTGTAGTCTGGTTTGAGGCAGGATTTGGAGACGCCAGCCGGGTCTCCGCCTCCTCCTCAGCGCCCTCTGGTGTAGTGGGGGCCTCAGACGATGGTGTAGTCTGGTTTGAGGCAGGATTTGGAGACGCCAGCCGGGTCTCCGCCTCCTCCTCAGCGCCCCCTGGTGTAATGGGGGCCTCAGACGATGGTGTAGTCTGGTTTGAGGCAGGATTTGGAGATGCCAGCCGGGTCTCCTCCTCCTCCTCAGCGCCCCCTGGTGTAGTGGGGGCCTCAGACGATTGTGTAGTCTGGACTGGGGCAGGATTTGGAGACGCCAGCCGGGTCTCCGCCTCCTCCTCAGCGCCCCCTGGTGTTGTGGGGGCCTCAGACGATGGTGTAGTCTGGACTGGGGCAGGATTTGGAGACGCCAGCCGGGTCTCCTCCTCCTCCTCAGCGCCCCCTGGTGTAGTGGGGGCCTCAGACGATGGTATAGTCTGGACTGGGGCAGGATTTGGAGACTCCAGCCGGGTCTCCTCCTCCGCTACGCCCCCTGTTGGTGTTGGGGGGTAGAGTATTGCCTCCAGGTCAAAGGACGGGTCATACGTGCGGACATCGTCCTCTTCAGAATACTCCTCCCAGGGTTTCATTTGGAAATCTTTGCTTTGTCTCATGTTTGCGTGCGATCAGCTCGGCGTGCAGCTATAGAATGACAAGTGAGTGGACGAGCTAACACTGACAAACTCTGATGTAAGCGCTGTATGATGTCATCAACAGAATGTCATCGGTCGTGTTCACATTCACATTCTTCTGTGATGTCATTATCTCAGATGGAGCTGGGGCCAATTGCTGGGTTGCAGGTTCTAGAATATGATGATGTCATCGGACCCAGCGGGGGGCAGGAGGCAGTTTTTCCTATTAACAGCATTACACTTTCACAAGTCGTAGTTAAAAAGAAAATATGAATGAAAAAAAAATCATTATATCAGTCACTGAAAATGTATTTATACAGCACATTTTATGCACAAGGCATAATGTGCAATACTGAAAACACACAAACACATTTAAAACACAATAAAAAGCAATAAGACGAATAAATCTATGCAATTTATAAACTTATACAAAAATACAAATATGTATATATTGAAATTATATATTAAAATGGGTTAAAATAAAATCAATTGCTTTAGGCAGCAATAAATAACCATGCTTTCAGCCTGGACTTAAACATAGTCAGAGTTGAGGCCTGTCTCACATCCTCACTGAGGCTATTCCGGACTTTGACTGCATGAAACTGAAACGCAGCCGTGGTGGCATTACAGCTATATACTTTGGTGCTTGACCCTGAAGAGACTTGTTCACAAGCAGAGCTATTTTAATGTCTTTTCTTTGAGTGACAGGAAGCCAGTGCAGAGACCAGAGCACTGGACTAATGTGGTCATATTTCCTGGTTTTGGTCAAGACTCGAGCCGCAGCATTTTGGATGCACTGCAGCTCATTTAGAGAGGCCAGTGAGCAGGCCCTTACAAAAGTCTAACTGACTGGAGACAAATGCATGAAAGAATTGGTCTCTCCAAGTCCAATTTAGACACTATGTTTTTTTGTTTTAGCAATGTTTTTTAGGTGGTAATAGGCTGCTGATCTAATTGACTTAATATGAATATTGACTTAAAATTCAGGTCTGAGTCCATGATTGCTCCTATCCTCACGATGACCAATGACACCTCTCTGTGTTTTGTGGGCTTAAAACAATTATCTCAGTTTATCTGTATTTAATTGGAGGAAGTTATTTTGCATCCACACACGCCTTTGGGAAAGCTCCCGTCTGGAGGCAGGTGTTAACTAAATGCGTAAGTTGTTGTGACAAACTGCTCAGCACAGACTTTAAAAATCTAGTTGGTAGTTCATCTAGGCAGTATGTACTTGTACATGTACATGTACTCAGACCAGAAATAACATCTTCCACTATTTTATTAGTGACCACTGTAAAATGTGTAAGTTCTCTGTCTTCTGCTGGTTGCAGGCTTGGACTAAAAAATGGTCACTAAAAAATAAAAACAGAACACCAGAGTTACCATGGTAATTTGCAATTATTTCCGAGAAATACTTCTCTCTTGCTCTTCACAAAGTCTGGTTGAACACATGTAACTTTTATTTGTAAATTTCATAATAAACCTGGAGCTTTGACTCCATGACTCCTTGACCATGTTCGTTCGTACAGTTTGTGGCAAATAGGTTGTCCCTTAATATGGAACAAACACCCCCATCCCTCTGTGTTTTTATTTAGCCATGTCTTAGTTAAAAACATAAAATCAAGATTACAAAAGGCAATGAGATCATTCATTAAAAGCGATTTGTTATTTAACAATCTGACATTCAGTGCAGCATGTTTAAACCTAATCGGGCTTGATACCACATTCTGACAAGGGATTTGCCCAGATTTCTCTGATCCGAGAGCCTATCTGTCCCACTCATTGATGAGTGTTATCATCTCTAAGACGTCAAAGATGTTGCTTGACTGCAGAGCTATATCAATGCCCATAGACAGCAGAGATGATCCCCTGTAATGCAGATTTTTGGTGTTGCATAGAAGTGCCTTCAGCCAAATATGCAGATGACAGACACTGCTGAATTTCACTTCTCGTAGCAGGGCCTGAGATGACAAAATGTTTACCTGTTGCTTCTATAGCCTTTTTATTGTTTTTGAACATATTTTCCCTTTTACAACACTTGCATGATCAGTAAGATCCCTGACCTATCTATCACCATGGGTTCACCTGAAATATGTGCGTCAGACAAAATTCTTGCTCGCAGGTATGTGCCTGGCCTTGCTGGAGACATGTAGCTGTTGCTCACAACAGCAGGTAGATGTTATCAGACATTGACATATAAAAATAAAATAAAACCAACTCTTGAGAAATGAGCAGTGGGTTATCAACTGTCAGTGCATCAATTACTCATCTGGCAGTCTCCACAGTTTCCCTGAAAAGAGATGAAATGCAGTTTCTTAGAAAACTGTCTACTTTGATATCCGCATTGTTGTTGATGCTTGTCCTGGACTGATGCCTCTTTGTGTTATCACATTACCAGACACGTTTTTGTAACTCTTTCACACATTGATGGCCCCATCTTTACATGTTGACCTAAACACTTCCTGATAGACACAGCTTTAAAATGGATTTTGTTTCATGTCGGAGAAAAAAGGTATTTTAATTAAAACAGAGTTTTGAGGGTGCAAAAGTCCTGATCTTGGCCACAGCGTCTGTCACACAAGCTGTTTGTCACTCAGACATATTTATGTGAAGGTCAGGACCTCATGATGGCTATTGAATATTCTGGGGTCTTTGCAGAGTGACCTGCCTAAAGCTGTGTCTCTGAGTTATGACCTGTTCATGCAGCACAATGTCCTGCCTTGGCTCGTGTCTGCTGTGCTGGAGACATTACCTTTCCCGCTGTTTTTCATCATTTTAGACATATGGGGCAACACATTGCTTTTGCTGCTATGCTACATTTGATTGCCAGCATCACACGTTTCCTAGAGGCACACTTTCTAAACACATTAACAGATGTTTTGCTCAGAACCATGCTTCTAAAGCTGCTGTGTCAAAAGCAGAGCAGCAGGCCTTAGGCCTATTCAAAACATTAGGATCCTCCAGTACAAAAACAGAAACAATGCCTGTGTCCTTTACAAAAACAAAGTCCATTTTAGAGCTGGATCACTTTCCCTACTTACGCAGCATAACCATCAGCAGTGCAGAGACACAGGAGTAGAGACACAAGGTCTGCCTCCTCGTCGTGATAAACATGTCAGGGATTGTCAACTGATAACACTGAGGTATGTTAAAGACTTCAGTGGTGGTGTCCCACTGAACAGCAGGACAGTGATCCGCATGGATTCTGCCACTGTTTGACCTTGGTCACTGCATTGTCCCACCAGATCGAAATCGGTCACTGCGCACGTCATTGAAATAATCTAGACCAGTGGTTCTCATACTGTGGTACCTCATCAGATGGTACCCAGAATCATCCGCAATTTCAATCTAAACTAATTTTAATCAGAGATGATTTCATTTACACTTTAGTAATGCATTAAAAAGTGTTTTAGACCTGTTATAGTCCTGATTTGAGCTTGATCTTGGTCTGGTGTGGTACTTGGATGGTCAAATATTTTATGAGGTGGTACTTTGAAGTTCAAACACTTTACTTAATGTGAGAGGTCCGACTACAACACTCGCAGGGGGGCTTAAAAAAAAAAAAAAGTTGGGAACCACTCTATGTTACGGATCCAGCGACTGTGTGCTCTCATTAAAAAAATAATAACGTTTGCTTTTTGGTATCTCAATTTAATTAAAATTGCTTGAGTATTATTAACAAGAGTGAAGGTCATTGGAAAAACAAATATACACATCAGCTGACTTGAAATGACCAAGAAAGCTATGCATTAAAGTTTCAAATTTGAGAAACACAATAGCCCGCCCATTTCTTTAGTTCTGAGAGACAAAAGAAAAGTGAAAGCCTATGCCAATAATGGAACGTAAAGCCCGTGAACCCCTTGGCAACGCTCCACTGACAGAGATCATCCGGCCTAATTTATGTCCTGAGAAATGCTCATGTTTGGGGGACATAAATTTAGCTGCGCCGTGCCCCTGAAAAAAAAAGAAGAAGAAGCGGGCCATAAAGAGAGCGAGGGAGAGCGAGCTGGAGGCACAGAGGGTTAGAACAATGGGGCAGCCATCAGGAGGGGACCAACCAACAGCTGCACTGCCCCCTTGTCCCAAACACACTCCGCTTCCCTGACTGTCCTCGAGCACACGGGGCAGTCAGCAGATGTTCCGCCACAAAAGGGCACCGCACAGGAGAGGGGGAAAAACAAGAGTCGCATCACAGCATAGTCAGGTTTTCATCTAACTTGGAATATGCACGGCTTTGAGTAAAAGAACAGGTTTATGAAATATACCTGTGCCAGAATAAAAACGCATTTTAGTCCCACTGACTTCAGTTGCAAAGCGCCCTGGTCTGAAGCGCTTGTAGCCGTGAAGGCATTTCATCAAATTGCAGGTAATGCGCTTCTGTCTCACGAGGAAACCTGTGCCTGGCCTTTTTATTAGAGGAGAAAAGAGTCTACTTCAGCAGGAAGGATGTGCTGATCCCACTGCTGCTTGGAATCCACTGTTTCAAAGTCGTTTTATCATCATTTCACCATTCTTGCGTGCTTTTCCCTATAACTATGTACATAATCATCCATACAAGTTTTACCGGCGACAGTGACTTTATCTCCGCTGTATCTTCTTGAATGATGTTCTCCTTTTTGACCTTGCCTCGCGGCTCCCGGCACAACCCCAGGCTAAGTGCACGGAGAGGTATGAAACACACTTGAACCTTAAGCCATTTGTTTGCTGTTGCCTCCACCTGGAATGTGCTGAAGGATGAGCTGGTGAAAAGCTGCAGAGGGTGGAACAGTGCACAAGGGCCTACACTCCAACAACATGGACCTGGAAAATGTAAATATCTCTGTACATTATGTCATACTCTTATTTGTGTAATGGTGCAGAGCTGTGATCAAGCATTTATTCGTCACTTACTCCTTGGCTAATATTTGCATGTAAAATGTACAACTATATACCAGATACTATATATAACTATATGTTTTCTGATTTCTATTATAGAGGTCCTGCAATCATAAACTTAGTGAATGCATTGGTCACATGTTGATTGAGGTGTTGCTACTTTTTTATTGGATAATGTAAAGAACTGATTCAAACAATAAAGGCTGTGAAACTGACAACTGCTTAATAAAAGATTCTTTCAACTTTTGCTATAAGAAGCATGGCAGACAACTTTAAAAGAGACAATAAAACCGATACAATAGGACTGAAAAGTGTCTCATTGTACGGAGGGTAGTTATTGTCAGCTCACTGCAGTGACGGGGGGCCCTCATGTCCCCCATCCCACCCCTCTTTCTCTCTCTACCTCCATCTCCAGCAGAGGATGATAAGCATCTGTTATTGCTCGGCAGGAGTCGTGAAGGGCCTGACGCCTCAGCCTGCCTCCCGACTGGCTGACTAGACCCTGTCTGGGCACTTATTTACAGGTCAAAACCTGCAGGCTATGTGCCCTGTGTTTGTGTGTGCACGGCACGGAGAAAAGGGAGAGCTAAAGAGCCAGGGGTGGCTGTCAGGAGGAGACCCCTTTGGAGTGATTCTCCACAGGTCAGGAGCTGTGGCCCGCCCTAACCCCCTCTTGACAAATCATCTCAGTTGGTTCTTGGTAAAAACACACATTTTCTCAGAAAGCGATTTGTACACAGAAACATGCAGGAAGGCAGGAACGAATGTTAATCATTTGCAAGGGAAGAGAACGTTTTTGTTATGTTTGTTTGTTTTGTTATGAACCATGCAAAATCAAAATGATATTGCACATTAAAGCCACACCATACAACATTTCACCCAATGTATAGACAAAAACCCACTGCAAAAATAGCATTTTCTGTGTCAGGTAGGTCATTAGGAGAGTGTTTTGTTTGTTTCCGAAATGTTACGCAGTGTGCCTTTAATTTAATGTATCCTTGACCTTAATCATAATGAGCTGACCATGTGTTTTAACTTGAAATGGGTAAAGTAGCACACACATGGGCTTATATCTGTAAAAAAGCTGTCTAACCCACTAAGTTTTCCCAATAGCTTTGAGGAGTATTGGTTTTGAGCGTTTCTCCTGTGAACTAATTTAAAAAAAAGAAAGAAAACAAATCTGCCATGAACTTTGAGCCAGGGGACAATATTATGGTCAATCCCAGCTGCAAACACGCGGTGCAGTCGAGGCGCGGCGCTAAAGTGAAAGAGGGACACGCGTGAGAGAAGAGGAGGAGGAGGAGGGGGGGGGGGGAGAACAGAGTTGAGTTTGTGTGTGAGGGAGAGAGAGAGAGAGAGAGAGAGAGAGAGAGAGAGAGAGAGAGAGAGAGAGAGAGAGGTGGCGCATTCGAGGCTGAAGCAACTGAGCCTGGATCCCAGCGGCAGAGCGGCGGTGACAGCGGAGAATGGAGAGCAGTCCGGCCGCGCGTCGAGCTTTGACCGCGGCCAGCGAGCACCACTCACTCGGCGTCCCTTCCCACCACGGAGCCAGCGCGCTGCGGAGCCGAAACGCGGGGATTTAACTCGAAGAGAGGGGGGGGGGGGCAAGGGAAAGGAATGGCCGACCCTCTGCGGAGGACTTTACTAGCAAAACTCCGGGGGAAGAAGTCCAGGAAAGGTGCGACGATCGGCGGCGCTGGCGGCGGATACGACTCTGCGGCGGCCACTGCGTACGCGGGACGAGAAGGTAACCAAAAAGTTGCGCTAGAGCGCGAGCGGGCGCCGGTAGTTTTCCTCGCGAAGCTGGATTGCGCGGCGGAGAGAATGAGCACTTACGAGAACTGCGGCGTGGAGGGCGCGCTGCTGCACACGGGGACAGGGGGGGTAGTGTTAGTGGCCGCAGCACCGGAGTTGTCCCGAGCCGAGCCGACCCAGGAGGAGACGAGGCGTAACGACGAGCGCGCGGGGGTCCTGCTTCGGAGAGACGCTCACTTTGGGGGGCACGTGCTTAGGGACAGCGACGTGCGGCATCAGGAGCTCAGCAAAGTTGCGGGGGGGAAGCAGTTCGTATCCAGGCAGTGCAGTGGGGATTCAATAGGGTTCGGGGACGGTTCGAATCCAGTCATTTGCCAGTCGGTGCATTCAAGTGTAGTGGCGGCGCAGGGCAGAATCGGACACATAGACGTTGTGCAAAACTCGCTGATTTTTGACAGCAACACGACTTTGGACACCGGCGCCCTAATCCCACTGCCCGCGCACCCAGAGGAGCACATCCTCATCAGCAGCATTGAAAGCTATGAGCCAGAGTTTGCAGGTGGCGACTTCAGGGGCCCCTCTCTCCAAAGCCCCACGTTTTTCCCCACTGAGCTAGAAATCTGTGACCTCAACCTGGCCTCCATGTGTGGCACTCAGAGGTTAGACAGTGAGGACGACGACTACTACGACAATGAGATTTTGCCCTTTTACCAAACTGTCAAGTCCCATTCGGAAAAGGTCACGGACAAGGGAGAGGTCAGTGACAGCGCGATGCAGGAGACAGACAGGCTCAGAAACCAGCTGCAAGAAGCGTACTACCTGCTTATAAACGCGATGAACGACATCAACAGGGATGTCCAGCAGGTAAATGGGGCTCTGACCGAACAGCCGGCCACGTCCTCCTGTAGCAGCCACTCCAGAGACAGTCTCTGCTCGCGGCTGTCCGCTAAAAACATGGACAGCGACTCTTGGTCCTCCGAGGGGGAACACAGCCCACAGCAGGTGTCGGACACGGATTCGCTTCTCTTGTGCGTGAGCGAGAACCTCCCGAGAAGCAAAGGTGACAGCAAAAGCATGGGCAACTTGAACTGCAATCTCGGGGCAGTGGTGTTACGACGCTCTGCTAGTGACGGAGCTATCAGGTATCCAGGTGGACCTTTAGTGTGCCGAACACAAAAGGAGGAAGGTAGTAAGCAGGCTACGGTGTCACAAGATAAAGTTACTGCAGGAGTAGGTGAGATTTCAGAAGGGCAGGTGTTTTACGATGCTGCTAGCGGGGATGAGCAGCAAAGAGAGGCCAGCGAGGACCAGACCGCGCCTCTGCAAGACAGTAGCGGCTCTACGAATAGCCTGACGGGGTCTACAGACAGCAATACGGATGCGCCTTCAAAATCAGAAAACAAGCAGGAGCTGACTTCGGGCCAGAGGCAGGCCTCCGTCGCCAACAAGGGCCATGGCGTGACCGTGAACAAGATGCAAGAGTGGATGCACAAGGGTCGCCTGCTGTCTTCGGAGATGAAACAGCGCATCGAGGGATCGTCCCCGCCGCTGCCCCGGACTAAAGTCCAGGAGAAACTGGCGACGCCGTCCAAAAAGGCAAAATCTCCGACAATCAAGTCTCCGAGGCAACCCTCTTCCTCCTCCTCCTCCAGCTCAGCACAGCCAGGTAGGATGACCTCACGGAGTGGCTCCAAAAATCCACTAAAAATCAAAAACCCTTCCTTGATTACTGTCGCCATTCTCCCTCTCCTCCACTCATAATAGTCCGTCTGGTGGTGGTCCGACCCCGCACTGCTGCTGACTCTCCCAGGACGCAAAGCAAAAAGGGGACGAGACTCCTCAGACCTCTTTGCTTTCCTTACCAAAACAGCCTTCTAACCGTTGGTGGTGGTGGTGGTGGTGGTGTTGGTGGTGGGTTCTCTCCTTCACACTAATGTTAGGCTCATTTTTTTAACGCTCAAGTAATCACACATGAAATTCCAGAGTCAATCACTCACGGCGTAGATCAGTAACAACTAACTCACCTCTCTGTAGTCGTCATGGTCCTTTCCGGGCGGTGGGTTCGGCGCTACAACGTGCGAAATGTCGTACGATTGTGTCATTATTCTATTTGCAATGTGGTGTAAACACAAACAAAAGCCAAACATCTGTGTCATGAAGCCGGTGTTATATACTGCTACTAAAATAGAAGCGTGTTTCGGTAGCCAGCGATTAAATGGACTCCAGATGTGAGTGGTATTCCGGGATTTTGCAGAGGATTCGCTCCGCGCACAATACATTCTATTGTCTGTCTTGCCTATTAGACATTGTGCAATTGCTACATCGAGATTTGACGTTTCTTAAGGGGAACATTACACGACTGCAATTTCAAAATAAAAAGCCACTCAGAAGCAGATTGCACATGACCAAATCAGTCTTCCATAAGCCATAAGCGGTTTCCAAACAGCTATTAAAGTAATTTGCTTAAAACCCCTCTATGGTTTTCTCATTGCATTGTCAATCAAAAGAAGTTCCTGGTATCCAGTGTTATTTTCCTTGCACAATAGCCACAAAAATGCATTAGCTTCCATTTATGCAGCAATTATTACGTTCAGGTTTTTGTCTCGAGACCTATTTCACTGTTGTCTTGTCAGGCTCACAAAACTACTGTATCGACTGTGCAGTCATATTCTGAAGTTACTGAAGTTCTCTGTGTTTTGGAAAGCTTTGCGTTTTGCACTGACCAAAAGTGTGGCTGGAAACTTTGAACATTTTTCGTTGTGGTTTGAGCTCAAAAAGAAAATACTGTTGTAAGTTCGGTCAGTGCCTGCGCGGTGGCTGTTTCTATCTACTAGCACGCCTCTGACAGAGTAAACAGATGAGCTGCCATGTGCGTAGCTTGTTGTTGACTGCGGCTCGAAATAGAACGTGTTCTGTGAGACTGCGGCCCAGCGGAAGGCCTCTCGCTCGGACTTCCAGCCGGATTTTGCTTGGCTCATGCTGCATCCGCCACTTCCCTTCTGTCTATTTCGGTCAGGTTAGCGATAGGCTCCCGTGGCTCACCCCAAGTGTTGCCAAAACGACCTTGGAAAATATGGAAATGGGATTAAATTTGCAAAAACATTTGACCCATAATAATATTTGAAAGAAGACTAAAATATGGATTGCTACTCAAATTCTCAAAACACATGCATTACAGAATGTGTGGAGGGTGAAACCAGGGGCATGTAAACCGGGGGGGCCCCCTACATTTTTTTTTACAGTTAAGATAATACCGCCTTTGCTATGCCCAATCCCGTCAGACCTTGGAAGCTAAGCAGGGAAGGGCCTGGTCGGTACTTGGATGGGAGACCGTTTAGTAACACGAGGAAGCCTAGCAAATGTAGTGTGTGAGTGAGTGGTGGTGGTCGGAGGGGCCGATGGCGCAGACTGGTTGCCTCGCTTCCGTCAGTCTACCCCAGGGCAGCTGTGGCTACAATAGTAGCTTACCACCACCGGGTATGGAGTGAATGAATAATGCAATGTAAAGCGTCTTTGAGGGTCCAGAAAAGCGCTATATAAAACCAATGCATCATTATTATTATTATTATTATTATTATAACCCATTTGGTAGTCAAAATGGACAAAATACTTGAGTGCATTAACTCATGTAATGTAACTCATGTCTTCTAGGCCCTTTTTCAGCCCGGGCCCTTAGAATCATCCTAACCTTCCAACCCCTTACCTCGGCCGTGGGTGAAACAATAGGAATAGCAGTTAACAATTTAACTATGGAGAAGTTCATCGCCAAAACAACGACTCTCTTTCGAATGTATTCATTGCAAACATGTTGATTGTAATTCCACTTCAATCTCCCTGCCTTACCAGGGATTTCAATTTTATTCACAGCCTTTTTTTCCTCCCAATTTTCTCTATTGAACATCTCCACAGCTGTAGCCAGGGCTGAAGTGCTGCTCTTCTGTGCCGATGTGTGTGTTTAGGAGTATAAAAGTAGGTGGGGGTGGTTTTGGTTGTCATGCCCTCCCCGGTCGTTTGCCCCCGGACAGCTCCATGGTAACTTGCATTTTAAGGAGTCTTTGGTTTGGATTGAATATTTCGGATGCCATTCCTGTTGTTTAACTTGTTTGCGTTGTGTCACTTAATTCCCCGCCGTGAATGAACAAAATGAAGGGCGATTAGGTATTTATTAAGGTCAAAGCCGGGTTTATCCTGCCCGGGCGGGCCTCTCAGCCTTGACAAAGAGGCATTTAATGTGAAAAAATAGTCTTTATAAAGCTGCGGTGGTGGTTTGATGAACTTGGCTGAAAACCCGAATCAAATTGATGGTGCTGCTAGAATGAAATGAAACATAAAGAAAATATGCTTTTAAGACAACGACTGAAAAGCATTCTGCATTTTGCGCCTGATGCTTTTCTTCTCATGAGCTTCTTCATTGTATATCCAGTGTATTTTGAATGTTAGCTTCTAATAACATCAAAACTTTGTGTTAGAGTGAGTGGTGTAATAGTTGAGTTTGAATGAAATCATAATCTTATCAATTGCATATATCAGCTTGGAGCTTTTTTACTTTACTGGTTTGCCAGCCAACCCTGTGGTATTAAGAGCACCTGGTTTGGAGATCAGACATTGGAGGAATAAAAAAACGTGCTGCAGTTTCAGCAAGAGACATACAGCATTGATTGGTCAATTTCATTAAAGAAGGGGTATTATGCTTTTTTCAATCACACAGCACCAGTCTATATCACACTACAATGATGACCAAACCTTCTGTTGGTCTGTAAATGCAGTAAATTAGAATAACTGCCTTGTATAAAATTGCTTTCTCAAAATGACTGTAGTGAATGTCTTGAAATAGGCCTCTGTCTCTTTAAGAACCTCTGACCCTTTCAGACACGCCCCCTCCACATGCTGTCTGTGGCATCAGTGGGGAGGGGGTTCTGCTGAGGAGCAGTGGTTGGTTACTCGGCTGGTGACGAAAGCTCGGAGGCGTCTCCAGGAGGTGGGGGCGTTCCTAGGAGGACTCAGGCAAACCTATCCCTAAAATGGCTGCCATCAGAGTTTTTACAGATTACTCACAAATACGTGAATGTGCCAAGGCAACACTTCAGGCATGTTTTTAATGAGGGAATGACATAATAACATGATGTAAAGCTTGAAAAAGTAAATTTTGCACAATACCCCCCCTTTAAGAAAATCATCATGTCTTTGCCCAGCCCTTCCTTGTATGCAACCACTTTGGACAAGCGGGAATCTAAACCAATGTTGCTGTCCTGTTTGCAGCAACCCTAAGGCAATCAGAATGAATTACTGTATGTGCTATCATTCAAACTGCTTTCACATATTTTTACGATTGCAAATTAAACCCAAACTCCGCAGTGAAAGTGTGACATATTTCGGTCATAATGCATCGATTTAATTGGAGCCCTGCACAGACTTGTCTTTTAATTGCCGTGCATAAATAGGCCCTGATTATCACCTCTTGCTGAAGGGGTGCCAGTGCTGGTGCAGGCTCATGTGTGGGTGAATGTGAACTCTGCGCCCGCTTCCTGTGTGGACTTGCATGTTTGTGTCAGTGTTGTCGTGTTTTGCCGGGGCAGAGCATACAGGAACTCAATATGCAAAGTGATTCCATAACAAATCTGGACTTGGGACTTTGAATTTGTTCATTTGATACATTCTGGAGCATTGCCGCTATTGACTGCCAGGGCAACGTCGCTGGAAGTATCGCAGTGATTTGAATTCGTCAGTGTTGTTAGCAATAAAAGCGCATAAGCCCTTGCTGTGCAGATTTACAGTCCAACATTGCCCAACATTTGCATTACATTAATTCCTTCCCGCTCAGTGGATCTACTTTAGCTTGAAAAATGCTAACACAGGTGTAACACTATCTTCTCAGACTGCTGTCAGGTCATGTCTGAACAATTTGGCTTTAAGCTTAGGGTGCAAAATATTAAGGATTAAGAAAGGGAGCAACTTTATTAAAAAAAAAAAAGAAAGAAAAAAGCTCAAAAAGTGAAGTGCACACGCATAAGGGCCCTTTAGGAAACCTCCTGATAAACAAAGCCCACGCTGCCACTGTAAGGGAAGATAATTTACGGTTATGTGGGTGTCTTTTCCGGACAGATTTATGGAGGACGGTGGGTGTAAAAGATGGATCTGGTGATGGAGGAGAAACCTGAGGCACGCCAGAGTTGTTTATGAAAGGAGAAAGTCATTTGATCGATGCTAGCACGTGTGAGTTTGCTGTCTGCTACACGTTGTTGCAGAGTACGCCGGCCTTTGTGGAATGACCTTGTCTTACTTTAACTTATGTGCAACTATTTAGGCTACAGTGTGGCAGCAGTGTGTTTCCTTTAAACCCCTTGAACGTCCTTGATTTTATCCAGTTCAAATCAGACAGTCAACAAAAGTGGCTCGAAGTCCATTAAAGGGATATTACACAGGGCCTCATTTCCTAGTTATCCAGAGTGTTGTTGATTTCTGGTGATTTAATTTTAGTTTTTTAATTAACGCAGTCCTTATATTTGAAGAGTTTAGTGGTGCTAGGCTAGTGCTAGGCTAGCGCATGTCTATGGTAACTAGTAGCCTGCATTAAAAACAGTCTGACTCAAGCACAGTGCACATGAGGCAAATCACTTTTAACACCAGACTACCAATTTAAATGTCTATGTTGACTGAGTCATTTTTTTTTATATAACCATTTTGCATTTAAAATAACTTATATTTGAGCAGCATCCGCTTCCTGGTTGTAAGCTACGCAGCGGCGGAGTGATCTGCTAGCTTACCGGATCTACAGTAGTTTGTTTACCTGCGGCCGGCATTACTACACGTGGAATTCACAAAGGAGCTTTCTACAAATCAGATATGTAATTTTGTGCAGGCTACTAGTTACCATAGACATGCACTAGCCTCGTACTAGCCTAGCACCACTAATTTCTTCAAATATAAGGACTATATCAAACAACATAAGAAATCAACAACACTCAGGATAACTAGGAAATGAGGCCCTTTGTCAAAAATCCTGAAACATCCCTTTAGTTTGAGTCTGCTGATGTGGCCCAAATGTAGGCTACATGCTATCAAAGTTGTTTGTTAATATGCAATGATTATGGAATGACACTGTAAATCCAAAGTCGAATCCTGGTTGCATAAAATGTATATAAAATGTCCATCATCCTGTGATCTTATTCAGTAGCGAGTTAATGACCCTGCTCCTTCATGTTCGCTGTAGTGGTTCAACTAACATTAGCATTAGCATCTTCCTTGCCAAGGACCTTGCTGGTGGGATGCAAGTGTTGACATGTGATGCAACCCCGGATGATCTCCGTCTCAGTCTGGGGTCTAAAAAGGAAAAAAAAAAAAAAAATCTACAGCGAGGATCCTCATTATCATATGAAAGACCGTCAAACACAAACGTATGGCACCCTTCGAACTGGGGGGAGCCAAAAAACTGTGTATACACAACAGAGTGCTGTGTGCAGAGGAGAAAACTAGCTGCTGTGTTTTGCACTCATCAAAAGGAGAGGAATGTACCAAGGAAAATGGAAGGGCTATGGGAAAGAAGAGATGTTTTTGTGATTTAGCCAGGAAGAAGATTTAGATTGTGAACGTAGCTGCTATTTGAACTGTCACGGTAGCTCACAGGGCCTTTATTTGGTTAAATAGCCTACTGTATATTTTTTTCCACATCATTGACTATGTGATAGAGTGTTTATCTCAATCAGTTTCGTTTCATTCACATATGTTTCAGTAATCCTATAGCCGGTATTTGGTCCGTCTCCATCTTCTGCTTTAATGTCGTCATTCATGAAGAACTCTAACTCTATCCAAGAGTTTTAAAGTCCCTTTTTGTCAGGCTTGTTCTCATCAGGTATGTTGTTGAATCATCTTCACTGTGTGCTTTAGCGCGCTTCACTGTCGATGCCATTGTTTTCAGCTTGAAACGGTTTCCTTTTCCTCACTGGGCCATTCCTTCTCGAGATGCATGCATTATTCAAAGTTGTACTAAAAGAAAATAAGTGTAGCCGCATTTTTTTTTTTTTTTTTTGCTTTGGCCCACTCCATATGAGTTTCCTTTACAGTGTAATGGTGTGAAATTGAGAAAAATAAGAAAGTAAAATGCTAAACTACTACTGCTACTAATATTACTATTACTTAATGCCATGGCTAAGGAATCCAGTTAAAAAAGCCAGAGTAAACCATCTTATAGAATCTTTAAATTCCAAAGGTTGGTCTTTTTTTAGAGATAAAGATAAACACTGTCTCGGCGCTCCGATTCTACCCCCACCTTTGTCTTTTTTTGTTCCTATTTTCTCCCACAGATGTGCGCTCTTGCTTTACGTCTCCCCGTCCATCAGCTCACTTCGCATCAGGGCTGGGATTCCACTGAACACATCGCGATAATGCAGCTTCACACGAGCTGTCACACTGTGGAAAGTTTCAATGACATCTCTGACGTGGTGACATAGTAATGCTGTCGGTATGGCTGGTGAAAAGCAGTGCTATGCCTTTGACAAATACTGCCTATTTATCTCACTATTGTTCGAAAATGTAGGTGTAAGTTGTAATCCGAAATAAAACAGGCTGCAAGAATCAACAAGTGTGAAACATTCGATGATATCATTACTATTGGCTGCCAGCTTGTTTGAATAGCTCTCACCTACAAATTCTCTGTAGTAAATCTTTTTTTTCCTTCTTTTTTTTCTAGACTTGACACTGCCTGACTGGCACAAAAGTTAAATTTGACATGTGAACCTTTTGGGCAATATCAGGGCAGTTGCTTACACTTTTGTTTGTCATCCACATAGGTGAATGAAAGTCCCCCATGATAAATATAAGGACATGTTAATGCAAGAACCAGCCATTACACTTGTGTGGGTTGATTCAATATGACTGACTTGAAGTTGGCACATTTTATCCAACTATTGCTCTGTCATTTCTCTGGAAAGATGAGCTCCTTCAGAGAGTGTGACAGAGAGGCAGACGGCAGGAAAGCTGTAAATTTGAAAAAAAAAAAAAAAGCGTGGCCTGGAATGCGCCTCTTGTCGGAACTTGCATCCCGTTCAGGTTATGAAAGACCCCAGAAAGACGGAGGCATGCCGACAACAAAGTCTCGCGTTACCTGCCTACATGTGCGTCGGTGGCGCGGTGTGCTCTAATTACTTCCGGTCGGAAATACATAGCTCGGGGGAAAAATTATCCCGAATCTGACCGCAGTTGTGTGAGTGTGGAAAAAGAGCAGCCACGTGGAGAAAGTACTGTATGTGCAGTCTGTTTTACGCATTTAGATCCAATCCACTTTCCCAGATATGGACTAAAATGAACATTGGGCCACGTAACCGGAATAAGATCGATAACAAATCCTAAAGTTGGATGAATGGGGAATGTGGAAGGGACTTTTGGAACCTATTGTACTACAGGAGTGAATCGTGACTGGAATAGGTCTAAAGAAGCAATTTCCCAAAGGAGGGCACGTAACCTGACCATGAGCCTGATTATCACCTGAATCACCTAATTTCCTTAATCCACTCACTCCCATTAATGCGTGTAAAATAGAATAACCCAATACATGGATAGATAACATTTGTCAAAACTACTCACGTCAGGAAGAATATGAATCAGTTTGAACCTCATCCATTTCCTTTTTGGCGATGGATGCCAGCGCACTATGCAAATCACTGGAAGCTGAGGTGATGAATGATTTGCTCAGGCCACCCCAGAAAGGGAAAACCCAAAATAATAACAGATACAAAACCATAATGACGCACTTTGTTTTCAGCATGTGATCGTATCAGGCGCTCTCTCTTCCAAATCAATTCCCAGCTATCAAATGGAAAAATCTCACGTCAGTCGAAGGCTGCTTTTGTTGCGGTGAGAGGTTGTGTCTTATAGGTCTTGGGGGCACAGGAGTTGGCAGCCGCTATTGCGAATCAACAGTCGCTTTGTTGGGTGTTGATAAAGTTGCCTCACAGTGGTGCCCGCCCGCGGCCGCCCGCACCTCCGTCGTCAGCGCACGGGGTAAGAAGTGATTCCCCAGTGGATTCCTGCGCACTGAAGGATCCCTCTCTGTGCAGCATGTGGCTTTCAGGCCTAAAAAACTAAAACCAAGCACAGCGCCACGGCCTCAGTGTGCTCAGCAGACGTTACGCAACGACGGCCATGTGATTTTTTGATTTTCTGCTAGCGTGTTATAGATGCTCAGCTGTGGCTTTTAAAAGAGACATGTGCTTCTTTCTCACTTTGAAACACTGACTTCTGAACGCCTTCACATTGCTATTTCACGTTGCATAAGGTCCACGTGCATAAAATTGATTTTGCTGCAATAAAGGTTTCGGTATCGGTTCAGGTGTGCTCATTTAGTATTAATAATCATTTTAGAGCTTAAGGTTAGGGTTAGGCTTAGGGTTGGCTGTGAATAAGCATATTATTAATGGCCGCATGTTAACAGTATGATAAGCAGTGTGTTAATACTTTACAAGCATATTATTAATGCTTTTAAGACTTATTATTATTTGAAAGTGGGCTTCTGGTGGTCTCTGATGGCAAAATGTGGAGTGAACGTCTTCAGTACTTACAGTAAAATGAGAAACATAATACTTTACCTTTAGAGTGAGTCCAATGAAGCTGGAACACTTTCTAGTTACTGCTTTGTCAATTGAATATGCTGAAACATGTCACTTAAACATAGGTCATTAAATACTACTCTAAAATTAGGATTCGGAAACATTATTATCGCTTCAAAGCTCAAAAAGTGAATAGCCTTGTAAGTAATCGTTAAAACTGCACAGCGTCCACTGCCCTGCAATGAATATCGCCGTGTGTGAAGCTTTTCCTTTACTACGTAGATGTGAGATGGCGTGCGTGGAGGTGCGTTTTTTAGGTGAAAAAGGAGAAGTTGTCATTAGCGCGTGCGGAGGGGGCTCGTCGACTGGTCCGGGATCAAAACAGTCTTTTTCACACAAGCCGGGCTGTACATGTTGCAGCAAGACCCTGCCCTCAGCACCTACCTCTGCCGCTCGCTCACACAGCACCGACTGTACACAGGCTTTCTGCTTTTACAGTGAAATAATATCAGTGTAGGCAATGTATTTTGAGTTTGCTGTTAAGTATCAAGTCATTACATCTAGGTAACATGTAGTGTACGAGCAGGGATGTGTCTGAATTTGGATGACCTTCATTAAACGAAACAGGATGGTTCGATGCCACTGTGCTGTCAATAGTCATAGTCACAGTAAAATGTTACACATGAGACAAAAGACAGTGACTTCAAGCTTAGTTACATGAACAGTTTGTCCTTTGAAAGAGCCTCTGACATAAGTCCTATCCCGAATAAACAAAACCAGAAGGTGGGGAATTTGCTTTAGTGACCTTGAACGAAAGAGAGCGAGAAAGAGAGCAAAATGGCAATATGGATTTTTTTTTCTTTTTAGCTTGAAAAGACCACATCGTCGTCTGTTGTTGTTGCTTCTCGTGCCACTGGCTGTACTTATCATAACCTCCCCTTAAAAGTCACTTTGCCCTATTTTCACAGCTGTGTAAAAAACACTGCTTTTTGTTGCACTTGTGGAAAATGGTCTGTTTTGTGCTGTCTTTTCATTTGGAAGACCATGTGTGTCTAATGGAGGGTAGTGCTTCAGGGTATTAGATAAAATGAATGAAGGGTTTGCTCGCTCATGAAAAAAAAAAAAAAAACTGAAAATGGTTAGCTGGTGAAAAATGGGTCAATGCTGAGATGTGGTTCTGTTAGTTATTGTAAAAGGAAATTAACGTTGAACTTGAACATCAAACCGGCTTTCCGTCGCTGCGGCTTCTTGACACAGATGTTTCTGCAGCGGTTTGCGTAAACGCTTCAAAATGTGCCGTAAAAAAAAAAAATCATGTCCAATGGTTTCATGCCGATGTTTTCTGCCACATTCCAGCCTTTATTGAGAACATCCAGCCCCCCTCCTGCGCTAACGGCCGCGAGGGGGCCACGGAGACGTCCGGATGGAGGCCGCCGCTCAACACCATCACGGTGTCCAAGAAGCGCAACTGGCTGCAGCAGAGCTCGCTGGGCAAGAGCCATTACGCCAAGGATGAGGCGCAGGGAAGCTTCGGAGCCGAGGAGGAGGGGTCCCATCTTCAGCATCCGCCCCCCAGCCCCTCGCCTGATCACCTGAAGAGCACCGGGGCAGCGCCACCGAGGCCCGCCCGTCTGCTCCTGCCACAGGTAAACACGGATGGTACCACGCTGGACAAAAACAACCAGTATTACATTGTAGACTTTATATTGTTAGTTGTGGCCAAAACGTATTCCCAAAACACCTGCATTCTTTACATGGATGTGTTTATTTCCACATTTTAGAGCTTTATTTAGGCTCTTTTTTCCACACATATATCTGCAAGCACAAAATACTGGGGGCAACGTTTGAAATAAGAGCGTTCACTTCTCAAGAAGACCCCAGATTTGATTCTCGGTATTTCTTCTGTAGCAACATGTGATGATATTCCACTAATTGATAGAACAGGACAAACAAAAAACATTCTTTCAAAGTATTGGCAACACTGTCAAGCTAAATGCATCGGTTTGGCTTTATCGAAAATAGGTTCTAGCGAAGCTGTTCAATGTAGTCTTAAGTGTTAACCTCTGAACCCCGACTTGAACCGAGCAGATGTTCTCCAGTTCAGCTTCTTAAAAAAGTGTCAAAATAGCGAGAAAATCGAGGCTAAAAATGCAACCAAAAAGTGACAAAATAGGGCAAAACCAGGCAGTGAGCTCTGAGAAGTTTTCAATTTGGGTAAAACCAAAGTGTGCTCAGTTAAGGCGGGGGGCAAGGTGTTAAAACGTTTCCCCTCTTCTTGTCTCAGGTCAACATCAGCCCGGTCAAAGTGTCCCCTCACCCTCGCTGCATCGACCCGACTGAGGAGAACGACGCGGACGATGAGGGGGAGATCTGGTACAACCCCATCCCGGAGGACTTTGAGCCGGATCATGCCCACGGCAGGCCCTCTGTCAGACTGCTGCTCCCGTCCCGAGATAGGACCGGGGTACCTAGGGTTGCAAGAGGGAACACCCGGGCCCTAGAAAGCAGCTGCGGTCCTGGGTCGGACGCGCTCACCGAAAACTCCAGCATGGGAGACGGCGCGGCACATTCCTCCGAGACAATTCATGTGCACAGGCAAATACTGGCATGCAAAAACCAGGAAGACGGGGGCCCCTCTGTCAGCAAAGCCACAGGTAAGTCAATCACGCCCGCCTGCGCTGACTTCCCATACTCCCCCCCCCCCCCCCCCCCCATCCTTGTTTTTCATTTTCTGAATTCACAGTCTCTCGATGTATTTTAAGTTCAGAGGCAATTACTGTCGAACGATTTATCTCACGGCAAATTCCTGTGGTTTGTGTTGATTGCAGTAAGTGCTGAAAAGTCAATCAGTGAATCAACAGAGCTCTTAAAGGTTTTGAGGCCTCGGGGCGTCGGGTCACATATAGGAGCTACTGCTGCAGATTGGAGCAGACAGGAGCTGGGGCTGTCCACTCTTATCAACTCATATCAGCAGCCCTCATTAGTACGGCTTAGACAGACGAGAACCAGGGGGTATTCAGCACCGACATTCCTCACTATTACTCCTACTAGTAGCACCCCTTCTATTAATGATGTTAGCGTTGTTATTTAGTTATTAGTTGTTATTTCTTCAAGTAATGAGTTTACCTCAATGAGTCATTCAAAGTGCATCAAAACCACCTGTTAATGGAACAGTGAGCAACTTTCAAAGGCCACTGTTGAAAAAGGGCTGCGGAGAAAAAAAAAAACATGCTTACCTTGTATTCGAAAAAGAAACCGTAAACTAACTCATAAAAAATGATATTGCAACTCTAAGTACAATCGAAATATTTCTCAGAGATTGTATGAATAAACATATGATTTATGGTTGTAGCTATAGCCCGGTTTGCTTGGCTAACTGCCAGTATTTTGGTGTTGACACTGTGGTATACATCAATAGTATAATGATGACAGGCGGCGCACAGCTCCCTGTCTCGTAATAAGCCAGGCCTGCTTTGTTGAACTTCCGACTTTTGTTCTCTGTGATGTGGCAACATGGTCGTTTGAACCAATTGGCACATCTTCTGCTGAGCCTATAATTACTACTTTTGACAGCGCTTCACTGTGGCACGCAACAGTCATTTCTATGTATAGCGTCGATGTCGACAGTTAATGGTTTAGGTCTGGGGTGTACAATGCGCCCCAAAACAAGACCATGACACAAGATGAGATTTTGCATTGGCTCACCATTATGCATTGGAAATCAAAGTTGTCAAGCAAGTATTAGCCAGAAGATCATATTATGAACCATTATCCAAATGAAAAAACTAAGTACCATATTTTCTGGACTATAAGTCGCGGAATAAAAGCCGCACCAGACAAAAAATGCATAATGAAGAAGAAAAAACACATATAAGTCGCTCCGGAGTATAAGTTGCACCAGCCTTGGCAAATTGGCCATGGAGGCGTAACTGCTCCGTTGACAAGCCTCTCCCGGCAGCACGTTGTTCAAGCACCCATTTGCAAACTCTTTCCTCTAGCTGTGGTGCAGCTTTTAGCCTGTGATTAGCTCTTTTTGTTTTCTTCATTGCAGTAAGACTAACCTCCGCTTTACGCCCTCTCGTCCCTCACAACTTTCTTGCCTAGACTTAAATATTGTTGGTACAGAAGCAGATACTGGTACACAAGCCTAGAGCGCCCTCTCACAGCTGTCAGTATGAAAATAACAAACATGGGGAATTAAACATTTTGATATATAAATCGCACCTGAGTATAAGTCGCACCCCCAGCCAAACTATGAAAAAAAGTGGGGCTCACGGTCCGGAAAATGATCTGCTCTGATGTACCGTCGATGTCACTACCATAACGGTGAACTCCACTTTGTTGCCTGAAAGTTGTACAGCTCATAAATATTGCACGTGAAGAAATATGATGTGCGGAAGGGTATGTGAGAGCACGAAAGGAGCTAAAGTTTAAATTCAACTTCCTCCCTATGTCAGTGTTTGAGAATGAGAGAAATTGGGTACAGAAGCTTGCAATTGGGGACTGGTTACAGAATTTACAAGTGCATGCCTTTAATAAAGGAATTATAATGGACATGGCTTCACCCTCTCAAAATTGTTGCTCACCTGTCTGTCTGTCTGTTTTTTTTTAACCTTGCATTTAATCGTAGAAATACCAAGCCTATCTGCCCTTGACAAGGACACAGCGCCTTGTATAGCGCCTGATAAACTACTTTACCTCCATTGACCGCCTTCAGCCCAAACTGCTGGCTCCTGTGGCATCACGTGTTGCTCAGCCAAACCTCCCCAATCCTGGGAGACTTTCCTCCATAGGATTAGGATTAAAGCTGCGGGTCCGTATGCGTCTCAATGTACTAACCCGAGACAGCTATTAATCGGGGTGCGCACAGCTAATTAAATTGAGGCTATTTCAGACCTTGAGCCGTCTTCTCTTAAATTGCAGGGAGAGCCTTTCATGCGGTTTAGCCAGTCGAGAGGACATAATCAGGGGCTTGTTCGGCAGTCCTAAGCTGAACAAGAATGCCTAATGTAATGTATGCAGAGCTGCTGACCTAATTTTGCTTTTGTCTAAGAACGAGCAATGTTTTATGGAAAGGTTGAAAAATTCCGTAATGTGTGTGAATGCATTTGTTTTGAATGACTCCACATGCACAAGCCTTACATTCGCTTCATCTGTGTGAGCTCTCTGACTGTTCGTATATGAGTTTTCCCACCATAGAAAGTAGTCATCTGTACTGGGTTGTCAGTTCAGAACAACTGAACTGAGGAAGCTTCAAGGATGAGAGGCCAAGATGGAGAACTCTTTTATGCTATTTGGATGAACTTCTTAACCCCCGCCTTAACCGAGAACATTTTCCCCAGTTCGGGTTTACCTAAAGCTTCTCAACTGGAGTTTACAGCCTAGAACAACGGCTCATTTGAAAGCTAAGGCCTACAAAACTCATTTAAGCTTTTTTCTCGTTTTGATGCCCTGTTTTATGTCCTCTTTGGTTGTGTTTTCATCACGTTTTTGTTGCTTTTTATGACATATTTCGGTCACATTTTTGTGGCTTGATCACAGTTACATTACACACAAAAAAAGTAGCCAAAGCTGAAAAGGTGACAGAGATGTGACAAAAAAGCAACAAAAAAAGCAACGGAAATGTGGCCAAAATGTGACAAAAAATGTGCAAAAAAAAAACTACGAAAATGTGACGAAAATGTGACAATAATGTGGCGAAAAAACGTTGGAAAAAGCAAAAAAATGTGACAATAAAACGCAACAAAAACGGCTACAACCTGATGACAAAAACAAGGATGACGCTTACTAAGATGAGTTTTGCAGGTCTTAGCTTTCAAATAAGGCGTTACTCTGGCCTATAGGCTGTAAGCTCCAGTCGAGAAGTTTTTAGATTTGGGTAAAGCTGGAGAAAATGTGCTCGGTTTTGGTGTTTTGCTAAGAGGTTAATATATGTAATACTGAGCAACATCAATTTCCTTGTTATAGAAAATGAATGACATCTATCTGTGGATATAATATTAGTGTAAGGCACAGTCGATGACATGCAAAAAGAGGACACCGGCGAGTTCAATTTCCCCTCTGCTCTCCGGAACTGCCTCCCACTCCGCTCTGTTGTCGACTTTGCCATTGATTCCTGTGGTTTTGCCAATACCATCCATCCCACTCTCTGGAAATGCTCGCTAGTAGGCAAAAGCAAGTGGGTACACCCTGCGACTGCATCAAAGGCAATGGCAGGAAGCTGAAAATGACACTCCATATAGTTACAAGCCTCGTCGGACATCACAAAGCTGCGGCCCGGCTCTTTAGGGCTGCACAATGACACTGCAGTGCTCTGTGAAGGTGGGGAGTGGTGGGCTGTGCATTCTCCACCCAATGTTTACTGTCCTACCTATGAGCTACCGTTGACTACAGAGGACGTGCAGTGGAATTGTACAACATTTGCCAGATGTATCCCCAAATTAAGTCCCAGACCACCGCGGGGGAGTGCGTCTATACTGCATGATCGTGTACATGCCAAGTATACACCACATCATGGCTCCTCTTACCACAATTTCAGTCATCCCCCCCTCTTCGCTGTGAACAAAGGCTTTAGATGTCGCCTTTACCAGAACACAATCAAAAGCCCCCATAGTACGGAACTCAGCTATTTTCAGTGCCCCCTCATCTTTTCATGAATATTATCTGAAACCGAGTCAATTTTCTGCGTAGGCCTAAAAATGGGACATGCCTTTCGCTGAGTAACCATGAGCACCATTGTCGGCTGAATTCATGTCTATGCAGATGACCCCGGTGGCTATAGTTTTGCCCGTCCGCTTGGCTGCCCCTGTTCCTAGAACCGGATACACTGCAGACGCCTCGTGTGTTGCCTATTGAGTGACTTTTTGTCCATCTCAATGTGCTGTTTGTATGGGAAATAATGATGGATGGACTTCGGGGGGTTGTGGACCTTGGCTCTTGGGGCTTTCAGGGCTTTATCGGGGGAATCTAGACTTGGCTCGGCCTCGGAATAGCTATTTCTGGGGCTTGTTTTGATCATTTGGTTGGTCAGAGCTGGACGGGGATGAAATACATATTGGCCCAGATTCATCAGGCCAGATGTTTGAGTACTTGAGTGGCTTTTAATTGTAGTTTTGTTGTTCCCTCTGTAGTTTGCATCCATTGTCCAGAAACATCATGTACAGTGATCCGGTGTTAAGCGACTCACCCACCTCCTCGAGAATTGATTCAAAATGGAATTTCTCGATCATATATAGCGCAGTTGTTTTTAAGAAAGTCAACAGGACGCAGTGAGAGGAGAGCGTGAAAACTCAAAGCAGATTCCTGAGTTGGCCCGGCATGTGAAGTCCAGGCCACATAGTTTCCTCCGAGTTCATTCTTTCGGAGTTGTTATTCATCTCGGCACCAAAAAGCTGAAACAACACGCGTCTTAGCTTTGAGGGATAAAGGATCGATTGAAGACGGCGACGGCTACACTTGCGCTAAATTTGGAGGAATGTTATTTTCAGCGCCATGTTAGTATAAGGCCCACTCGTCTTTGATTGTCCCGCGGGATTGGCTTATCTAAAACGATCTGTAAGTGAGAAGTTCAAAAATAGAAGTTATGAAGTGGTGCACCTGAAAGCACATAACTTGTTATGACATTGGTATATGTGCATTACGATAGTAAACGATTTAAACGTCCTCACTTCACTTAGTGGCCTTTTGTACAATGTCTTCCTCTTATAACTCACCTTTTAGTTCACCTTTAAGTTAAAGAAGAACTAAGTAACTTGTTTACATGAATAAATCCTTTTCGTAGTCCAAATGGGGGTAATACAAGTGTTAATGGGATGATTGGGGGTCTCTCATCTCCCCCGGTGTCTCTGGCCAGCGGTGTTAATTTCGTCGACTAAAATATTTAGTTTTAATTTTTGTCAAAGTGTTATTTTTGATGACTAAAATAGGACTAAAACTAAATTAAAACTTTCTCATGAGACTAAACCTATGACTAAAATGTCCAGATATTTTAGTCGACTAAAATAAGACTAAATACAAATGAAAAGTAGAGACTAAAATCATCCAAACTTCTATTGACCGTCTGAAAAAGCCTCATATCATTTAAATTCACTGCCAAATGAAAAGTTCTGTGCTTTATTCATGTGGAAGCAGCTCCATGAAGTCGAGGACCATGATTAAATATGATTATAATGAATATTATAAATATAAGTCGACTAAATTAGTCTTAATTTTAGTCGACTAAACTGACATGCAATTTTAGTCGACTAAAACTTGACTAAAATTGAAACGTTTTTTTTGACTAAATCTTGACTAAAATTAAATTACATTTTAGTCAAAAGACTAAAACTAAAATAAAATATGTTGGCAAAATTAACACTGCTGGCCAGAAAACCACCCTTGCAACTATCCCCGGAGGCAGAAATACACACTAATAGAATGACAAAGAGGAAGCTAACAGGCTAACAGGCAAAGCTAACTGTGGGCTAGCGCCACTTTAGCAGTATTTACAGCCAAGTTTGGGTGAAAAACATGATCTCCGTTGTGTAATTGAGTTGTGGCACAATGTACAATATGCCTCTCTCCCTTTGTCTTTTCTGTCAGCGTAGTATTTACTCACACGGACAATTAATGAGTAAAAAAAACTGCAACATGCTACTACACCTGCAGTGGCGCTTGGCTAGCTTATTTAGTTCTGCTTTAAGTCACGTCCTCACAAAATCCTTAACACTGAATTGCTAAATGTACATTTGATCAACATGGGTTTTCTTTTCTTTTACCAAAATAAATCAAACATATCTACACGACTTTGCTATTAAACAAGAGGAGCAGATCATTACAACTACTTTTGAAAAATGTTGAAATTAGCCATCTCATGTTTGTTACCCAAGTAAAAAATTACGATCTACCATAAATTCACAGCTTAGATGTAAATCCACTACGCTTCCTTCCTAAATGCCACTGGGACATAGTGTTCATTGCGATGCTGCCCCTGTCCAAGATATCAGTGCCAACCTCTTAAGATAAATGATTATTAGATTAAGATGGTATCACGGTGTCATCTGTGAAGTCAGCCAGCAGTCATCCCGCAGCAGTTAGTGGCCCGGAGCCACAGGCTGTACAGAATTAGCCCTCGCTCAATTGGTAGAGTTACTGGAGATATGCAGAGTGTTATAGGCTCACGCGGCCACATGAAGGCTCCTCTGGCACTGGGCCATGTTGTGCTAGTGAGAAGCCCTGCACACTTAGATATATTAGCAGGTGTTTTGTAACCACTGTAAATACTGTGCACAGAATGATTTCTAGTCAGCACTGTGCAATGCCATCTTGTAAATGTTTCTGTAATTGTATTGCATGCACTGCACACTTTCTTCACCTGCTACACCATGGCCTATATCATCCAATTCAACAATTCTATAGGGCAGTACTAAAGCACTAACTATGCATCAAGGCAGATCATGTAATATTATTGCTCCATGAGATTTGATTTGCTACTTATATTGTTACAT
Organism: Gobius niger; assembly: GCF_951799975.1. Taxonomy (NCBI): domain Eukaryota; kingdom Metazoa; phylum Chordata; class Actinopteri; order Gobiiformes; family Gobiidae; genus Gobius; species Gobius niger. The sequence continues at coordinate 24,653,882 of NC_136868.1, read as the reverse complement.
CTGCTCTGTTTAGTTAAGCTTTGCCAAGTTTTCTTTCTTCACCATGGAATTTATAGCATTCTAATCTGTCTTGTTTTCTTTTACTGTCTCTGCTCGCCTGCAAGAAAGTGAAAAAAAGCACAAGACACTCATTCAGACATGTATTTACACTGGTTCTATTTGCTAGCACTTCTCCATTCAGTCTATTCAGAGTTAACACACACACACTTTTGGCGCTCAGTAACAGCAGCGAGTACAAGAGGTTTTTATGGCAGTAATAAGGGACGGCAGGTTCTTGTTTTCCTCCAAGGCTTATCAGAGTATCCCTTACACTGATTCAGACAGAGCACATTTCATATTATCCAGATCGGATGTGTCTTGCGGTTGGCCAGGATGTCACGCTAGTCTCTAGTGCATGTTTCCTCAAGTATTTTACATGGTACATAGTATTTTGGAATAACACACACATTTATTCTCTTAAATTCCTTCATCCAACCCTTTCATGGTTGGGATGGCAGATAATTTACAAAGTCTTACAAAGGAATCAAATTGTTAAAGTTAAGTCCCTGATCATAGTATTGCACATACAGTCTAGACGTGTAATGGTAATGATGCAAGGTTTTTCTGATAAGAGGCTTGTGCGTCCACACGTATACATGTTTTCTTTTTGATGGTGCGTATTTTGTGAGTTAGATGTGAGAATATTAGAAAAAATGCAATAGTTCATGACATAAAGTTGTGATAATGATGTTGTATTACTCGGTTTTAGGGCTGTGCAATTAATCGAAATTCGACTACGATTTCGATTGTTACACTAAATGATTATTAAATTAGCATAATCGGAAAAAAAGAATGCAGACTTACATTATTTCATGCCGCTAGGATTATTTTCCCTCTGCATTTCATGTGCCATGGCTCAAAAAGAAACTGCGCTGTGTGATGATGTCATCAGGCCGCGCTGCTCAGTTTACTTGCGCAGGTGGCTGGCCAGCAGGGGGCAGGTGTGAAACAGAGACCTCTCCTTAAAGGGACTATAAGGAGTTTAAAAATGTTAAAATTAAGTATTTTCCTCCTAATGTGTAGAATGAGCTCAGACCTGTTCACCACAACTGCCTCTAAAATCCTGTACGGTCACTCAAAAATGTGTCACTTCGGCCCGAATTGCCGTCATGCACGAGCTTAATATAGAAGGTGCAGTTACACATATGGCCTGAGGTGGCAGTAGTGAGTATAAAATGGCGAACTTGCTTCCAGCCCCTTTAATCGAGGCATTCTTGAAATCATTTGTGCTTTTATGACTTCAAAAAACATAAAATATTCAGCATCGTTTTTTGATTAATAAATAAATAAATAAAATAAAGAACGATTTTTTTTAAACGCAACAAATAATCGTTTGAATATAATCGGGTTATCAATTATGACCAAAATTTTTCAATAATCGAGCAGCCCTACTGTGTTATTTTACTAAACAATTTCAGTGACACTTTCCATTGAATAATTTTTTTTTTTTTTCGTATAATTGTACAAATGTTTTATTCCAGTGGTTCTCAACCTTTTGGAGCCGCAACCCCCATTATAACAGGTAAAGGGATTCGTGACCCCCGCCTGGGTCACAATGTGAGAAATAGGAACATTAGCCTACATAATTCTTAAAAACCAAAGAAAAAAAACAAATGGCTGAAATAAAATTCATCAACCTACGGACAAATAATGGCACTCTGGTAAAATAGCAAACCCATGCTCCAATAAAACATTAGATTATATGCTAATGAAAATATGTATATTTTATCTAAATGATCTGACGACCCCCCAAATTTGTCTTGCGACTCCCTTGGGGGTCCCGACCCCCAGGTTGAGAACCACTGTTTTATTCATCTAATGGTGTGAAAGACAAATACCATGTGTGTCTGACATGTCATTTAAACTGTGTAAAGCTGTTGCCCCCATGTTAAATCCGTCCACTGTTAATATTTCACTGGCGTATTCTTTTCAAACATATTAGATAAGGATCCGACTGCTACCCCCTGCACCTGCCGCTTGCTCCGGCTGTGAAAAGCCTTGCTCATAAATTCCTGCTCTTTGTCGGGAGGTGCGAGTGACAGGGCGCGGGGGTCATCCTGCGCCTTCACATACATCCTCACATACTCTTTGTGATACAGTAATCCGCTGAGTGCTTGTGCGTGTTAAAGAGCCAGGGGAGGTGGGTCCCATGATCTCAGGTGTCGCCCGCTGGAATGCAGACCTTTTGCACTTTGACCCTGGAAACATGGCCCTGGAGGGTTGGGTGTCAAACCATCGTCCCTGAACCGCGGCTAGTGAAGTGTAGCGTTTCTCTCCGGGCTGCTGTCGTCGAGCTAAAGGCTACAGAGGGCTGTGCGCTGTGGAGTTTACAAAGATTTACGTCAGGTCAACAACGTGCCGCCGAGCGTAACATGTTTCACTCATTAAGATCGCTGTTATTATGGCGGTTTTCAGCGCCACATGTGGCACTTTCTTCTACTGTCAGCCCTCAGCATCAACAATGACTCAGCAACTGCATGGTGCTGAGAAAACACGTCCAATCACATGCGCATATGAGCTGGAAACAGAGGCGTGCACGACATCAGCGCTAGATTTTATTTGTTGGTTTCCTTCTCTATGTGACTACAGTGGAGGTGGTAAAATCTATTATCATTTATTTATTTCTTAAATTAATTTTTTGCCCTATTTTCTTTGCCCTGTGCCTCATGTGGTCAGAGTGAGTTCACGCACGTCGTCATCGGTGACGTGGAACATAATGACTCCCGGACTGCACAATGGAGGAGCAGATATAGGGTTCAGTGATGCGAAGCAAATGTTGATGGGTGGAGAAAGTCTACTCCAGATAGTAGCCTAAAGTTGTCCAAAGCTTTATACTAAATGATACACAAACCTTCTTCCTTTATCAGGTTAAAATTAGATTAAATGAAATATACCATAGGGACTGGATTCATGGGTAATTTGGTTAGAAAATCCAGATAGAGCATTTATGCAAATGACTGACAACTCCTGGAAGCCAAAACTGTGCATTTGCAGCAACATGCGCTGATATCCCAGACCACATCTATGATTTCTTTGATTGACATTTGGCTTGTGTTGCTATGTTGTTGTCGAGACTGTTGTTGCTGTTGCTGAGACATCATCTGTATAAGCTCGTGAAATTAAACTCCTTAAAAGGCCAATACAAGACAACAGCCAGAAGTGTTTTGGCTAACATGTTTTGTAAGGCTGCATTATGTAAGAAAAGACTGACTGATTAAAGCAGAGATTAGACAGTGTTGTTGTTTTTGAGTTTCATATTACTTAATCGTTTACTGCACTGTTGGGAAAAGCTAAAGCCACAAAGTGCAATTACATTGCATAGTCAACATAACTCAAGAGGGCAAGTTCAGAGGATATTGTTTTGAAAACATAGACAGCATTTGTTTATCCACCTTATTCACGGGCCCACTGATGTAGGAACGATTATGGGAACAATTTCCTGTGAGATATAGGAAATGAAGTAGCACTGAGCTATTGATTTCCAGAGGTTTTCTGGGTGAGTTTTTGATTCACATAGTGGTTTATTTCAACATTTCTTGATCATTTTCTCCCCAAGCCCACGGAGGTTCTTTGCCTGTGAGGACCTGCTCATCCTGTGTGAGTGACACGATCCGAGCCCAACAAAATAGGCTGATCCGACCATCCTCTCAGAAATATTTATCGTTGAAAACTTCAGGAACTAATGAATCTTGAATTACAGCCAATAGCCACTAAACGTTTGCAGCCTTTAGTGTCTGTGGTGATATGTTCAGGAAGACGATCAGCACGTGTTGCCTTCACCTCTGTGCACTCTGTCCGCCCTGTGTCCCCTCCACCCGGCTCCTGCAGCTGCAGTTTACCGTTAACATGCTGCTTTCACCCGGCTTCAGCAGCACTCGGACCCCGCGACTCACAACAAACATCCATGAGGTCACAAAACCCTGCGACGATGCAATTTTCAGTCGCAAGTTTATTGTGAGCAGCTAATCACGGCTTGTAGTTTAGTTTTAGCTGCAACAGTTCGAGTTCCCACATGGTTTGCGTCTTTAAAGCTCATAAAAAGTGGATTTGCATGCAAGCAAACGGCGATTCGGGTCATATCTGAAATCACACCCACAATTCATGCACGGGCTCAAGGGGCGTAGGGATGAGGTGGATACAGAAGTTGTTCGGATGCATAGAATGAACCACGTCACCATTAGCAACCAAAAATATTAGATCTCAATGAGAGACATCTGTTATTATCAGTGTCGGGGAGAAATTGTATTTAGTTACAGAATACTGAAAACTTGCCTTAAAATGTATTTAGTAACGTATTCCGTTACTTTGTCCAATCAGAGTTCTGTATTCTGAAAACGTAGAATTTATTAAATCGCGTTGATTTACATAATATTCATGCATAAAAGTGGCATATGAACTCAGTCTTGTTTTTATGAATTGAACTTAATAATAAAATAAAAATCACTATTTAGTATACTTCTAAAGTTGTTTAACTCTCGACTGTTAGAGGCTGTAAACCAACACATGTTTTTGCAGAAAATCTAAGTGTAAAAAGTGACCAAAACAGGAAACAAAAGCTGTTTGTAAATGATGGCACACCCACATAAGTCACACTTCATCGTGTTGAGTAAGCAGTAGTGCTGAAGGCCGCTTTGTGATTCCTGTTTGGAGCACTGGTCTTCTGAAAACCCCGCTTCAAACCAGACCAGGGCCCTGTGTTTACCTGACCCCTCCCTGCATGTTATTTGGTGAATTTCCACCTCTGCCGCCCTCCACCCTTTCCCCCGCTTCTTAGAGCCCTCTGTGTCTATTGCTGGCAGGACGCCGTGACAGGGAAGGCCACTCAGCTGGTGGTGCAACATGGTTCGGCGAGGAATGTGCTCCAACAGCCATGATCATTTGTACATTCACCAGCCCTCCATCCAGACTTGAGAGAGCGGGACAAGGGGTGCCTTTGTCCCCCATCTGCTGGCTGCTCCCTGGCCCGCCGCTGCCCCCGTCTCTTAGCCTTCTCCCCATCCCGTTGAGCCTCCTCTGACTCCCTCCATTCAACGCGGGCCCTCCGCTCAGAATAGCACAGCAGGTCTCCGCTGGAAATAGTCCTGGGGATGTTGGCAGGGTCAAGCGGCCGCTGCTCCCCACTTTGTATCTCTCTTTGTGTTCGCTCTCAATTAAACTCTTTATCTGGCGAAATAATTAGCTGCTTTAAACCACCAGCAATTATTCGAAAGTCATGTTTTAAAAGTGCAGGATCAGTGTCAGTAGCAGTAACACATTGCCAATAAAAAATGCGGTCTGAAGAATCTCCTTCTTTATTTGATTACGTAATCCCTAATTACAACTAATCGGGACCCGGGCAAAGTGGGACAGATTAAGTAATTTGTAAACTCCCTCGATTCCCCGCTATAAATAGAATTTGAGCAATAGTAGGAAGGCAGACTTTTGTTTCCACACAATAGCTGGCATTTGGATTAACACTGCATTATGTATTATTGTAACATCTTAATATGCTAACTGTGCCTATAGATATTGAATAAAAACTCTGCAAAAGTGTATTTTTAAAGGAAAGTTGTGGCTGGTTTAACATATTTTGTGTGTCAGTATTTTGTTGCAAAGTCCTACTCCTCCAAAGGCTTAGTTTTTGGGCTTGAATAATGACTCTGTAACTTTAGCTTAGCCCCGTAGCGCTTTGTGTCTCCAGACTAGACATTCTCCTGCTTAGAGACCACTGTTTTTCCTGGAGCCACTGCTAATGACATTCCACTTCAATTTCCCTGGTGTTAGCGTGAACGCAGCCCACTTTTGCACTGCATGGAAACTCCTTGGGCGCGATTGGATTTTTCGCCACTGCCCCTTTTCTTTTTGGGCCTTAATTAGCTAGAACCTCGTCTAGGTTTACGTATATGTCGCCTCCGATGCATGATGCAGCGTCGCAGTGTTTACGTGAAGTCTGGCTGGACGTATGTGTTAGTGGATTACGGGGTTCGTGTTAGACCTAATCACTTGATAGGGTGCTTTGGAGGTGTAGTGCCCTTTCCAGTGTAAACCGTGGCGCTTGCAGACTTGGCTTTCTCCAATGTTTAGGTTTTCTCCTCCCTGTCTGTCTACACTGGCCGGGCGAAACGGATTATTAACTCATTTCTACTCACAAAATGTGTCATCTTTACAAAGCTTCAAAATAAAATGAGTTTACAAAATCTGTGGTCAAGGAAAAGCAAATACCGTAGCTTCAAATACAACTCAAACTCATTTATTATCACCACCACTTTCACTACTACTACTTCTAAATCTAAGAATTTCTTCTGAATGACATACCAGAGGAAAGACTGCTTAAATGAAATGATTTTCCGTCAACAGGGCACTTAAAGGTCCTATACTTGACTTATTTATTTATTTTATTTTTGTTTCTTCACTTTTCTTGGACATTTTGTGCGCTGTGCTTCTAATTTTAAAGCAGTTTTATCAATGAAATCGTTACATTACCTTGAAAGTAGTGTTGGGCAAGTCACTTTAAAATTGTAACATCTTCTATATTAGTAGTTATAGCTGTAAAAATGTAGTATGTTTGTATTCGATATTACTGTTTCATAAATGTAGCTGAGTTACACTACTTTGAGTTACTGTTGAGTTACTTTTGAGTTACTTTTGGCAAAATCTAAACTAAAAATAGTAATAATGCCACTGAGCAAAAGTGCAGTCAACAATTTCCTTTTCCTTCTTCATCCCCATTCTGTCGAGTTTTGTTTTGATGACATTTATGTGCAACTGCAGATCTTATACACCAATGTCCAACCTGATTTGGTGCTGCATTCTGCTTGGGGGCATAAATGCACTTATATTCCCATAATATATTTTTGTTTTAGTTTAGTTTATTTATTTGACAGGGACATGTACAGGAGCATTAATCAGCTTGTGAAACGATGTTTTGTACCAGACTTTAGCTCTTGAAGCTATTTTCCATCTGCAGTCGCTGAGACAATCAATTACAAAACACCACAAAAAGTATAAAACAATACAGTTCATAATATAGACAGTACAGACAGTATTGACATTTTATATATATATATATATATATATATATATATATATATATATATATATATATATATATATATATATATATATATATATATATGTGTACATTTTTTTTATTTTTTTTTATTTTATCAAAGGGAAAACTTGTTCTTCTTTAGTCTATACCCTTCTCAGATGTAAAAATTAGTTGTTGATGTTGTTTTTTTCTCTTTCTCTTTAATGCTGACATGTTTGAGTTTCACACCCAGGCAAAATCATTTTAAATCTCTGCATAGTGTTAGTGCAGGTGGAGGTTTGTTCCATTCTGAGATACAGTAGTTTAAAGAGGGGGTATTATGCTTTTTTCAGCCACATAGCACCAGTCTATAGCACACTACAATGATGACGAAACCTTCTGTTGGTCTGTAAATGCAGTAAATTAGAATAACTGCCTTGTATAAAATTGCTCTTTCAAAATGGCGGTAGCGAAAGACTTGAAATAGGCCCCTGTCTCTTTAAGAACCTCTGACCCTTTCCGACACGCCCCCTCCACACGCTGTCTGTGGCATCACAACAACACTGCGCTCGTTGTCTCAACTGTATTGAAACTACGATCGGTGCATTTTAATTTTTATTGTTGGAAAGGAGCTACTGTTTATCACGTTGTGAACAATGGCCACACAGGATATTATTTGGAGACAAACCTTCCACACCGGACGCTTGGAAGGGGCTCTTGCCTGAAAAATAACTGCTGTTTTGAGGCTCTCTCTTTGCATCTGCCATGCCCTATGGATCTCTAACTATACCCCCATGGACGACACCAGGATCTGCAGGAGCCCATACGATTCAAAGACGGACATTATCTGTGCAGGTGGACAATGGTTTTTCGAGGTTACCCGTTAGCTTGTTATAATCGACTACAGCTCATTGTTGATGAAAAGTCTGCAATAAACCACAAATGTGTAAAGCCAGGCTCATTGTGTGATCATCGTAAAGGCTGCTTCAAGTAGTTGCTGCTTTATTGACGTTATTTGTGCATAATATGCTGCCTGTTTTCAATGAATGTTGTGAAGGTGAAGGTTGTTAGCTTGTCGTGGCTAATAGTGCCTTAGCTCCGGGAGAAAACCACTCGGCTACGACTCACTGTAGATGAAATGTGAGCAATAAACTACAAAATCAACAAGCCAGGCTCCGTGTGTGATCATCATAAAGGCTGCTTCAAGCAGTTGCCTGTTTTAGTGACGTTTTCAATGCATAATATGCTTGTATTCAGTGAATTTTCCCGTTAGCTTGTCGCGGCTAGCTTGTTAGCTCCGGGAGAAAGCCACTCGGCTATGACCCATTGTAGATGAAATGTGAGCAATAAACTTCCAAATCAACAAGCCTGGCTCCGTGTGTGATCATTGTTAAACGGTTCTTTATGTGTGTGGTGGTTTTATTGACTTTATTTGTGCATATTTCTCGTTTTCACGTGATGACTCGAGGTTTAGCTTAGCATTAGCTTTCTCCGGAGGCTCTGTGCATCATCAAGGCCCAGCGCAGAACCAGACACTGAAATAAGTGTTCTTGTCACCGGTTTTAATCCTGGGTGTTTCGGTAACAGAAACACTGATGTGTGTCTTTGTAAAAGTCTGCTGTGGCTCCGGTTCACAACACATGAAGCTAATCCTCCATGATGACTCTGTTTACATCTTAGGGCTAGACACTGCGGGGAGGGGGTTCTGCTGAGGAGCAGTGGTTGGTTACTCGGCTGGTGACGAAAGGTTGGAGGCGTATCCTGGAGGTCGGAGGCGTTTCCTGAAGGAATCAGGCGTTTTATCCCTAAAATGGCTGCCATCGGAGTTTTTACAGATTACTCGAAAATACGTGAATGTGCTAAGGCAACACTTCAGGCATGTTTTTAATGAGGGAATGACTTAATAACATGATGTAAAGCTTGAAAAAGTCGATTTTGCATAATACCCCCCCTTTAAAATAAAATGCTGATTATCATGACGCTGTTTTTCATGTTGGTTCATTGGCAATTGACTGTTGACCTTGTTGTCCTGATAATTGGACAAACCTTTTTAGTGGTGGAGGTGCCACATTATTAACACTAACTCAACACACTCATTACTTTTGTAATATGTCACCCTCAACACTGCTTGAAACCCTGTAACTCAACCCTGAGAAGCGTTCTGACATAGAAACGCTTTTGGAAAGTTAGGAATGAGTCACTGGACATCAGCAATTCAAAATGAATGTGCTCCCTCTTTCATTGTTTGTAAACGGAACAAAAAATCAAGTATAGGACCTTAAAAAATTTGACACTGAGCTGAATCTTTCAATGTTTCTTATTTGTTGACTCACTTTATGTATTGTTTTGTTGTTGTAGATGGCCTGGAAGTCCCCAGCATCTCCGTTGGCTTCTCCCCACCTTCAAGTCCCAACCCCACCAAGAAAAGCAGCTCTATCAACTGGTCTTTCCCCGACAAGATCAAGTCTCCTCGCACCGTGCGCAAGATTTCCATGAAGATGAAGAAGCTTCCCGAACTCAGCCGCAAACTCAGCGTAAAGGGCCCTAGCAGCAGCAGCAGCAACAACAACAGTAATGGACATAGCCAGCCTGAGCCTCGGTCCAACTCGCCAAAATACAATGTAACAGAGGGTGTCTCCCAAAGTTCAGGCCCTCCGCGGTTATCCGCTCCTGGTGGGGGGCCAGCTAGTCGAAACGTCATCTCACGTTACCATCTAGACAGCAGTGTATCCACACAAAGCAGTTTTACTAAGAAGAAAAGTAGTGGGAGCTCAAAGTCGGCCAGTAAAGGAGGGTATTTAAGTGATGGGGACTCGCCGGAGCTTGTTGCCAAATCTGGGAAGCACGGTTCTTCAGAAGGGAAGGCGGGGAAGAACAAGGAGACAGAAGGACGGCTGAACGGCATGGATTTGGACATTGACGCCTTCCGCCATTACAGCTTCACCGAGCAACCCAAGTGCAGCCAGTACATCTCCGGACTCATGAACTTGCATTTTTACGGCGCAGAGGACTTGAAGCCGCCAAGAATTGACTCGCGAGACGTCTACTGTGCCATTCAAGTGGACTCGGTCAACAAGGCACGGACAGCCCTGCTCACTTGTCGCACCACCTTTTTGGACATGGACCATACGTTCAACATCGAACTGGAGAATGCCCAGCACTTAAAACTGGTGGTGTTCAGTTGGGAGCCCACGCCGAGACGGAATAAGGTTTGCTGCCACGGAACGGTGCTTTTGCCGACGCTCTTCCGGGTGACGCGGACGCACCAGCTGGCGGTCAAGCTCGAGCCGAGGGGGCTGATCTACGTGAAGCTGAGTCTGATGGAGCAGTGGCAGAACTCGCTGGACGGCCCGGACGGGGACAGGGAGCCACAGGTGTTCGGGGTGGAGGCGTGGCGCGTGGTGGACCGAGAGAATACGGGGCTCATGGTGCCGCTGCTCATCCGCAAGTGTATCAACGAGATCGAGAAGAGAGGATGTCAGGTGAGATCTTTATTTTGGAGCATGAATAGATACAGATGGCAACGCGTCATATTAGGGGGCGTGGCCTAGTGGGGGGGAGGAAGTCCGCATTTTTGCACTCTTTTTTTTTTGCGTTCTCTGGCGGACTACAAGCATATTTGGCACACACAAATAAAGTCAAGGCAAAACTGGGTCATTATGAATGTGTTTACAAAGCTTATGCCACATTTTTTGGAATCGATACGATACCGATACTTTTGGGGTCTTTTTGTCGATACCGATACCGATACTGGTCATTTCATATGGGTGAATGTATTTCAATCAATATACATTTCTAAAACTGATTATTTTATATAAAATTGATTGGTCCATTAAAATTATATTACTTTAACTGGTTAATTTAACAATGTTAATGTGAAATTAAATGCATAAACAACATTTAAAATTAATATTTAAATGACAAACAGAACCTAAACCAGAATGATATGACTGGCTCAGTTCAATCCTTTGCTGTTGTGGACTGTTTTCGCTCAGAACAAAGAAATAAATCATCCTTTTGTGTTGATAATTGCTGCCCCGCCTCCTTTTACATATGCAAATTAGTATTGATACTTTTTGCCCAATATCGATGCTTAAAAAGTAGCCGTTTGGTATCGATATATCGATACTTTGGTATCGATCCGCCCATCCCTAATGTCCACTAGAAGCAAAAAAAATGACACTGGAAGTTAGCCGTTAGCTTGTAGCATGAAGCTAACGTTAGCATTCTGGTTAGCATTCTCTGTTATTTATGTATTTTGTGGCTGTTGAACCACTTCTGTCTGTCTCTATCTTTATTTGGTAGAAAATACATCCATAATTCAGTATTTACAACAACATAGTGGTGGAGTTACTGTTACGAGATTAAACTGAATTGCATTGAAATGTGATTTTTAAAGAAAAGTACATTTAAGTGACATTTTCCTGTTTAAGGTTTGTATTTAAGAGTGTTTTAGCCTGAGTTTGAACCCAACATACTGCTACTTATAGTAATAAATCTGAGTTTAGTAATTTTCTAAATAATTGGTGGCACCCTCGAGATAACTGGTACTTTGAGCAGACATTAAAAACTCAAGGGGTACGCAAGGCAAAGAAGGTTGGGAACCAATGCCTTTATGGGGTATAGGATTTTACTTAGCCTACATACATTACATACACACTGTAATAATGATCACATTCAGTCGGCTTATACATGTAGTTTTATGTGTAAGGGACAAATGATGACATCTTCAGTTCTATTCCTTCCATTTAAAGGACACTGACCCTGTGACAGACTTCGTTCTCCTGTTGCGAGAGTAGAATAAAGCGAGCTATAGTCCCACACTGAGAGCCTCCTTTCAGCGCTGGATGTCGTGAGACTGTCTCTGCCCTACAGTCAAGCTGTAACACTGGCTGAGTGGCAAGAGCAGAGAGGATAGAAGAGATGTACCGCTCTTCATGATGTCACTGAGGCGCTGCTGTCCCGGGGCGAGTGGCTTCTTTATAGAGAAAAGAAAGACTCTGAGTTAATAGACTGGTGTGCGGCTGCGCTCAGAGTGCTCTACTGATCATGTGACCATCTCCAGTGCAGTCCGGTGTGTTGTCCGAGGCGTCCACATTTCCAATGTTCTTTGAAGCCAGACAGACAGAGGGCCAGCCGGTGCCTAATTGGAGCTGAGACAGTGGCAGTAAAAGTGTCTGGCCGCGGTCCTGACTGATCACTTTGGGGGGGGGCATGCCCGGGGGCTGCTAGTGCCTGGAGCCGATGGGCAAATATTAGGCCTCTCCAAGTCTCACACAGAGGGCCTCTTGCTTCACTTACGGTGCTTTGATTTGTTTGTAATCCTCCGTGAGACTGACACAAATTCAGTGATGACATAGTCTGGGAGATATCAGGTATCACTTCAATTTCAACATTTTGTACTGTGTTTAATTACAATAGATCACAAAAGCACTGCGTGTTTCTGCACTGTGTCAAATGTAGGAGGCCATAGGACAGCAGTGTCTCGCAGAAGCCCTGAAATAAATGCCTCTAAATGCGCAGCTTAAACCTTGAAGTCTGTCATTGGTGCAAAATTGTGTGTTTTACGTGGCAGCTCACAAGTCGGAGCATCTTTATGTGTCTGCATGTAGGTCCGTGGGATGCATGGTTTTGAAAAAAAGAAAAAAAGAAAGCCTTTGAGAGCTCAGACATTGTGTGCAGCCTCTTCACAAAACACCCACTCTGAGCTTGCACTCAAAAGCCGAGAGCAGCCCTCAGGACAGGACTCCATCAAAGAGCTAAATAATCATTTGTAACGTACACTGCTGCGCGACTGCTTTAATGACACGACCTGTGGGGCTTTCTGCCCTCAGGACGTGGCGCGGTGTCAACCCTACCTATCTGTAACCCAGTGCAAGGAGCTGATTCTACACGTTTGTGATGAAAGAAGATAGCGAAGCAGGGGTGAGGCGGAGCGTTCGTGTCAATATACAGAACAGGGGTCGCGTCTAAAAAGGCAACGCATGAGTCATTCAGCAACAAATAAAGGCATGAGCTCAAAAGATATTGATTGTGAAGTGAAGGTTGAGAGACAAGTACTTTATGGTGCCTCCAATTCCTGCACCTGAGAAGAAACGTCCAGGAATCTACATACTAAGAACCACTGAGCAGGACATCTAGATCATATTCTTATTAATATATTGTGAATTGGTCAAATATTAAAGGAACAGGCCAGCGTTTGAACTACGTCTGATTTTTACGGCTTGGAAATGGGAGGAAATGGGTCATTGTAAGTTCCATAGTAATATACTAATAGATTTCTTGCCCCACATTATGAAACCCTCTGGCGTTACCAAGCCTTCACATTCCTCCCCTATCGGAACTCGTTTTGTTTGGCCTTTTTTGCCTCATTCTCTGCATATTGGCTTGGCCCTCTAATGCCTGCAGTGTTGCCCGGGCAGCCACAAGTCCATAAGCACAAGCCCCTTCTTTTTTGCCAACAGCTGTTCCCCGCCTGCTTTTGGAGTCCCTTCTTTTTTTTTTTTTTTCTGAATGGACTTGTTGTTCATTGTGCCCAGTGACTTGTGTTTACTATTGCACAAAGCTAAATCCCCGGCTAATCTGCGCTGCCCTCTCTCCCTGTCGTGTGAGCTTCGGGGATACACTGTTCGTTGTCGATGCCACTGCGAGGACATGAGTACTGCATCCAGAGTCAATAATAAACACGGTGAGGCTGCGTTTCAGTTTCATGCAGCTAAAATCTGGAACAGTCTTCACGAGGAAGTGAGACAGGCCTCAACTCTCACAATGTTCAAATCCAGGCTGAAAACAGTTCTTTTTGCCCGTGCATATGAGTGAAAGTATTGTATCTACACTCTTGCCTTTTACTGTAATTGATTAATTTTATGTTGATGTCCAGAGGAGAAGGAGGTAACTTTGTGTGAACGAGCAAGTAAAAATAGTGCTCAAGACAGAAATAGTGCTCAAGACAAAGCGAAATAGTGCTCAAGACAGAGCGAGTCAAAACAAGACTTAAAAATAGTGCTCAAGACAGAGCGAGTCAAAACAAGACTTAAAAATAGTGCTCAAGACAGAGCGAGTCTAAACAAGACTTAAAAATAGTGCTCAAGACAGAGTGAGTCAAAACAAGACTTAAAAATAGTGCTCAAGACAGAGCGAAATAGTGCTCAAGACAGAGCGAGTCAAAACAAGACTTAAAAATAGTGCTCAAGACAGAGCGAGTCTAAACAAGACTTAAAAATAGTGCTCAAGACAGAGTGAGTCTAAACAAGACTTAAAAATAGTGCTCAAGACAGAGCGAGTCAAAACAAGACTTAAAAATAGTGCTCAAGACAGAGCGAAATAGTGCTCAAGACAGAGCGAGTCAAAACAAGACTTAAAAATAGTGCTCAAGACAGAGTGAGTCTAAACAAGACTTAAAAATAGTGCTCAAGACAGAGCGAGTCAAAACAAGACTTAAAAATAATGCTCAAGACAGAGCGAAATAGTGCTCAAGACAGAGCGAGTCAAAACAAGACTTAAAAATAGTGCTCAAGACAGAGTGAGTCAAAACAAGACTTAAAAATAGTGCTCAAGACAGAGCGAAATAGTGCTCAAGACAGAGCGAGTCAAAACAAGACTTAAAAATAGTGCTCAAGACAGAGCGAGTCAAAACAAGACTTAAAAATAGTGCTCAAGACAGAGCGAAATAGTGCTCAAGACAGAGCGAGTCAAAACAAGACTTAAAAATAGTGCTCAAGACAGAGCGAAATAGTGCTCAAGACAGAGCAAGTCAAAACAAGACTTAATATAGTGCTCAAGACAGAGCAAAAGACTTAAAAATGCATATAACTGAAAGTGTTTTATCTACACTCTTGCCTCTTACTGTAATTGATTAGTTTTATGTTGATGTTTTTTATTGATTCTATTTGCTTTCTTGTATTTATGCAACTGTGAAGCACTTTGAATTGCCATGTGTATGAATTGTGCTCTACAAATAAACTTGCCTTGCCTTGCCTTGCATCCAAAAAAGCCCGTTGACAGATGGAGTTAAATCTATAAGATGTACTTGCTGAAAAGGGTGCTTTAATTTGGCCTCGACCCTCCATTGTTTGACCAAGCCAACCTGCAGTGTCCACCCCTCGCTTCAACATAATAACATAGTAATAAACAGAAGGTTTTGAATACTTCCTGAACCCACTGTGTCATTCACAGCCCACTGACTTAACACGTTACCCGGGCAACCACACCAGTTGGCCCGCGACGCCACATACCAGACAGACACATGTAGGAGAAATTATGGTATGTCTGCTCTGAAGCCAGGACTAATTCCAACCTAACAAGCAAGGCGAAAGAGACAGAGAGAGAGAGTTTTCAACTATCAAATGTCACTGTGGCGACTTGCTGGAGGACAAACTTCGGGGCCTGGCTGAAGAAACATTTTGCTCAGAGTTTCCATTTTAAAAGCAGCACTGTCTATTTGAGGCCTAAGTAGCTGCCTGTTTATCCGTTCGGTCTTGTGAATGTGACACTTTTATCGCACCGCGGAGTGTACTTAACTTGGGCACAACACAGATACTGTCTTGCCTGGGTCGGTTTGAAGGAGACCATTGATTTAAGTATCTAAAATGGGTGAATTTTACACTTTTGGGCCGAGCTTATGTTTGTGAACAAAGTGGCTCCGAAGGCAGAGATAAGAAACCGCCTAACGTTTTCTGAAATTAAGCATAGTTTCCGATCCTAACCACAGCAAGTCAACAAAAAATATCAGAATCAGATCAGTTCTACATGTAGCAGTACTTACTTCTTTATCTCAGTGCTCTGAAAATGTTACTGATTCATTCCACTATTTTCAAACATGACTGTGGCAGTAACATCAGCAGTATCCAATATCCCTTATAGTAGACAGAGAAGGTAGTTGATACGATTTATTTACACATTATACGTCTTGCGGGTACCTTTTTTGGGCAACCTGTTCTTTGAAAGCATTTTTGCTTCTCACCAGGCCATTGTTTGAGTCCACAGGCTGAGCTTTATCAATAGGGTTGTAAAAATGTCTGCAGCCCAGTCGAGTGTATTAACTCTTCAGACTCTGGTGTTTATTTGACCTACTTGTGTCTTAGTGTGTCCCTTACGTGCTTGTGTGCGTGTGTGTGTGTGCAATATGCAGGTGGTGGGCCTTTACCGCCTGTGTGGCTCCGCTGCTGTGAAGAAGGAGCTCCGGGAAGCCTTCGAGAGAGACAGCCATGGAGTGGAGCTGTGCGAAAACACCTACCCAGACATCAACGTTATCACAGGTAAAGGAATCAATACGCACAAGAAGCCATGCATGCAGTGCCCTCCTCCCTTATTATTGACATACTGTATGCTTGAACCGGGAAGTCAGATAGATATTGTTCCTGGCATATCGTGGCCTGACCGGGGCTTTTCTTTGCCGAATTTGCCGGTTCTCCCTGGATCTGGGTGGGTTTCCTCCGGGAGCCCCGGTTTCCCCCGCTGTAAAATTTAAAAATCCACCTCGGTAGTTCACAGTAAGTTCAGCTATCAAAGTCATGTGTCAAGATAAGAAACAGGAAATTATACAGTCACGAATGGATAGGCGTGACACGGATCAGCCTCAAAAGACGTGTGTCAAATTTGTACCCAAGACGGGTACACTCAGTCTAAGCCCAGTTGGGATAAAAAAAAAAAAAAGAAAACCTCAAAAACAAAATTGTGAAGTTTCCTACATCCTCACAATGTGCCAATTAGCAAGGGCACTGTATGTTCCAGCACAGGTCTTATGACGCCGGTGCTGCCTGGTGTAGCTCTTATTGTATGTTACATAAGAACTAAGCACAAAGGATTTACTTTTCTAGGAGTACAGTATGTTTTGATTTGATATGATTTGTGCGGTTTATAAAGACCAGGCTGTGAAAAAGCAGTCTGTGTGTTAAGCTAGTGCAGGACCATATGCCAATGGATTTTATAGTACAGAGTTGTTCTGGATTATAAAAAGAGAGCACATTCAAGAAGGTGAAGAAAAGCCATCCCCATCCTCAATGGACAGAAACAACCTACCAGTGGTGACAGAAACACATCTTAAACAGTTGAGAAAGGGGCAACATAAGGCCACAAATGGACAGTATTTTCCATAAATCCTTTTTTTTTTTAAATGAGATTTGAACAAGTTTAACATAACTTGAACAAACGGATACAGGAAAGACGAGAAAAATATAGAAATATGAGAGCATATTGTCTAGTAGGGGAACAAAACACTTTTTTTTGCCCTCCTTTAGTATACTGTAAACTCAGACATTTGTGGGGGGAAAAAATGTGCATCTAATAATAAAGCATTTGTATCAATGTTGTAAAGTTACAAGCGGGTTTTCTCGCACTTCTGTGAAAGTGACCCTGAAAAGTGGCCATGCAAGTTGTGAAATGTGCCTGTAAATCCGTCTCTGTAAAGAATTGGGATGCTACAAACATGTTAGGAAAGTTTGGAATGAGTTCTAGTCTGGTTCACTATGTTTAGATTTCCACTGTTATGGGAGAGTATGAAAACTATATTTTTGGAAACCTTATGATATAAGCAATGATAAAAACAATGTTTCCATTTGCTTTGGTCATTTGGTTAAATTGTGCAATTATACAATTTAGTAAATGGGGAGTTCTGGTCATCGCTATGGTAACTCCATGAAACATATGACTCATTGACTTTTTGATTGGAACAACCAAATGGGATTTTCTGCATTTTTTACTCCTATATAAATGTAATTATCACCACATATCAGAGCAAATGGAAACATTGTTTTTCTGATTGCTTATTTATTCAAGTTTTCAAAAATGTATACTTTTGATCCCCTTCCACAAAAATTACACAGTGAACCGGACTATTTGGACCACAACTAACGTTTTGAACTTGTGGGTTCTGCTTTCATTCTGTTTGTAGTCCCCAAAAACTCAGCTATGCCATCCCTTTTCGCGCCTGAACTTCTCAAACAGAACAAAAATCCTCTGCAGCAACAAATGAAGTGTGCGCCCCGTTCCAGACGCAAACAGAGATTAAGTATTGATCTGTGGGCAGTGAATGCTACACTGTTTGTCCTCCGTAAAACGTGCCTGGACCGGTGCGTCCTCTGCGGATAGGTCAGCACATGTGCAGCGCTGCGTAACGGCGCGGTTAAAGCATACCTCCAGTCGACACAGCGGCGGCAGCACCCGGAGGGAAGCGCCCACACATGCAGACCGTGCCATACATTCAGGCCATTCTTTACGTCGGAGCATTTGAGTTGAGGCATGTTTCCTTACGTTGGACGCTCGTTGGTGGGGAGGGGGTGGGGTCTACATTGTATCCAATTTCCTGAATGCTGCGAAGATTAAATTTGTTTTGTCAAAACGCTGCCGTAAAGCTTGCTAATTGAAGTGCTTGTCACGTGTTGCTAACCTGCAGCTTCCTTATGCAGTAAATTATAATGGAACCGGTGAGTTACAGCTGAGCCAACCTGATGCACTTTGAGCAATCAGTCCAACCAAGTGACAAATACAGGGGGCGGGGATTGTGAAGACATCAGTCACTTTAGTAGTTGTTGTGTCAGAAATTGATATTGTCGAAGTATTATCAATAGTAGTAGGATTTAACCTCTTAACCCCCATCTGAACTGAGCACATTTTCTCCAGTTTGGCTTTACACAAATCTAAAAGCTTCTTGAAAAAAGCGACGAAAATAAGTTTAATGGTTTTGTATAGCCCAAAATCACAACAGAAGTCGCCTCACAGGGCTGCACCAAACATCAAGGCAATAAAACAGAGCAATAAATATGACAATTAAAAGTTCAGGTGAATCCAGCCAAATATAATGTCCAATAGGAGGTAGCGACGAGCGGCGTGGGCGTGCCCCGTCCTTAGACTCTCCAGCACGGCAAGGAAAAAGTCAAAAACCCGGCGGGAGAAAAGAGAAACCTTGGGGAAAACCACAGAAGGAGAGATCCACTCCCATGGACGGACAGGCTATAGAGACCCAGGGCCGAAGGATCCCTCAGCAGACGGGCCAAGATCACAGACCATCCAGTCCTCAGATTCCAGAATGCAGGTTCCTCCGTTCACCCAGGTTCCTCCGTTCGATCTAGACAGGCACTCCCGAGGGGGAGTGGGACAGGAGACACCATGTGAATAGTGATGAACAGACTACAAAATGAGGATGGGGAAAAAAAAGCGCTAATAAAGTGAAAAAAGTTACGAAAAAGCAGCAAAAAAGGGAGGAAAAAATGAGGGGGAAAAAAAGCCACAAAACAGCAATAGAAAAGTGACAAAAAGCAATGTAAATGTGGCAAAAAATGTGACGAAAACCCACCAAAAAAGCGGTCAAAAAAATTCCAAAAGGTGCCAACAATGCGAGGAAAAAGATCCATTTAGATGAGTTTTGTAGGTCTTAGCTTTCAAATGAGGCATTTATTTTATATTAACAAGTTGCATGAGCGGAGGCGGAAAGAGCAGCAAAGAAAGTAAGGGGATCTTTTACTTGTTCATAGATTTGATGAGGATTGTATTGATACTCAATGTCAGCATCACAGATTTTTCTGGTATCAATATCGGTGACTGTCAATGGACTTTTTCCTATACTGTATTTCTCTCAATAAGAGCCCACAGATGCGAGTCGTGGCTGAAAAAAAAAAAAGGTAGGCTACTGGAACAACCCTAATTGACATAATGCAATAATATTCAAATAAGTCTGCACTTTGCCTCCTCGTACAGTGAATGCAAAATGGACGCGGTGTGTCACAGCTAACCTTTTACCCACCACACAAACGGCTATGTCACGGCATTGAGTAATCAATCCAACCGAGCGACAAATAGAGGGGGCGGGCGACCGTGTTGTCCCCCCCCCCCCCAAAAAAAAACGCCTTGGTCATGATTTTTTCTCGCCGCTCTCCCACCGAAAAGAGGAAGACCACAGAAACCCCTGGGCATTGTGCGGGCCGCTGTTGGTTTTGGGAAGAGGCCCCGCATAGGCGTCGTTCGATCATGCCTGCTTTGATCGGCGTGCATTTGCAGGGAAGGCCAAAGAACACAGTTAACAGTTGAGCGGCTTCGGAAAAAAGGCCCAGCACCAGTGCGGATTGTTGGTTTTTGCTTTGCTGCCTAAATTCGCTCTGCCTAGCGGAGTTGCTGTTGCAGATGGGACCGAGCTAGGAAAGGGGGGAAGGGAGGAAGAGGAGAGGTTTTTATGGTTTGAGCAAAAAAATATGTCCATCTGGGATTTAGTTGGAAAATAGTTGGAAAATGTCTTGCTTCTTGGGAAAAAAAACGGTCGACCTTATAATCATAATAACCCTTTTCGGAAAATATAATGTAATGTAAGTTGTATAATGTGAGTTCTAGCTTGTATGACTGCTAGGGCACTCTCCTCCTCCTCCTCCTCCTCCTCTCAGAGCTAATAAGTGAACAGCGGACTGATGCACCAAGAGCGCTGGAGTGTCACACGCCTAATTCGAAAGCGGATGTAGCGAAAGGGATTATGGCCGGGGTCAAAGTTCGGTGTAAAGCTTGCAAAACACGGCCAATGCGCGGGCCGTCATTGTTTCAGATCGCGAGCCCTCTTTGTTTCAAGTCACAACAGACGGAGAAGACACAGAGGGTGGTTGGACGATGTGAGCCGCCCACGGTGAAAAAAACCCAAGACAAACATCGTTATCTTGAGACGGTTTTAGAGACGTTACTGTTGTGTTGTTGATGGATTCTGGCTTTTGTGTGTGACAATGCGTGGTCGGGTTAGAGCGCGGATCCTTTCTTTCTGAAGGTAACCCTATTAACCCTGGTACCTTGCATATGCATGAATACATACATTGGGTAGAAGTATTGGTAGTTTTAGCATATTAGGAAATGTAGTTACAGTAAATGAAATGGCAATCTCCACTGTGGGGCTTTTGGATCGTCAGGTTTAGAGCCAATTTCCGTGGCAGTAATAGCACCTGGAGTCAGAGCGGTTTGGAGAAAACGGGATTTGACGGTCCTGAAGTGGAAAACATTCACTTTTTGTTTCAGCTGATTGAATTGTAAATGGAGTAACACGAGGGGGGACGAGTACAAGGAGTTTGTTCAGTGAATGTGCTTGAAGTTGGGCAAGTACATAAATACAGTTTGGGAAGTTTTGGGGCGAAAGTCGGTTCAGCTTTTTTTCTCTCCCTTGCCGTTTATTGATCCCGGCTCGCGCTCCTTTATTGGCCTTGCCTGACTCGTCTTTTCCGTAGCTCGCTGACTTGTCGCTGCCACCCCGCCCCACCTTCTCCACAACTCCAGTGAAGACATGGAAAGTCATTAACAAGTGCCCCCTTTGTTGCCGAACAAACACAGATGGTATTTGGCTCACGCATGGGGGATTAGCTGAACCCTGCCCGGGCCGGGGAGACACACACACACACACAGGCAGACCATTGCCCCGGAGGTCCGAGCGTGGGCGTCAGGGGTTGAAAAAGGTGTTTGTCAAATGTATTTCTGAACATGCTTGGGGTTTTGAGGTCCGTTGAGGTCCGTTTTTTGGAATAAGTTGGAATGTCACTGATTCTTCGTTGTGCAATTAGCCTGGATTCTTCGTATAACAGGAAAACAAGGATGATAAAGGCAACAAAAATGTAACATATGGTTCTTCTCACTAATTTTTGTGCATGTCAGCGAAAAATTAGTGCGATAAGGGCAATGTGTTGTTGCATCATTATGGTAAGCGCCCCTCGTCCCTCGTTTCGCTACCGTGCAAAAAAAAAAAAGTGAGTGATGGGGAGTTGCGCAGTTGGACACACAGGCGCTCAGTGCAGAGGGGTGGGTGTAGGGGGGGGGGGGGGGGGGGGGGGAATGGGACGTGCACGCAGGGCGGGAGGAAAGGAGGGAGGGGCCGGGGCGCATGAACAGACCCCCGTTTGTTCTCCCGGAGAGGCGCGGACCGTGGCGCTCACAAGAGGACTGACCCTCAGCTTTGTTTGAACAAGGGGTCGGAGGTAGCCGTGCCCCGGTGCATTGTGTGCCTTGTAGTGTTTGGTGGCACATTTGAAACTGTGAAGAGAATAGAGCAAAAAAAAAAGAAAAAGAAAATGTTTACATCAAAATGGTCTGTAGTTGTAATTGGACATTGTTGGCTGTGGTTTGGAGAGAGTGAGCACTGTTGATGAACCTGGTTTGTTTGTGTATTCATAATATGAACTCTCAACACCTTTGTATGTGGATTATTGCAGAAATGTATGTCACAGCTTTTTGCTCTGATTATTGGCAACAATGATTCCAATATTGGCGAAATGTTTTTCCATATGTATCACTGGTTTCTTCTCTTCATTATTGTTTAGTTTTATTGACCCGTTAGTCTATACAATGTCTATAAATCCACACTATTGTTTTGATATTCAACAAATGTTGTAGTTGTCAACCAAAGATTACTCTGTATGGTTCTCAAACTTTTCAGTACCAAAATTAGAAGCAAATAAAGTCGGTGTTAGCCGTAAACCAGGGCAGTTCCAATGTTATAATAGAAATCAATTTTGGATGATTATGAAACACATACACTGCCTGATCAAAAAAAATATATAAGTCATCAACTGCTCTGGTCTGGGGGCGCTGCAGTTGTTCAGGTCTGGGTTCAGCGTCACTATGAGCCCAAAGAATGTGATCACATCCTGAATGACCACGTTATTCCATCAATGGATTTCTTCTTCCCTGATGGCATCAACATATTCCAAGAGGACATTGCCAGGATTCATCAGGCTCACATTGTGAAAGAGTGGCTCAGGGAGCATGAGACATCATTTTCACACATGGATTGACTCTAAGGCAACTTTTTATGTGTAAAAAAAAGTTAGAAGAAATGTGTGCGGGCCGTTAGCATCAAAAACCTTCCAAACCATTGATCCTGGAGCGCCTAGAGACCACTGTGATGGAAAGTAAAGGCGGCATGATGACTGCTGGGTCACTACAAGGTCAATTGCGTACAAATATCAACTTTTTTTTTTTACATAAAAAGTTGCATAATTCCCCTTTAAGATCTAAACCCGAATTGGGATGTGCTGGAAAAGGCTTTGCGCACTGGTCAAAATCTTGGTGAAAACTTAATGCAGCACTGGACATGCTGACATTGCAGAAGCTTATTGAACCAGTGCCACAGCGAATGTGTGCTGCAATCAAAGCTAAAGGCGGTCCAACAAAGTATGAGCATGTGATCGTGCTTTTTGTTGTTGTCAGGCTGTGTGTAGCTATAACATAGCACCAGGCGAGTAAATGAAAAGCTGTGTGATTATTTCTGCCCTCGCTGAAAGTAACGATCCTTTAGCAGTGCAGTGGGCCTTATGCCAGTCTTCGGCGAGGGCAGCTTGGCGATGGACGTGCCGTCTTGTCTGTGTTCCACCTGCAGCTCTGCACACCTGTTCGCCGTGACCTTGATATGAGAGTGACACTCTCCAGGCCTGGGCGCATGAGCGCTGTCTGTGTGAAGGCACCAAACAAGTCACACACAAGTAAACACAATCAGTGACTCATGGCGGGCTGATGATTTACCCATAACAGCCTCCTTCCTGTTTCAGAGCCAAAGCACGTACACGGCACTCAAAGTCACGCACGTGTGTAATGTTGATAGTAGCCAAACTGCAGTATTGTCATGAGATATGACACGATATGATATTTGGAGGTTAAAACATTCTCCATACTGACAAAATACAAAATTTTGCCCTCCTTGGGACTAAGTATGATTCAAATGTGTATGTCAGATGCCCTGTGACAAAACCTTCTTTTTGAGTCCAGAATTGTGACCAATGTGATGATATGGCATTATACATATGATCGTGACCGCCCGTCTGATTTTGCGCTTGATAAAATATAGGAAAACGTGTTGATAATCAGTTGTTTTGTGTTGAGTGACTCACCCACTGACATGAGCCCGTCAAAAAATGTGCCATTCCATTCCTCATGGTTTGTGTAGCTTCCAGGCAAAGAAAATGCTCCTGGCGATGAAACATGCTGATTATTATTATCTTCGGAGGAAAGTTGAAGCAAAGATTGACATCAGGAAGCCACGAGATGTTCGTGAAAGATTCCTCTGAAATCTGTTGAAGCAATCAGCCTATGGTGGCTTATCACATTCTCTTCATAGTGATGAAGATATGAGAACATGCTGGCACAGAACTGCAGATTAAAGCAGGGAACACAGCAGAAAGTAGCTCATAATTACTGCCGACCTCTCTCAATCATAGCTGATCCTGAACCTTAAAAAGTCCACTTATAGTCAAGTCCATTGATGGTTGATGGCTTTAGAAAGGTGCCTGTCGTTCTGTAATAGCCTGCATTTATCATGATACTGAATTAAAAATATTTTGTGTCAATAACATAATATGAATTCACAGAGGAGTATGAATACTTTCTGAACCCACTATAATATATAAGTGCGTATTTGCCTGTGGGGGCCATCGGTCTATGACCCCGCTGACTGGAGCTGTCAGTCTGCGCAGTGCGGAGGGGTGGGGGGAGGCAGACGCGGATGTCCATGTTGAGCTTTGGCTTGTTGTTGACTTTTTCAGAGGCACCACTGACTCTCCCTGGAATGCGCCATCATATCAGCGAGCGTGAGTGGGCGCGAGCGAGTGTCGAAATCCAAGGCGGAGTTGTCACTAAACGCTTTTTCAACCCCATCAGTCACTTATTATTGATGTGTTTGCAGACCTATCATTATGTAGTGACTGCCACTGGATGTTACTGTTAGGAATGAGCCAAAGATACATGTTTTAACCGCTAATTTATGCACAAAAGCAATTGAATATACACATTTTTAGCCCCGTGGAGACTGAAGCTGCTCAGGCTCTTCACTAAACCTTCTCATAACAAGTTCAGACAATTTGTTTGTTTTGAGAGTCACTGTGAAGCTACTGACCTAATGCTACTCTGGGGGTTGTAGTGTAGCACTATACCAAAAAAATGTAGTGGCTGCTTTCATTCACTAAACACAGTCAACATGCTGCTGATCACGTTGAAAATCACACGCATGTATCCGGCGTTTAGCCCCGTGTTCATTTAAAAGTGTGGGTGATAGATCTTTGGCCAAGGGAAAAGTGTTAAGGCGTCTTTTAAAAACACAGTGGAGACTAATTAGGATTAAAACCTGAGCGCGTTAAGTTGTGCTCTCCGTTCTGCGCTCCAGGGCTGAGGGGATCATGTCGGAGGATTTACACTCAATCTCATTGTAGTCGGCTGTAAATAGCAGGCTGATGCAAAAAAAGGGCAAACACCTCGAGCTAACACGAGGGGCTTTAACTAACGCTGGGATTCGGAGAAGCAACTCAACAAATATAGTGACAAAATGTAAAAATATATAGAACTTGAAGCTTTGTTTAAAAGTATTTACTAGCTTTGAGAGCTTGGAGTGCTTCGAGGCAAACAGCTGAGGCCAAGTGGCTGATGACAGGATTCTGGCATTTGTAACAAACACACTTGAACAGTAACAGATTGTAACATAGCAAACAGCAGTGAGTAGTGTTAATAATAGACTCTAATCGCAGTATGTCAGAAATATTGCAACTAGTTTTATTGTATATTGTTGAATAAGTACATTTTCTTATGATTATGATCGTATTTAGGTATAATCATATTGATTTGGCCCTGTGCCAGTGCGGCCGATTACCCAGCCTGCAGCCTGGTGTGTAAACTGATGCGACTCCACACTGAGCACTGAGAGGAGAGACACTCGCCACAAAGAGCTGTCCCACTGCCAACAGTTTTTTTTATTATTCTGGTATTTATTCTCGGCTGCCTTTTGATGAAAAGACATGCCTGCGATAGTTCAGGGGCTTAGCACAGACAGACGGCAAGGGTTTCATGTTTACTCTGGGCCTTTGTATGGACTGAGAGAGACTGGAGGTCACAGGTGCGAGGCCTCTGCGTCAGACAGTGGGTCACACATCAGTCCACTACTGGCATAAACAAAAAGTGTTGCAAAAGTGCTTAAAGGGATATTTCAGGTTTTTTGACATAGGGCTTCATTTTATCCAGAGTGTTGTTGATTTCTGGATATATATATATATTTTTATATTCATGCAGTCCTTATATTTGAAGAGTTTAGTGGTGGTAGGCTAGTGCATGTCTATTGTAACTAGTAGCCTGCATTAAAAACCTGGGGTAGTCCTCCACACGTTACCATATCTTATTTGTAGAAAGCCCCTTTGTGAATTCCTAGCAGATCACTCCGGCGCTGCGTATCTTACAACCAGGAAGCTGATGCTGCTCAAATATAAGTTATTTTAAATGCAAAATGGTTATATTAAAAAAATATTCAGTCAACACAGGCATTTATATTGGTAGAATGGTGTTATAAGTGATTTGCCTCAGGTGCACTGTGCTTGGGTCAGACTGTTTTTAATGCAGGCTACTAGCTACCATAGACATGCACTAGCCTAGCACTAGCCTAGCACAAATATAAGGACTGAATGAATTAAAAAAAGAAAAACATCTCCAGAAATCAGCAACACTCTGGATAACTAGGAAATGAGGCCCCATGTCAAAAATCCTGAAATATCCCTTTAAATGTTTTTTACAAATGTTTATATCATGTCTGATATTAATTTGATTCAATGCATGTTATTGCATTGATAACCTTACAGAATAAAATGAAGTATGGACATCCTGCAGGAGTTAAAAGCACTATCTGACCATTGTTGTTTTACCTCATATGTCTTACATGCTGCTATGGTTTTGTCCGTGTGCAGGTGTGCTGAAGGACTACCTGCGCGAGCTGCCCTTCCCCCTGATCAACAAGCAGCTGTATGAAGCCGTGCTGGAGTCCATGGCTCTGAGGCCACTGCGGATGGGGGCCACAGGCTGTGAGAACGACCTGGCCGACTCCGAGCACACGGTGGGCCTGCTGGACATCCTGCCTGACATCGAGAAGGTGAGGCAGACCAGCTGCACTGCTAATGCGCACGTGGCTCAAAACACTGCCCCCTGTGGAGCAGAACGGCATCACTGCGGCAAAGAGAATAGCAGACCATAATGATAAGGTTATCAATGACTGCTGTGATTATAACCTAGTGTCACATTAGTAACTGCTTGTGGTGGCACACACAAAACCACTGTCATTTCCTTCACCACTAAATAATGGCGCAAGGAGAAAGCAAGTAGTTGATGATAGGACTTTGGATATAAACACTACTTGTTCAACTTGAGTCAGATTTGACGAGAGAAAAGCTATGTTCGCATTCAGAGGGCAATGATTTTTCCCCCTTTTATTCATTTGCAAGTGAGTAAAATGCTGACAACAACCGATTGTTTATGAAAAGCATTAATATCTAAATGCGTTTGTATTTGCTTCATCAGATGACCCTCCGTACGCTGTTGAACCACCTGAAGCTGGTGGCGTCCTATCACGAGTTGAACAAGATGACGTGTCAGAATCTGGCCGTGTGCTTCGGGCCCGTGCTGCTCAGCCAGCGTCAGGAGGCGTCCTGCCACTCCAACCGCGTCTTCATCGACTCAGAGGAGCTGGCCAGCGCCCTGCACTTCAAGAAGCACATCGAGGTCCTGCACTACCTGCTGCAGCTCTGGCCAGGTGATTAGCAAAGGCTTCTGCATCAGGGAATACAGCACAGTGGGTTCAGGAAGCGTCCACACCCCTCTGTTTACTTTGTTATTACGCTGAGGTTTGAGGGAATCTTTTTTTATTCTTAAAAACCTTCACTCAGGCTTATAGTAGCGGGGCTCTACTTGTGTGTGTCAGGAGCAATGAATGGAACCTAATCTTTTATGAATGGTTCTGCAGTTGTCACAGAGTCTGAATTCTTATGGCACTATAACATTTTAGCTGAGTTGAGTTTTTATTTCGATTACCATTGTCGAATAAGCACTGTACATTTATTTTAAAATACCTTTGACTGGACTGGGCTGGTTGAGTTGAGGATGCTTTACTCTGTCCTGTAGTCTTTTATTTTGACTATAAGAGCGATAAGAAGCTTGAAAAGATAGAAGTGGAATGTCCTCAACTCAACCAACCCTGTCCAGTCGAAATCCAGTCTGTAATGGACCGTTCCTGGACAGCTGAGAGCCTGGACTAACATCATAGTAGCAGTTAACAGAGGCCTGAAAACCCTCTGGAACCCACTGTCGTGCTGGTTTGTACAATGAGAGGATGCGTATCCGCTGTAGCTGCTGTGGCCTGCCTGCCTGCTATAAACCGGCCTGCTTTGATCCTTGAGGTTCCACCACTGGCATGAGCACAGCTGATAGCCTGCGGTCACCATCTGTTGGTCTTACACAAAACTCTCCACAACGTGCTTCATCACTCAGGGCTCGGGCCAATCGGAGTGCAGTCTGTCAGCCCCAATGTAAACCAAACTGTGAGGCGGGGCACTGTGTGTCTTAAGATAAATTTACCAGAACCGACTTCATTCAGTCCAGGGCATTTGTCTGTCTGTCCCTCTGTCCAGCTACTCGCACCAGCTGCAGCTGCCGGCTCTTCCTGACAAATGAAGGGGCTTAGATAGGCTGAACTGGGAATTAGCCACCTGCATGCTCTTCAGATTGATCAATGGGGGCTGCAACAATCATTTTATTCGATTTTTTTTTTTATGATTAGAGATTAGATCTTCAAAACATATAATTCAAATTTTGCTAATACGTTTTTTTCTTTTCAAAATGCAGAGACAGGCCGGTTTCTGAAAAACACATCCTTGCGTTGCCACATTTTAGAGTTAATCCCCGTAACGTGCAGTCGTCACCAGATTTGCTGAACTTTGTCTGGGGCGATCACTGACTCTGTGTCTGGCCCGCCGTCTAAGTTTAACTTGCATCCTCCAGGTCCCACATTGGGCCAATTTTGTGCTAACCACCACACTGGGCACCCTCCCCATTCCTCCCTTTACATCCACTAAAACAAGGGCGATGACGCGAGGGTGGCAGCTGAATGAAGCAGTTGTAAATCCCATAAGTGTGGACAGCTTAGTTAAGTGCAAGTGGTGCTTTAACAAAAAAGTGATTGCTCGTGACTTCCTCCTCGACGGTTTGGAGTTACAGTATTAACCTTGACCAAGCTTACGTCCAGATTTTTAGCCTTTGTTTACCATTTTCTGACATATTTCCTGCGTCGACTTGGGTTTGCAGTGTAGGATTTTTGGACTATAATTAAAGGCATTCCAGTCTTAACCTTAGCCCTCAGGCCCCAAAGCTTCACCCTAGCATTTCACAACCATTATGGGATATTTTCAGCGGGCTCTTCACACCTCTCACACGCACACAGCCAGACTTCCACTTCTTTTGTTGCGCTTTGACCTCAAGTGTGCCAAAACATAAAAAAAAAAAAGAAAAAGCAGGATTGCTCCTACGGGAAATCTCTAATCATTTGCAAAGTGTACATGTAAGCAACTCTATACTGACAGCAACGCTTAATAGCATTTAGAGATAAATGCTACTTTGTCTATTGTTAAACTGACAGATTTGCACAGACAATAATTAAAATTAGTGAATCATGTCTAGAATGAAATAGCAGCGTCTGATTAGTTCTGTGTTGTTGTTAAAGGCTTTGGCGTATGACCTCTCGAAACACTAACAGTATTAACAACTAACATTTGTTTTGATATGGTACTCTTTTGTCCTTTTCTAATGCAGTAAGAGAGAGCTAGTGATGTCCAGTGTAGATTGACAGACAGGTAATAGGCCGTGTGCTTTGGATTGGAGTGCTTATCAAAGTTCAGTATCGAGCAATACAAGTTCATTTTCAGCAGTGGGTAAAAAGGGGACAGAGTGCAGAGGTTTGGAGCATGGTTTGGTGTGGTTTGGGCATGACATGTAGCACTTCTGTTCAGGTTTGTACATCACACATATAGATTATATAATCAAAAAATTAAAAATGCATGAGTTCCAGTGTTTCTGTACAGAAAATTGACTCCAGATGTTGTTATTGTAATTATTTATGTTTTGTTTGCTTCCTCTCTTGCTTAGTTGTGGATCCTCAAGGCCAGTCAGCAGAGCCCCCTGTGATCCCAGCCTCCTCTGACCTGCTATCTGCTCCTGCCATACGGCGGAGGAAAGAGCGCCCCCAGGTGTTGAACTTCTCCGAAGCAGAGATGGCTGGTGTTTTGCGGCCCAAACCCGGCCGACTGGACAGTCCCAGTAACCGTTACGCTGGCGACTGGAGCGGCTGTGGGGAGAACTACTTCCCCGCTGAGCTGCTGCCCCCTGCCTGTAAGGAGGAGGCTGACTACGATGATGTGGCCTCTGAGGATAATGATGGTCCAGCAGAAGAAAGAAGTGAGGACATAAACATTGTGAGTGGGTCAGATCACAGCTCGGAGCATGTGGAGCAGGAGACAGCCCCCAGTCTGGAGACTGAGTTTGAGGAAGTGAAGGAGACTCAGGTCCAGAACGAACCAGACACTTCAGACCTCGGACAGCAAACAGAGGAACAGCAGGATCGACTGTGTGAGCACATCCTCCCCCTACGGCCCAAAGAGCACACGTACCAGGCCTTCATGAAGATCCAGGACATCAGTCCTGTGCTGAGCAACAGGGTGAACCTGCGAGACCTACAAGAGAGCATTGACACGCTCATAGGAAACCTGGAGAGAGAGCTCAACAAGAACAAGCTCAACATGGGATACTGACTCACTGAGAGGGAAAGACAGGCCTCTACCACAATCAAGGTGCTTTCGGATAAAGCCACAGTGTTTCCACTGAGACTGTCCTGGGACAGTGTGTGTGAGTGCTGCTACATAAATATGAGAATGAGGCACTTCTGGTATCTGACCCATAGACATTCCAAATGTTCAATGTGACTTGTCTTTGTTGTTGATTGCGTTCCATGTTGTTATTGTTGCTCTTCTTATTAGAAGAACCCATTAACCCCTCAGGGGTTTTAAAAGGTGCCTTAATTGTGTGAAGGTGGTATGTCAGGAGGAAAATCACCCTAAAACATTATGATCTTTCCCAACAAATTACTGGCCAAAATATTATTGAAGTAATTTTAATCTTAATGTTTCCACACTCAAATTAAAAAGAAACCTAGAAAATCTGCTCGAGCTGGACAACCCAGTATCTGTCCAGTGAGGACAGTTTAGTGATGAAGTCACCTGTGAAGATTTGTGTTTTGGGGTAAAGTTCCTCTTCGAACAGCAGACAGCTTTTTATTGAGGTATGAAACAGTAAATATTATTCAACAATGATGCACTTATGAGGCAGTGTAGTGATGTGTTATTATTACAGTTGGTGCTTATGGCGGAAGTACAGGAGAAACAGCTGCTGCCATGAAAGAGCTCTATAACATAAGATTAACTCACAGACCCGAGCAAAAAGACTCCAAACACTATTGCATAATTCTTAAACAGGATGCGTTTGAAGACCATACCTCTCTGTAATCTAGAGTCGCCGCTCAGCTCCTCCTCTATCACAGCAGAATGTGAAGCACAGTTTATCCAGTTACAAATACTGGATGATCATGGTTAACTTGCTGCCTAAAAAGACATTTCAGCAATCCAGGGATTCAGAATGATCAGTATTTAACCTATAGCTACGTATGTACATAATTATTATATAAATGTATTTGGAGTATATAATTTGTACGGCTTATTAATGCAATTGTGTATTTAAGTTCCTCTGTTGACCTCGTAGTGTTAGCGTTAGTGGCTTTGTGCTCCTGTAAAGCTACCTGTGCACCTGTGTTTGAGTGTGTTCAAGTAAGCGGGCTGTAACATAAGTTATGCTCTTGCAGAAAAAAAAACATTATTTTTGTGTATGTGTGTATATATTTGACGTCTTTTGGTCTGGTGTTTTTAAAAGGTACAGGACTGAACGTTGCATGGTCAAAAGCTTTACTGACACAAAAGGCAACCTCTCTGCCTGTTTGTATTTGATATAATTTATGTGTAAAGAAAGTCACTATTTTGTATTTTACTTTATTTGCCTTTGCAGTTATTGGAAACCTGACTGAAATATTTCCTCCGAGGTCATAGCCATTTCCAGTTTTGTGTCGCTTTACCACACTATCTCAAATCAGAAACTGTCGTTGAACCTACGGTATGTCACTTTTGAATGTGAATTGTACATGGTAATTGTAAGCTATACATTCCACAGCTGCTTTGTCCCGTTGCCCATGTCGTGTCCTTAATTCTGTTCTCTGGAGAATGAAAAGCCACATGGAAATTGCATTGCTAAACATAAAACCGCTTTGTATTGATCTCGTACGGTCATAATAAAGTATATTATTTTACACTGAAACCTGAAACCCATGTACTTATTTAACGCACACTGCAGCATCCAAGGTTAAACATCGCTAATGCACTTCCCGGCAAATCACATGCCATGATTTGATTGATTTATCTTTTTACGTTTTTTTAGCCTCACTGCTAATTGTACAAACACATCCAAAATTCATACAGACAAGGAGAATGGGGCATGTGGGCACCTTGTTTACCGCTGCCTCTGCAGATTTTCCTTTTTACGCTTGAAATTGGATAGGGATACAGCATTGATTCAAAAAAATGGATCATGGAAGCAGGATTGTCTCCAATGCTTTGCCATCACAGCACAGTTCTGTCTTTACACACCCTGACTGTACAGTAAAGGGATTAGCCTTCCTCCTCCTCCACTCTCTTTGATGTCGCTTCAACCAGAAGTAATCCACCACACGAAAAATAATAGATAATAGGCCAACCTTGTTTTGACCTACATTGTGGTGCTTATTAATGAACATTGCCTTTTAACACATACACTGCAACAAGAGGAGGACACTAAAGGCTGTGCCATAGAGTAAAGAAATAATAATAATAACGCATAGGTTTTATATATTGCATTATTCCTTTACTGCATACACGGTGGTAAGATAGAATTGTCCAAGTACCGACTAGGCCCTACCCTGCTTAGCTTCCGAGATCTGAAAAGGCGGTAATCGTTCTTCATAAAACACTGCTCTTAGAGGATGTTTTACTACCAGCTCTGCTTAATTGTCAGCTTCCTAGTCTCCAAGTTGCATAATTTATGGTTTCCAAAACAATCGCAAAAACTCATCCTCATAGAGATGCAGGGGCGGACTGGCCATATGTCCATTCTGGAAGAGCACAGAAGGGCCACTGGCTCAAGGGCCACCAGTCCCCGCCTCAACCGAGCTTTACCCAAATCTAAAAAAAACACAGACAAAAAAAAACTACAAAAACATGAGAAAAACACTACAAGAAATGATAGAAAAAATGACTAAAAAAACAACACAAATATGACAAAAATGTGGCGACGTGACGAAAAGTCACTTTTATAGGTCTTAGCTTTCAAATGAGGCATTGCATTGTTGCTCTCCAGTCGAGAAGCTTTTAGATTTGGGTAAAGCCCAGTATAAAAAACATGAATCTAAAAGGAATTCCGTGGAGTATGGTGTACCACAAGGTTCAATTTTGGGACCATTATTATTTATTATTTATTTTAATGATTTTGCTTCTGTTTCTACGACCACCTTTCCCGTTCTTTTTGCTGATGATACCAATCAAAAAAACAATAATAAAAAGCCGAACTGGGGAAAATGCACTTGTTAATGTTAAGGCGGGCGGCAAAAGGTTAAAATATGTATTTGTGGAAGTGCACAATTATGCTAATTTGGGCCAGGCTAGTCAGAGCCCAGGGCTGTTTTTCAGTCCCAGTCCGCCCCTGTAGAGATGCCATAGACAGACAGTAGATGCTTTGGGTGTTGGAACAAGCCTTCTAAATTTACTTCTAATGTAACATTTTGCCACTAGTGTTAAAGCCTAACACTGCCGTGCCCACCTGCTCTGCCATATTAGTCATATTGCATATTTACTTACTGGAAGAATGCTTAACTTTCCATCTCCAGATTAGTTTTTCATCTTACCACCACCCACACAAAGGCAAACACCGGCTATAGTCAGCATCTTCTCACGCTCACAGGAGTCAGGAATTCTCTCATGAAAAACATCTGGTGCTTATGTTCTGATCCTATCTCTCTTCTGCCATACTATCCAAACCACAATGAACCGACATCTTTGTTTTAGATAATGACACATTTAATTTTAGGATGCTGGGCTGTGGATTGTGGTTGGGGGCTGCTCTTGCTATACCCCACTCCCGGTACAGTGCAGATAAATAAAGTTGGGGAATTTGCGGGAATCTCCCAGAATGACTTTGTGCTTGAGGGACATTCCCGAGGAGCAGATGGATTTAGCCGGCCAATAAAACCCGCAGAGGGGAAGACTGTACTTTTCACTATGGCCCACAAAACCAGCACTGCTACCAGGCTCCTGTTGTAAAGATCCATTCTTAGACCGGCAATAGCTCCAGGTTCTTTGTAAAACTGCCATGTAAATACACTTGTGAGGTGATCACTTCGGGAGTAAGGAAACACTTATTATGTTATGTGTCCTGTACATTTGTGGTTGTGACTCTAAGGGGGGCATTTATATTAATATTTATCAAGGCAGGTGCTAAATAGCAGATGCAAGTTGAAAAATGCAATTTTCTTGGCACGTTGCACTTGATTTACGAATTGATTTTGCCTCTGTGACAGTATTAGGGCCCCAAATCTGATATGCTGCTCGCTTTGCACATAAGCAAACGCTTCAGTGCCTTGTTTAGCAGTGTTGGGCAAGTTACTTTAAAATGGTATTATATTACATATTAGCTACTGCTTTAAAGATGTAATATGTTTGTATTACATATTACTGTTTCAAAATGTAGCTGAGTTACTTTGAGTTACCTTTGAGTTACTTTTGGCAAAACATAAACTGAAAATAGTAATAATGCCACTGAGCAAAAGTGCAGTCAAAGATTTCCTACGTAGCTACACACAACTGCAGATCTTATGCACCAGTGTCCAATTTGATTTGATGCTGCGTTATATTTGGAGGGAGTTTGGCATGTTTTTGTTCGTGCATCAATCCAAACCATAATTTGAGTTACTAAGGGGAGACACTACAGGCAAAACTCAATTTTTTCAGTTTTCAGGTTTTGGGCCAAATTGGTCTCTGAACATACAAGCTTTCACCCGGAAACAGAAAATATGCCTAATCTTCACGATAACATGTTCACATATTGCGCTGATTCAATGGTTGCCCATAGACTTATATGGGACAATGCAATTTCAAGGGCCTTTTTCTCCAAACACATTTTTCTGTCATTATGGCCACACTATGTTCTCGTCAGTCGGACCTAAAGACTTCGCATTTTCCAGCCTTGGACTGAACAATATTTGGAAGATTTTTTTCAGAGGGATTTTTTATTATTTAATCCCTAGCCCTATTTATTGAGTTTTGAATGTCAAAAAATGAGGCGAATAAACAGCTTATTTTAAAACTAAACAAGAAATCCAAAATCCCCTCTGAAAAAATCTTGGTGGCTCATTTACCAATGAAATGAAACAATAAATTTGAATGTAGCTCTATCCATTATTCAGATTTCGTCGCCGAAAAGATGGGAAATTTGGGGCATTTTTAGGCATAAAACACCTTGTTCTTATATGAAAAGATAAAATGACAGAAAACTTGCAATGTATTTTATTCTCACATTTATGCCAGTGATCTACAGCAAAAGTTTCAAATTGATATCTGTAAATTTAAACTTTTTCCCTATTCACCTGCAGTGTCTCGCCTTAAACTGTAATAACTAATACATTCCCATATTTTGTTTCACTTATGTTATATTCCTTAGTTACTGAAAAAAGTAATGCATTTTTGTAACGTTACCCCCAACACTGTTGTTTAGCACTAACAGGGGAGTATAGTTGTCCTGGTTGAGTTCATTTGATTGAAGAAACTACCACGAAAAATACTGGTTAACCCTGGTTAACCTGGTATCTGCCAGAATTAGGGTTAGGAATTATGCACATTCAAATCTCAAAGCCTATTGACAGCAGAGATTACTACCTATACCCTGGGTCTCTATAGCCTGTCCGTCCATGGGAGTGGATCTCTCCTTCTGCGGTTCTCCCCAAGGTTTCTCTTTTCTCCTGCCGGGTTTTTGAGTTTTTCCTTGCCGTGCTGGAGAGTCTAAGGACGGGGGACGCCCACGCCGCTCGTCGCTATTGGACATTATATTTGCCTGGATTCACCTGAACTTTTCATTGTCATATTTATTGCTCTGTTTTATTGCCTTAATGTTTGGTGCAGCCCTGTGAGGCGACTTCTGTTGTGATATTGGGCTATACAAAACCATTAAACTTGAAACTTGAAACTTATACCAGGATCATTCTGCTTTCCATTTGGTTATTCCGCTCAAGAACAAAAAGAAAAAATGTAGACATTAACAACTTAAATATCATGTAAAATGTGTAGATAGTTATAACCACAGCCACAACTTCTTCTTCCTTTTAAAATGCATGTTCTGTGAGAGTTCTTCAAAATAAAACAGCACCAAACTGATAGGCATCTCTGGCACTCATTGTGAGAACGCGCAGCAGCCTTTCAGCACTTGGACTAAATGGTTTTTCAGCCTCGTTTGATGTCACTACTGTTACTGTTTTTTTCTTTACAGCCGCCGTGGACAGATTTGCGTTGTCTTTAGGGTACAGAATGTTCTCAATCCTGCGTCTCCCCACGGCGCTGTTTTATATGCATTACTGACACACACAAAAAAAACGAGCGAACGTGAAGAAGTGCCTGTCTTGAACGTCAGCCAAATTCCTCTGTAACGGTTTAAAAATGTACTGTATATAATTTCACCCGACAGACTATAATGTTCTCATCCGTCAGCATCGTTTTAGAGTCATAGGTGGATGGAAAAATGCATTTGTCCTTTTGAAGTCTACCTCGAGACGCCAACTACAGTATGTATTATCAGCAGTAATGGCTCTATGGAAACTCAAACCCCCCCCATGCGTATACTGTAACTGCACAGATTTCTCTTCAGCAGCAGCAGAATCATTAGCCACCTCAGCCTCCCCAATTCCAGGAACAATCAGTCGCAACGGGGACATTCCCACACGAACCAGTGTATTTTCTGTCTCGGAGCCCAAGAGTGAAATCCCATCTGAAGACGGGGCAGACATAACAATGATGTGTGTTTGGAGAGTCAGGGTCGTCACTTGATATCAGGCGTCTGCCGCGTCGGTGAACTCGCCTGAACCTTTGTACATTTCTAATTCTGGACGTGGGCGCAGATATGAGTCTCTTTAGATAAACTTCCTCGACGGCCACCTGCATGTGAACGCGCACCTCCTGTTTCGCCAGCGTCCCCCCCCTCCCCAATAATCTGCTCCTGACCTTTGATTCAGCACACACACACACACACACGGCCTTTGTCTGAGGTCTCACTGTGGTGTTGTTCGCCCCGACAGTGGTAAGATTTCACTGTGTGGAGTTCAACCTTTGCTCGGATTTGCTCTAAAAAAAAAAAAACAATGACGTCCGGTGATGTGTGTTTGTGCGTAGACGTCAGCGGCAATAATATCACGACGGATTCGGGAAGCCGCGAGTTTGACCAGGCAAAGTGAAGGGGCAACAGTCGCCTTGTGACCGAGGAACGTTGGCTCTGACCAGTGCATAATGTTCAGTACTATGGATGCGTGAGTGTCGTGTGATTAGTGGTCAGAAAGTCACTCAGAAGAGAATGATCATTTGCATTTGGTTCACTTTGGTAATGTTGAAAGGCGCTATACATTTAAAGCAGCACAAAGTCACTTGTTTATCTTAATAAATCCTTTTCGGAGTCCCTCTGGGGGTAATACAAGTGTTGATGTCCCCCTGGCGTCTCTGGCCAGAAAACCACCATTGCAACTTTCCCTGCACCAGGTCGGAGTCACCAACACACACTAATGGAATCACAAGGAAGAAGAAGCTAACAGGCTAACGGGCAAAGCTAACTGCGGGCTAGCGCCACTTAAACAGTATTTACAGCTAAGTTTGAGTGAAAAAATTAGTGCAGTGGTGCTTATGGCGTCTAGGGGCATGAGTTACTTAGTACTGCTTTAAGGCTATACTGTTGAAAGACCTTTAATGCCAGTTTCAAGCCTGGATAAATAGACTTCAGGAAGGGCCTTAGTATGAAACCGTTGCCTTACCAATGGACAAATCATACTGTCTCCCAGGGGTAAACTACAAACAGTGAGTGACCTGACCCTATACAGCAGAATGACGATTATACCTTCTCATTCACTATCTTCTGGGAGTCACCAAATCACCAAACACGATGGTAAGCACTAATGACTTGGCCTAAAAAACAAAGTACAGTTCAATCATTAAAGACTAGTATAGGTCTGCTTGCTTTCACACACGATTTTAGTATTTTCCCAAGTTTTTAGTCGAATCAGCTCAGTTAAATTTGATACAACCTCCATCGACCGAAGTGCTGAGACCGCTCGCTCTAAAACTGCAGCCTATTTCCCTCTGCGAAGCCCAGCATTACTGTGGCTTTTCATCAGCAACAAAAGCGTGTTGTATTTGGATCCATTGAAAGGTGCAAAATGAATGAACTTCCTCAGCGTTATTCTTGTGCTCACTGTACCAACCGAGTGTGTCTTATATATAACAGGGAAGTGTAAGGGCGGCAAACTCGGTCTACGTATTTATTGAACTTCTACATGTGAACGAGGCAGGAAATGTATATATGCTGGTTAACATAATGATAAAAAGCTTGATGATGTGCAGCCTATAGTCTAGTGGTAAAGGCTGCTGAACATATGGCTGAAAAATGTTCTCTGGATACTCCAACCAACCTGTGCTATCCTGTCAAACAAAGCCTAAGGGCCAAAAAATCCTTAAAAACAAACTAAAACTGAACAACTTAACACAATTTGAAGTTATTTTAACCCTGTCAAAATCCCATACGTGCAGCATCTCCCTTTACGGTGAGAACTGCCACATATTTCACCACAGTCCCGAACCTTTCTAGCTGTTTTTTGGAGACTCCTTTGTTCCCAAGCGGCCCAGCCCCTGTAGTTGGCAACTCATCTGAGAGCCACAGGATGCTGACAGATTGGCCTGTTTTGCACTGGCCCCAATCATAATGATGGGGGTAAAGGTGGGGGCAGTCGGGGAGGGGTTGGAGTGACAAGGAAAGGTGAAAGTGAAGAATGGTGGGACGCTTTAGATCTTCTGACATTCGCCTCCTGTCCAATGCCGTGTCACTCAGGACTAGAACTGTTTGTGTTTAATAAGGCTAATCCGTCCCCCAAGTATAAGCAGCTCATCACCTCAGCTCCTTCTCGTGGGTCACTAAACGGGGGTTTCGGGGAGGCAGAAAAAATCTGAAAGGTGACACTGAATACTGGCAGACAGCA
Organism: Gobius niger; assembly: GCF_951799975.1. Taxonomy (NCBI): domain Eukaryota; kingdom Metazoa; phylum Chordata; class Actinopteri; order Gobiiformes; family Gobiidae; genus Gobius; species Gobius niger. The sequence goes on along the minus strand of NC_136868.1, from coordinate 24,614,679 downwards.
GCTGTGGTCCAGGGAGGATTCTGGACTCCCAGGACTGTGTTTTTTACAGGTGGCACACTTTTACTGGGGATTAAGGAGAAAAGCTATGATGTGTTCATATGGAAATAGTTTCAAACCTTTTCATGCAGAGTTTTTGATTCCCATTCCCATTTTGATTGGTGGGTTCAGGCCAAAAATGTGTAATTGCAATACCGGCTTTTCCACCTTTGTTTTGACTCCAATCGATACTGAAGATGGACCATTATCTAACCAATGGTGGAGAACATACAAACTCCATAAAGAAAGGTCCAGGAATTTAACCACCATGCCACTTAAAGGAACAGGCCACCTTTTTTGCATACTGAGATGTGTTCTTACCTGAGCTTAGACAAGTTGATGCGTACCTGTCTGTTCTTTGTGCGTGCCCTCAGTCACGCCAAACGACCAAAGATGTTGTTAGCATTTGGCCTCTCCCCGCTCCAAACTGGGATGAAGTTGGAAGCTACCACGCTCTTCCATGGGCACGGACAAAGACCAGATAGGTACGTATAAACTTGTCTAAGCTCAGGCAAGAACATATCTCAGTATAGAAAAACGGGTAACACTTTACATTACGGGCCGGTAAGTCCTTGGTACTTACAGTGGTAATTCTAGATACTTATGGTGGTACTTACAGAGGTAAATACTAGTTATAATAGTGGTACTTCTAGGTACTTATGGTGGTACTTACAGAGGTAAATACTAGTTATAATAGTGGTAGTTCTAGGTACTTATTGTGGTACTTACAGAGGTAAATACTAGTAATTATAGTGGTACTTATCGGCACTTATTGTGGTACTTACAGTGGTAATTCTAGGTACTTATTGTGGTACTTAAAGGATACTATAGTGAGAATTACAAGGTATGTACTTCTAGAAACAGTGGTAACTCTTAGTAATGAAGGTTGTACTTCTCATTTTCCCTAATGCTGCTTTATGTTGTTTTATAGTCACACAATCCTAGAAATTACTTCTGTTTGTAGAAGTACCTCATTTACTACCTATGTATTGCTGCTGTAGTATCCTTGAATTACCAGTAAGTACCATAGTAGATAGAAGGACAATCTTAATTACTAAGAGTTACCCCTGTATCTCTTAGTAATGAGAGATACAGTGGTAACTCTGTGACTCTCTAACCCTAACCCCGATTACTAGTAATTACCACTTTTAGTGCCACAATAAGTACCACTGTCATTCCTAGTAATTACCACTGTAAGTACCACGGACTTACCGGCCCGTGATGTGAAGTGTTACCGAAAAACGGTGGCCAGTTCCACTAGCCTTTACAATTACAACCATTGCTCGTTGCCTTGTCTGTATTATGTAATGTTTTGTAAATGAAGGGGGAAAAAATGTAATCATTCTTCTCAGTATTTTTTTGTTTTCAGCTTTTTGAGTGGCCGAACAAAAAGAATTTCAGCAAAAAATCCACATCTGTCGACGGAATACTCGATAAACAACCAAAACTCGGCATGTTCATTAACGTGTGAGCTGCTTCCAAACAACCTTTCATTGGCTATCTCCCCCATAACTGTTATTAAGCTGACAATGTGCAGGAGAACTATCAATTTCAACAGGGAGAGGAAAAAGCTTGAAGGGCTTTCCACTGCACTATCTGATCCAGTCCAGACGAGTGATGGATCTACATGGTTTGAATGTGGAAGCCTCTGTGGAGAAAGTTGCTGACGGACTGCAATCCTTTCATTTATTTAAACCCAAATACCCCAGATAGAAAAAAGAAATAGTCAGGATTCCCAAAGAAAGGAGTCAAATTGTTCCTATAAGGCATATCTGTAGCTGAGTGTGTGAATGTGTCAGATGAAAATCCCACTTATAAGTAAAAAAGCACTTTTCTACATTTTATTTGTAACAGTAACGCGACATTCCTGGTGAGCGCGTCTCGTCTAACTCGTACGGACATACCGAGATGATTTAGCCTTGGAATCTGTTAGGAAAGGCTGTCATTTCGGTATCCCAGAAATCATAACTCAGTCGACGACTTGGGGCTAAATGTACGTTTGTCCACATTCACCATGAAGTATGTAGTACTTTGTGTGGCTCTGACAAGCTATAATTCTGACAAGACGTGCAAACACGGAGAGGGGTGGTATGCATTTTTGGGAGGGGGGCGCTAAAATGACAAGAATCCAAAACTGTCGAGTGCTTTGAAATTAGAAAATGAAAAAAGGAGTCAAGAGGTAACATTCCTAAGCAGTGCCCTGGTCACCTGATCTCCAATATGGTCAAAGGTCAACTAATGAAATTTACCAGCGGCCTCTTGGTTTTTTTTTTTTAAGAGAAACGGCACCGCGGTTTACAACCAAAAAAAAAAAATGGCTGTGGATTTTACTGGGAATCATTTTAGCTACACTTGAGTTTTATACGTTTAGGGTGACTTTGAATAACGAAAGCTATGCAGACTCATGGAAAACAGGAGACGAAAAGAAAGAAAAAAGTCTATGTACATGTGCCTTTGAAGTGTGAAATACACCATGTCTGCCTCTGTGTCAGCAGACTTAGGTCTCCCCGCCACTTCCCAGTCGGGGCGGCTAAGAGGCCAGTCGGAACAAAGCCGAGGCAATGGCTTAATTCGCTAGGCCAGATTTACTGCCCCTCCCGCTCAGCACCTGCTCACATTGTTTCTCGGGACTTAGCTCCCAAACATTTAAGGACTCAAAATACGAAGTGTGGCACAGGGCAAACCCTCCTGGAGACAGCTCTTGTTTGAGGACATTTCTTCGGGTTTAGATGAAGAAATCAAGTGAGAAATATTGGATCTAAAACTGGCTGTGGTTAAGGTCTCTACAAACATTAACATGAGGATTCTTGTAATAGCTTAGCTTGTCATAATTCAGTTATCCCTCACATCTTCATGCCTACTGACATGTTTAAAAAGTGAACAATGAAGTGAATCTGAATTCAAATGCATCAAAACATTTTTAATATGATTATTTTCCCACCGTGCCCCAGTCGTGGCTTTCCTGTGTGTTTAAATGTGGCTTTGGCAAAAAGAAATCCCTTCCCATGCCGCCAGTGCTTACAGTTATGCAACATCCTCTACATCCGTACAGTACAATAACAGCCAACATGGGAGAACGTGAGGACAGTCCCAGCGCGGGTTGCTGTTTTCTCAAAAGAGGCGCATTCCTGAGTGTGCTCGGGAGAAAGTGAGAGGCGAGAGAGGCCCAGGCTGGTCAAGGAGTGTGGAATTCCCATGGCAAGAGAGGGTTTTGGAAGGGAGACGGACAAGTACAGAGCTAGGGGGGCCCCTTTTGTCACACGCCCGGGGCCCTATATCCGAGCCTCTGGGGCCAAAAAACGCCTGGCTCTGTACGCCCTCACATCAGCCCATTCTTCAGTGACAGGACGGGCCAGCATCAATGAGTCATGGCCGTGGCGTTCGCCAACTCCTCTCCGCACAATCCCCGTCCATTTGTTCATCCACCCCCGATATGCTTCCCTTTTAAGGCATCTCGCACACTGTGAAACCAGCCACTGGACAGTTGCCCCCAGTATAATAGGCTGGCCCCCCACCACCCCACCCCTTCCCCTCTCCTCGTTGTGCTGGTTCTATTTTCCTGGCAGCCTACCACGGCTGTCACTGCTGAATACAGGTTCACTGAGCTGCTCTTGACCTGGGGCAGGCCACAGCTCCTCGACGGGCCTTTTTCTATTGCGTTGTGGAGCGAGACCAATGAAGCTAGGAGGACCTTGTAACTCACACTAAAAGGTGCGCTCTCATGATTATGTTCCTCAGACTATTAATTAATGACACTGATTGAGATTGACCTAAATAGTTATTGATCACATTTCTGTATTGGGTTTCTCAATGCTTTATTTATGATAAGGAACCTTTCACACTGTTCGCCTCATGTACTCAGGTACAACCGAGCAATATGTATTGTCACTAGTGGGCAACCTTCAGATTCAACCATGAACATCTCTACTAACTGGACTACCGGCATTACCAGAGCAGACCAAACAAATAATCCCTAACATGACTACAAGAATCAAATCAAGAAGTCACAAACCAGTGCACTATTTGTGCCCATATTAATTGAAAGTGTCTGAGGAAACAAAGACAGTAAAATGTGTAATGCAACATAAAGTTTAACCTCAAAGTATTTACTGCTCCATATTTAAATTGGGCAGAAAACCACAGAAGGCTATTTGCAGCCCCCACCGCTGTCTGGAGCCCGCTCGATGAAGCCATAGCGGAAGCCACTTATTAAAGTTAGAAGAGAGGTAGCACAGTGGTGTTTTAGACTAAATCTGGCCGCGGGTGCTGCTACAAAAATGACAAGATTGTTCACAGCACACCTGGTTTACACGCTGTATGACATTTCTGCTCACATGGAAAAGCGGTTTGGTCAAATAAAGGTTTTTGTGGTACGCAGCTTGTGCATTGTTTTGTGTTTGTAAAATGCAGCACAAAATGATGAATTTTTAAAACGAATTAAAACATTTTTCCAACCCAGAACAGACTGTGACAACCCTCACAGAAAAAAATACAAATGTGTACACTGCTGGAATATACCCTGACTCAGAATGCACCATGGCTCTCTCTAACAACAGATAAACATCATGAAATTAAAGATCCAGAAAATGACTTCCTGCCGAGGTCAGCTCCTTGAGTGTATCCTATGGGAGCAGTGGAGAAGAGGGCACAAATGGATACCACTGCCCCGTAATTGGATATGAGGCCCGTGGTGGAAAAGATCCATCGTTGGCCACAAGTCCCACCCCATGGTGATATTGTTAAAAGTAGAGGTAGAGGTAGTTTCCGTCAAATGTTTATTATTATTATTATGGCAGCTGCATTTACAAAACAATAAAAACAAAAATGGTGTGTGTATGTGAGGTTACTCCTTTTCCATCATGAGGCCCATTCTCTGAAAGATGCTCTTCGTGTTCTGGTAATCATCATCATTGTCCTCAAAGTCTTCAGACTCCTGTAAAACAAAGTAGAAACTGGTATATGTTCTAGATCTAAAATACAAGTATAGCACATCATCAAGAAACAGAAACAAGACAATATATAGCAATATATAGCAAAATAAGAGTTAGCATGAGGTATTTAACGACAGTACTAATTCAAATCATACCACAATGCAACCCCTGGGACCATTAGAAGAAGGTTGATTATGTCGTTCCAAAGCCTGGATAAATTGAAAGGATGAGCGGGCAAGTAGAATTAAACCTTTTCAAGGATGGGAGGTGGTGTGGCAGGTGTGTCCTGGCTAGGGGCAGCTCAGGCCTATGTAACTCATGCCCCTAGAGGCCATAAGCGCTACTGCAGGTGTTGTAGCATGTTGCGGGTTTTTTTTGTACTCATTAATTGTCCGTGAAAGTAAATACTACGCTGACAGAAAAGACGAAGGGAGAGAGGGATATTGTACATCCAAATACACAATGGAGATACATTTTCCTCCACTCAAATTTGCCTGTAAATTCTGTTTAAGTGGTGCTAGCCCGCAGTTAGCTTTGCCTGTTAGCCTGTTAGCGATGTATTGGGTCTCTGGGTCAGAGCAGCAAAAGTTGCAAGCGGGGTTTTCTGGCCAGAGACACCGGGGGAGATGAAAGATCCCCAATCATCTCATATACATTTGTATTACCCCAGAGAGACCATACGAAAAGGATTTATTAAGGTAAACAAGTTACTAAGTACTGCTTTAAGATACATTTTATTATAAATAGTCAAAGCATGAAAGAAAAAAAGAAAATTTAAGCAAACTTAAAGATGCATTATGTGAAAAACAAAAACTTCTTATTACTGAGTATTTGACCTTTTAGTGACCAAGTGGTAAGCGAGGCAATTTAAGTTTATTCATCAGTGAACTCTATGTTGCCCTAGGAACCATTTTTTGGGGGGGTTTCTGGTAACTTTTCACTGCTGATGAAAGACCTGAGACTGACCCTCTCACCAGAAAACCTACAAAATAATTGCTTCTGGAGCATTATAGAGGCCACCGTGATCGAAAGTAAAGGCACCATGCTAACCACCATTCAGCTGCTGGGTCACAAAAAGGTCAACTACACACGGTTATCAAGTTTTTTTTGTGTGTGTGCAATAAAATTTCATAATACTCTTTTAACAACAAGAGTATATAGTATCTAAGAGTGTCAAAATGCTCATTGTAGTGTTCAATTCTCTTCACAAATGTTGCTTAAAAGTCATTAACTTGTCCTGGATCCCACCGGGGTTACCAAAAAAAAGTCTGGACACAGCCCCCGCAGCAACATTAACATTGTCTATGAAGTAGGATCACGATTCAGTCTTTACAATGTCTGCAATTTACACTTGTAACTCAATAAAAAGCCATCTGCTGTCACGGTGAACTGTCAATCAATGCTTTGTCATAGGAAATAATTATGTAAAACTGTCAAGAACTACACTTCATTTCCCGAGACTGCTCCTAAATGAAATTGCTTGACTTTGTAAATCAATGGATCTTACCGCCTTCTTCTTCTTCGGCTCTTCCCCTCCCATGTGGTGTGTCCAGGTCTCTTCCGCTGTCATCTGATCCTTTATCCTGGTTTGTGCCAAATCAAAGTATTTCCGTACACTCACGCTCTATCAATAAAGAAAAGCTATAGTTAGGAATTTACTGTGATGTTTAATCGCCCTTGGCAGTATCTGAGCTATGCCGTTATCTGTGATCCAGTCTGCTACCTCGTTCTTTATTGGTGCGTAGAAAGCCCTTGAGATTTCAAAAACACGAATCATTCCCAGGTCATCACACACAGCCAGGAGGTGCTGCTTGGCTATTGGGGGACGAAAAAAAAATAGACACAGTAAACAAGTCTAAATAAGGACAAGTTATGAGCAATGATTCATTTAAGAAGTTACAACTTAGTCAATGCCATAGTAGTTTATAATAATATTGGAGAAGGCATTAACTCACACGATGCATTCCAGGGTTTGATGCAGCTAATCCTGGCAGTGATAATATGAGCCAGGATCTGTGTGGGCTCACTGGTCTTCTCCAGCAGGTTCCACAGCTCAATGCTGCCATCCTCTCTCGCTATAAAGCAGACAGCTGGGCGGGACGGAGACCAGCACCCCACTGTGTAAAGCTGCTCCGAGCGGCTGCACTGGAAGATGGGCGCCTCCTAAAAAAACATTCAAACATATTCATCTCATATTCATACTAACAGTAAAAAGACCTTTCTATAAAAGGTATACTCCATGTTTTTTCCATACTGAGATATGTTCTTACCTGAGCTTAGACGAGTTGATGCTCACCTGTCTGGTCTTTGTGCGTGCGTTCAGTCACGCAAAAAGACCAAAGATGTTGTTAGCATTTAGCCTCTCCTCCTCTCCTCTATTGGGCCAAACGGAGGTGAAGTTAGAAGCGACTAAGCTCTTCCATGTTTTCCCTTTTTAAATACGGTTTCGTGAGTAGTTAAACAAACCAAGTATAGTTACACAAAATTAAACGTGGATTTTCTGAGCGGATAAAAAGGGGAACTATATTGTAACGCCTGGATGAGCTTGGTCACTTCTAACTTAACCCCGTTCGGCCCCAAGGAGGAGAGGAGGGGAGGCTAAATGCTAACAACATCTTTGGTCTTTTTGCGTGACTGAGCACATGCACACAAACCAGACAGGTACGCATCAACTCGTCTATGCTCAGGTAAGAACATATTTCAGTATGGAAAAAAAACATGGCTTGTTCCTTTAATCTGTATTTTAAAGTTCTTAAGACTACATCTTTTGGGTTATAAATGACATCAATGATATTGTAAAGGCAATTTGAGAACTGATGTTATATGTACTTTAAAAATACAAAGGGGAAAAGAGACACCACCTTATGACACAGATGACAAACGAAATATACAGGATTACAAAAACACCCTAAACATAACATCAATCCAGGTAATACGTACATGTCTAATGATTATTTATGTTCAAACTTAATCACTTTGTTAGTTTTGATTGTTTGTACATTTTAAATTGTTAGTTGTGTCCAAACTCATTTGCGACAGTCCTAACACATTTCTAACATCCCAATTACTAGGGAGGTACGGAGTTTGAAACTTGTGAAAAGTTGTCACTTTTCAGGGTCACTGTCACGGCAATGCTAACAAAAGCGACAAAAAACAAACAAACAAACAATGCTTTATACATTACATTTCATTCCTCTGACAGGAAAAATATCAGGCACAGGGCCTTTAACCATGTCCTTCTGGTTCTGTACAAAATTAGATGTTCAAGTTGTGCTTGACAAATAAAAGCGCCTTTTCACAAACAGACTGAGATGATGCGCTGGATGTTATCAGAGTTAGTTAAACCGTAGTAAAGTATGTCCAGCGGCATCCCTACCATGACACCCTCTTTCCAGATGGCAAAGTTCGACCCTCCTGTTGTCAAAATAATGTCCTTGAAGAAGGGTGAGCGTTGGACTGTGTTTACAGACAAGTGATGAATGGCCAGGCAGTGAAGAGGTTTGCTACCTGTGGGAAGAAGAGACACTACTGATAAATAGCTGTAATTACGCAGCGAAAAAGTGTGAATGAATATTTGATATCCTTGTTATTTTGCATGTGCTCGGAATAGATTTTCTGCTGGAGAGAAACATGTTGAAAATATATTACGCACAACAGGAAGTAGCGGGAGCCTATTGGTTTCAATGTTATGCCCTGATGTGATTTTCTTTGAAGAAAAATATGACCGGCGATAAGGTCTGCATGGTGCATCACAGCAAGAGCAAAAAATTGTTCTTTCATTTCACCCTCGCTTGTTATTTTGTCAGTACTAAAGCCCTGAATAATAGATTTGAAGACTCAAGCAGAGCCGCCTTTGGAATCAGACGTGACTGACATTTGCAACACTTTGCTGCAGGGTCAAGTGTTGTTGTTTTTTTCATTCAAAGCACAGGACTCACTTTGTAGACGACCGGCGTCATCCTTCTGCATTTTCCAGTCAGTGTATACTACTTCTCCATCCTAGGAATGAGCAAACATTAGTCATATTTCGGGCTGCGATTTGAATGGCTTCATGTAGCAAAGTGCAAACGCTGCTGAAAGTGAGGCATACCTGTGTTCCAATGTACAGCTTGGTATTGACATCTTTCAGTGCAGTGAGTGTTTTAGCTGAAGGTATCCTGAGCTCGCTATACAACGGTATGACCTTTGAGCCCTCTTCATCTTCATCTGTGGCAGGCAAAACACAGTGCTGGGTTTTTGGAAATCAACAGTGTGGACACTTGCCACACATTCACAATACGGGGACAGAGTTTTAGTAAACTATAACAGATTATTCAAGTATATGGAAACTAGAGGAACATATGGACAGTTGACAATGTGGCATTAATTATCTACATTTATACATATTTCTCTTCACATGACACCTTGGTATGCCTTGTGTCAAGAATATGCCGCCCAATAGGATAAGGAAACAGATTTTTGTATCCTTTGCATATACACAAATCTGATACATTACCTCTTGTCAAAGTGGCTAAAATCCCCTCCCTCTCAAATTTAAAGGTGATGTCTGTATGTAAGCTGTGCTCTCAGGGTTCAAAGGTACAAACTACAAGTGAACTTTGGCAGGTTTCACTATACTGTATGTGGGCATGCTATTCCTCTCTTAGCTACTAATACAAAAATCATGTAGTAGTAGCTGGGTAGGAGGGTAGCTAAGGTGAAATAAGTGTTATGGTAGGGGACATGAATGGGAGACAGAAACAGGATGGTAGAAAGGGACAGGGCTGAGCAGATGAGCAGTAATGGAGTAGGCCTTTCCTACACAAAAGCCTGTCTGTTAGTGAGGGACAGTGCAGCACTATCCGTTCACACTGCCTTATCAGCAGGCCGCTCCCAGTCAAGTCTGTCTCAGTGTCCAATCAGCTCGCAAAAGGGCAGATCATCATTGATTTCAAATAAACTTTTCTGGTGGTAATGGATGTAAAGATAAGAGATGACATGTTGTTTTTTAGGCCTGCACTTGCTTTCAGCCGCCATCCTTACTGAGCATTCAAAAGGGAAGTTTTACCTGTGAAGACCTACAGTCCTTCACATAACAAAACTGTTTACATTTTTCAGTCGAGGCAATCAACACAACAATGTTGGGGATCCCACGCACCCATTACACAGTCTCTTCTCTGGGCTGCCTTCAAGGAGGAGACCCTGGAGTTTCTGGGCCAGGTCCGGCTGGCAAATTACAGCCGCTGCACTTATTTAGGCAACATAATACTCATATGTTTCAGACTTCTTTCAAATAACTGCAATACTTGCAACAAAACTGGCGAGTAGATATTTTTTTCAACCACATAGTGAACATCACCCAGTAGTTTCACCCACAGTAGTTTCTTCCGTCAACGGGTGCCACCCATTACATTGCAGTCCAGTATTAAATCACAGGAGACTTCATTAAACTGTAATAACAGTGTGCCTGTGGGCAGCTGAAAACAGAGAGCGCTCATTTTATTGCCTTAGTTAGTGCGCGTATTAATTCTATAGCCCCCTGTGGCCAAAGCTATGTTTACAGAGGCAGCCCTTTCACAGGACAAAGACAGGTTTCTTCGTGACCACTCAGGACACACACCATCATCTTCTGAAGCATAGAGACACGGAGCAGCATATTGCAAAGAGCTGACAGTCAGTAAGGCTAATGCTCCGCAACTATGAGGGCCTTGTTTTGGACGTATCACTTAATATAGGCCTATGAAACTGGAGGAGAGATCAGGAAGACACGGAGGGGAGAGCGTGTATGCGGGTAAAGTATAAACTGATGCCCAGGACCTACTGGAATTAAAGTCTAACTATTTCACTGGAACGTGGTGAACACAAATTAAGATTTTGCACACAAAAAAGGAAATAAATAACCTACTTTCTGGTGTGACCATTTTTGTGATGTTTCATTATTTTACATTGTTTTGGGGATGGGTAAATCATAAAAAAAAAAAAAAAGAAAACTTCAACTTTACTTCACATAATTGCCATTTCATTGGTCGGTACTTACCACCAGCCTTGTCCAATGAAATCCAGAAATAATTAGAAAAGCATGAAAACTGTATTGGCTACAATTATATAATAAAACGTACATTGACAGGTTTGAGTGCCTTTGCAAGCCAAGATAATATTTTATCACAATGTACAACCACAACCCACATTTCTTCAAATATTGTGATCATGAAATACTGCGCTGCCACCACACTGTGCTAAGACCTAAATAATAATTTCCTCATTGACAGACTGAGGGACTGACTAGAGCCAACTTCAAGGCAGAATCCTCACCTGTCTGCTTCCCTTTCTTACCGCTACAGGTGTAATCATCAAAGCTCAACTTCAAAGGTGCGTGCTCCTCACTGGCTTCGATCTTTGGCAGCGAGACCTGACACATGACAGAGCAGAGGAAGAACCCTTATCAAATCTACAAGGCCAGACAGCTTTTTATTAAAAATCTAATTAAGTAACAAGCGTCTGTGTGTTGTGGTTTGATATCACACACGGTAATCAGCTGGAATGACCTGAAACAGCGGAGTCCACGTCCGGTCCAGGTGTTTGAATGTTTCAGGGGCACTGTAGGGTGACGTCTGATCCACTTTCGGCTTCTTCTCAGACACTGTTTGGCTTAGCAAGGTGGCCACTCTGATGTCCCAGAACAGTATAGAACTGGACAGGGAGAATATACAGCAGGTTCACAAAGTTTTCACACAGCAGTCATAGCAAAACACTTCTCATCTATTGGTATAAAGTGCGAGATCTGATTACTCGACACTACGGTCCTGATGAGCACATGGTCTGTCCGTATCAAAACAAACATAGCAGACGACGTGAGCAAATATGAATGAATGGAATCGCAAACATGAGTGAGAAACAGTGCCATCTTCAGCCAAATCAGAAGGCGAAGCACTGAAGCAGCTAATAAGAGGTGAGAGAAGTTACTAAGACTTGATATGGGGAGGCTTTTTATATGGGGAGTTACAAAGAGCCAGAATAATAAAACCAAACCTCAAGATGTCAAGTTGTGGATGAGCGTGTGGGGCTTACCGGTCAGGGGAGCAAGTGACAATCTGAACTGAAATGTTATACTTGTTCTCCATGGGTAATCCCGCTTTGGTCACCTAATCAGAGAGAGAGAGGGTCGCACAGTGAGACTAGAGAGACTTGTGTTTCGGCCTCTCCTGGGAGCACTTTGATGATTGCCTTGACTTTCTTTTTCAATGTTCAGCGACTCTCTGTTAACAGCTAGCATATAAACAACTGTAAAACCAGTATCAGTAAAAGTGCACATGCTTAAACACATATTTGTTATCAGCCTGTGCGCAAAATCCTCATACAAGATAAAAGACTGAACGGCTGTTATCCGGGATACTGTGAAACATTGTGTACTTTTGATATCTGATGAAATGGCTAAAAGTCGAAAACATAATGACCAAAAATGCAGATAAGGGACTAGACGTTTTGAAGTACGCTTTCTTTCGGGATGGAAAAATTCCAGGCAGCGAAGGCATGAAAAGCGTGAATAGGAAAAAATGTATAACAAAGAGGTATCATTTGAAACTTTTGGTGTAGATTACTGACATAAATGTAAATGTTCACTAATTTAATATTTTCATATGACAAAATTGCTATGGATAGACATTTATGGAGTTATTATGTTGACATGCTACATATAGTATCCTTTGAAATTACAACAGCAGGAAAATAATTGGGTGTGCAGAGTTTCTCCTTAAATCACATCACCATACAGTGGCTGAGGTCACATGTGCAGTTACCCCCTCCCTGCAATCCCTCTGCTCAGATTTACCTCAAATGTTTGTGGCAGCCAATGGACATCAGTAATTGGTGCTTTGTGGTTGTGCTCAAAGGCAGACACGGCGCTGTGGCGGACGACATTCATCTTATTCTCTTTCCCCTGATGGAGGTGAGACACATGGGGCACAGTCAGGGACAGTGAGTTTCAACATGGAGTTTGTGATTCAAGTGATTCAAACAATTTTGTACTCTTTTTGAGCGCAATATTACAGTAGAGACCTTCATCGGGCAAATTGCTGTTATTTTATTTTGCTGTTTTTTCAAATCAACTTATACTGTTTCCACCACATTGCTTTCATTTGGTGAGCCATTGTCCTCATGTGAACAGAGCCCAGATTTTAATTGCTCGTTTCACAGATAAGCCCTGCAACAGGTGCGTGGCGAGCGAGGCTTTCTCAGCGCCACACATTAATGTAAAAAGCTTTTCGCTGATACCGCTGGCTGATGTTTACAGTGCAAACACAAAGCAGAAGTGATTTCCATGTGTGCAATGGAGGGTTGGTGTAACAGCTGGACCGTGTGCGCCCATGCTGTTGACTCTGGAGAATGAAGCGCAAACAAGGACAAAGAGAACGGAGGGAGGTACGAGGGGTGGAGAGGAAGAGGCAATAGAGGAGGAAGTGCAGTGTTGAGTGGGAACGGGGCAGCTGCTCCACTGTAGAGCCCATAAAACACACAAAGCAAATGAGGACTGGATGATCGGGGCATATGTGCCCATTTCAATCATGCAGCCAGAGCCGGTGCTGGCCCTTCTGGGGCCCTAAGCAAAAATCCACACGGGGGCCCTACAGTAGCTATTCGATGAAGAGAGAATCCATTTATGGTCAAAACAGTTCCACTGTTCCAGGGCAGAAGCAGAACATACAGACCTCAATTCAGGCCCTGCCCCCTGTGTGAGAGCCACTAACCACTAAGCCACTGTGAGACTGGTATTTAGGACGACTACTAGTCTATTTCCCTTTTTAAAATAGTAAATGGCAAATGGTCCCATTCTCTCACCTCTGGTCCCTGACCCACAGATTGGGAACCGCTGATTTAAAACCTGCTCCTGGCGGTTGTTTCTGTCTGAGCACTGAGAATTAGTCTGTGAGTCGCCCAATTCGTTTTAGATTGTGCACATTCAGAGAACCAGAGTTACTGTAAGTTACTGTGATCATGAGAACCATGTGGATTCAACTCAACAAAAAGGCCACGGACACGGCTTTACTCTCGTCCACTCGCCAAACTGCTGTCCTGATGCCCCAGACTCACCAGCACAATAAGAAGAGAGTTCAACCTCTTAACTCCCGCCTGAACCGAGAGCATTTTCTCCAGTTCAGCTTTACCCAAATCCTGTAGGCCAGTGTAACACCTCATTTGAAAGCTAAGACCTACAAAACTATATTGATCTTTTTCCTCACGTCATCAGATTTTTTTTCATCATTTTTGTCAATTTTTTGTGACTTTTTTGTCACTTTTTCGTCCAATTATTCGCATTTTTTTTGGTCAAATTCTTATCACTTTTTTGTCCATTTTTTGTCACATTTTTTTTTTCAAATTTTTGTCCATTTTTGTCTTTTTTTTGTAAATTTTTTGTTCCTTGTGTCACATTTTCATCCTTTGTTTTCGTTTCAGTTTTATTGCTATACTCACACCTTTTTTCCAGAGGCTTTTGGATTGGGGTTAAGCTGGAGAAAATGTGCTCGGTTCAGGTGGGAGTTAAGGGGTTAAATGAGAGAGAGGCCCAGAGTTGCAGCCCAGAGTCCGCGCAGGGAAAACATGAGAGCAGCGCTCGGGACACGGGTGACATGATGCAGCCGCGGAGGAGCCGCGCATGAGGCGAAGCACCGGGAGACAGACGGCCGAGCGGGACACGAGCGGAGAAGCACTCGCGCTTTGGAAGAGACCGGGGGAAGGCAGTCGGTCTCTCCTGCTCATTCACTTCACCAGACTACTCCGTGTTGGTGTTATATGTGGCGAAGTAGGCGGAGAGTGAGTGCGCGCTGGAAGAGCCTGTCCCCGTAACAAAGCGTTGATTAATCAGTGAAACAACAACCGTAGTTTGACTGAGATGCGGGGCCCTTGCAGCCGCGGGGGCCCTACGCACCTTGCGTAGTCTGCGTATAGGAAGAACCGGCTCTGCATGCAGCCCAGTGGAGGAGGTGACGGAGGCTCAGGCCTTTAGATTAGGGTGATATAACACTACAAACCGCTGGGCGAGAGGTGGCCCCTGAAATCAATATTGTAGGCTTTGGTTTTAAAACAAACTTGGCCTTGTTGTTGTGAGTATTTATAGAGTGAGTGAGGGGTAAGTGCTGGTTGGTGGGGTGATGGCACAGATTAGCAGCCTCGCTACCATCAGTCTACCCCAGGGCAGCTATGGCTACAATAGCTAGAATAGAAAAATGACTACATTGTAGAGCTTTGAGGAAGTTGAGAAACTCAGGCTTGTAAAACAGACTGCAATACTTAATAAATACTTACATACATGTTCAATATTCCAATGAATAGCATTCACTGAATGACTTAAAGGGACTATACAGTTTAAAAATGTTAAAATTAAGTATTTTTCTCCTCCTACATGTTCCAACAATGTCCTAAGGTGTAGAATGAGCCCAGACCTATTCACCCCAACTGCCTCTAAAATCCTGCACTGTCACTCAAAAAAGGTGACCTGAGATGGCAGTAGTGAGTATAAAATGGCTAACTTGCATCTAGCCCCTTTAAAAAAGGTTGAGATAGTCAGTAAACTAAACCAGTGTGTAGCCTCCTTTATTCTTATAGCCATATATGGTTAACTGTATTCAAAGGCCCTGTATCTAATAATTTCTCATTTTCAAACTGAAAAGGGGAGCTCTAGTTCATCTTTATTTGTTACTTGTGGTTCATTTTTTTTTTCTAACTGTCCTAATACATTCTGAACGTCCCAATCCTTTGTGACAATGAGTTTATACCAAGCATTTTACCCCCTTTCAGGAGGCAGAGTAGCACAGTAATAGTATGTACATACAAAAACCTGCTTTGTTTTTAGCATCTGTGTAACTCATGGAAACCATCGCTAAAAATACGGCACGCAGCGACCCCCCCTTTGGATTCCACTCTAAATCTGTTTGAAAATTGGGAAAAATGGAGACAGCACCTTTAACCATTGAGCCATTCTCGCATGTTTTCATATGTGCTGTACTTTTAAGATCTAGATTTGACCGCTTATTACAGCTTGGGGATGCTTTAAAAAGTAGCATTAGGCCTTCATATCCAGATTTAATGACAGAGCGGGCATACAAAAAAAATCAAGTCAACATATCATCATCTGGCATCTTACGGAGTGCAGCTTGTCCGAAAATATGTCTCTCTTTTTTTTTGAATGAACCACAGTGACATCACCAGAAGCCAAAGAACTACAGTAACTGATACCACATGTACTACTCTGAAAGACACAAAATCCTACACATTGCATGGGGACCGGATTCATCTACTTACAAAAGCCTTAGTGTTGACGGGCCCGTTTCTCCCAGCAGGCTGTATCGCTTGTAGCTGCGTGACGAAAGCAGAAATGTCCCATAAAACGACCTGAAAGTAGCGCACACAGTTCAAAATCAGTACAATGCATGTGACATAACAAGGTAACAGGATAACGGCAGTAGTAAACTATGATCACAATGTATATAGAACAAGAAAGGAAACGTGGATCCATTACCTGGCCATTCACACAGCCGCCGACAATGATGTTCGGGTCAGAAGGGGAAAATTCGAATACTAAAATATCATCGGGGCATTCGAGCAACAACTGCAAAACAAAACAAAAAAACGAGAAGCAGACTTTCAATATAAAATTAGGGAACATAATTGAAGCATTTTCCGAACCTTCAGCTTTAACCTGTCAATTCCTAACCCTGAACCAGACATTGAGATCAAAACTATAAATATAACTAACATAATTATAAAAATCTCCAAGGAACACCATCTCCTTTCTTGAGCTCATCCACTTGGACAAAACGCAGAGAATTTACTGAGTCTCATTAAATGTCAGCAGTGACTTCTGGGTTGTGCTTTATTATGTTAAATGACTCCACCAGAGAAGAGTGAAACCGGAGCGTGGCCGACGTCATGCAGAACTCACATTACCCCTGAGTGATTTAGCAGATCACATGTATTGATTATGCGTCTAGGTCAAATCAATTCAATGTCTCAAGTTTTCCTGCCGCAGATAGGGCTATCTATCAGATGACAACACATGACTCTCTGTAAAGATTGTTATGGGAGGGTACTTGACTTAATAATCATAGTTCAAAATAATATATTGAGGAAATGTGTCCCAGAAACTCAGATGGAGATAGAAGATGGAAAAATACTGTCCATTAACATCACATGCTTGTTATGAGGTCTTAGGTCATCTCAAAACATGCAATGGATTGATGGCAGACAAACTATTTGAAATGATTTGTGTACCTGAGGAGTATCAGGATCCACAAAACTGTAGAAAAGGATGAAGGAGGGCGTGACTGGTTTTCGGGACTCCTTCACTGCCGTTACAGAGATGGCTACAACACCTGAAATAAGAACATGATCAAATAGAAAACTCCCTCAAAATAACTATACTTACAATGGCTTCAATAAGTATTCATACCCCTCTATCTACACCCATGGTCTGAAAACGTCACATTGATTTTTGTTTCACTTTCACAGTCTCACCACAGTGTCTGTTATAACATATTATTGTATTGTAAAGTGTGAATTTTGAATTTATGATGCACTTAGTCTGGAGGATTGGACTTTGTTTTTGGACCTGCGTATTTGACCTTTCAGTGACCCGGTGACTGCTTGCGTGGTGAGCACAGCGCCTTTACACTCCATCCAGAAAACCTGAAGTAAAACTGATGTTGAAGCATCATAGAGGCCACCTGAATGTAAAGTAACCATCCATACTGTTTCACTGAATGGTCAAATACGCACTAATATTCACTTTTTTTTCCTATTTTTTTTTTTTTACATAAATGTTGCATAATCCACCAAGAGACCTTTTGAAACGACTGCATGGATTCGACTCGTTTACCATAGAGAGTTGGGTGCCAGTTGAGACAGCTGATGTTCTTGTCTTTGATATGCTTCTGGTCTGTGAAAGTCTGACAGAGCTTTAACCCTTCGGCCGCCTGCATTGACCAGTCACCCTCGTCACTGTCCACGCCCTGATCTATCCAGTCATCACAAAAGATATTCATAATGGTTTCCAGTTGTAGAGCTTGCATGACCCTGTAAGGAAACGCAGCCTGGGTAAAGGGAATCCCAATGTGATACGGTATTTTACCTCCAAAGTAAAGTACTGACCGTGGTGTGACTGTATCCAAGAAATTCTTCAAGTTTTCAGATTGTAATAGCTCTTTGCATTCTTCCTCTGGGAATTGTTCCGGCTTGTATTGTGTGCACATATTTTTATTACGTTTCCTAAAGAGAAAAATATGGAAAACATGGTTTGTCAAATTATGATGAGCAAATTTGAGATTACACATTGTTTATTTTTGCTGTATAAAAACCTTTTATCAGTAATATGAACACCAGTTTTATATCCTGTAGTCATGGCAAACAACAGCTCATGAAAATTTGACTGTAATACAGAGTTATTCATTATTTCTCTCCATTATATAAGTGTATGTTGTTGTAGCTTGCCCCAGGTAGACACATTTGCAGTGTTTAGTAAATGATGATCTTCCAGCAGCTTACCACAGCGTCTGACTGCTGCTGCTGTGGAGCTGGGGGACTGCCTGCATCCCACAGTCCCTCTGCATCTGTTTAATGCTGAATCTGCTGTCCTGGTACGAAGCACACTCCAGGTAGCCATCTTTAACATCTGCAGCGCTGCGGTCAGAGAAACACACAGCTGCGCCAAACTTGCGCCGCACTCTGGAAAACTTGAACCACAACTGGGAACGGGAGAGAAATTGGTAATAAAAAAATATATGGATGAAACAACCACAGATCGATTAATCGCGACCAGTTGATTATGTAAAAACAGTAAGTACAACATGGTAACTGAATGAAAATGCTAGCCATGTGTCCAGGTAATTTATAATCCTTATACTGGGTTAAGGGTTAGTTAATTACTAAATAATTTAGGCGTGTGTGTAAATTAGGTGTGTAATAAAAATGTAGTACCTTTTCTCGTGTTTCTTTGACAGACTCCTCCTCGATCTCTACCTCACTGCCAAGAGAGACCCATGGTATAGGTTCAGGAGTTTTGCATATTTCAATGACAGGTTCTTCTGGTGAAGGAGGTTTTGGAGGCTGTGGCTGGTGAAAATGTAAAAAAAAAAAAAAGATTTAGCTCACTGTAGTGTAAACTTTCAGCCATTTTTTTATGTTAAGCCACAATGAAAAGAGAGGCTCACAGTGAGTAATTTGTCCTTGGCTTCTGGTGTGAGAACCAAATAGAAGTTATTACCATAGGTGAAATTCCTGTCATACACCAGCAAGAGTTCATCCTCTGGATACTCCTGCCAATAAAAAGAAAGTATGGTACATTTTTAGGAATAATGTATTTTTTACTCACATCACAGGACAGTTTGTCTCTTAGAAAATGTGGTGTTGCTTTAGACACAGCAACATATACAATGTTACGTTCCGCAGTTTGGCTTTAATTCAATCTAAATTAATACATCTTTAATTTACTCTACGACTGAATCAACCAGTTTGAAACCATCCTTTCTGCGGCTGGTCACTGTTCCCACAACTTGCTAGCTGTCTGTGCAGTGACGTCAAAGTTCTCTGGGTTATTGTCTGAAAGGTACACATGACAATAGCCCCCCTCACCTGAATGATCTTCTTAACAGGGCTGAAATCGGACACGGCGGCCCTGTTCCTCATGTCCTGTAGGATGTCATCCTTTAGCAGCAGCTTGTAGGGACTGTCCGCTGTCACATCCTCGTCAGCCTCACATTCAAACAGCACCTGGGTCACGGTGGTCAGGACCAGGGGGAAGATGTCTTCAGGGTGTTCTTTGTGGGTCATGGAGGTGGGAGAAAGACAGATGTTAGGATTATGTTTAGGCTTTGCAAAATGAATACTACTCAAAAGGTTGATCGTGGAGTTCTGTTAAGCAAGGCGAGCAGCACATCGGGTCATCAGACAAATCCAATTCATGCTGCTACTAGAACATACATAGAGTGACAAAATGAGACATCATTTCCCCCCCCGCTGTGTCTGATGATCAAACGCACAGCACCTCTGATCTTTCGAAGCCCCTCCCCATAGTCTGGACCACCCCACCGCAGTATCACAAGATGAAACAGTCTCTGAAAGCACACGCCGTCCAAAAATGTGCGGAAGTGCCGCTGTTTTGGTCTGGTATGCAAAGATATGAAACAATAATGCTGAGAGTTACCAAACGTGTTACTGGCATAAAACCCACAACCACATAAGCATTTTATGAAATCATATCTATGGCCCATCAGTGACACTCTTTTAAGAACACGCTGTACAGTAAACACGGTTGTGCATAATCACTGCTTGTGGTCTGGGTCTTCAAAGCCTCTTCACAAGGTTGCAGTAGGGGACGCTTAAGTAACCACTTCCAGCTGGGTGTGTCAACCTTCCCCACTCACACCACTTAGGCCTCATGCCAAATCATTGTAGTGGAAACTCACACCCCTCATTTCACCCAGGCTATGTGTCAACTATACATGCCACTTGCATTCATGGGAAGTATTTGCTTGAGAGACAAACAGCGTGAAGTGCAATGTCCCATGACCCCAAGAATGCAATGAGCAGGGAGCATAATGAAGGATATTTTTAAGATGTCTGGGCGTCTCAGTAAGAAGTTTAGTTTTTTTCAGTCATAGGCCCGTACAGTATTTCTATAATTATACTTACCACAGGAATAATACGGAATAATACAAAGAAAAAAACCTGTGCCCTTTAAACAATACTAAGTGGCCTAATTCCTACAATGGCTAAATTAATGGGAAAATCAGAGCCTCTCATATATATAACTTTGTGTGTCTTCAACCTACCAGCTTCCTCAACTGCTTCTGGCACCTTATTTGACTTTCCTGAATGCAAAAGCCATGGGGTTAGCTCGCCTCATTCACTACACTCACAAGTCACAGTAGACAATCACATTAGCTAAGTGCTTCTTCATCACTGACCTTTCCCTTGCACCTTATTACCCGCTTTGCCCTTGCCTTTCTTGGGAGCCATACTGGATCAAATCAACAGGAAAAGGAGACGTGGGTGTATTTACCATGGCCTGCCTGAAAAAAACATCTAATAACAACAACAACAGCACAAATGAATGCAATCGAGTTATATCAACCAGGGGCAGTACGGTCTAGGACCCTTGGGGGTACTTGAGCACTTAGCAGGGGGTACTTGGAATAAAAAAAGAAAGTGAAACTGAGTAGAATTTCAATGTTTTTCAGTAAAAGGTTTGATTTTGAGAGTAATTTAGCTTAATTTTGAACACAACACACTATTAAATACTGAGTGATCTCAGTTTAGTTGGTTACTTTGTAATAATATTGGCAAGATCCTCGAGGTAGGGGGTACTTGGAGTATAAATGAATGACACAAGGGGTACCCAAGACAGAAAAGGTCGGGAACCCCTGGCCTACGTGATGACGGTAGGCGTGGAGTGGACATAGGCTTTGTCAGGGAGGTTGTCAATGCAAGTGGCGCCATCTTCTGGAGAGTAAGTGAAATGCCACCGCTGCATAGTTATTTATTCTAAAGTGTTTTTTAAGCTGTGGTGTTGCATTATCTCCTTTTATCCACTTTTTTAGTTGCATTTGCATCCTCGTGTTCGTCCCTTTCTTCAAGAAGCCTTTAGGTAAAAACCAAACTGGAGAGAATGTGCTCGGTTCAGGCGGGGGTTAAGAGGCTAACCTAGTGGGGAAATTAGCAAAACAACGCGAAGAGACAACTTCTGAACATGCACATATTATTGATTATTGATTTAATAATAGTTTGACAAACAACGCATGATGTATTTTTTTTTTTTTTTTTACCGCTTTCTTGAACCATTGTAGTTTGTTGAACTCCACACTTCCGACTCGAGCAGCGGCGGCGCGGTTGTTTGGTTGCCACGGGTTACGGGGGTGGCGCTGATTTTGAGTGACACCTGAGACAACCAATCAGAGACCGGTAGTAAACTGACGAAGCAAGAGTCACCTGCCAGAGCTGCCTGTCCAGTTGAGAACTCTTCTGACAGGACAGCGTTGTAAAGTTGTACAAGTCGTGTAATAATAGTTCTCTGTGAAAGACTAAAGTTGGGGGGAAAAAAAAAAAGTTTAGCATTTAGCAGACATCTGACCGACAAACAGGTGCGTAAATACAATTACATTTCTTCTCTTCAAACATAAAGCTGTAGACTAAGGTTATTCTAAGTAACCAATCTGTTTCTTTTCACTTGGCTCAGTTCCATTCTAGTGTATTTTCTGTACTTTTAAAGGCTCTTATCTGAAAACCTGCTTGCTAGGCTGAATGTGTGTTTGTTTTTATGGTGGAAACTTATAGAGTTTCTGGGATCTTGCTCTGTGAATAATTAAACACACAAACTCAGGTAAGCCAGCCAAGGCTAGCCATACACCTGACTTCCTTATTTGGATGCCATCATTTCTCAACATAGTCAGGCTGTTTTGCTGCTTTTTCTCAGAAGTGACATCCAGTGAGAAAGAATATATAGCAATAATATATAATTTATTCATGCATGATTTTTCCTGTCTTGAATTAGGTGCTAGACAAACAGCACACCCTAAGTAAATCCTGCCTGTCGAAACACAATTTTCCAAATCTTGTGACCCAATGGCTTGTCTTGACATGTTTCTCTTTTCCTTTGGTCTAAAAATACAGTGCACACTTTTTCCAATCCACTCATGGACTATGCACAAACACTGGGCAACATGTTGTAATACCGTTATTGTCATTCATTTGGTTTTTCACGTAGTTCATTGTGTTTATGGAATTTTGTCGTACAATTTCTTTCATGTAAAATTGGAAAACAAATCAATATCAGTTGCAAGCAAAGTTACTGACTCATGATTACATACTGTAAATAAATATAGCAAGTATGTGGACTGGCAGGTTCCTTCTTTTCAGAATCTCTAATATGTAAACCTTACAGCTTTTTGAGCGTTTGTTTTTTCTCTGATGCAGGGTAGTTCTGGAGCCATGGAGGAATCTTCAGACCCATATGACGATTATGTGGTAAACGGTGATCCAGGGGTACAACATAAGCACCAGTCTCTTAGAAGGAAGATTAAATATTATTTCATGAACCCTTGTGAGAAGTTTCATGCTCGAGGCCGCAAACCCTGGAAACTCTGCTTGCAGATTGTCAAAATAGTCATAATCACAATCCAGGTGGGTTTTGTTTTGGTTAAATAGAACTGTCACAGATTGGTCTAGATTTGACTTGACTTTTCTGTTCCAGTTGGTCTCATTTGGGCTCAGCAACCAGATGGTTGTCACATTTAAAGAAGAAAATTTGCAGTCATTTAAGCACCTTTTTCTCAAGGATTTTGCTGATGGCCATATGGATACCTATGCAGTTTACAGACAGGCAGATACATACGACCACATTGATTACATTATCGAACAGGTGATTACATTTACTTGTGTATTGCATTTTCTTTTGAGCAGTAAATCTCAGTTTGGTCAATAAATAAAAAATAATAAATGTTTTTTCAGTATAGACTGTTACATAACACAACCGTCGGAAACCATGAATATGAGAAAAATGGCACTCGATACACATCCTTGGAATTATGTCAAGCCTATTACAGGAACGGCACGATATACCCAGGAAATGAGACCTTTGAAATTGATGCAGAGGTGAAAAATGGTGAGTGTCACATATGTCATCTAAAATGCCAGGATTTTCACCACAATAGTCAAAAATGTGCAGGGGGTGGACCTTCCAGACCGCTCTTAAAAACAGGATATCACATGACTGTAATGTTCTTACACAGCTGTTCCTCCAAAACTGTGACTCATCAAGAAATACTGTATGTAGGATAGAATAGGATGGTTAAGATTACATTAATTTCATCTTAAGTCTTGACTATTCAATATCATTTCAAATATTTTTTGTTGCTACAGACTGCTATGACATATATCCAATGCACAATGGCCTCCCTCATTTTGAATTGTATTTTAAAAGGTGAGTTTAAAAAAAAGCCAGGCTGTACATTTTACTTAAAGAGAAAACTGTTGCATTTGATTTTTTTGTTTTTGTTTCAGGATGCTCTCTGTCAACATTAAATTTGTTCTCAAGGCGATTAATTTACAGACCGTGCGGCATAGGGAGTTGCCCGACTGCTATGACTTCACTGTTTTGGTTGGTAACATTCTTGTGACTTGGGAATCCGTCTTGCTTACATAATAACTACCTTCATTTGGTTTAGTTTCACTTCTACTTCAAAACAAATAGGTTACACTAATTTTCACCCATTTTACATAGCCTACATATATCACACCTGACTAATATCCAGTATGAAGTGACTTGCTTGTTTCACAGTTGTAGTACATCATTTTGCAGATAACCTTTGACAATCAGGCGCACAGTGGACGGATAAAGATCGATTTGGACACAGATGTGGAGATCAAAGAATGCAGAGACTGGAAAGTCACTGGAGCGTGTGAGTTGCTGCATCATGATCCACCTGTTTACTCTTTTCATCAGAAAGTAATGTTTTGTGTTCCCTCAGCTGCGAGAAACATGACCCTGACTGTGCTGTTTGACTGCTTCATTATTATTACATGCATCACTTCCTTCAGCCTCTGTCTCCGCTCAGTCCTCAATGGGATTCGACTACAAAGGGTAAACCTTTTTTAATTGTTGCAACTTCCTATCAGTAATTCTTATTAATAGAGGTGTAATAATATCTGTCTAGCAATGTGGTATCATTACACGAATATGCTTTTAAAAAAAAAAAAAAGTCATTTCATCAGTGTTTAAAAGGTGTTGTTTCTCACAAAGCACATCAATCCATCCATTTTCTTCCGCTTTCTCCGGGCCGGGTTGCAGAAGGCAGCAGTCTCAGCAGAGATGCCCAAACTTCCCGATCCACACACACCTCCTCCAGCTGTTCTGGGGGGGCGACCAAGAGGCGACACTAGGCCAGCTCAGAGACGTAGTCCCACCAGCGTGTCCTGGGTCTTCCACGAGGCCTTGTCCCAATAGGACATGCCTGGAACACCTCCCATTGGAGGCATCCAAAACAGATGCCCGAGCCACCATAGCCTCCTTTCGATGTGAAGGAGCAGCGACTCTACCCCGAGCTCCTCCCGGGTAACTGAAGCTCCTCAACCTATCTTGAAGGGTGCGCCCAGCCACCCTGCGAAGGAAGCTCATTTCAGCCGCTTGTATCTTGTTCTTTCGGTCATTACCCAAATCTCATGGCCATAGGTGAGGGTGGGAACGTAAATCGATTGGTAAATTGAGAGCTTTGTCCCCCGATTCAGCTCCCTCACCACCCAACAGTCCGATACAGCGACCACATCACTGTCCCTCACTCATGAACAAGACCTGAGATACTTGAACTCCTCCACTTGAGGCAAGGACTCTCCACCTGAAGAGGGGAAACCACCTTTTTTCCGGTGGATATTCACAGCCTCAGATTTAGAGGTGCTGATCCTCATCCCGGCCCCTTCCCACTCGGCTGCAAAACGTGCTGAAGGTCCTGATTTGATGAAGCCAAAAGAACAACATCGTCTGCGAACAGTAGAGATGAGATCCTGAGGCTCCCAAACCGGACACCCTCCGGCCCCTGGCTGCGCCTAGAAATTCTGTCACTAAAGGTAATGTTCAGAACCGGTGACAAAGGGCAGCCCTGGCGGAGACCAACACGCTCTGGGAACAGGTCTGACTTACTGCCGGCAATGCGAACCAAGCTCCTGCTGCGGTCATACAGGGAACGGACAGCCCTTAGCAGAGGGCCCTGGACCCCATACTCCCGGAGCACCCCCCACAGGGCACCACGAGGGACGCGGTCGAGCGCTTTCTCCAGGTCCTCAAAACACATGTGGACTGGTTGGGCGAACTCCCACGAACCATCGAGTACCCGATGAATTGGTGTAGAGCTGGTCCAGTGTGCCACGACAGGGACGAAAACCGCATTGTTCCTCCTGGATCCAAAGTTCGACTATCGGCCGGATCCTCCTCTCCAGCACCCTGGAGTAGACCTGCAATGGCAATTTTTTTTTTACTATGCAGTTGAAACAGTGGTGCATTTTAAGCCCTAGAACTTTTTCCTAAATTAATAAAGAATAATGTATTGTAACATGCCTCTTTTGTAATATGTACGTTTGTTATTGTTCCACATAGGAATATAATCAATACTGCAAGAGTTACACTCTGAAAGAGGTCTCCTGGTCTGACAAGTTGGAGTTTGTAAATGGGTGGTACATCCTCATTATTGTCAGCGATGCATTATCTATTATTGGCTCCATTCTTAAAATCGAGATACAGACAAAGGTAAAAAGGCAATATAGACATGCAATGTTTGAACTTTGTCATTATTCATCATACCATCATAATCTTCATGATGTGTTTATTGTTGTAGGTCCTTACAAGCTATGACGTCTGCAGCATCTTCCTCGGAACAGGAACCATGTTTGTCTGGATTGGTGTCATCCGCTACTTGGGATACTTTAGAAAATACAACGTACGGACAATGTTATATCACGATGTTATATCACCAGTATCGACAATGAAAATGGACCATTTTGTGCGGATACTGTATGTTCAGACATTTTAAGCAAACTTTGCTATTTGCTTATGTTTTTTTGTCCAGATTCTGATCTTGACCCTGAGGGCAGCATTTCCAAATGTGATCCGCTTCATCTGCTGCGCTGGCATTATCTACATTAGCTACTGTTTCTGTGGTTGGATTGTGCTTGGTCCATATCATGAGAAGGTGAATCTTATTTTGGTTCCAGTTCATCAGAGTTTTTATTCTGACACATTAACCTTTCTTTCATTTTCAGTTCCGGACACTGAACACTGTCTCAGAGTGTCTGTTTTCGCTGGTCAATGGAGATGATATGTTCCCCACCTTCAAGGACATGGGTCAGAAGAGCAGGCTGGTGTGGACTTTTAGCAGAGTCTACCTCTACACCTTTGTCTCACTGTTCATCTACATGGTGCTCAGCCTGTTCATCACCATCATCACAGACACATACGACACTGTCAAGGTAGAAATTGGCTTCTTTTGCGTATTTGTGTTGTAGAAATGTAGTCCTCATTTTGTATGCAATCCTCATTTTTAGCAACAGCAGAATGGAGTTCCAACCTCGGACCTTCAGAAGTTTTTGTCAGAGTGCAATGACCTACCAAATTCTGGGGCATACAGGCTTGAAGAGAGCACAAACTGCTTTTTGGACTGCTGTGCACATCCAAGGCTCTGGTAATCTATTATCCTATTCTATTAAGGGACCACAAACAAACAAAAATCATGACTGTTCTTACGTATCTAGTGCCCAATAAGCCATCAAAATGTCTGCAAAGACGAATAGAGCCAACTTAAAAAAAACTTAAATATGAACTGTTAAACTACTAAATCACAAGCATTGAGAAGATGCTTGGAAAGGTTTAAATCATCATTAACCATTTTTATACAAGACAATGTCACTCCCCGTCTATGACCAGGCTCTACTTACCATGCAATGTCTTGTGTCACTTTATGGATCTGCACCTTTGAGCCATAACAAATCCTTATAGATACAGATTTTGTTGTTTGTAGAGGACAATATATTTTCTAAATAATTGCATTTTTTTGTTGTTATCATTGAAAAGATTTAGACTTTATTTTTCAAATTAAATGCTATGTATTAGTAATCCAAGGATGTTAACATTTGCTCCTTTTCTTTCCTTCTAGGTTTAGGCATCCACACGAGACACTGGTATCAGAAGCATAATAAATCTTTGTTGTGGATGTAATTTGTGTATTAAGTGGTGTCGTTTGGGGACCCCAGGAATCAAAGAAGTCATTGCTGAAGTCAAATTACCTTTTATCATCGACTGGAGCTCAATTCTGTATGAAGTACTCACATTATTGTTTATTTTATAGAAAATGCACATGTCACTTAAAATGTTTACAACACTGTATGTATTTAAATAAATTAAATGTTAATAAGAGTTTTATTTCTCAAAAATGTGTAAAGTAAAGAAATACATTTTAACCCTCATAACTATTCCATGTGGGGTCAAGATGGCGCTCCATGGAGTCAGTCTGGTTTCGGTTGAGCAGCAGCAGGAGGCGGCGAAACGTGTTGCTCCTTCATCAGACAGATTTTTTCTTACGTTTCCTAAAGAGAAAACATGATTTGTCAAATTATAATATACAATGCAAATTTGGGATTAAATTACAAAGAAATATTGCCTAAGAATAAACAACCAATTTTTTTTTTTCACATTACACATTGTTTATTTTTGCTGTATAGAAACCTTTTATTAATAATATGAACGCCATTTTTATATCCTGTAGTTATGGCAAACAACAGCTCATGAATATTTGACTGTAATACACAGTTGTTAATTATTTCTCTCCATTAGATAAGTATTTGTTGTAGCTTGCCCCAGGTAGACACATCTGCAGAGAAAGAGACCGCCCTCGGAGTGTGAGGAAGAGTTTTGTTATATATTTTAGCTCACTGTAGTGCAAACTTTCAGCCATTTTTGATGTTAAGTCACAAAAGAGAAGCTCACAGTGAGTTATTTGTCCTTGGTTTCTAGGAAATGTGGCTTTGCTTTAACTACACGTAGCCAATAGGCTTTTAGGTTTAATTATGTCTCATCCTCCTCCAAATGGGTCCGCCTGCTTTTGCTTTCATTGTATTTCGAAAAGCAACAGGCCTATGCAAAATCAAAGATTGAGTTTTTACATAGCCTATTGTGTACTGTTGCAATATAAAACATATTATTTGTTTTTTTCATTTGTCTATATGAGACATTCACTCGATACACTGTCAGCAAATAAAATAAAACAATTAACCTTTATTGATTAGGTTGAATCCTTTTACTGCGTACCAGTGCGTACCGGCCCACTTAAAGCACTGCCCGCGATCAGCATCTGGCTTTCGCTCTGCTCACGTTCACAAACACTTCGTGCGCTCTGGCCATGTGACCTGCCGTTTACGCACGGCTATTCCGGGAGATCTGTATGTGTGCGCTCCTGCCAAATGTGCACAGTGCGTTCTGTGGACATAGCGCGGCTCGTGTAAGATAAGATTTGATTAGATAAGATAAGATAAGATAATCCTTTATTGATCTCACAATGGAGAAATTCACTTGTTACCATCCATGCAGGCTCAGACTCTGCGGTGCGAGGACATTACCAGACTGGCACAAACAGATGCCTAAAGATGGCCAATGTACAAGTGCCCGCGCCGACCATTGCTATGTAAAGCCAGCAGGGGCTTGGTGGAGAGTTGGTTACCTGTTGTTCATTTAAGCCTAACTGAGCCTGCTGATGCCATATCTGCCTCATGACCCAGCGGCATATTGACTGTTCGCCAGTTTGCTGAACTTACAGTAAGTTGCGCCCATATGAGGATGATGTCACAGACTGGACAGCGAAAATGACACCCTCTCCCCCTCTCCAGCAAAGAGAATCTACAATTTGTAAAACTTTTTTAGCCATAGACTGTATGTTTTTAGCATTGGAATCCTTCTGTTACGCAAACACCCACCAGCCCATGCGTAAATCTGTGTCTGGCAGTCTGGAACCAGCAGCGCCACTTTTAAGGCTCCTCAGACCCCAGACATATTGGCCACGTTTTCTGCGCGTTGATGAACCTGTTCTCCTTAAACGTGTTTCCTTTTTGAAGCGTTTTGACATATATTGCACTGAAGGTGAATTGGAGCGGCCACACCGAGCTGTGCTTGACGCGCGCCAGGGGCAACGCACAAGACGCATTTCTCAAAATAGAACCAAATTTTGCCACGCGTGCGTTAAGCGTTGTGTGATGCGTCGCCAGTTTGTTTGGTCCCTGAGCCACAGCCTGTCAGGAGTTTATCTCACAGCTTAAAAACTTAGATGCACTTAACTTTTATTTGTGCTGTTTTCCTCAACGAGCAAGTTTCACTTCCGGGTATTTGAGCTGACTCAGAAAAGGATTCAACGTCCTATCAATAAAAGCTTAAAATTGCATTTTCCTTTTTTGCATACTCGATTATGAAGTAGTAGGCTATTTGTCAGATACAGGGAAATTACAAAACAAATCATAATCTTTTTTTCTATATTGCAACAGTGCAGAAAATGTAAAAAACACAATTCTTGATTTTGCATTTCCTTTTAAAATTGAAAAATAATCGCATTTTGGCTTTAATTTACTCTCAATTAGACTAATGGGGAGACCTGGGCTATTTGTCATATTGCTTTTTACAGCCACACTAGAGGGCGCTATACACTCGTACTGATATATCCTATCATTTGTGTATTGGTATTCCGCTTCTCTTCCAATAATAATTTTCTCATTTGCACTGAAGAAAGCTTTCCTTTTGTTAGTGCCACAACAAAAGACACTGATCTGAAAGACTAAGATGTTAGCTTTTATTTGAGCCATTTTAGATCTTACACGCTAAAGCCATTTGTTAGCTAGCTTACGGTTAGCCTATTTGTCACAAAAAAGGAGGGGTTAATTGTCACGTGGGGTATTAATGGTGGGTCATTTATTTTGTGTTAAATACGTTTTTCTGATCACTTTATTTTAACAGCTATAGAGACTCTATGTTTGGGTCATTTTAGTGAATTTGAACATTTTACATCTCAGAGCATTTTGCCAAAAAAATCAACATTTAGTTCAAATGAGTGAATGCACACGTTTTATTGCATTGTGACTGCTTTTTTTTTGTCCTTTCACCTCCTTTAGTCTCCTTTATGTCCTTTAGTTTATAAAATTTCAACTTAACAACAAAACCTCCATTAATAACAATAGTGACAACCAACCCCGCGACTTGTGACAACTTGCCCCGCACATGGGGCACACTGTCACAGTCGACTTTATTGTGTTTGACGGTTGATGACTATTTACAATGAAAACCAAATAAATAAAAACATTATGTAAACCTGTGCCCTTTAAACAATACTAAGTGGCCTCTACAATAACATTAAAACATAGAGAGCCTCTCATATAATTAACTTTGTGTGTCTTTTACCTAAAGCTACATTGGTGCATGATTGACAGGGTGAATGGGTGACTATAGTTCCTTGTCTGTAAAGTGCTTGAGTGCCAAATATAGGTGGAAACGGGCTATATGTTGAGACCATATATTTACCATTTACCATGACGATAGGCGTGGAGTGGACATAGGCTTTGTCAGGGAAGTTGTCAATGCAAGTGGCGACACTTTCTGGAGAGTAAGTGAAATGCCACAGCTGCATAGTTATTTGTTCAAGTGTTTTTAAAGTCCACAACCGGCTGTAAGCCGAGTCTAACTAAGATATAAGGATGTTTTCTTTAGCTTAGACCCCTGAGGCAACCAATCAGAGATCGGCGGTAAACTGAATAAACAAGAGTCATCAGCCAGAGCTGCTTCTCCAGCTGAGAACTCTTCTTTCATAAAGTCGTGTTATGATAGTTGTTTGTGAAAGCCAAAGGTAAAAAAAAAAAAAAGTTTAGCATTTAGCAGACGTCAGACCGACATACAGGTGCGTAAATGCAATTAAATTACTTCTCTTCAAACATAAAGATGTAGAGGTTATTCTAAGTTATCCGATCTGTTGCTTTTCACTTGTGTTTATCTGAAAACCTGCTAGTTTTGCCGAATGTGAGTTTGTTATGTTGACAACTTATAGAGGTTCTGGGATCTTGCCCTGTGAACAAGTAAAGACACAAACAAAAAGCTGCTTTCTTTAGGACCATTATGGACTCTTTGCAGAGGAATATTGTGCAGATGAATATTGTCGACTTTGCCATCATTTTTGAAGCTTCTGGAAACCAAACCCGTGACAACCTCATAAAGCAATGCAAAGATGCACAAAAGTATCCAGTAAAACAATGTGGAGCACAGAAACCACAAATGCAGTTCACAGAAAAAAAGCGAAAACACAGCTGTACCAACAGAGAGGGAGGTTGCTGCTTGTGTACATGTCCTTAACAGATAAAAACACACCCAAAGTAAATCCTGCCTGAAGAAAGACACCATAATGACCATTGTCATCGTGTTTGAAGGAAAAAGGGGGAATCTTGCAAACCTGAGAACACCATCCCAACTGAAATACGGGGGTGGCAGCGTCATGCTGTGGGGTTGTTTTGCTGCGGGAGGGACTGGTGCACTTCACAAAATAGATGAAATCATGAAGAAAGAACTCTATGTGGAAATATTGGAGCAACGTCTCAAGACATCAGCCAGGAAGTTAAAGCTTGGGCGCAGATGGGTCTTCCAAATGGACAATTCTCAAAGCATGTGGCCAATACTGGTTACAAAGTGGCTTAAGGAAAACAAAGCAAATGTTTTGAAATGATCATCACTAAGTCCTGATCTCAATCCAGTTGAAAATGTATGGGCAGAGCTGAAAAGGCATGTGCACGCAAGGTGGCCTACAAATGTGTCTCAGTTACAAGGCAAGGCAAGGCAAGTTTATTTGTAGAGCACAATTCATACACAAGGCAATTCAAAGTGCTTCACAGTTGCATGAATATAAGAAAACAAATACAATCAATAAAAACATCAACATAGAATTAATCAATTACAGTAAGAGGCAAGAGTGCAGATAAAATACTTTCAGTTATATGCATTTTTAAGTCTTGTTTTGACTCGCTCTGTCTTGAGCACTATTTCGCTCTGTCTTGAGCACTATTTTTCTTGCTCGTTCACACAAAGTTACCTAACCTCTGTTTTTGTCGCTCCTTCTCCTCTGGACATCAACATAACATTTAATCAATTACAGTAAAAGGCAAGAGTGCAGATAAAATACTTTCAGTCATATGCACGGGCAAACCGAACTGGTTCTGTTTGGAGGAATGGACCAAAACCAAAACGTTTGACCCAAATTATACAGGCAATGCTACCAAATATTAATTAAATGTATGTAAGCTTTTGGTTTTGTAAAAAGTAGTTTAAAACTGTGTAGAAAATTCTATCTCTCATTATTCTGGCATTTAGCAAATAGAAATAATTTTTAAATTTCAGGTTGACCTAAAAAAGTAGAAGTTAATTCTGGTTTCATGTCAGACAGTGAGAAAAAAATGCAAATGTGTGTTTTTATAAATTGTATGTAAACATCTGGTTCCCACTGTATAGAAATAAAGCATGTGGACTGGCAGGTTCCTGTTTTCAGAATCTCCAGTATGAAAACCTTCCAGTACTTTGAGTGTTTGTTTTTCCTCTGACACAGGGTAGTTCTCTGTAAAACCTGGAGCCATGGAGGAATCTTCAGACCCATATGACGATTATGTGGTAAACGGTGATCCAGGGGTACAACATAAGCACCAGTCTCTTAGAAGGAAGATCAAATTTTACTTCATGAACCCTTGTGACAAGTTTTACGCTCGAGGCCGCAAACCCTGGAAACTCTGCGTGCAGCTTGTCAAAATAGTCATAATCACAGCACAGGTGGGTTTTCTTTTGGTTAAAATAGAACTGTCACAGATTTTTCTAGATTTGACTTGCCTTTTCTGTTCCAGTTGGTCTTATTTGCGCTCAGCCACCAGATGGTTGTCACATTCAAAGAAGAAAATTTGCAGTCGTTTAAGCACCTTTTTCTCAAGGATTTTGCTGATGGCCATATGGATACCTATGCAGTTTACAGACAGGCAGATACATACGACCACATTGATTACATTATTGAACAGGTGATTACATTTACTTGTGTATTGCATCTTTTTTTGAGCAGTAAATCTCAGTTTGGTCAATAAATAAAGAATATTGTTTTTTTTTTTTTAGTATAGACTGTTGCATAACACAACCGTCGGAAACCATGAATATGAGAAAAATGGCACTCGATACACATCCTTGGAATTATGTCAAGCCTATTACAGGAACAGCACGGTATACCCAGGAAATGAGGCCTTTGAAATCGATGCAGAGGTGGAAAATGGTGAGCATCACATATGTCATCTAGAATGCTCTAAAATCCCGGGATTTGCACCACAATAGTCAAAAATGTCCAGTGGGTGGACCTACCAGACCACTCTTAAAACAGGATATCACATGACTGTAATGTTCTCACAGTGTTCCTCAAACACTGTGACTCATCAAGAAATATATAATAGGCTTGTAAAGATTACAGTAATCTTGGCTATATGACTGACTTCACTGTCACTATTTTTTTGTTGCTACAGACTGCTATGACATATATCCAATGCACAACGGCCTCCCTCATTTTGAATTGTATTTTAAAAGGTGAGTAAAAAAAAAGCCAGGCTGTAAATTTGAAGAGAAATCTGGTGCATTTGATTTTTTTGTTTTTGTTTCAGGATGCTCTCAGTCAACATTAAATTTGTTCTCAAGGCGATTAATTTACAGACCGTGCGGCATAGGGAGTTGCCCGACTGCTATGACTTCACTGTTTTGGTTGGTGACATTCTTGTACCTCGGGAATCCGCCTTGCTTACATAATTCATTGTTTCACTTCTACTTCGATACAAATAGGTTACACTCATTTTCACCCATCTTGCATACACATATCACACCTGACTAATATCCAGTATGAAGGGACTTGCTTGTTTCACAGTTGTAGTACGTCATTTTGCAGATAACCTTTGACAACCAGGCGCACAGTGGACGGATAAAGATCAATTTGGACACAGATGTGGAGATCAAAGAATGCAGAGACTGGAAAGTCACTGGAGCGTGTGAGTTGCTGCATCATGATCCACCTGTTTACTCTTTTCATCAGAAAGTAATGTTTTGTGTTCCCTCAGCTTCCAAAAGCATGATCCTGACTGTGCTGTTTGACTGCTTCATTATTATTACATGCATCACTTCCTTCAGCCTCTGTCTCCGCTCGGTCCTCACTGGGATTCGACTACAAAGGGTAAACTTTTTTTAATTGTTGCACTTGCAACTTCCTGTCATTAATTCTTATTAATAAGAGTGTAATGATGTCTACCCTTTCATCACTGTGATATTTAAAACATAGGATATTATGTTGACATATTTCTTTGTTCCACATAGGAATATAATCAATACTGCAAGAGTTACACTCTGAAAGAGGTCTCCTGGTCTGACAAGTTGGAGTTTGTAAATGGGTGGTACATCCTCATCATTGTCAGCGATACATTAACTATTATTGGCTCCATTCTTAAAATCGAGATACAGACAAAGGTAAAAAGGCAATATACAGTGGCGAGAAAAAGTAAGTACACCGTTTGGAATTTCTCACATTTCTGCCTAAATTGGTCACTAAATGTGGTCTGATGTTCATCAAAATCACAGGAATGATTAAACAGTCCAACATTTACATTTTATACATAACATGTAAACATTCACAGGAGTGGCTTAGAGCACACAGCTCCTAATCACTGGTTAGTTAGCACCAGAGGTCCCTATGCTAAAGTGGCTATGATAGTTAGCATTGAGGCTCCTTTTCCTAACTCCTTCCTAACTGACAGACCAATTCGGAAGCTTCTTGTCATGGCGGACCTTTGCCTCAGTGCCATCATCAATAGAAAAATGTGTTCAAGTTTATCACGATATTTTGCAGAAAAACCTGGGACATTCACAACATGCATGGAATAAGTGCACCCTTGTATTAAATAGCTGGCTGATCCTCCTTTTGCAGAAATAACTGCTTTTCTGTAGTTGCAGATTAGACACTCACAGCGATCAGGATGAATCTTGGACCATTCCTCTTTACACAACAGTGTTCAGACAGTGTACTTACTTATTCCACTCTCTCCTGTGGATGTTTACATGTTGTTGCCAATAAAAATATGATCAAATGTAAATGTTTGGGTGGTATTAGTTTAAGCAGACACTCTTTAATCATTCCTGTTATTTTGATGAACAGCAGACCACATTTAGTGACCAATTTAGACAGAAATGTGAGAAATACTAAACGGTGTACTTACTTTCTCTCGCCACTGTAGACATGTTTGAACTTTGTCATTGTTCATCATACCATCATAACCTTTATGATGTGTTTATTGTTGCAGGTCCTTACAAGCTATGACGTCTGCAGCATCTTCCTCGGAACAGGAACCATGTTTGTCTGGATTGGTGTCATCCGCTACTTGGGATACTTTACAAAATACAATGTACGCTGTACAATGTTATACAATGTAAATGGACCATATTGTGCGGATACTGTATGTTCAGACATTTTAAGCAAACTTACAAAAATATTTGCTTATGTTTTTGTCCAGATTCTGATCTTGACACTGAGGGCAGCATTTCCAAATGTGATCCGCTTCATCTGCTGCGCTGGCATTATCTACATTAGCTACTGTTTCTGTGGTTGGATTGTGCTTGGTCCATATCATGAGAAGGTGAATTTTATTTTGGTTCCAGTTCATCAGAGTTTTTATTCTGACAAATCAACCTTATGTCCGTTTTCTTTCATTTTCATTTTCAGTTCCGGACACTGAACACTGTCTCAGAGTGTCTGTTTTCGCTGGTCAATGGAGATGATATGTTCCCCACCTTCAAAGACATGGGGCAGAAGAGCATTCTGGTGTGGATTTTTAGCAGAATCTACTTCTACAGCTTTGTCTCACTGTTCATCTACATCGTGCTCAGCCTGTTCATCACCATCATCACAGACACATACAACACTGTCAAGGTAGACATGGGCTTCTTTTACATATTTGTGTTGCAGAAATGTAGTCCTCATATTGTATGCAATCCTCATTTTTAGCAACAGCAGAATGGCGTTTCAACCTCGGACCTTCAGAAGTTTTTGTCAGAGTGCAATGACCTACCAAATTCCGGTGCATACAGGCTTGAAGAGAGCACAAACTGCTTTTTGGACTGCTGTGTACATCCAAGGCTCTGGTAATCTATTATCCCATCTATTTAGCACAAACAAACAAAAATATACCTGACAAGCAGTGGCAGTTAGGCTCTCGGCGATGTTACTGCCCCAGGCCTCCAGACTCCAGACTCCTTTTGTGTTTGTTTGCGGGTGTGGCTGACCTCTGTGTTCTCCTCCTATGGAACCCTGTGGCTGCGGCTGGTCTGCTGCTCCCAGGAAAGACGGCTCTTCTTATGGTGTTACCTCACCTTGTTCATCTGTACCCAGCCTTATGTACTTGTGTGTGTCTGAGTGTGTATGTTAGAGGGAAAGGCAGGGGCTGTAGGAGGTGTGTGTATGACACCATTGTGATACCTGTAAATATGGGGAGGGTTGGACAGGCAAGATTGTTTTTGATGTCTTTTAAATGTAAAGCACTTTGTGATGCACTTGTGTATGAAAAGCGCTTTATAAATAAAGTTTTAATTGATTTAGCGCTGCAAGCCTTTGTGGCCACTGGCCAGTATGCCATTCTGTGTTCTGTGTCTCTTCATCGTTAGTGTTAACTTTTGTTAAATTTACCTTTTACACTCTTTCTTAAATTACAACTTTATTTATCCATTTCACATCTTGTTTTTGTTACAACCCAGCTCTATAGGGTGGAGGAAAGTAACAGGGAACATGGGTGTATATAAGCACTCTACAAGCTGCTATTTGGTAATCCTTCTTTTCTAGAAAAGAAAAAAGGGAAGAGAAGATGTTTTGAAAGTTGTAAGTCACCATTACTGTAAACATTTTTATACAAGACAATGTCATTCCCTTTCTACAACAAGGCGCTACTTACCATGCAATGTCTTGTGTCACTTTATGGATCTCTAGAACAAATCCTTAAAGACACAGATTTTGCTGTTTGTAGAGGACAGTATATTTTCTAAATAATTGCAGTTTTTGTGATTTACTTATTGTAATCATTAAAATGATTTAGACTTTATTTTTCAAATGAAATGCTATGTTTTAGTTATCTAAAGATTTTTTCTCCTAGTTTCAGGCATCAACCCAAGATATTGGTGTCAGAAGCAAAAGAGTGCATAACGGTCCCGAGGAAAGCAGCTTTCTAAAAGTCAGCTAGCTTATGAGCTGAAGACATTTAATACCTACACATTTCTTCTGCTGAAACACTGGAGAAGCTCCAAAACCCCCCACACCTGCAGCACAAGAGGCGCTACAGGAAGGGGACAAATGAGGAGGTATCCGGGCAAGACTAGCCACACATACTTTTATTCCAACTATTGTTCTGGCTAATGGACGTTCCCTGGAGAATAAAATAGATCAACAGCTAAGCTCCTCCCAGAAGATGGTGAAAGACTGACAAACCCAGGTGGCGCTACACCATTTCAGAGGATCAGAGGAGACTGAATGCAGCCAGCCACGGTTTTCTCCGGATGGACCTCCAGAAACAGTGGCAGCGCAGCTCAGTCGCAGCGGCTCAAGACTAACACCTGAACACAATTTTGTTGTACACTGACAAAATAAATGGTAAATGGTAAATGGTCTCAACTTATATAGCGCTTTTCCACCTACATTAGGCACTCAAAGCGCTTTACAGCAAGGATCCACTCACCCATTCATACACCAATGTACGCAGACACTGGGGGCAATGTGGGTGAAGTCTCTTGCCCAAGGACACAACGACAGTGTACACTTTCAGGAGGTGGGAATCGAACCCCTGACCTTCCGATCATGAGACGACCTGCTCTACCATCTGCGCCACCGTCGCCCCACTTACTTACTCAAGTGTTGTAGTTTGGGGACTCCATGAATCAAAAGAAGTCATTGCTGAAGTCAAATGACCTTTCATCATCAATTGGAGCTCAATTCTGTATTATAATCACATTATTGTATATTTTATAGAAAACGCAATGTCACTTAAAATGTTCACAACACTGTATGTATTTAAATAAATGAAATGTAAACAAGAGTTTTATTTCTCCAAAATGTGGAGAAGTAAAGCAATAAAAAAACTTTTTTTTTTCAACCCTTGTTTTTAAACGCTTACAAAAGAAAAATCCCATTTTTGTTAAAGGCATTGTACAAATACTAAAAACTTCACTTAAAACAATTTCCAAATACACAGTCAAGAGGCCAAACGTTACTCAGATATTTCGTGCTCAAAATGTAGCTCATGTCGTTCCTCCATTTAGATCTGCGAGCAGTAAGTCTCTGGAGAATAAAGTGACTTTAATGAAGAAATGTCTTTGGTTTCGTTCCTGGTCACATTGTGTGTAAAGACAGACTCTGTACATCATGTACCACAGTCTAGTAGCCTGTTTTCCATAAGAGGCAGACATAGCCACTACCAGCAGAGGGAGCCACAGACAGAATATGTGCTCCACTGTCTGAAGCAACTGTGTAAAGTAAACCATTTTAAAACAATAAGTTATTTTTACTATGACAATTTCCCATTATTTTCTTGTAGAGAAATAAGTCAAACTCTTTTAATATAGTCCAGCACACAGGCAGTCTTGTATTGTGCAGTTCTTGAAATAGTTGTGAGCAATGTGTAAATTCTTCATAACTATTCCATATGGGGTCAAGATGGTGCTCCATGGAGTCAGTCTGGTTTTGGTTGAGTGGGAGCAGACGGCAGCGTAACGCGTTGCTCCTCCATCCGGTTGGACTGAGAACGCATGATCAGACTAAAGAAGTCCTCATCTGGTACAGTGGGGCCCTTGGTCGTGGTAGAAGAAGAAGGAGGGGCAGCACACCTCTGGTCGTTCAGTCTGGAGCCCTAAACACAGAACAAACTGTAAATAATTGACTGCATGGGAATAGAGAAGTTGAGTGTAGCATCACACATGACAAACCACAAAACATCTGAGTCACATGTATTCCTCAAATGAATCATGAAGAGCTTCTACAAAATCCACTTTTTGAGATTAGTGTAATAATGTTGTTGTCGTCAAAAATAACTGTACTTACCACCTGCATTATCTATTCAAACTAGTCAACTCATTAGAAAAACAAAAAAAACAGCCATAGGCACTTTTACGTCACATTGACTTAAAATACATTGATTATCGGTTACTAACCACTGAAGCAAATGTGGAGTACAATTGCAACAAACAAACCCAAAGTCATTCTCACCTGGCACTTGACAAGCATGTCAAAGAAGACCTCCTCGTTCTCTGGCTTATCAGCAGTGGCCTCGAGTTGATCGAAGAGGGAGTGTGTGTGAGGGGGTTCTGCACTGGAGTTGGGGACTGGGGAGCAGACAGAAGCAGGTCAAGACTTACATTGTTACAAAGCGACAGGCTGTCTGCAACTCTTATCCCCGAGGACTTTGTTACTAAAATCAGTCAATCAATCACACTTAAATCAGTACCAGAGACACCAGGGGGAGATTAAAGACCCCCAAAGCGTCCCATTAACACATGTATTACCCCCAGATAGACTACGAAAAAGATTTATTAAGGTAAACAAGTTACTTAGTACTGCTTTAAAGGTGCAACTTTAATGCAAAAAAACAAAAATGTGATATACACGCAGAGAGCCTTTACCTTCAACCACAATGGCCTTTACAACAGTTCAGGTTCAGTTGTTTTGTAGGGTTTCTGGTAGGTTTTCTGGATGGAACATGCGTAAGTGTAACCATGGACATGGTCCGTCAGCGGTGAAAATCAACCAGAAACTCTAATAACAATTGATCCTGGAGCATCATAGAGACCAGTGTAATGGAAAGCAAAGGCACCATGCTAACAACTCATACCATCACTGGGTCACTAAAAGGTCAAATACATACTAATAAAGAGGGTTTTTTCCACCTTAGAAGCTGGTGGCCAAGATTACATTTCAACCCAATAGGAAGCTGGCAAATAAAATGGTTTTAATACTGCACTACACATACCTATACAAATGTGTGCTGTGTATGTTCAGTGATCAGACAGTGATCCAATTTGGCTAATGAAGCTAATGAAGAAATGCAGAAACCTACTTATACAGGGCTGGGGAGCAATAAACGTATCCCATGGCTACACATTGGAGGCCTCTGCACCTGCACTAGAGTGATGTCTGTGTCACTGCGAGTCACCTGGTGCCGGAGCTCCCTTTGCTGAGGTGTCCGGTGTATGCAGCGGGTTGGAGGTGCTGAGTCGTAAGCCAGGAAAATGGGTCAGGCTGGCTCGCTGGTCGTCCAGACGACGGGCCTGGGAGCTGGCCAGCAGCTCCAGGAAATGACCAGGATCCTGAGAGGGGGCTTCTGGATCCAAAATAGCTGGAGAAATGTTGTCAAATCATTTATTAAAGCAAAATAATACTTTTGTAACTCAAATTGACATCAAACATAGGATATGAAAATAGGGAATAATCACAAGGGCAAACTGCACATCATGGCACCAGTGACAATCCACCACAAAACCAATCTGGATTTGAAATGGTGTGAGTTCAGAGACCAAACACAAGGGGGCGCACTCACATTTATTTTCTGCTACAGGTGGGGTGGACAGGGGAGAGGGCTGGGCACGGGGAGAGCTTTGGCCATCCATTAGAGAGCACCTTTGGTCATCCATTCTGCTGCCCTGGAAACGGTACAGCAGGTCAAAGAAGCCATCCTCTCCAATCGTGTCCCGGGAAGCCTACAGCATGTCAGAGTCATTAAGGTTATCAGCAAAAATAAAACCAAATTGGTATCCAAATATAGAGTATATATAATAAAAAAAACTCAATTTTACTAGTATATGGTTTTGTTTAACTTAGCAGGTAAAACTAAGAACATTTTCCGACCTTAGTTATCACTGGTGGGTCTATCTCTGAAGGCGAGTCCTCGACCCTGATTTCTGACTGTTCTTTAGTGGGCGATTTATTGTTTTTTTGCTTTCTGCTTTTTATCCGTTGAAAGAGGAACAGCTTTGTGGATGCTTTTATGGTGTTTGTTCTGGAAGGCTTTGGGAAAACTTCCTCATCCTGTAAATTCATAAATGACAGACTGTTAGCTACAATTTACTGTTGTTTTAAAATGACACTTGAGTTTTAATAAAAATATGAAACATACCGAGTGCACGGAAGAGTTCTCATGTAAAGCTTTCTCTGGGCTGTTATGACCTGCGTGTGAGTTTCCTGTATTTTCTTTGGTCTTCTCAGGACTCTTCACTCCTTCGAGAAAGAAAAGACTTTGAAGTTTTTCAAAGTTATGGCCAAATGGAGCGCAACAGTGAGTTAGATTTATGGTACTGGAACCTAACTTCCAATTCACTTTTCCAATAGCGTTTTCCCCAAAAATGTAATACATAGCCACTCAATTTTTTTTGCTAGGCCATGACATCACACGCATAAGCTCTATAAAAGCATGAATTAAGCTCATCAGCTAAGTGGTAACTCTTGATCATACATCATACATTGTTCTTTATTTGTTAAAAGGTTTTAGAGGCGATACATAATGTCATAATGTTCCACTGTGAATGGCAAAACTTAGTCCAGAACTGTAACAGTTCTGTTTAAAATTAATACGGTGAAAGTGCGCACTCTCAATAAAAGCTTTTTGCTGTATTTTCACCATGGTTACCACACAACTGGCTAGAACTTGTCATACCTTGTTTTTTTTTATTTATTTTTTTAGGCCCGCAGGTTTTGTTGAACAGCACAGTGTTGGGAAACCCATGAGACAGAAACAGTATTCTGTATATGTGCAGCAGCACAGACTATCTCAGTGCCATCTTTAATGTTTAGAATTTTTGGAAAAGTTCATGGAAAAAGCATTGAAAAAATTCATTTCAGAACCAGAGGTGTCAGACACTATTGCGCTCCATGACATCAATATCTCGTAAAAACACATCTATATGTACCTGGGACGTTGTTGTAATCTTGGTAAAGTGGAGGTAGTGCAGAGCTATTTGTATTAGAGTTATGATAGATGTTTATTTTGTTGTTTGAGTTCGACTTGAGCCCCACAACCAGTCGCAGGTCCGACAAGTTCATTCTGGCAGTCACCTCACTGCTTTTGTCCCCCGTCTGCAAATTCAGACACACACACATGAAAAAAACACTTTAGGACATTTCAAATAAGTTGATTCATAAAGGGCGTTTTGTATTTGTTTTTGCAGTTCCGCTTGTGTCCGCTAGATGGCGGTGTCCCTTCATAAAAGTTTACCGTTTGGCCATGAGGAGGGCTAAGATAAACATGTAAACAGTCACCTCTTTGGCGATTTCCAAATGCTTCTCAGCAAAATACATGGCTTGTTCGTGATTCCCCAGAGCGGTGTGAGCATTTCCGAGACTCCAGTAAGCTCTTCCTTCTCCCACTCTGCACACAGACAAGTGGACACAAACAGGCTGAGCAACTTCAGTTAAGATTATGTAAGTGGTAGTATCGCAATCACACCGAAAATAATACCAAAACCAGTTTGTCATGAAACTACGAAAAAAAAGAAAGAAATGAATTGAGCAACCTATTTCTCACGCGTGACAAAAACGTGGGTTGTATAGGCATTACTGTAGTAAGCATGTAGAACTTTTACAAATAGAAAAAGGGAAAGTTTATACAAATTGTGTACCGTCTTCTATCTATGTTATAAAGTAGAAACGATTGAAAGACCTGTAATAACGGCTTTAACCCATCATACTGACAGATTGGTTGTAGTAATCGTTAAACCCAACTTCCCTTCTCCTAAGTTACCCCCATAATGTAGCTGTTTACCTAAGTCTGAGGGGCGCCAACTGTTAACACCGCGAGTTATTTGGCTAAGGCCCACCCATGCTCCAACTGCACACACTCACTACACATCAAAGGCACTTTAGGGGC
Source organism: Gobius niger (assembly GCF_951799975.1). Taxonomy (NCBI): domain Eukaryota; kingdom Metazoa; phylum Chordata; class Actinopteri; order Gobiiformes; family Gobiidae; genus Gobius; species Gobius niger. The sequence goes on along the minus strand of NC_136868.1, from coordinate 24,571,237 downwards.
TGAAGCTGACAACAAATGGCACTGCTGGCCAAGTTACCGGTCATGAAGGTCCTGTGCTATGACCAGATGCTTGAGGTGGTAGTCAATAGCCCTCTCGTAGTCGTGCAGCAGTGTGTAGGTGTTGCCCAGGCTGTAGCAGGCTTGAGCCTCCACCGCCCTGTCCTTAAGAAGCCTGGCCAGCTGCAGCGTCCTCCTGGGAGCAAAGCACAAGGGGAAGAGGGTCAAAGGAACAACTTGGGTGGGTGTAGGACAATGATAGAAATCAGTTTTCATCTTTAGATGCTGTTCTAAAAGACCCACGTGGCGCCAGAGTAACCAACTGACTCGTAGAGAAGAACATTGAGGATTTTACTTTTCCAGCATGTGAATACAGCTGTGTATCATTCAGATCAAAAGTATTTGGTCGTTGGAAGGCACACAGCAAGAACAATGTATACAAAGTTTGAGGGGGTTCCAGCCACATTGTGTTTTTTAGTATACATCACAGTGATATATATCTGGTTGTGATGTACTTTGAGATGGAGCCACAGCACATTGTATTGATTATAATTTCATGAACATCAAGTGAAAAAGGTAAAACCATTTGATATTTAATAATAGCTATATTCATCCAACGACAGATTCAGCAAATCACATAATCAGCATAAACACATAATCAGAATCTCTATAGAATTTCTATTCGTTTATGGACTTGGGAATGGTTAAGAGTCATGGAAATGTTTTATTGGTTTCAATTTCACGAGATTCTAACTAAGAATATTGACGTGTAGCACCGTCTTACTTGTAATGACTGGCTGCCACATCAAACTGGTTGAGAAATATGTGAGCGTTGCCAAGATTGCAGTGGGCTCTCCTCTCTGCTGACTTATCTCCAAACTCCTTTGCAATGAGTAGTCGCTATGAAAAAAAGGGAAAAAAAAAAAAGAGGGAAATTGGTGAGTAATTCGAAAACTTCTTCACCTCCGAGCCGGGGTTTGACAATTACTTACTTTTTCATGCGCTGCTACGGCTGATTTGAAGTCTCCCAGCAGATAGTAGGTGTTACCTAGGTTACCGTATGTCCGACCCTGGGCAGGACGATCACCCAATTCTTTCACCAATGATAAATTGCCCCTGTATTTGAAGAACGTACAGGTTCAGAATGTGTTCAGTCAATATCAACACATCATTTCCCAATTTTCTTTACGTTTAAACCGTTACTGAGATTGTTGTAATACCAAAAACATGATCCTGGTAGGCGTACAATATAAAAGCAAAATTCAAAAAAGGTGCGCTCACTCATAGTACTGTGCAGCTTTCCTCAGGGCCACCCGGGCCTCCTCAGGAAACTCCCCCGGCTCCGCTCCGCTCCAGCAGATGCTCTTACCCTTGGCATGGTACACATTCCCAAAATTATACAGCGCCCGAGCCTGGCCAACCTACGGCACGCACACCAGACGGAAACCAGAGTGACCAGTGTGGTAATTATACGCTGAAAATACACTGACAGCAGACTTGTTTTCTTGTGGCCAAGCAAACCATTTCTAATGCTGTTACACATCTGTTCAGAAGCAACTGCACACAACCAAAGTGTGGTTTCAGAGCACGTTGTGACGCTGTGACTGGCAATGCAGTCCACTACAAATAAAAACATTTCATATCTTTACCATCACATACCTTGTCATACATGGCTCTGGTAATATCCAAATGCCTTTGGCAACAAACCACTGCCTCATCATACCGCCCCAGAAGCTTTAATGTGTTCCCAAGGTTTCCACTGGCTTTGGCCTCACCAAGTTCATCTCCAATTGTCCTGAAAAATTAAGTAAACAGAATATATTAACCTTTCTGTGAAGCAACAACTAAAAACTCAAAAAGTAAATGTTTATTCTATTACCTTGTAAGAGTGAGGTCATGCCTGTGATATTCCAAAGCTTTATTATATTCCTGAAGGTGAAAGTAAGCGTTGCCAAGCTGACTGTAAATGGCACTGAGTATTTGAAGGTCCTCTGTTCCCACTTGAATGGCAGTTTCAAAGAACGACACTCCAGCTCTGTAGTCTCCTGATTTGCAGAGTCGCTCTCCCTCTAGAGCCAGGTCCAGACAAGATGTCTCCATTCTGCGAATAACAAATGTGAGACAAATGTAAATGTTATAGGCAACTACATAGGATACTATATCAGCAAAAGATGAAAACATTGTTATTCGAAAGCATTATTCTTCAAGACAGAAGTCGCTTAATAACTTCACGCTCCTGTCCCGGGGTCAACAGACAGCAGCGAGGATGCCAATAATTGCCATTGATCCAAACAACCACCACCAGCCACTCGCACCACATTACCACTACATAAGCAAGGTGGGCGAAGTGTTCTGCTCAAGGACACAATGTCAGGGGACGAGTGCTCGAACCACCAAGTCACTGTCGCATCTAAATTTAAAGCAGTGATTTTTTTAAACCGTTTTTATAAAGACCGTTTGCCTGGCACTAGCACAGCTGGAGCTCAGCCAAACTTTGGTGTAGGAGGTACCACTCATAAAAAGAACTGTGGGTAAAAACAAATGCCCCGTCTCTCATCTATGTGCTTGTTTGGGAACAAGCCTGCTTCAGACCAACTGCTTTTTTTAAATCACTATTATTATTATTATTATTATTACATCTTTTTAAAGTTCACTGCAATAGTTGTATCCAACCTCCTTCCCACACTACCCCAATATAGACATCATTTATAACAAGAGAAACACTATTCATAATGACAACCAATTTAAATAAAAACACCAAATTAAAACCTATACATTTTAACAAACACAAAAATATAACATCAAGCAAATTCCACCAGAGTGAAACCCCCAAATAAACCCTTGCACTTCCTGCCCTGAGCACAGAGGCATAGCTCCAACATTACTATGGAATGCAAATGTGTGCCTTGCATTTAACCATGAAGACAAGGTTGACTTGTACATGTGTGTCTGTGGTACAATGGAGGACATACTTTATATGTTATATATGAAAATAAACACCAATGAAGTTCAAAGGTGCAGTCACGTGATATTGAGGAAATGTATTAGAGCTGCACAATTTTTTTATTTTTTATTTTTATTTCTGGCCAATAACTGATATTGATTCAATGAAAAATAAATGTTGAGTTTTTGTTCAGTTCATTTATCCTCAGAGAAATAGATACACATGGGAGGCTGAACTTGCAGAACACTTAGCTAACATTAAATGTAAACTATATGGTTACACAAGGAAGAAAAATAAAATCAAGCTAACCTAACCGTGAGCTAACTTTGGAGTGTCCCTCAACAGAGATTTCTCTTCCCATTTCTGGCCTCTCACGCACACCGCGCTTCCTCTGTCTGCTGCCCTTAAACTTACCCCACTAATGAGAAAGGAGCTGTTAAGATCAGAGGTGTGTCCTCAAACGCAGTGGGTTTAAGAGTCTGTATCTGCTGGTCCGAACGCACACTCCAGGGGCGATACATACCTGTTTGTTTTCCTCGTTCTGATGCACCTGACACACTTGGACAGATAGACAGACATTTTGAGCTTGTTGATTATTCTCTGAAGTAAACAGAGCTCCCTTATCGTGCCAAACGTCACCCTCCGTTTCCTCCCGTACATACACATAACGCATCAGGCCACAGAGTCCGAGCCTGACTGGAGAAAACGCCTTCCGGCCCCAGTGTGCGGTCACTAACGGCCAGTAACAACAAGGACCATAAAAAAAAGAACAAAAAAAAGACTTAATCCACTCTAGAGACGGTGTCCTGAACAGCTAGTGTCCAGGACCTTTGTTCAGGTGAATGGAGGCTTGATACAGGCTGTTGCTGAGCAGGAATAAAGAAAAGCAACCCAGGAGAGCAGTCAACTGTCTTGTTTAGCTGATAGCCGCATGTCTTAGCTGCAGTGGCAACCTGTGTCCTAAGCCACTTGATGGTGTGTCACTTCCAATTAGTCCAGGTCTCCGTGGTAATTATAGCTACTTTAAGTGACTCGTGTGAACTCTAAAGCCATTTGCTTAACACTCCATGAAATAATCATTTGGCAGCAGCTTGTATGGATGACCAGAGTGACCTTTATTGAACCTAAGGATATCAACAAACTAAAAAAAAAAGCAATCATGTTTATAAAGGACACTACTGTAAATAGAATAAAAAGTCCACGTAAAAAAAAATATTTTGTTCATTACTAATTTAGATTCATGGCTTTGGCAAATGCAGTTGTTTGAAAATAAACATGCCTCAATTGGTCCCAAGCATAGACTCCCAAGTGCCCTCTAGGGTAATAAGACGCTGGCACAGGTCACATGACTTTAAAGCTGCACCCACAGCTGAGCAAATCCCACTCAATTGAAAGATTAGTAAAACGACTAAGGGATTTTCTCTGCTTTTTGGAAATGGAGGCTGCTATATTATTGTACTGGTGTAAATAATATTTAAAGTGCATATGACGCATTAGATACAATTTCTACTAAAACATAGTTAACACATTTATATTTAAGATTTTGCTAAAGATTGTGCCCAAATTTCTTTAGTTTGGCCATTTTTGTGATGTTTATAGTTTCACTTCCTTCTTGGACACCGACAGGAAGTGACATAGATGAAGGCAAACAATTATAAACTGTTTCCGTGCCGACCTGTCTAAGTCAGTGGGAAAGGAGTGAATCAACTGCTATTGGAACTTTACCTTTATCTATGTCACTTCCTGTCAGCAGGATTTTTAATATATATTTTTTTAAATTAAAATTACTGCTTAACTGAAATAAAATGAACTTGCAACTGATGTTATCCATCTAAATAAGTCATATTTTGAAAAGCATTAAAACCTGTCAAATGCACTTTAAAAGCTTTACTGGAATGTCCAACACTTTGTCTGGTCACATTCTTCACACACACTTGTCGTCTACCCTCCGGTCTAAAACAACAATGAGCCGTTTACAATTGTCTTTCGTTTAAACAAAGCGCAGGTTCACTGTTGGCTGTGACAGTGTGCACAGAGGACTTTCACTGACTTGACAAGGCTTGTATGTAATGCCTCACATTACAATAAAGTGAAGCAATCTCTGCCACATAATAACAGCATCCAACAACCTGCAATCACACTCTTATCCTCGCATGTGATCTGAAATATTTACATGGGCAGCTTCAGACCTCCTGCGCAGCATCAATTATCTCGGGGACACTATGGTTTCACATTACGCTTACGAGCCAAGAGCCAGTTTCAAGTCGATTATTTACCAGCCATAAGAGTTCACATATGAGGAAGCATTTATGGTACAAACGGCAAGGAGGAAGGAACTTGTCCCATGTTATCCAAGGTTTAAGCAACTATTGCAGTAAAAGTTGACAAATGGTGACTTAGTCATCAGATAATCTCAGATTAGTCTAAAAGAAAAAAAAAATCTATTCAGAAAATATGTCATCTAACTTTCATGTTGATACTGTCACAAATGCAACGTTATGTAATTCAACATGGAAAAGTTGAGAAATCTTACAAGTAAACATAAAATGGGAATTTCCAACATCTGTGGGGGAAATTCATGTTTGTTAATATACAGTAGCTGCACTTTAGACTAACCTAAACCATTTCATGAGTAATGAACATTGTCATTTGTATTTTGATAGTCACAGGCATTTACTACTGACTTTACAACTGAAAGATTTGGGGGCAAATATATTTGCAGGATTTCCAACCAGTATTCATTGGTTTTCCAATGTATTTTGTTTTGAATGAAGATCTATGGCATTCAGAACATGAATGTAGAAGTCTAAACTACAGGTCAGGATGATCTGATTTATATATTGAACATTATACCACCAAAATAACCGCTGTGTGCTACGATTTCAATTCAATCCTACAGCCCCTACCTGCGTCGTATTCGCAGTAAAAGCTCCTTATCCAATGCACAGTGCAACAGGACTATCCCAAACATGACTGTGTCAGGAGGACCGCAGAGGAGACTTGTCACCTGCCGCACCAGCATTTTCCATGATAAGACCTATGTCGCACAACTTCACGACCGCTCAGCGTTATCAGGGAACACTAAGCAAAGCCATGCCTGGATTGTGACTAACAATGAAGGAATCCAGCCGTCATTCTATCAGCGCTGCTCTTATCTGTGAAACTGGAGAAGTGGAGCGAGCATAAACATGGATCCTCACTATCATATGTACACAGGAGAGGCGACCCAAACAAAAAGGAGTAAGCAAGGTGACAGAAATGACTTGAGCACACACTTCATCATACTCTGAACATACTGTAGTTTACATATTATATCCGACTCCACACTCAAATAATATTGGTAGATATAAGAACCCTCAATAAATCGATCAACCTGCATTTCACCTTTCATTGTCATCTTCATTATTTTTGTCAGACTGACCTGCCTTTTTTCTGCACTGAGGAGGAACACAACAGGGTCATTCCAAGTCCATTTTTTAGAAAAAAAAAATCCTGCATGACCATCTTGGGTTTACTTCAAAACTGGCATAATTTTTGTTGAAAATACTCAATAGTAAGTGAGTGCATGAAGTTTGGAATTGGTGTCTTTTGTAGTTTGCATCTCCGGTCACTATCATCGGTTTTGCAAGCTCAAACTATTTAATTATTTAAACAAATGTTTCAGGGTTTGTTCTAAACAATGTTTAGTACTGTATTAACATTATAGACATGGGAGTCGGTGTTGTAAAATGCTATGGTTATGGCTTAACTATATAATAAAAAAAAACTATCAAGTTATGTTACAATAACTGTTGATTTCCTATTTTTTACATATTGAACTAATGACAAGATATGACACCATGTGCCAGACGACAATGTTTTTGTTTGTTTGCTGATGTTTTAATGGTTCAAATGACTTCTACCACAGACATGAAAGATCAGCCCCACTCTCTTTTGGAAGCTTTGTGCCAGACACTGTTGTGATTCCTCCTTTTCATACCATTGCTTCTGTGCCAGCCCGCTTGTAAACTTCACTTGAATGACACTGGCTAAAGATGAGGAGTATTTTCCGGTGACCTCACTCACATTTACCGACTAAAGGCCAGACTTTGTATGTGATGCGGCTGGATTGCATCACACTGTGTAACCATTCGAGAGTGAGCAAGTGTCCCGTCCCCCAAGGGAGCAGCTGTTCAAGAAGTTGGGACATCACTGTCTGGCAGCAGTTTCATCAAATCCACGGTTTAGTTTCAAGGGCCAATGCAACACAGGTACAAACCACAAAGCAAGCATACTAATTCAAAGTCATTGCAATAATCCTAACATAACAGTGGGGTCAGGATGCATAATTACTTGCATAAAAAAATGCACAGCTAGGTTTATTGCCTTCTTGTTTCAGACTGGCAATCCAAAACATGGGCTCTGTGAGCTTTCTGATTGGACGAAAAAAAGTAAACTACAGTATGTCCATGAACAAAGTTTACATCATAAGACATTTGTCATTGGGAATAAATCACAATTACATCCCAGGCTCTCCAAAATCAACATTTTGGAATAGAATGTTATGAATTCAATGTTACCACAGGCTTTACATTTTAAAATCTCCATTAGTTTATACTTATGGAATGCATCAGAAGAAATATCTGCAATTATTGTATAGAAGAGGCTTCAGAGGACACAGGTTTTGGTTTTTCAGAATTTGAAAAAGACAAAGTGGGGCAAGCCAAGCATGCCACATTACCATCGAAGGTACGGTTACATAAATAAGCAAGAGTACCAGTGCCACGACTAATGTCGTAAAGAGTTATTGCCCTGACTTCAGATATAGATCTTTCAAGTTCATGGCTATGCTGATAAGTGACCAACGTATTTTCTGAGAGCTATCTGGGTTCACAAATGCTCTTCATCTTATTGTCCCCCACAGTATATTCCCACAACTAATCTGACTATTGATTTATAACAAACATTCAACCAGTTAAAAGCTTACTTCTACAACACAAGTGTACAGTAGGCTCCTTGAGCATGCACTGTACTGTATACTTCTACAACACAAGTGTACAGTAGGCTACTTGAGCATGCACTGTACTGTATACTTCTACAACACAAGTGTATAGTAGGCTACTTGAGCATGCACTGTACTGTATACAGTACTTCTACAACACAAGTGTACAGTAGGCTACTTGAGCATGTACTGTACTGTATACTTCTACAACACAAGTGTACAGTAGGCTCCTTGAGCATACACTGTACTGTATACTTCTACAACACATGTGTACAGTAGGCTACTTGAGCATGTCCTGTACTGTATACTTCGACAACACAAGTGTACAGTAGGCTACTTGAGCATGCACTGTACTGTATACTTCTACAACACAAGTGTACAGTAGGCTACTTGAGTATGCACTGTACTGTATACTTCTACAACACAAGTGTACAGTAGGCTACTTGAGCATGCACTGTACTGTATACTTCTACAACACAAGTGTACAGTAGGCTACTTGAGCATGCACTGTACTGTATACTTCAACACAAGTGTACAGTAGGCTACTTGAGCATGCACTGTACTGTATACTTCTACAACACAAGTGTACAGTAGGCTACTTGAGCATGCACTGTACTGTATACTTCAACACAAGTGTACAGTAGGCTACTTGAGCATGCACTGTACTGTATACTTCTACAACACAAGTGTACAGTAGGCTACTTGAGCATGCACTGTACTCGTGTACTGTATACTTCTACAACACAAGTGTACATTAGGCTACTTGAGCATGCACTGTACTCGTGTACTGTATACTTCTACAACACAAGTGTACAGTAGGCTACTTGAGCATGCACTGTACTCGTGTAATGTATACTTCTACAACACAAGTGTACAGTAGGCTACTTGAGCATGCACTGTACTGTATACTTCTACAACACAAGTGTACAGTAGGCTACTTGAGCATACACTGTACTGTATACAGTACTTCTACAACACAAGTGTACAGTAGGCTACTTGAGCATACACTGTACTGTATACAGTACTTCTACAACACAAGTGTACAGTAGGCTACTTGAGCATGCACTGTACTCGTGTACTGTATACTTCTACAACACAAGTGTACAGTAGGCTACTTGAGCATGCACTGTACTGTATACTTCTACAACACAAGTGTACAGTAGGCTACTTGAGCATGCACTGTACTGTATACTTCTACAACACAAGTGTACAGTAGGCTACTTGAGCATGCACTGTACTGTATACTTCTACAGCACAAGTGTACAGTAGGCTACTTGAGCATGCATAATTAAAAAACTCTACGCATACCAACAAGAAAAGTGCTTTTGGTAAAATATTACAACATCTGGTCATCATAAAACCCTCGACATGCTGTCTGAACGCAGGGCTAACCCAGAATGTAAACGCCCTGCAGCCGAGCCCAAACTGTCCAATTAAATAGCGCTCTCCAAAGTATTTGCATTTTTAGAGAAAGCTTGCAAGAAACCACCATCAAGGCTTAGAACTTAATGGGAAGGAATTTAAAGAGACAGATGGCCGACTCCTGTAGAAAAAGGCAACAATGTGATGCAATGAGCAGCTTAAATCTTCATATTGCAAAGTTACTTACAAAACTATCTGGTTAGATTTTAATTCACACAAACACTTTCATACATAACCCAGGAGGGAACAAACAAATTGATGTTTTTGCAAGCTATTCCTTGTGAAAGAACAGACCTTGCACTGACCCCGTGGCAAAACTGCCTTTAGCACATTTTTTCTTACTTAGGCCCAAAAAAGACATCTGACTCTGACTTATATCAGCAGGCTAAACGAAAGTAAAGCATATGATCAAATAATAACCCACCTTTCAGGATCAGTATATTTTGTGCCACCAAAAGTAAAAGAAACACAGAAAAAAAAAGCCAAAACTGTAACCTACGTCATTGACTTTCATCAATAGCTGCTTTGATCAGTTTGAACTCTGGTAAAACCCACTCAGTGCATGACAGGACTGCTGCTGCTGGGAAGGGAGATTTCCCACAAATCCAAAACCTATGTCGTAGATGATGACGGAAACACGTAATATTTTTCAGCGTCCCGAGTCCCGACAATGACGTTTGTTATGATACACAACACACTTGCAAATGAGTCAAGAGAGTTTGCGAAGGGCATGCCATCACACGCTCCTCGCTCAACTGGAAGTCAGAGGTGATGGGAATCCAGGAATCTTTATCGCCACGCTTGGAACTGCGCAACAACAAACAACGTAGCAAAATGTAAAAAAAGTAAAAAGGTAAAGAAAACGCGATTCAAGAAAATGTGACAGTAGCCGCGAAAGGACACGGCTGCGTATGCGCGTAAAAGATGACGTAAATGCGTGATTTTTTTTCAAGAAAACAAGCCTGACAGACAAACTTTCGGGTAAACTCGACTCACTTAACCTACCTCTAAGCACACGGGAGTTCGGTCAATCCGCAAACACGTCCGTAGCCTTTAAAAGGAAAAAAAAAAACTCCCAACAAACTTCCACACCCGCCTTTGTTGCTATCTTTTCCAGCTGTTGCTTCACGCTCGCACGTCCATCTGGGAGGAAGATGAACGCTGGCTCGGGAAGCAGAGAAGCCACTCCTCGCTCACTCCCTCCGACAAAATCTGCCTCTAATTAGGACGCCACGGTTTGAGCCTTTGCAGTTTTTATATGAAAAATACAGCGGACAACGGGTTTTATATTGGGGATTAAAATAAAGGTAATGCTCTAAAGATGAAAAGCTTGTGTTTACAGCTAGAAAATAAAAGTTAAAGGGAATGTGACTTCTCTGTGCGCCTCACGTGCCATCGTGGAAGGTAACGCCATTAGTCCATCTTTACTGCCCCCTGCTGTACGGATCATGTTAGTGTCCTGAGTAGAGGCCTATTACTGCCTTCGTTCTGTAAGCAATTCATATTATCTTTAGCTTAATTTGAATGACCCCAGTTCACGTAGAATATTTCTTTGATCTCTTAAAGGAACAGGCCACCGTTTTTACATACTGAGATGTGCTCTTACCTGAGCTTAGATGAGTTGATAATACGCACCTGTGTGCAAGGCCGTGGGAACCCTGGGCGCTGAGGGCGCTGCAACACCCCCAGGTGGATAGTTTGTGAACTGCAGGCAAAATCAACCCCTTAACTCCCACCTGAACCGAGCACATTTTGTCCAGTTTGGCTTTAGCCCCAATCCAAAAGCTTCTGGGAAAAAAGGTGTGAAAATAGCAACAAAACTGAGACGAAAACAAGGATGAAAATGTGAAAAAAGTGAGAAAACATTGACGAAAAAGTGACAAAAAATTGACAAAAAAGTGAGAAAAATTTGACGAAAAATGGAGGAAAAAATTGACAAAAAAGTGATAAGAATTTGACAAAAAATGCGAATAATTTGACAAAAAAGTGACAAAAAAGTCACAAAAATCTGACAAAAATGAGATGACTGCCCAACAAAAAAAGTGATGAAAAAAAATCTGATGTGAGGAAAAAGATCAATTTAGCTTTGTAGATCTTTCAAATGAGGCGTTACACTGGCCTACAGGATTTGGGTAAAGCTGAACTGGAGGAAATGCTCTCGGTTCAGGCGGGAGTTAAGAGGTTAATAAATAGGATTTATGCACAGAAAAAGTATTTTGGGGGTAAATTTTGTCCCTTAGCACCCCCTAACTAAAACATCTTCCCACGGCTCTGCCTGTGTGGTCTTTGTGCGTGCGTTCAGTCACGCAAAACGACTAAAGATGTTGTTAGCATTTGGCCTCTCCTGGTATATTCCTGTAGCTCCAAACGGGGGTGAAGTTGGAAGCTATCACGCTCTTCCGAGGGCACGCACACAGACCAGACAGGTACGTATCAACTCGTCTAAGCTCAGGTAAGAACATATCTCAGCATGGAAAAACGTTGGCCTGTTCCTTCAACCCCAACCTGAACCGAGCACACTTTCTCCAGTTTGGCTTTACCCAAATCTAAAAGCGTCAAAGAGATAAGAACAAGAAGAAAATGAGGATGAATACACAACACAAAAGCGTAATCCCCGATCCCCACAAAAGAAAAAGTAACAAAAGGGCAACAACAACAAAAATCACCCCAAAAAACAGCGATGAATGTGCAACAAAAAAGTTGACAAAGCTACACAAAAAAGGTAATAATATGACTAAAAGGCAATAAAAAAAAGCCACATAAAAGCAAGAAAATAGCAACATAAATAAATATTTTAAAAAACAACATTTATAGGTCTTAGCTTTTAAATCAGGCTTTACCTAAAGACAAGAAACTTTTAGATTTTGGTATTGCCGAACTGGAGAAAATGTGTTGGGTTAAAGCGGGTGGTAAACTCTACGCATTAGAGTTGTTTCATGTAATTCAACCCCCGACCCAAATAAATAAATAAAACAAACACAGGTAGATACTGTATGCCAACAGTTTCCTGATTGGGAGGAAAACTCTTGTGTTTCCTTGTCAGCAGTTCGAATCCCATCTCTGATCTTACTGCTGCCCACTGCTTCTTAGTTCTTGGGCAAAACACTTCACCCTCGCCCGTGTGTGTGTTTAAACAAATATTTTATAGGCAGTGGTTGGTGGTGGTCAGATTGGCAGTGTCTCTTCCATCACTTTCCCAAGGCAGCTGTGTTTACAATAGTAGCTCACCACGACCGAGTGGGGAGTGAGTAATTCAGTGTCGCTCTTTGAGAAGCGCGTCAACTTTGGCTTGTGTAATGCAATACATGTGTCAGCCATTATTTTCAACCACACTGCTTCGCACACATCTCATTATAATCTATTAAAAGTATTGTCTTAATCTCCCACAAAATTACTCCACATAATGATGGTTCTTTCTTGCCAAAATCTGGTTTCCAACTTTGTCAGAACCTGTTTGCAATAGAACATAGACTAGTATGTAAAGAAAAAAAGTCTAGTATGTAATAAAAAGAATGTATAAATAAATAAATAGGCAAATGCATGTAACACTGTGGAGACAAATTGAAATATTTATTGTCATGTAATCACTTGCTTTAAGTACTCGCTCAAGGCCTTTTTAAAGTCGTGCATGAATTATGTCAGACTAATTTACAGTGTTCAGACTGAACTATAAGCCACTTTAGAAGCACTAATGTTACGCTTGCAGCAGTGAGATTATTTCCAATAAAACAACCTTCCAGACTTCTCTCACTGCGTATTACATACAGAACTTCTAAACCGTTGTGTATCTTGAAGGCCCTGGACATGAGCGGAACGGAGAAGCACCATCAGGAAAGTCAGTGAGGAAGACTGGATTATGAGTGGGGGTGGTCATAGGTAGTGCCTGGCGTCTCCTCCTGCGATCGCTCCTCTTCTGGTAGCGGAAGTTATGAGGTGGTCGGAGAGCCAGAGGACCTCCAATTTCCTCTGAGGATGAGCCCAGGAACACTGGGCCTGCCGGGGCTGCGGGACGAGGGGGTGGCCGATGGTGATGGACTAGGATCTCATCGGATTCACTGGAGGATGAGGTGAGAGGGTCAGATGGTAAGATTATGGGGGGTGCGGGTGGGGCAGGGGGAGCGGGAGGCGCGGGTGGGGCAGGGGGAGCGAGAGTACCAGGGTCAACAGGGGCAAATGTCGGCTCTGCGACAGGTGGGTCTTGGTCAATGATAAAAGGCACCTCAGTGGGGAACCTTGGCAGCTCCAAGGGGAAGTCGTGAGCCTGCGGCTGGAGTGGTGTGAAGATGTCAACGTTCTGAAAGTGGAAACCGCAACAACTGATTAGCAACACTGACAGGAGCAGATACTCCCGGCATCAACAGAAGGGCATGCTGCATTAGGAAAGTATAATAAGGGAAACTAACAACAGTCTTAGGCATCAGCTATGAACATGAAGCATTGTGGATCCCTCTATGTCAAATGGCTTGAAGAGAAAAATCAACCTATGCTGGAGCTTCAGTGGTGAAAGCCAATGGCCTAAAATGTCTAAATTTTCTAAATGTATGTCTATCTCTTCATCTCTTCAGTCAATTCTGTCTTCATTTCAAAATATATATTATCCGTTGGAATGAAAATGAAATGTGTTAATGGGTCTGCGCTTAAACCTCACAGATGCCTCTCAATACAGAAATTACACAAAAGGATTGGAAAATACTGACAGCTTTTTCACTGCCCACTCATCGCTAAAAGCTGTATATTTACAACATCATTTTCTTTAACGTTGAGGGTTTTTCTGATCATTTCACACTATAGGCAGTTAATTAATTTGTTTCCTTGACGCTTCTTTTTGCTATAAGAAACAGGTCAACACATCTTTCTTTGTGGTTCGATGTGCCTCCGCGGTCTGTGATTATGAATCCGATCAGCTTTGAGCTAAGAGAATTTCCATCATGTGACTCTGCACCCCGGATTCACAGTGAGAGGAGACAGTATAATTATAGTCATGTGGGTGATGCAAAAACACAAGCATGCAATTTAGAAAGTGACACATACCTTAGGCATACATAATTGCGATATACGAATGAAAACGCTCTCATGACACTTAAATGTGACGGAATAATTTCGTGACCAGTGACATTTACTCAAATGGGAAATAATCTTCTTAAAGGCCATCTCTTGTGAAATGTGGAAAAATGCAACCCTGAATGTTGCAGCTGTGGCTACCGTAGTGTATTACTACCGAGTATGGTGTGAATGAATAATGCACGAAATGTCTAAAACTTGTGCTCAAATAATTGTACGGAAAATTTACAGAAAAATTTAATTTACAAGTACAAGTATTTTACAAGTACCTCTGGAAGAGCTCATTTACTCCCAGGGGTCTCGTTCAGTAGGAAACAAGGTTGTAAATTATTTTGCAGTAAGCGTGAGCAGATACTTCTAACCCACCTGCACTTTGAACATCTCACAGGCCACGTGGACTTCAGGATGGGCTCTGACATCACCATGTACCGATCCTGTACAGAAGCCTGTTGTCTGGATTGGAAGAACAGGTAATAGTGTGAAAAAAGATGCATATTTTTTGGGGACACAAAGTCACATAAAACAGGACAATAATCTTTCCCAGTTATTGTGAGTGCGTAAGACTATAGTGCTATAGCAACACCCCCAGACTAAACCAGTAAACCAGTTCTACCTAAACACAGGCTTGGTGAATAGAGGCGTTGACAGCTGTGTTGTGAACTCTTTACCTCTGTGTCTGAGGCTGCAGTCAGTCTCTGGCAGGTGCCTGTTTGAGTGGTTCCCTCTGGACACTGCTGGACTGTGTACTCCACAAAGCTGGCTTTCGCTGGTCTAGTCTAAAATGTAACAACAGTATAGACAGGAGAAGAGCAAACAGGGAGATGAAAGTAAACAAAGACATAGGAGGCTAAAATAACTTTATTGTTCCTTCAAACAATTATTACACATTATTGACCTTTTGTGGATACCATACTGTAACTCTCTTAATGGAGAATATTTATTGTCCCTTTCATTCCAGTAGCAACACAGCTAATTGTGTTCCTAAACCATCTCTGACTTTATAACAGGAAGTGGGACAGTATTTGAACTTGGACTTAGAAGTTTTAACACTAAAAAATTGACATTAAAGTAACAGTATGTCTATAGCAATAAAACCAGACAAGTTCTCCTTATCATACCTGCTGGGCTGCTCTCAATATCTTTTTCACCCCCAGTCCAGCCCCCAGCAGGGACTTCCTTTTGTAGGACTCCAGACTGACTTGAGCCGCAGTGATAGCCTCGGGGTTGTCTACGGGGAGCAGGAGGGGACAAGTGGGACAGGTCTGCTGCAGCTTCTCTGGTGGATCTAAAATGGAATATATGGTCAGAGTAAGAATATGTAAAGAAAATTGCTAAAAAGTTTAATCAGGGCTGGATTGCTACCTACTAAAAAAAAAAAAAAATCTCTATAGACAGTGTAGGAGTAGAAATCTGTGCAGGAGATATTTTGGTTGTTGCAAATGTGCAGGTGTGACTTGACTTATTCCTGGTACTTTGTGCCAAGAGACACTTGGCTGTTCGCGGTTATGTTTAATAGCGCCGCATTCATCCTACACTATTTCCACTTAAAAGACTTTACATTGATCTTAGACGCTGCACTGCTATGACATGTACTAGATATAATGACTCATACGCTCAAACTCACGCTAAATTATATAGTGGGGGGGGGGAGTCATTTGCAGCACAGTGTGTAGAGCTGCACATATTCAGCCAAGCTCAGATTTAATGATACTAGTCATGTATGAAACACAGAATGAATGTGTTTTTGTAGGTTCTTCGTCATCCAGGTATTATCGATCAATGTAGAGATGATCAAATACCAACTGGACTGCTTTGATTGAGTTAAGGACAAGAGTGAGACTACTTAAAAAGCACAAGCTAGAGGCCTATATATTCTCTACTATGACAAACTAAGCGAATATTGCATTATAATGTGCTGGTTGTCTTGAGGGGCTACTTTAGTGAATGGCAGTATAATTGTTGATTGTTGTGTTGAGGTATCTGTAACTTTTCTTTACCTGGGACAAGAGTGCACTCGTAGCTGTACAGGTAGGAGTATCCCTCTTTCGTGTGCAGGATGGTGGTGTTGCAGTTTCCAGAGATTTGCTGTAACAAGGCATACAAACATTGTGAATTCTGTGTACCCATCATTTGTTGTAGGTTGTATTATGTAAGGTGAAGTTTCTTGTTATTTAACCAGGAGGACTGACGCACTGTTTCCATGAATGGTCTGACGTCACAGCGTTTCCATGGTTTCGGGCTGCCCGTGTGACACTTGGTCTCGAGTACATCCAAGTCCAGGTAATAGACGTTTCCTGCCGGGCCCTGGGGTACACAGTGTACAATGAACATACCATATCAAGCGATTGAGAAGAAGAAAAATAATGAGTGGACATATCATGCATCATTGGGGCTTATAACCCTGCTTTTGGGCAACTCAGCTCAAAGGTTTTATTGGTTTTCTCAGTTAGTTTGTGTTTCATGGAAAAGACGTTGTGTTGCTTGGAGTAGAAATACAAGCCACTATTTTTTTTTTTGGCCAATGGTATGCTAACAAATCCCTGGAACCAGTAACAACCAAATTACAATAACAAGTATACTCAAACCTGTGTGAATGGTTTAAAGTTTAAAAAAGTCAATTTAGCATGACATGTCCCCTTTAAATTTGACCTAAACGAGCATGAATAGTTTTGTAAAAGCCTTCAAAACAATTCCTGTCTGTTTATTTGCTCAGTTGCACCCTTCTAGGGACAATTTGGCAGCCAGGTAATCCCGTGTTTCGCATTGATTTGGCCACGGGCACTTTGAGCAGGTGTTAGGCTTCACCGTGTGGAAATGTGGCACTAGCGGGACGCCCTTAAATGCTGCTGATCTATCCCGAGGTATTGCACTGATGGCCTTCAGCAGCTACAGCCATAGAGTTCATGATGTGTGCTGTGCAAGACTATTATCAGCTGAACTGCACTCAAATGACCTGGGCCTGAATAACTATAGCATGGATTCCTTGAACTACGCTGACGTACAACGCTTAATGAGATTGAGCTCTCATGGTACTGCAATATAGCGCCGTTTTATTTTACAATGTGCCTGTTGTAACGCAAGAGGATCTATGGTTAGGTTAGACAGAGTAAAGCACTATTCGGTCAACTTTTTAAGATGCAATTTTCACACATGTTAATGGACAAGGTACTATTTTTATTACATGTTTTAGTACGTAGATGCAGTATCTCATCATGGTGACGTGTAAACAAGCAGCAACCTCCCTCTCTCTTGGTACAGCTCTGCTTTTTTTTCGTGGGACGTTTTCTGCTAACTGCATTTGTGGTTTCTGTGTTCCACATCGTTTTACTAGATACTTTTGTGCGGCTTTATCATGTTTTTGTGGGGCGGATTTTTTTTACTACTGGCTGGTATATACATTTTGAATGACAAGCAAATCAAACCTCTAATAACTAGTATTTCTTCCGTTCTAATCAAACATTTTCTTCTTTGCTCCAGACAGTTTTATGCATATTTAAGTGGGTTGAGGGTCATTTATGCATAACTAGATGTTACATGACTGAAGTAGATACAACATTTAACTACAAAAAAGATTTTCTCAATTCAGTTTTTTTTAGATAGCCCATCATCACCTGTAGTGTCTTAACCTAATGTGAGGTTTCCCAGCAGTTACCAAATTGGGGCATTGGGGGTTTTTGATTAGATCATTCTGCGTACACAACCTCAACACAAATCTTATCAAACGGGTTCCCACCGACTACCAGATTGGTCACAGCTGGTCAACCCTTCCACCGTGTGCCTCTCCTGCCAGGAATGTTTTGATTTTTCTACAACCACAGATGAGAAAATAAGCTTTCCAGTCCACTTCTCTAGTTAATCACAAATGAGTCTCCCACGGGAGCTTATGATTTGGTGCTTGGAGCCTGTCTGTGTGCTAGGGCTGAACGATTTTGGAGTGTCTTATGTTCTTTAGTGCGTGTTAAGATAGGGATTCAATATGTAAGTTATGTTAATATTCGTATCAAACGTCACATTTCAAACATGTCTTGCTGCATCAACATTTGAGAGGAGATTGAAATATGAATGTCTAAACTAATAAACGAATCACATCCATTTCATGTTTGCAGAGGTCTAACCCGAGAGAGGCTTTTATGCATAATGGAGACAAGGCATTTGGTAGTTTGCGAGTTACAATTGTAAATGTAACAGCCCTCTTGTGTACTTACCTGAGCATGAAGGTGGACATTCGCAATGCGGTTCAGGGCAAACTTGTAGCCTTCAGATCTGTCCTCATTGACATAAGTCACAGCCAGACGGGACAGTTTCTCCACCGCCTTGTCATTACAGGGAATTGGGGCAAGTTCAATAGGCATCATATCCAAACCCTCTCCATTTACAAGTAGAATTTGTGATAAAAGCAGTATTAAAACGCGCACATGCTGGTCCATGTTGGCAGAGCAAACTCCAGCAGCAGGAGAACGCAGCTTGTTTGAAAGTCAAAGTTTGTTCTCGCTTGTTTGCATTCAGGCATGTCAATGACTTTTGGAATCAAAACAGGCCAAATGTTGAAATGTTGCCAAGGACAAAGTGTATTTGATGGCAAAGCGCTGGCTGCAATATTTGTGAATGAATTCTGCAGAGTGAACTCAGGAAGTCAGGGCAGGGAGCACTCATTTGCGAACAGATCCAGTAATGTTTATAAGATATTTAAATTCAAAAGCAAGGTAAGGCAAGGCAAGGATATGTTTATTTATACCACGCATTTCGTACACAAGGCAGCTCAATGTGTTTTACTCAAATCCAATAGTGACATAAAGAGGAAAGTTGTTTCTGGACATTGCATTGGCTTTATAGCTGTAACTTAGAAGGGTGACCACTAGGAGTCACTGTGGCTCTTAGCTCCACTCGGAGTCAAATCAGGTTGCTTTTGGTCCACCAGGCTCCATGAACTGGGTTAATGATTCGTCATAATTACATTGAGATTTCACTTACTTTCCCAGAATATTGTAACTTGTTTCATTGCTTTCTTTTTTCTTGTGCAATAGAAACACGCACAAATAGACAAAGGTGCACTGGACTTTCACAAAAACATTAGCTGTTGGTATGGAAATTAGAGGCACAGCTGCTCCACACCAGTGTCTCATTAAAAATAGATGCATAATTTAGAGGTTTTCTTCAGGAATGGGTTGTTCATTTTTTGATGTGGGAGAACCGCAGAACCACATAGTGGCAGACAGTCCTGTGTGAAAGGGTGGGGTTCACACTTTTGCAGCCAACATCAGTTTCCATTGTTCCTGACAGGATCGATTAAGGTCCGTGACTCAAGTGGATACTGACTACAACACAACTCAGAAAACAAGTGTGACATAGTGTTCTGAAATAAATCTGTTTTTGACCAAGTCACGCATTAAAATCAAAGGGGATTGTTTACAAGAGCGGACTGTTATGACTTCTATGGGGCTCACTTCAGACAGGTTTGTCACACCTGAAGTGTTCAGGCTGTTGACAGCTTGTAGTCATGTTACCAAACCAATTTTGGAGTGTGATATGTATTGGTGAAAGTGTGAAGGTTAAAGCAGTGGTAATCTAATGATTTAGTTTAAGTAAGCTTAATTTGACACCATTGATCTACATTGTAAAGGGGACATTTATGAAAGAAAAACAGGGCATGCTGTTGTGTGTCTTAATATAGCACATTTTCCTTCAGCGCGAACCAGGAAGTCAGAGGCTAAAATTAGCACAATGTTAGCATTGGCGGTCTGCCTGGTTTACGTTTCAACTCTGTTTTGATATGAACTCCGGCAGAGACACGCTTCTAATATTTTCAAATGAACAATCACGATGTGGGGAAGGGGCCACGAGAACTAGAAATGCAACAGCTGAGATTTTAACCAGCTGCCTACGACTTTAAAGAGACTAGATCCAAGTTGGTCATTTATGCTCACCACTGCCACCTCAGGTCTTACGCGTAACTGCCGGTTCTTATTCTAAGCTTGTGCATGACGACGTAACAATTTTTTGAGTGCAGGATTTTAGAGGCAGTTGTGGTGAATAGGTCTGGGCACATTCTATACATTAGGACGTGGCTGGAACATGTAGGGGGTTGAAAATACTTAGTTTTAAAATGTTTAAACTCCATATAGTCCCTTTAACGGTTTGATTCAGGGACATTTGTCTTGAGCTTGGCATGCCGTGGGTTTAGGTGTTGAGCTCAATAATAAAATAAACACAACAAAAACACTATTAATACTATCTACTATGGCTTCTTTTGCTAATGATTATCGTCATACATGCTTTTTCCAAACCAAGTACTGAATTTAGTGTATGTGCACAGTAAAACACATAAACTTCACTAAACTAGTGTGTTGGTACTCTTACTGAGTTGTAAACTGATTGTTCTTTGCTGTTATTTTGAATGATAACTCAACATAATAGGTGTAATTATTATGACAGTCAATGACATGCCTGGTGTTTCAGCAGCATTGTGTACTTTTTATTCACTGTTAGCCAGACATGTTTTCAATAGTGACAATCATTCAAACTGGAGGTTATATGGGAAAAATACTAGATACCAGCTTGTCCAAAAGCTTTTGGTTTGAAGTTGTGCATTGTCCAAGTGTAACGCTGCGATTAACTTAAGATACTGACTGAATTAGCATTTTCTAAAAGGACAAACGATACTGGTGCTCAAAATACCAGTGAGTTGAGGTAAAAACAATGAATTCATTGTTTAAACGTGCAATAATTGATTCTAAAATGATAATTATATATACCTTTCTTCTACTGGCCTTATTGGCTACGATGTATGAGCAGTCTTCTTTAGCTCATGCCCATTTCACACGTGCAAATGTTCTTATTCTCTTTTCATTTTTATTCTGCCAGAAAGCTGCCAAAACCTAAGAGCAATGTCTTCTATCTGCAAGCACCAATCCAGGGATAATCATTTAATCCATTTCAAATATCCAGTGAAGCAGGTTGTGCTCTCGACATCGGCTGGAGACGGGCTCCATGCGCCCGCTCCCCCTGCAGAACCAATTCTCCTAATACCGCTGTTTGTGTGTTTCCAAACCAGACCACTACTGTGCGCTTGTACATTCGACCGCGCTTCGCCTTCCTGCTCTGTGTTAGCGGCAGCCAGTTGTGTTGCAGTCTGCTGGGGGGAGATAAGAATGGCAAAGTTGCTCCGAGGAATCAGTCTAGCAGTGCAACGGCAGAACCAAGTTAAGAAAACCTCCTTTGAAGTCAAGAAGACGACGACACCGCTAATCTCGGCGTCTCTGCCATGCTGTGGCGATGGGCAGGCGATTGTGCCGCAACCCGCTGCCACTAGAGCTCCCCGCTGTTCACTTTGTACGGTCATGGCTAATGGGCCCGGTGGATAAACAGAAAAGAGGTTGGATATCACCGCGACACGCTCTAACAACTGTTTCAGCCGAGCATCTTGCAATAGGAAGCTAAGGTCTGACACGGTTTAAACTGTGTTGCAACGAAATTACTGTTGTTTTCAAAGCCAGATACTACTCTCTCCAGTCTCTGCCGCGCCAAGCTTTTTTACGTTTCAGCAAGAGGAGCTGGCAGCAGTTCCCTCCCATGTCACATTCGTTGCCAGGTTGTTAGGTGAAATTGCTCTACAGTGAAAAATATGTCGAGGGAAGCTATTTCTTGCATGGCTATTGTGATAGGTAACTGTTTTGTTTGTAATAGGGACCCCAAGTGGAACATCAAATTTGCAGGTATGAAGGCGGAAAAGGTAGCGCGTTCTTAGAGAAATAAGGAGTTGTAATGAGGCTGGAATTGCGTGAGTTGTTGGAGTTTCAGCTAGAATTAAACCAAAGTCTGTGGTGACTAGCGATGATTTATGATTTAAAATAGAATTAATGGACAACTTCTGCTCACTCCTCCCTGGAACATGTTCCTAAAAAGGGCGGGATCTTCACTCTAAACCCTCGCGGTCGTAACTGTGCCATTAGCTCTAATGCTAAGGGCCTGTTAATCAAAGCCCGGCCCTCATTGGTATAAGAGATCTCTAAAATGTACCTTATGAAAATACACCTTGTCCCTTTGATTGCAGCTAGCCCAGCGTTATCACAGGAGCACTATCTGTGCAATGCTTTCTAATGGAAAACTAGCTTGTTTTTGGCCCCTAGCGTCACGGTCATAAAGCAGAGCAACCAGCGGCCATTGGGCAGCATAGGGGCACAGCAGTTAGCAATCTTCCTGGCCTCTAAACGTATCTCGGAAAAAGGACTGAGTAGGACTTGCCAGGGTTTCGTCTGTGGTTGTAATGGTCATTTTTTGTCAAAGTGTAATCCGCAAGACAGGAAGTAGTGAAATGATAGTAGTCTGGGCTGGCACTGTATACTCTATGCATAATGCAAAATATATACCATGTCAACCTAAATTTATGGTACTCCCAATTCTCTGGCACGAAAAACAGCATGTGTTATCAACTTAGTGGCGGTCGCCCTTATTTTCAACCAATTGCCTCGGTTCTATAAATCACTTGCACAAATTATGCCATTGTTTCCTGAATCCTGTTTATCACGGCTTCTCTCCTTTTCCCTTCATGCTTTGCTTTCCTCCAACGTCGCTCTCAGGACATTGGGATGAGATAGAGAGGGTCATTTCTTCAGTTTAATTGGTTGCAGAGTTTTGCCTCGTTCCGGATGTCGTCCTTGCACAGTTGTTGCCAAATCATGGACATTGATATTAAAGCCCATCAAAGTTCTGCCTGGGCTGGAGTCAGCAGAGCATTCGCGGGTGACAGTTTATGTGTGACACCCTCCTAAAACTGTCATTTAACTTGCATAAAACGGCAGCTTTAGCCTTCTAATTTGCACATAATCGCCTCAGTGTTGCTTAATGTCTTGAAATTGCTAAGCGCTATATCCTCATTTCAAGTTGATGTTGCCGTTTAACATTTCGTGTGGCCCCGTAATCAAAGTTAGTATGATTTCTGAGAGTCTTGTTTCCTGTCAAGAGTGTGTTTTTTAATCAGGGTCTCTAATAAGTAGGAACACTATCAAGAGTCCAAAAAACAACATACTAAAATACTTAAGACATCTGTATTTCAGTTACATCAATTCATGTACATGCACTAGAACAAGTTTTGCTTTTTTATTATTTTGAAGTTACCACAGTACGATTGTAGTCTTGTAAGTAACAAAAGATCATAAACTAATTTTATTGTATGTTCCGGATAGCATCAGTTCTAACACATGAATCATATATACTCATAAGTACTTTTCAGCATTGGCTGCATTTTTGTGAGGTTAAGTGGATTTTTTTTTTTACTGCAGAGACTCCATTATGGTCCTGAAAAAAGCAGCTTTTTAAAAGTAAACAAACAGCTACCTTTTGAGCTAAAGATATTTGAGACCTACAAATTTCTTCTTCTGTTCAGCAGTTTGTGCGGTCGTGTCTTCCTAAATAAAGATCTTCTTCTTCCTTCTGATCACCATCTCATTCGTCTTACTGGTGTTCAAGCACAGGTGGTTCCGCTCACACCTGTCCACAAAGTCCATGATAACCTCACACCTGTCCACAAAGTCCATGATAACCGACCAGTACTCCAGGTCGTTCCACTCTGACACACAGCCCATGATAGCGAAGTATTCGGAGAACTTCTGCAGATGACAGCAGTCCGTGTTGTATGTGAAGTCCGACGTGTAGATGGTGAAGAGAAGCGGTGAGAGGACGGTGCCCTGAAGGGCCCCAGTGCTGCAGACTACCACTTCAGACTCACAGCTGCACACTTGCACGTACTGTGGTCGGTCCGTGAGGTCGTCGATGGTCCATCCAGTGAGATGTCCATCCACTCCCGCATCCTCCAGCTTCTCCCACAGCAGTGCCGGATGGACGGTGTTGAAAGCGCTGGAGATGTTAAAGAACATGACCCTCACAGCGCTCCTGGTAGTCTCCAGGGTCACCACAGAGCGCAGGTGGGTGAGGATGAGCCCTTTTTACACAATTGTGAATTCTCTAAGTAAGGCTGCATTTTGCTTGGTCACATTACATAGAATATTTGCTTCTAGTTATATGTATCACAAGTTGGTTATTGTAAGTCCTATGCTGTGTGGTGTCTTTAGCCACTGCTGTAATAATGTATAGGTGCTCCATACTAGGCCCATGTGGGGGACACTGAATGCTCAGAGCTGCATACATATATGTAAATGGGACTGCTGCTTATTTATAGCATTTGGATTCTGACATTCCCATCCCAGGCCCTGTCTCGTGCTGTAGCGGTGTCAGGCTTGGGATGGTGTCTACTCAAGTGGAAGAGAATCAGACAGGTGGGAGCCCATGGAGCCAAGCTGACATGCAGCACACACACTTATATATCCGCACACACACATTCACACACACACCTGTAAGATAAGTGCAATCACAAGCTTTCCGTTTCCTGTTCCTGCCGCTTTTTTGTCAGTCCTTTCCCGGGGTTGCTCACATGGCGTGCAGCTCTTCACACCTCCCCAGCTCTGAGCACCACTGATCTGATGTGCCGGAGCAGAGAGAGAGAGAGTGGAGAAGGGAGAGGGAGAGATGGAGATGGAGAGGCCACGCAATCAGGAGGATAGTGGGTTAGACGAGGCAGACGTAAGAGACAGACTGTGTGGGAGTTGAGCTTGGACCGGAATCTTTATTTTGTCTTGACTGGTCGTAATTCAGAGTTCAGAAATGGAAGTTGAATTAATAAAGTGGGTGAAGGTTAGAGCTGCAAACTTTGAGGGAAGAAATGCAATAATATCACCATTTCCAAACTGCTGCTGTTTGTCACATTGGCAATATTTGGGAAGCCCCTGGGAAGACCGTTCTATTCATATGTGTTGTATGATTTCTAACTGCTGCAGCCTTGACACATACAGAGTAATTAGCTTCTCTCCAAGCAATCAAGGGCTTGTAATTAGTTAACTCAATAATGGACCCTGTGCAGTGAGTGCCATGAAGTACATAAATAGCATCAATCAATGCTGTTTTCTTCCTTTGTTCTGGTTAATCTTTGTATGTAAAATGTCTTAGCCTCTTAAAGGAATAGGCCACTGTTTTTACATACTTAGATATGTTCTTACCTTAGCTTTGACGAGTTCTTTACGACCTGTCTGATCTTCCCCCGTGCCTTCAGTCACGTAAACACAGCGCAGACGGCGTTAGCATTTAGCCTCTCCCTCTCTCCACTATAGCTCCAAAACAGGTCAAGATAGAAGCTACCAAGCTCTTCCACGTTTTCCCTATTTAAATATGGTTACGTGAAGTGTTCCACTACAAAGTATAATTACACAAAATTAAACAATGTGGATTTTTTAAGTGGATAAAAGGGGGAACTATATTGTAAGGCGTAATAATACCAGGAGTAGTTCGAAATCCGCGCAGTAATCTTCACTTTACTGTGCGGATAAGGTTTTTTTTAAATTATTATTTCTTTTTTCTTGAAACTACCCACTTTGAACACAATATAGTTGTGTCTTCCTATTATCCCTTTTCATGTAATGTCAGCATACTAGTTTTTTTGTTGTTGTAGCTTTTTTGATCATGGTTGCTTTGTTGTTGTTTGTTTCAGTCATTTGCATATTCAGTACATCTTCTCAGGAGCTTCTTCAATGTTCAGGCAATTTCCCCTCCGACTCATTCTGATCCTTATGCTTAGATCGCCTTTGCATATCCATTTTTGTTAATAGTTGGCAGCCATTGCGCCATTCTGTTAGTGTGACAGTGCTTTGTGAGCTCAAAAATGAAGGCTGGATTTCTCTTAGTTGTTTCAAACAAAAAATATCAACATTAAGAAGCCCAAAACTGTTTGTATAAAGTGTAATATAGTACCTTCATAAATTTAGACCCGTTTCGAAATACGCAGAACCAAAACTGTGTGAAAACGGCACCAGCACTGCCAAAGACGTCTGATGAGTCACCAATTACCAAGCAGCGGGGGGGCGCAGACACAACCAGCAGCCTCGCTTTGCCTTTCTTTTCGCTTCCTTTCTCAAGTCTGAAGACGAGTGGATCCTACAGAGCCTAGGGAGCGACGTGTTGGCGCTAAAATGTCAGCGGGACTCAAGGGAAAGGCACAAAAACATGCTTCGGTTCACTCGAGCATCCAGGTCACATGAGCAACAGAGAGCGACCTCCCTGAGAGCACTTCACTGCCTGCTATTTTAAGCCCTGGCACAATGCAAAGAGTTTAAAAGGCTCTCGGCAGAGGGCACGAGGCGAACGCCAAGGCTTACAGCTAGATAAGAGTTCTTCAGAACAGATTATGTTTTTTTTGTCAGCTGTGACCATGTAACTTAGAAAACGTTTGGTCATAGAAGGTTGGCGCGCATCTCAGCAACTGTGGGCCTTTAGCAGGGTGCAGCATGGAGAGTGAACTAATTGGATTCAAGATACAGTCTGTGACATTACAACAGGGCAACCAAAGAGACCATAGATTCATATTGAGGTGCAGGGCTGTGTCAAACTTGGCTGTAAATACTGTTTAAGTGGCGCTAGCCCGCAGTTAGCTTGGCCTGTTAGCTTCTTCTTCGCCAGAGACACACCAGGTGGAGATGAAATCATCCCATTAACACTTTTATTACCCCCAGAGGGACTACGGAAAGGATTTATTAAGGTAAAGAAGAGATGTTTCTTTCTTTTATTGAATTCATTATTTTATGTATTTTACTATCACTATCAGTAGGTTTTTCTTGGTTCTAGGGCACATGTGTCAAGTTCAAGGCCCCAGGCCACATGCGGGCCGTGAGATGATTTAATGTAGCTCTTTTGAGAAGCATGAATTCCCATGAAATAACCAGTTTTGCTCACTCCAGCCACTAAGGGGCAGCTTAAATTTAAAAAAGGCAATAATTCCACACGTGTCCAGTAGAGGGCACTGACATAATATGAGATCAGGATATAAACAGCATATTATAGCCACGTGGTAAATGGTCAGTCTGCCCCAGGGCGGCTGTGGCTACAATAGTAACTTTCTGCCATAGAATGTGGCGTGAATGAATAATGACTTTATGTAGCACTTTTAGAAACATGTGACACAGGCTGATGAAGCACAATAAGTTTAAGCCGTTATTTATGAGGCCTCAGTCCAATACATGTGGCCCACGACCCGCCGTGGGGGCTGAATTTCGGCCCTCGACCCAAACGACTTCGACACCCCGTTCTAGGGCAACCTCCCATTCTTCAATGACTGCCTCTTTTATGTTTTGATTTTACAGAAAAATACTAAGTGATTTTCAGAGCCTAGGCTGAGACTAGGTGAGATTCAGAGATTACTCAGGAGAAAGTGAAGGCGTGGGATAATTGAAATGGCTCAGGGCCAAGGCTGTCCCAGACGTGTGGTGCACGGGCCTATGTTGGAAAATAATGTAGGGAAGAAGACCACTGTGTTAATGGTACGCTTATAGAATACGCTGCATTGACTAACCTCACAATGCTTAAAATCTTTGGATTGGTTTCTTGAATAGACGTAGACTCAAATGTTTCTTTATACATTTTCTTCTTTACGTCCGTTTATCCATCCATCCATCCATCCATCCATCCATCCATCCATCCATCCATCCATCCATCCATTTTCTTCAGCTTTATCGCAGGGGCAGCAGTCTCAGCAGAGATGCCCAAACTTCCCGGTCCACACACACCTCCTCCATCTGTTCTGGGGGGACCCCGAGGCGACACCAGGCCAGCTCAGAGACATAGTCTCACCGTCCTGGGCCTTCAAGAAGGCCTTGTCTTCTTTACGTTTCTTTCTCATATATAATTTCTGATCAGTCAATATCTCACAGCTGCACTACCCTCCTGTTTTCAAACCATCAAAGTTGACGGTAGTTGCACCATAAATTACTAGCTGTTGCTCAATTAGGTATAGCTCTCACAATAAATCCTGCACAACCATAAATACATGCATTCATGGTAAAAATGACTTATAAAGAATGTTTCGTCTGAAATATTTTTTCTTTCATCATCATCCAAACAACTTCCCTCCAGTCCATGTGGCCTCTGCTGGCAACAATGACATGTGAATGGTCAGAAATCAGGGCTGAACTGTTGCTTTCCACCTGTACATTTTAAAACATCAATGCATAGGAGTACAAATGTAATTCCAAAAGCCTCAGGAATCCGTTTTACATGACTCGACATAAAAATGGAACAAGTGTTGTCAAACCTAAAAAACTATCGCCCCCAAAATGCAATGGCATGCACTGAAATAGCAACATTGCACCCACTTATTTTCACACACTCCCACCAGACACTTTGACTGAACACTGAAGCCGGCGTTCCCAGCCCCACACACCCAGGCAGACTGGAGCATCCGCAGTGTGCCAGGCAGGCAGCTCCTCCAGGGCGCAGAGTTAGTGGTGCTTTTAAGTGCCGACATCAAAGGGCCGTATAAAGAGGCTTAGGGGCTGAGAGAAAAAAGTTTGGCTTGTCATGAGTTTGATACCCGGCCGGTTAGACAAGGTCACGCATTGACTCACTGACTCCTCACTAACCTCTGTCTGTGGCTCTCACTCACCACAGACACAAAATCAAAGCCGCCGCTGCAGAGGAAGTACAGTGCAGTCATGGGAATTATGGATTTCAAAAATGGCAAGAGTATTGAGTAACTGCTTGAGGGATACTCTTGTCCTCACTTGCTTTAGTGTCTATTCACGTTGATCATCATTTTCATCGAGTTAATCATGAAGATTAGTAGAATGACTCATGAAGGTGAATGATTGCCTTTCTAGCCGACACCAGTAAACAAACGGAACTATTCTGATACTTCTGTTTTCATTTTGGAAACACAAAGTTGTTTTTTTGTTTTTTTATTTTACTAGGAAAGTTTGTGTCCTGCCCCAAATTTCATTAATGCACACCACTTTATCCCATAGACTGTTAAAAAGATTAGACGTCTCCTGCTCACTCCTCCCCGTTTGCCACAATGACTACGCTCGAGGGGGAAATCATGGCAGGTTTACAGACTCTCCCTCCCCAGCTCTGAGGAAGCATGTGCCTAAAAAGGGCATAAGGGCGGGATCTTCACTGTAGACCCGGACCTTGCGTGACGTGTAGTTCGCGCAGCTCCAATGCTAACAGTCCGGCCCTCATTAGTACAGAGATTTTGAAAAAAACAGCCTGGTCTCCATAATTGTAACTAACCCAGCGTTATTACAGAAGGAATATCTAGCTGTAGAAAGTTTAAGAAAATTAGGGACCAGGCTCTAAAGTTGTTTTTCACATGTCGAAAGTCCAATGCACTTCAATGGGAGACTAGCGGCGATTTGGAAGTACGACAGCAATGGCGGTGCAATGGCGGCCCCAGTGTTGTCGCCAAAAAGCAGAGCAGCCAGCGGCCATTGCTTTACCCTCTTTACCCCCACCATAATCAAGAACATTTGATCCAGTTCAGCTTTACTCAAATCTAAAAGCTTTGCGACTGAAGCTTACAGCCTATAGGCCAGTGTAACGCTAGCCTGGAGAAATCCAGACTCATCTCTGTACCAGCGTGTGAGTCTGGGAAGACTCCGCATCAACTTGATTTCTACAGCATAACATACGCAAGCAAACCGGAAGTAAACCAATCAGCGAAGGGCAGTCAGTTGCGTTATTAGCGGTTTTGCGTGAATATTCAAAAAGAATAAGCGGATTCGGCATTTCAGCGATCGCAAAGCATGCTGGTCCAGGTTAAAGGTCAGGGCTACCCAGAAAAATCGATGTTTTGAAAGAATTCTGTGAGAAACAGGGACACAGTGTTACTGGGAAGAGAAAAAGTAATAGTCTCTAAATAGCCGGTTGTTCTATCATAGTATAGTTTTAATGGGCTTTGTTGACACCGTGGGTGAACTTTGACCGGAATATTACCATGCATGCATACTGACGATGCTGATTTGGCTTATTATGAATCACAAAACTCACCTACTGCCGATGTGTTTTTGGTAATTTACCGCTGATTAGAATAACGCCTCGGCTCTCCCGGGCGCCGCCCATAGATTGTTCTAGAGGGAACTGACTAGTGACAATGCTCACAAACAACACGTGACCGCAAACAAATTATTCTGATTGACTGATATCCCCCATGTATAAAATATACAGAGGTATCATTCTGGATGCCAGGCTATTGTAACGCCTCATTTGAAAGCTAAGACCTACAAAACAGAGAACAAAGATTTTCCTTGCGTTGTCACTTTTTTGTTGTATTTTTGGTGCTTTTTTGTTGCATTTTCATACCTTTTTAGTCATCCGTTTTGCTGCGTTTTCATCACTTTTCATCATCTGTGTTGCCTTTGTTGTCGCACTGTCGTCGCTCTTTTGATGCTTTTTTTTTTGCAAGAGTCTTTTGCGGTCGACCTGGAGAAAATATGCTCGGTTAAGGCGAGGTTTAAGAGGTTAAACACGGTTCCGTTATGAATACATGAGCTCCAGCTAATACTTTGGATGAAATATTAGATTTTTTCCGCTCAAGTTCGAAAGTGGCACACAAACGCACTCTTGTTGAATGCGTGTCCGACGTCCTGCTCCACTGGCAAACTATGTTCTCCACGAAATACAGAACACAGTCTGATTCTGCGAGACAGGTGACTGGGTGACAGATACGAGTGGAATTGTCCATAGAGTGGTAAAATAGGACGAGAGAGCAAGCAGCACATGTGGTACTTCAATCACGTCCACTGATTGAGCCGGTCTGCCTCACTGTGCGTCATCATCCAGCCCTCGGCCTCATAATATTCTCTGACATGACCACTGTGATTGTCTCTCACATCTCGACCACCGCGCGCTCTCAGAATTATTATGAGCTTCACCCTTTGAGTCTGACGGCAAAGTTTTTCAGGACGATTTTGGAGCTATAAACGCGGTGTTTGCGAAAATTGAAAGATTGTGGATTTACAATTTCTCTTTCTGCTTTTTGCACTTCCCATATGTCGGAAGTCTTTTACAAAATGTATTATCCTGCCTTTGCCTAACCTCAGCGGAATGAGTTCGAGTCCTGGGTCTTTGCTGAAAGTGTCACCCCCACTCTTCACTGCATTTACAAACTGTCTACCCGAATAGAGCCTACGGGACAAAAAAGGGGTGGGGGGGGTGGTGGTGAAAGTATGACAATTAATTATATCTTGGGTGCACACAGCCCAAGCTGCTGTGATGGCGCAGTCGTCCCAGCATGCTGAGCGCCGACAGACCGCTCCGCCTTCTGTTTGTGATTTTGCGGATTTTACGGATAAGGAAATAAGCC
This sequence comes from Gobius niger, assembly GCF_951799975.1. Lineage (NCBI taxonomy): Eukaryota > Metazoa > Chordata > Actinopteri > Gobiiformes > Gobiidae > Gobius > Gobius niger. The sequence continues at coordinate 24,539,656 of NC_136868.1, read as the reverse complement.
TGCCCAAAGTACACATTCTCACAAACACACACGGGCGTCGGTGTCCACATAGAGAGGCAGCTTTATCTGGCCACGGACAGGGAAACTTCTATGGTGTTGGTCAGAATTACGTGTCAAGTGAGCGCCGGTGCAAGTGGGTGGGGGTCAGGAGAGAAGGCGAGGCAGAGAAGTGCCATCAAAAGTGAGAAAGAGAACGAAGAGGCCTATGTAATCCTAATTAACCCTCCGCTTTCAACTTCCAACGGCGTCCTGCTTCAGAGGATCCACATGGGACGTTTCTGGTTGATGTTGTTCCAAGCCTAAAACAGAGGTGAACATAAAACGCCGCAGACCAAAGCAAAGGAGCCATTGATCGTCTGGTGTTGCTTTATGAATAAACACATGAAATACGCAATTCAAGCTTGTTTTAATGACAAAAAGAGGTCATGCCCTGAAGGTAGTATTGGCAGAATGGTCAAATCAATAGAGAAAACACTTTTTACTGCTGTAACCATTTTTGCCGTATAGTTTTATTCACTATTTTAGGGCTCTGCGAGCAGCACTGTCTTACAGTGGATACATAAGTATCCCCCCACCTTTATCTTTTCGACATTTTGCCAGCTATGGACCACAAACATAAACATATTTAATTGAAATTGTATGTGAAAGACACACACTAAGTGACACACAATCGTGAAGTGAAATTAAATTTATACATGATTTTGAACTTTTTTTTTATAAATAAAAAACTGAAAAGTGGGGTTTGCAAACGTATCTACCCCCGTGAGTTAATACTTTGTGGAACTGCCTTTTGCTGCAAGTCTGTTGGGGTATGTCTCTACCAGTTCTGGACATCTTGAGACTGGAATTTTTACCCATTCTTCTTTTCAAAACAGCTCAAGCTCAGAGCGCTTGTGAACATCAGTTTTCAGATCCTTCAACAGATTCTCGATTTAGGTTTGGACTTTGACTCGGCCTTTCTAACACATGAATATTTTTTGTTTTTAGCCATTCCATTGTTGCCCTGGCTTTATGTTTAGGGTCGTTGTGTTGCTGGAAGGTGAACCTCCGCCCCAATTTCAAGTCTTTTGCAGACTCCAACATGTCCAAGATTGCCCTGTATTTGGCCCCTTTCATTGAACCATCAACTTGAACCATCTCCCCTGTCCCTGCTGAAGAAAAGCACCCCTTGATCATGATGCTACCACCACCATGTATGACAGTGGGGATGGTGTTTTCAGGGTGATGAGCAGTGTTACTTTTACGCCACAGACATAGAAATGACAACCTAGCATTTTGCGTTTAGGCCAGAAAGTTCCATTTTGTTCTCATCTGACCAAAGCACCACATGTTTCTGTATCCCCCATGTGGCTTCTGGCAAACAGAAAACGGGACTTCTCATGTTTTTTTGTTTTAAAAATGGCTTCTTCTAACCATTCTTCCAGAAAGGCCAGTTTGTGCAGTGTACGACTAATAGTTGTTCTGTGTACAGTTTCCCCCACCTGAGCTGTAGCTCTCTGCAGTTCATCCAGGGTCATCATAGGCTTCTTCGTAACAGCTGTGGTCAATCTTGTCCTTGTTCGGTCAGTAAGCTAAGGGGGACGGCCGGGTCTTGGTAGGTTTGCAATGATGCCAACCTGTTCATGTTCACAGCTTTGGAAATCCCTAACCCATTTTTAAAGTTCTCCACAACTTTATCCCGGACCTGTCTGGTGTGTTCTTGGACTTCATGATGCTGTCTGTTCCACAATAGTCTCTAAACATACCTCTGAAACCATCACAGATCAGCTGTGACATGATTCAAGTTAAATGATAAAAGAGCAATCAGAGTGAATGTATCAACCTCACTTGAGATTGCAAGGGTCTTTTCAAGATCTTCTTTCAAGGCAAAATGCAAAAACATATTCCCAAATGGATTGCGTTTAACCAAACCAGAAAACACTTTAGCATAACAGTTTCAGAATAGGATGATATTGTTTGTTTTTGTTTTTAAAGATATAGTGCAGAAGATGTAGGCCCCTCTCAATATGGGGTTGGTCCTGGTTGGTATTTAAAATTGTCGTGATGCGCTGCGGCCATCTTGTTTGTGTGTTTGCGTGACAACAATGGCAGTGAACCTTGTGGGCACCTCCCACTGTGGGGCTGTGTCTGGCCCCAGGGCTTTCAGATAGAGGGGCTTTGAAGTGGCAGGTGTGCCCGCGGCATGCTACACAAACACAAAAGCACGTGTGACTGACATACGCGGTCCGCATGAAGATGTGCATAATTAGCCGTTTTACAGATGTGACTTGAGGAGCACCAGTGACCAGTAAGACCTGCGGTAACACTGTTTGCGGTAAATGAAACGAGATCAAAACCATTTTTAAAATTTTGCATGCACACTGGTCTCACTTCTTCCAGGGGTTGTCAATTACAAGTAAAAAAGAAAAAAGAAAAAGATTTGGCCTATACATTTGTATTTAGACAGATTTTTTGTATTTTGTTTACTTTCAAACACAAGGGGGCAGTACATTGATAATTTACAATAATACAGTTCAGGAAGCCTCTACATTGAGCTCTATCTCTTTCAAAGACCTTTCATGGAAGATGCACATTTTTACTTCCAATGCCTTCCATTCATTATTGAACATGCTTGACCTTCCTTCAGCTACTGCACATTGACCCCATGTTGTCGCCTTTGATAATTCATTGTTCTCTCTCCAACTACAGCGTATATAAACAACGATGATACAATAAAGATATTACAAAACATATATCAATGCTTGGGCAAGTGGCATTTTTGTCTTTAGGTTATGTCAGACCGGCTTTAAGCTATTTTTAGTTATTGCCACGGGTGACTTCATGTTGACCCCATGGTGGAGGCTGTAAAATATTTATGATATGAGTGTACACTGGGGCCCAACAGTGCGACAGCTATTCTGGACTCTTTTAAACTAAGGCTTCTTCTCAGTGGCATGTCACAACAGCGTTAGGACTGAAAAGAGGAGACTTTGAAAGACGTCGTTGACAAGCCAGCAATAGGGAATAAGTTAAAAGTAGTGTTATCTGTTGCACAAGATGAAATTTCACAAGTTTCATAAAAGGATGACGTGAGGTTTTTTTTTCCCCCGCAAAGATGCAACTCAGAGAAAGATTTTGTGAGCTAAGATGTAAATTTGTAGAAGTGTTGGAATATAAGTGTTATTATAAGTGCTATATTCTGATCGCAAAGATTGTCTTGGCCAGATTTATGAACGTTTTAGAAGAATTTGTATTCAGGTGGCAAGCAAACTCTTCCACTGTAACCTTTTCTACTCTGCCAATCAAATATTGATGATTCAGTTGGGACTGTGCGTTCTCCCTCCTAAGCATACATGTGTGGGACACTTTGGTCACCCTAAAAAGTTTGGGAGAGGACATGTCTCCATGGTCCAGATATGCCAGACCCTCTGTGTTGCATTTGGTTATCTTGTTATTTGTTATGACTGAGCTTCATTGGGCTGTGAATTAGATGCATCAAAAACAACACCAACAAACACAGCCTGCAAACACGCTGGCGGGGTGCACATCATTAGCTACTTGGAGTTGTCGGCTGAATCAAAGCAGCCTTCAAAGCTTTGATAAAAAGAAGGGCCGTTCGATCAGGCTGCGGGCTGGAGACTGGGCTACCCCACAAGGAAAAAGGCTGGAAATGAACTACAGATGAACCTGCTGGACAAAATATAACAACCAAAAATGTATTTAAAAGACATTTTGTGGCATGTTTTGTCCCGTACCTAACATCTAACATTTTCTAACAGCAACAGAGGGAAAAGGCTGGACCCATGAGAAATACCCACCAAAGCAATTTGAGCACATTGTAATATTTAATGCATCTGAATGTACTTTTACAACAATTAGGTTGCGATGTCTTACCATCACTGCAACAGTCACCTGCCACCGACAACGTCAAGTTGACAAATAATAGTTGAAATCAGAACGAAAAACAAAATTTAAATAAAATAACCACCTGGCCTTGAAATCGGGGGCCAAACAGACATTCACTCACAAAGACCACAACCTCAAATCAAAGTGAAACAACTTTATTTAACAAGCAAGATGACGGAGGCAAATGATATTGTGATAGTGGAGACAACGACGAGCTCTCGGGTTTTCATCCCCACTGACCTGAATGATAGAAGGAATGAAAAGTAGAGAAATAAGGGTGGGAGGGAGGGTCGGTAAGGGCGTACGTGAGGTGTGGTCCTGCTCCCGAGCTTCAGATTACTACTTATCTCCATTTAGAGGCCATGGATCATGCAAATTTGCCTTTTTGCTGACAATGACAATTTTATTTATAAAGCACATTTAAAAACAGCCTCAGTTGACCAAAGTGCTGTACAGGTATAGTAGCAATATACACAATAAAGCTTAAACACAGGTAATATAAAAAGGCACAAACTGTAGGCTCAAGCCAACGTCCACTCATCTTCAGTCTGTGCTCATCATGGGCTGCTCCAATTAAAAGTTTTACACAGGCTACACCTCTCTCAAGTACGGCTCTCCAAAATGTTTCCTGGGGTGAACACAGCTTGTGACCGGTCCAGCCAAGAACAGGCTTCACTAGCTCACACTTTTTGGAAGTGTCCTAACATAACCGCTTACTGGACTAAAATGTTTTAGATCGTTGTCTGATGTTTGTGGAGTACAGTCACACCCTGACCCTGTGCTTGCACTTTTTGGAGAACCTCCGGTAACAACTAATCTAGTTAACAAGCAGAAAACTGTTATTAAATTTATCTCAGTGCTATCTAGAAGACTGATATTACTAAATTGTAAAAAAAAAAATCCGGGATCCGTTTCTGGAGCGCTTCAGGTTCAAGCAAGCAAATGTGTGAATGTGGAATAAAATGGATGACTTGGCCTCTTCCACAGCCCACACTCTGCTAAACATTTTAAGAAATATTTCCATGAAGCTCCTAATTGTTTCCCCCTTTTCACACTACCATAGTTCAATGTGGGTGTGACTTGTAGATCTCATGGACTAGCAGCCTGCCGTACAAACACCCAATGTGGTTGCTCAGATCCGGCTAATCAATAATCAATCACGCAGCCAGATGATTCAGAGCAGCAGCCGCCACAGCAGGAGGCCGCACCAAGATGTCAGCGAGAGGGAAAACAATCATTGTGCTCAATTAAAAAGCCCAAAATAAACCCTGCTATGCGAGAGGCTTCGTATTAAATTATAATTATTGACTGCAAAATCAATTATCAGTAACATATCCAAGAGCAGGTGGGTTATGAGAGTTGAGGGAGGCAGAGGCGATGGTTTGGTGTGATCCGATCAGTGATTTGTGACAGGAATCTACACTCAAGATTCAAGATGTTTGGTATGGAATTGTGTGACCCTATAAGGTTGTTACTGTTGACAGAACATCACTCTTTCCACCTCAGCCAGTCAGAGTGGGATAGTGTGTCTTGTCAAGGAGAACCGACAGCAGAATGTCCTCTTGGGAAGGGGAGCTATACTCTTCTAGGAGCTACAGATCTGTGACATAACTGCTCCTTTCCCTTGGAGCCATCACCACATCTACAATGGAAAATGGACTTATTTGAAGCAACACATTAAATTCTCATTTCCTTTAGTAAATGAAGAGGAAAAAAAACAACCAGCGGACACTGGCTGTTTTTAATAATTTCTCACACTATTCTAAAAGCAGTCGTTTATTTGTAACCAGCCTTTTATGTAACAGAGAATCACAGCATTTATTCACTTCCTGGTTGTTTGAAGATCCTATATGTATAATCGATTGAGAGGAGTTTGTTTATGACTAATCAGACGGACAAAGACAGTGTGTTAAGATGGTTTATTAGACACATTATGTATAACAGCACAGATGGAAAAGGACAGATCTGATTTCATGTCTTTGCTTGTTGACTGCAGTCAACAGCTGATCTTTATGAAACATGGTAATGATGTATATTTGCCAAAACAGAGCAGTTTATTCTCTAGTGTATTCATACCCAAAGTCTGGGACATCACAGCGCCCTTATTGATCTGAATATCTCTCAGGGCCCCCCCAATGATAATATATTTAATCTATTCAAAGAAATGTGTTATTCACACAACTAAAATGACATTAAAAGCAACATATCTATCGATGACCGTAGGTTAAATACTTGCTTAAACTTACTTAATGTTGAGGGTTAGAGTCCCGGCTCTGACAATTTGCTGAAAGTCTCGTCCTGCTTTTCACACAGAATTAGGGAAATGAACAATGTGGAGCAGTTTTCTTTGAACCGAAGAATGTTTTATGTAACACTGTTTTGGACACTCAAAGATGCTTTCTATGGCAGCATTCATTTATTCTTGTCACTCGGTGGTATGGCCTCCCTCACCACCATTCACTTCCTCCACAAAACACATTGACAAACGAGTGTCAGTGTTGTTTAACATCACTGGAATGACTATCTTTTATTATGAGCCATTAGCCAATGATTGATAATCAGGGTCAAGAAGGTCTACGTTTCATTACATTCTGTTCTGATGTGATAAAAATACAAAGCGCTCCTTCTATTTCAATGCAAATAAATGTGTAGGTTTCAGTGACTGTATTACTTTGAACTTTGAAATACTGGGACTTGCTAACTCAAAACAGATATATTAAAAATCCCTCCGTGTCTCTATGGCAGACATCTCATACTGTATAACCTTTTTTTTTTTTTTAGTCATCATCCACTTTGAAGTCCTAAGGCACAACTTGGAAAAACTCATTAAAACATTAGAATAGAGGGAGAATGTGAGGTTGTCAGTGGGTAAAATGAACAAACGTGTTCCACTTTGTATAAAAGGTAACCTTTTCAGCGGCGCGTTTGTGTTTTTGTCAACGAAAGGTGTCCTAATCAAACGGGAGCATTTGGTCTGGGACACTTTCTCATTACGGATTTGGCATTTAGCGTTGAGTCATTTTGAACATTGAGATCTGCTCCTGTCTGCTGACTCAGACGGAGGGACAGACACATGCTGCAAGTGTGGGCATTGCTAATCAGCCCATTTTCTTTTAAATATTGGTTACTGGGGCTTTTGTTCGGATATCATTTGACACGGTTTTACTCATTTCATTTGTGTGAGTGTTTATTTATTTACTTTTTATAACACTGATTTCACCCAGGTTGTACATTACACTCTTGTTGGGAGCAGAGTCTTTTGGTTAAAATACCAGATGTCTCAGTTTTGACCCCTCTCTCTTGTCGATTTCTCTCAAACTATTGTTTTATTGTTCAGAATGGGAAAATAAAGTGAAGCTGCGGTTGGTGAATTCAACATTATCTGACGCAATCCAACAGGCCGACAAATAACAAATAATCCTGTGATGTTGTGCTGAAATATATGTACCTATCACGTTTTATTTCAGAATATCATTTTCACGCTTTTCCTAACTGTTTAAATAAGTCAAACAGATAAACTTATAAACATCATTTACCAGTTTAAACTTTGCTTACTGTTGTTTTACATATCAAGACGATGACTGGCAGGTGTGAAGAGAGTTTGAGGTTGGTATTGAAAAGTGTGTTGAAACAATTGCGGAAGGAAGGCCACGGCAGACTACCCAGCCCTGTGTATTTTCAGAATGATAAATTAACTTGTCAAAAGATAAGAGTACATTTGACAGATGCAATAATAAAATAAGTGTGGACTTTCAAATCAAATCTTCACACCTCGCTGTAGCCCTGCTCACTGTGGAAGATAAAGTGTGTTATGGTGAACTAACAGCTACTTTGTGCTTCCAATGTCTTGTTATTCCAATTCAAAACTCAACTGAAGTGTTATTTTATTTATCTGAAAATAACGAGTCCTGGTCAGCCCAATGCGCAATACAAAAAGAAGACACTGAGAGATTATGGGATCTTAGTTAGCCCTACCTGAAGAACTGTATGTGTGGCTTTAAAGTCTATTAAGGAATAATGTACACACTGGAATACATGCATGGAATAATGTACATATGCATGGAAAAGTCAGTTAGGAGCAACATTAGGCTCCTTACTTTTAGCTAATGACAAGCCAGCAAATCCATATCTCTGTGATGAACACACTTTGAGGCAGGATATGTCAGGTGATGGGCTAGGGCGTTAAAAGGGAAAACATTTTGGAGTGCTTTAGCAGTAGAAGAAGAAACAGCCAAAGGGAGCAAGCATGATTACTGTGTAGTGAAATACTACTCTAGTTACGTTTGCTTTCCACTTGCTGATTATCGATGTCTAGAGAGTACAATACATTTCTGTCAGTCAGCCCCAAGGCAAGTGTGGCGATGGTGGTAATTTACCAGAATTCAATGTATGGAGTGAAGCCTCCCTTACCACTGGGAGAAACTTGTCAAACTTGTAAAGTGCAATAGAATTTGGAATTCAAATGTTATGAATGGAACACTACAATAGAAACTGGTAAACATTGTCCATAATTATTAGTTACAAACAGCCGGTGGGCAGGGCCCACTTAACCTACCCTATAGGCCCCTGGGCTAACCATGAAATATAGATTACAGTTTCAACCTGTAATGCCTTGGTTGAGGTCTGCCGTGTCTTAATATTTCTCTCTCTCTAATAGTTACTGCCAACAGTTCAACTTTTTGTTTCTTATTTCTTCACTTCACTTACTTCAATCCATTTTCTCCTATGACTGCCACTTGATTACAACTCTCCAAAAAGCTATTACCCGAACGTGTGTATGCGCGCTCCCCAGCCCCCTGCGCACGTCCTGCTGTGCTCCCTCTAAACCAGTCTCCCTCCTTTCTTATCTCTATCTGTGCCCAAAACTTATTGTGGGTTAACCCCTGCTGCTCTACTGTGTAATAATTTGCAATCTCGCCGTAATAATGCCATCCGCTTTCAAGGTAATGGCAGTTTTTAAGCGACTGCCACGCCATACACAGGGCTCTATCAGCACATAATCCCTCAGCGTTTGGTGCATCCTTATCGTCACGCTGCAGTTGGGATTTGCTTTCGCCGGGCTATACCTGCGGGAGACCAGCCACAGTGATGTAATGTCGAATTTGAATAGTATTGGCCATCGTTTTTTCTTTTTTGCACCTTTCCCGCCAGGCACATGCAAGTTGGCTGCAATCACATCTGACAAATATTTCCACAAAGGTCAAAATTTGGGTCTGACGTCAACCGGAGCAGAGTGATTCAGAGAGTACTGGCGTAACGCAATCAGCGCGCACGGGCCAAGAAACGGCGTTCCGTGGCAGCAGGCCCAGCAGGTGTCACCTCCAGTTAATTTCGACTGTTTCTATGCGGGCGGCCAAATAAGCAATCACAAACATTCAATTGACTCCTCGAAGCCTAATAGTGTGGTAGAATTAGCCGATTTGTCAAGCCGCATGTATTTTGTATGAGTTCGGTTGCTCAGAAGGAGATCCTCGACTCCCGAAAGATATCATTATTTTTCACTTGCATACTCTGATCTCAGCACGAGAGCAGAGGTACTTTTATGCTTCCGTCTCTGGAGCTTGAGCTTGCGTGGTGGTTTGGAGAAGGATGGGTTTTGAGGAGTGCGGTGAAAGGGGCATTAGTTCATACTTGGTGCTATATAGCCTTAGGGACGTAGTTGTACATAGTTGGTCAAGGGGAGTAATGGTCCCAATGCATTTCCAATAGGTTACATTTACGACAAGGTAGAAATTGTCGCCATTTTTCAAATCTTCTTCAATGGGGGTCAGGTGCCAATTAGGTTTTACCATACCCTCATACTCATTGCGTTTCATACAAGGGATCTACTTTTCGCTAGCGGTCGTGACGTATGTAATGCGCCTGAGTGAGTGAAGCAGCTATTATACTCTTGGGAGCATTCCTTGTGCATCCCAAGGCTTCAGTTTTGATTTCTGGATATTTTGGGAGCCAGAACGTATTGAAGAGCTTCCTTTACTTTCGTATCCGCCGCCATTGCCAAACTACAACCCGCAAATGCTTGACGTCACCTACAACACCCGCCTCCCCCACTCGCTGATTGGTAGGTTGAAATTCAACCGATGTAACGCGGCCACTGAGATCAGACCCAGATGTACATGTAGGGAAATTATAGTTGACCAGAGTTTATGATGGCTAAGGTGCCAATGGACCCTTTGCTGCGATTCATCTGTTTTTGAAAGAAATATCTCACTAAAATCCACAAATGTTAAACCATTTTCTGATTAGGTCCTAAAACTCGCCTTTCCAAACTCATTTCAGCTGATAACGATGACCAAAAGATTTCACAATATTTTACTTTCAAAAAATAACCCTATCTAATCTAATACGTTGAACTCTATCTGATATTTTGTTTCATTTGGATATGTACAGTATCGATTTTTTTTTTTTTTTTCAACCTGCATACACTCAAGCAGTGAAAGAAAGAGAGAAAGATTTATTGACATAAATATTTTGCCGATGAGACCCCGGCAGTAGACATTGATATATGCAATAAAGTTAGTATGGATGGGTATAGTTAGAGTGGTGGGAGTGGTGAAGGATGAAGCAGGGTGAATGAAAAACATTCTAGCAACTACGCGTGGATTCTTCTGTAAGTTGTGCTGTAGTGCATAGTAAAATCTTGTTTGATGAGCGTGGGCTTTGGGCTGACGTGTGTGACATCTGGGTCGTGGACTTGCATCACGAAGCCTTCACATCTCAAGGACCAAGGATCAAAAGAACAACTCCCTTTGCCGCCCGGATTTCATGTACCTCACACAGTGCTGCTTGAATTCACGGGTCTGATAAACTGTGTTCCAAATTATTATTCAAATTACATTGTTCCCTGATTTTCTAAACTGTCAGCTCAAATGAGAGTCAGCATAATTTTCAAGTCTTTAACTGATGGATCAATTAAATGTGGGTGAAAAATCTCCCAGTGATAGTAAAAAAAAACCTCAAAATCTACTGTTGTAAGTAACTGAAAATGGTCATTTGTTGAGGAGGTCATATTCACTGAAATCAAAGGCTATTTCAATCAAAAACATCTTAACAGGTCAAGTTATATTTTAACATAGGAGCCCTTGTGTGATAGCAGCTTCAAAGAGTTTTTGGAGAGTTTCTGCTTGGATTTCTTTGCAGGATGTTAGAATAGCCTCCAAGAGCTGCTGTTTGGATGAAAACTGCCTCCCACCCTCATAGAAGTTTTGCTTGTTGATGCTCCAAAAGTTCTCAATAGGGTTGAGGTCAGGGGAGGAGGGGGTCCACATCATGAGTTTCTCTCCTTTTATGATGCAGAGGTATTCTTTACAGTATAACATGGTGCGTTGTCACATAAAGATGATCTTGTTGGGGAAAGCACGGCTCTTCTTTTTGTACCATAGAAGAAAGTGGTCAGTCTGAAACTCAGAGGTAATTTTTACACCTTCAGGGAGCCTAAAAGGGCCTAAAGGGGCCGACCAACCCTCTCACCATGATTCTGGCCCAAAACATGACTCCGCCCCGGCCTTACTGACGTCACAGCCTTGTTGGGACATGGTCGCCATTCACCAACTATCCACTACTCCATCCATCTGACCATCCAGGGTTACACGGCCTCATCAGTGAACAAGACTAAAAATGAGTCCTCATGTTTTTCTGAGCCATTGCAGCCGTTTCTGTTCATGAACATTCAATTAACAGTTTAGGGGAGGCCGGATAGACGGTTTATGCACAACTGGAGCCTCTGGAGGGTCCTACACCTTGATGTTCGGGAGACTCCAGAGGCACCAGCAGCTTCAAATACCTGTTTGCTGCTTTGTAGCAGCTGTTCTCTTAATCTGATGCATTTGTCTGGCTGAAGCCATTCTTATTGTGTCTTTATCTGCACAAACCCGTGTGTGGTCTGAATCAGTCACAGATCTCTTAAAGGGGGCCTATTATGCAAAATCGACTTTTTCAAGCTTTACATCATGTTATTAAGTCATTCCCTCATTAAAACCATGCCTGAAGTGTTGCCTTGGCACATTCACGTATTTTCGAGTAATCTGTAGAAACTCTGATGGCAGCCATGTTAGGGATAAAACGCCTGATTCCTTCAGGAAACGCCCTCGACCTCCAGGATACGCCTCCGACCTTTCGTCACCAGCCGAGTAACCAACCACTGCCCCTCAGCAGAACCCCCTCCCCGCAGTGTCTAGCCCTAAGATGTAAACAGAGTCATCATGGATGATTAGCTTCATGTGTTGTGAACCGGAGCCACAGCAGACTTTTACAAAGACACACATCAGTGTTTCTGTTACCGAAACACCCAGGATTAAAACCGGTGACAAGAACACTTATTTCAGTGTCTGGTTCTGCGCTGGGCCTTGATGATGCACAGAGCCTCCGGAGAAAGCTAATGCTAAGCTAAACCTCGAGTCATCACGTGAAAACGAGAAATATGCACAAATAAAGTCAATAAAACCACCACACACATAAAGAACCGTTTAACAATGATCACACACGGAGCCAGGCTTGTTGATTTGGAAGTTTATTGCTCACATTTCATCTACAATGGGTCATAGCCGAGTGGTTTTCTCCCGGAGCTAACAAGCTAGCCGCGACAAGCTAACGGGAAAATTCACTGAATACAAGCATATTATGCATTGAAAACGTCACTAAAACAGGCAACTGCTTGAAGCAGCCTTTATGATGATCACACACGGAGCCTGGCTTGTTGATTGTGTAGTTTATTGCTCACATTTCGTCTACAGTGAGTCGTAGCCGAGTGGTTTCTCTCGGAGCTAAGGCACTATTAGCCGCGACAAGCTAACAACCTTCACCTTCACAACATTCATTGAAAACAGGCAGCATATTATGCACAAATAACGTCAATAAAGCAGGCAACTACTCGAAGCAGCCTTTACGATGATCACACAATGAGCCTGGCTTTACACATTTGTGGTTTATTGCAGACTTTTCATCAACAATGAGCTGTAGTCGATTATAACAAGCTAACGGGTAACCTCGAAAAAACATTGTCCACTTGCACAGATAATGTCCGTCTTTGAATCGTATGGGCTCCTGCAGATCCTGGTGTCGTCCATGGGGGTATAGTTAGAGATCCATAGGGCATGGCAGTTGCAAAGAGATAGCCTCCAAACAGCAGTTATTTTTCAGGCAAGAGCCCCTTCCAAGCGTCCGGTGTGGAAGGTTCGTCTCCAAATAATATCCTGTGTGGCCATTGTTCACAAAGTGATAAACAGTAGCTCCTTTCCAACAATAAAAATTAAAATGCACCGATCGTAGTTTCAATACTTGAGACAACGAGCGGAGTGTTGTTGTGATGCCACAGACAGCGTGTGGAGGGGGCGTGTCTGAAAGGGTCAGAGGTTTTTAAAGAGACAGGGGCCTATTTCAAGTCATTTGCTACCGACATTTTGAAAGAGCAATTTTATACAAGGCAGTTATTCTAATTTACTGCATTGACAGACCAACAGAAGGTTTCGTCATCATTGTAGTGTCCTATAGACTGGTGCTATGTGGCTGAAAAAAGCATAATACCCCCTCTTTAACCGTACGATGATTATGTTTCATCTTTCATGAAATACCAAAGGGTTTCATACCTAGACCAAGGCATTCAACTATTTCACGCCTTTCATCAGCAAAGAAATCTTTTTTCTTTCCCGTATTGGTTGAAAATGATGATCTGCTTAATAATGTGGAACTTCCTTTTTCTCTAGTTTTTCCCTTAACTGGGCTTATCTGACAACTAATCATCCCAGGTCTCTGAGATTGAAGACAGTGATTCAAAGAGCCCTAAGACACAACACCATCCATGAGTTTCATTGAAAACCTTTTTTTTTTTTACCTTATTGACACTGAAATACAATTTGCATAATAATTTGGAACGCGATGTAAATTCAAATGCCTTTTTATGTCCCAGTTCACATTTGTATAAACATAGCTGTGAGTATTTTGGCACAACATTCTCATTTATGGAGCATTTAAAATATCAGAACCCTGAATTAGAAAGCCAAAAGTAAAAATAACATTACCTCCTCCGTTTCCTCTTACTCGAAAGACACGCTGCATCAGGTGTTGTGGGAGTGAACTCCAAAATACAATCATTTCATGTGTTTCATGTGGATTTGAAATTAACTGGCTGTGTGACAGGACTGGAGATGGGCCCCTGGGTGCTGCTGCTGCTGCTGCTGCCGCTGCTCTTGTGTGGGCGATTCACCAGGAGAGAAGAGACGTGACACCATCAGTTACATCAGCGAAAATGCCCCGCAGAAGGTGCTAACTGGGGCTTTTAGGTGGCACCTGTAGGGAGTCAAGCGGCACATGAGCGCTGTCAGCACCTCGGACAGCTCCTCAGCACTGCCGTAACCCAGGGCTAGTTTCTCATGTGATACTGTATGTCAAAGTCTTTCCCCAAGCTGACCGCAAGATGGATTGGGGACTTTCATGCTGTATATCAAAAATACTGTCCTTGAAGGTAAATTGTGAGGATGTGGTTTTGACAGTTGCCACGGTAATTGAATGTGTAAATTCAGTTTCCATAGCCTTTTTTGTATTAGATTAGATTTTATTACAGATTGACATGGCAGGAAAGCTCTCCATTTTGCCTCAGTATCCTTTAAATCTGTTTTTCTTTTTTTTTTCGTTGGTGTGGTTGCAAATGGATTATTAGACTTCCATTTGGCTGTATTGGACAGGACAATATTTTGTAAAAGGAGGTGAAAAGCAAGGTGAGACATTCAGCAACAAAACATCAACTCGAACCCACTTTGTTGATGCTGGAAACGTCTCCGTCTTACATGTGCAACAGCCTTACCCAATGGGCTCCCAATTCCCAATTAAAATGTCGCTATAGGTACAGTATTAGGTACAGTCTTGCCGGAGCGATGAACGGACCCCTTTTCCAGTAGCTCTTGGTGGATGTTTACAGAATCCCCACCACAACAAACAAGAGACGCCTTTAAACACCCTCTGATCCATGTGAGCGCGCTCCACATGTCTGCGCCTTTATCTCGCAGCTTACCACTGTAAAGCTGCAGTTTCAGCTCTTTGTTGTGGAATTGATCGGACAGCAGCTGACGGTTCACTGTGTTGTAAGACCAGAGCAGTGGAACATATCTATCCGGCTCAATATTGATTTAAAACACATCTGTAGCCGCTTTCAACACAGAGGGATTTATGACTGAGATGCCTTCGTTTTGCTGTTTGTCCATTGTTCAAAGCACATCACGGGGCTTGCAGGACTCAAGATTATTATTATTATTTTTTATAATACTGAATTTTTTTTTTTTAAAGCTGCAGACACTATGAAGACCATTATTCTTTGGTTGTTTTTGCTCTGATTGAAAGTTTGTCAAGTCTAGCAGTCACAGAGAATCACGGGGATAAAAAGTGTGTCTTGTTTAGGAATTTTAAACTCAATATATATAATTTTTCATCATCATTTACACCACTTAAGTGTTTCAAGAAAATCTGTTCTCGATATAATTAGTCCACCTTAATTGAACCCCTTTCCTCATCCCCCTCTTTGACAGAATGCTGTGTATTTACCTCAGCTTTTTTCAAATCAGCTTCATTAGCGTCTTATTCAGAGCTGAGTGGCTACAATCAGAGAGTGTTTTCATTGTTTTTATAGAAAGGTGCTTCATTAGAGTGGATTAGCTTCCTTCACGGTTGTGCTGTTTCTCAGGGGCACAAACAGACGAGTTGAGATTATTTCATCGGAAAAGTTGTTTTAAAACCTAGCAACCACCCGAAACTGATAAGCTGCAGGGGACATCGCTTTCAACTTTTGAATTGAATGCAGGAACTAGAAGAGTACTTTGAAGAAGTCTTTCTCCAATAGAGCGATTGGCACTCTCAGAAGAGAAGATGATTGTTTTCTTTTTGTGTGTGTGAGTCACATGCCCTCAACAACTTCACTTATGTAAACAGAGCCAAACTTAAAGTGAAACATATTACCTGCTCAACTTTCTTGCTCATTACTATCAGCTGAGGCAACAATCACTACATGTCTGACATTTCCAAAGAATTTCTACAAATTTCGATTGACAAAGATGACAGACGTGTTTAGAGATGTCTATGAGTTAATGACATTACAGATGTCCCCTTTGGTGCCTCTCCTTGTCCATTCCTTTTGACCGGTCCGCTACAATACAGCAAGTCAGCATCTCATTATATTAGAGATGCACTGATCCAGCTTGTTTGCTACCAATACTGGGTTTTGAGTATCTGCCGAAAAGCAATATTTACCGATACCACTTTCTTAAAAGTGGCTTTCTCTGAGTGAAAAATTTGCTTGACTCTTTTCTCCATTTTAAGATCAATAAAGTCATATTTATTGTCATGATATTACGGATCAATTATCAATTTTATCTATTATAAACTCTTGGATAAACATTTAACAAGGATCACTGGACTTCTCTACACTAAATATCCTTGGGTATGAGAGACTTTAGGTTACATTAATAGGGGAGACCGGGGTCGGTTGTAACAGCACCATTTCAACTACTTAAAGACCAGATATGTTTCACATGATCCTATCAGTCTGTAGCCCCTCTCTTTCTGATCGTACACAGCAAATTTTAATTCTGAAAGTCTTTGCTAGTAGATTTTATCTGCAAAAAAACTATTTTTAGGTCAAAAATTAGCTGTGTGTTTTAGGCTTTTAAATCAGCTACTGAGGTCACCAGACTTATACAATATTAAAAACAACGTGTGATACATTTTCCTGTTTCTATTTTCATGCTAGCATGCTGATACAGTTAATCAAACAAAATAAACAGGGGCGGGGATGGTTGTAACACACCAGATTAAATTAAGAACAATGTTGATTTTTAACCATTTTAAAACACATGCTTAATGCTTCATTGTAATCATTTATAGCATGTCCAGAGTGCAGAAAAGAATGAAAAAAAGAAAATAATGTTGTTTTTTAGTGTCTTGGTAAGTTAAAGTTCTTGTTGTAATATTTTTAATGGTAAATTGTATCAACTTATATACAGCTTTTTCCACAAAAGCACTTTACATCAAAGAACCACTCACCCATTAACTCTCTTATTCATTCACCCATGTACACAGCCCTTTTAAATGTTCAATTTGCCCTTTGTTCACCTCGAGACACAAAATACACACAGACACATAATGCTATGAATTTCTTGGTGCATTCCTACATCAGACTTAACATCTATTTTGGGTCTTAGTGTCTCAGATTTTTAACAAACTCCTCCTCATTCTCATTCCTACTAAAGCCATCAGGTCGGTGTCAGTGTGATGCTTACTGCACTGTGAAAATACTGGCTGGTCAGACTAGTGTTACATATAATACAACTCGATGAGACAAGCAAAATTGGCCATTTTTTACACTGCAACTGTGCACTCATATACCTTCGAAAAATAGTCTTAAATCATCTTTTTTTTTTTTCTCATCTCAGATCCAGTCCATCCACTTCATTCTTGCTTTCTTCTTCAAAGCATCTCTCTCCAGGAGTGCGCTGGGACGGAAAGATGTGGCGCTGCTGGGCTTGAGATGAGATGAAAAAGAGCCCAAAAGAAAGGTACAAAGTTGGACAAAACCCCGGGAAAAAGAGTGGATAATGAGCAGAGGCGGCGCAGGACATCTCTCACCTCATATTTCATCCTCGCTGTGAGATTTAAACCCTGGGCATGGACTGACAGGAGCCGTATCACTCATGTTTTCCTCTGCTGCTCCACAACTGTATACCTCACCCTAAATTACTGCGATAAATCTTCACTAAGTCCACAGTCTCCCTGCCAAATCTGAGTTGACAAGCGATTATTTGTGCAACCACAGCATATTAATCTGCACTGCATAATAAAATCAGTGCATGTCTAATAGCGCTTTGTGTGGTCCGGTGTTTAACTAAAGCGGTGTTGGGGCGCACGTCAGCTGCTGCAGGTGAGAAATTAGCCCGACTTGAGCTAGCTTTAATATCTGGGAAGCTTAATTTTGTCTTAAGGCTCCTACTTTGTTCTTCTGACTCATTTTCGAAGAGGAAGTTGGTGCCTCAATCCTCGGGCTGACCAGTTACCATCTCAAACTACAAAATTTGACTTCAAAGAGTAAAGATGTAGCTTCATAGATCATCCGTTGCATTCGGCTGTTTTGACCTTGGGCAAGACCCCTCCTTGCATGTTGAATTGATGCAGATTTCTGGCCACATTTCCATCAGTCAGCGCCACAACAGCACTGGCTACAGACGTTGCTTACCTCCACAGAGTGATGAGAGGGAATGAATATCGACCAGGGTTTTGAAGCTCGTAAAGCACAATATAAATCTATGCTGCGTCGCCTAAGCGTCTAGTGTTATGGTAAACCAATGGCCATTTTTAATATGTGAAACACTGCAGCCTTTCTCTTTACATTTCACATTGTTTATGATGCTATTGCCTTGCAACAAACGAGAAGATAAATATTCCAAATCAAACTGTTTTCTTCTGATGGCGAGAAAAGACAAAAGCCACACATTTGCCTCACACAGTCATTAATAACCGAGAGCTGCGTTTATGATGATGAGCCCGGACCCTCGTCGACCTTTTGACCTCTGCTGTGCCGCTGTGCTCCCGCGAGTCTTCATTAGACTTCACCACAGCAGCGCATTTATGAACTAATGCTTTTGTAATATGCTGCATAGACTTTGAATGCTGTGTGCTTTGTCTGCCACACTCTAACTGTTTGCTATGTACAGTCATGCAACAATAGGAAACTATGGCGTAACATCATTAACATGAGTGTGACTTATCAGAAGTGTTTTAACATAATTCAAACCATACAGCAGCGTTTATTTGCCTTTTTGTGCAAGCTGCATTTGTAGTTTTTTTGGAACACTGGATACTTTTGTATATCTTTACTGTTTTTTGTGAGGTTGTGTATTTTTGTTACTGCAGAGAGTCCGTACAAACCATGAAGGACGCAGATTTTTTTGTAAAGTAAACAAACAGTTAGCTCATGAGCTAAAGACATGTGAGACCTACAAATTGGTTCTTCAGAAACACTGAAGAGGCACCAAGAGCCCCCTACACCTGCAGCACAGTCGAGGCATCTCAAGAAGCACTACAGGAAACAACAAAGGGACAAACAAGGAGGTGTCCGGGCAAGACTCACAGCTAAGCCACTCAAATCTTCTATCCCTACAATTGTTCTGGCTAATGGACATTCACTGGAGAATGAGATGGATTATATTTGTGCGCTACACTCTTCTCAGAAGATGGTGAAAGACTGTTTCAGGAATGAAGAGAAAGGAGGAGGTGAAGGAGCTGGCCTGTGTGGGACAACTCTGAAAAAGGGACAAACCCAGGAGGCGGTGCACTATTTCATTTCAGACAAGCACTGAAGGTAGTACTTGACATACGGGCCATTGCTATGCCCGAGCCCATCAGACCTCGGAAACTAAGCAGGGAAAATACTGTATAATCTGAGTGTAAATAAGCGCAAAATGTGGCAAGTGTTGACATTGTACAAGCCTATTATTTATTTATTTTTTGGTCCAAATGCTTTACTTTCTTTTTGCTGTATCAATGCAACTCCTATTGCTCGTTTATGACGGCACTTAACAATCTGTTAGAGTATGTTGAACACACACTGAACATATTGACAAAAAGGATGCTATTAATTCATTTTCCATTAAATGTTGCTGTCATCGGTAATGTTATTTTTAATCAAACCAACTGCTTCTCGTTAAACAAATGCAACGATATCCAAAACAGGATGCTAACTGTCTCACCATTAGAGGGACATTAGCGCATCGAGGGATTCGTCAATCATCGCCTTCGCTCGATACAATCAACAGCTACGGAGCCATTTTCCATCTGTCAGTGCCTTTACTTCCTTTAGCCATCTGCCATTGTCAAAGAGCTGCCGCCGCTATTAGTGTCAAGAAACGCTGTCACTTTCAAAGGCAGCCAAAAGAAAATGCCAAAAGTCCTCCATCCAATCCTCTTACCTGAAGCTCTCCTGGATTTGAAATGTTAGCCAGGAAGGATTGAGCAGTTTTTGGGCATGAGAGTAGCTCTGCTTTGTATCCTGCTGCAAGCGACACCTGGAAGAAGACCGGTGGGGAAAAAAGATTAAGATGGAATGGTGCAAAATGCCAATGGACTCATAAGGGACAATCATGTTGCGCTTAAAGTGGACATATCACGTATAACAGTGGCTCATAAACGTTCTTTTGAGTGCCTCAGCGCGGATATCTTTTTGGAAACTCAAATGAATGTCTGTATTTTGGAAAAGGCAGGCGGACTGTTGATTTCAATGTTCTGGAGCGCCCTGTGAGAATGAGAAACAGAGATTGTTCAAAAATGCATAAATCAAACTACTGATTTATCATAATAGGCTGCACAGGCTGTAATAATAGTTTTGTGGCCTGCGCCGACAATATATCCGTGACATCTGAGTGTCTGAATGCTGCTTATCGATGTGAAATTACTCTCGTCGCTGGATTGCCAAGTCCATTCACTCACGCGCGTATACCATTGCGTGCGCTTTATTGACAGCATGCGGTGTTGTTTCACATTTTCACGCCTTTGTGTTGCCTGGGAGACCACTGCAGTGATTTTATTGCGACTAATTTGTGCGACGTTGATCATTTTGCATGGCAATGAGGAGAAAAGAATGAGGCGCCACACGATGGGGGAGCAGCTCCAGCACAATCAGAGCAGAGCGCAGCTGACTGGTTAGTATGGAGATTGGGAGAGGGCTTCACTTTGTGTGTTGGCTTCGAACCATGTAAAATATTAATAAGACCCGGGCCTGCACTTGGCTTTCCCCAATCACACTGCAAGGCGTACTGTTTGAATTGGGGCGTAAGCGTGTGGATGTCTTACAGTGCTCCTCGTCTTTTTACAGGCATATTAACGTAAGTTAAACTAAACACACCTTGGGTGGCAAAGTTTCGAATTGGCCCAATCGCAAACAAAAGATTATAGGGTTCGACACACTAGTCCTTTGGATGGATATCTGAAATGATTACATCCAAATTTCGTTCGAATGTTTTCATAACCTGTTGGAAATTCCTGCATTTGGATGTACAATTCTAAATGCCATATTAAAGATGAACTAAGTAACTTGTTAAACATAATAAATCATTTTCGTAGTCCCACTGGGGGGTAATACAAGTGTTAATGGGATGATTGGGGGGGGGGGTCTTTCATCTCCCCCGGTGTCTCTGGGCAGAAAACCACAATTGCAACTTTCCCTACCCTGGGTCGGAGGCTCCAATACACACTAATGGAATGACGAAGAAGAAGCTAACAGGCTAATGGGCAAAGCTAACTGTGCACCACTTTTTCAGTATTTAATGCCAAGATGGAGTGAAAAAAATGATCTCCATTGTGTAATTGGATGTACAATATCCCTCTCTCCCTTTGTCCCTTTGTCAGCGTAGTATTTACTCTCACTGACAATGAGTAAAAAAAACGCAACATGCAACAACACCTGCAGTTGCGCTTATGGCCTCTAGGGGCATGAGTTACTTCTGTTTTAATGTGTGTGACGTTTATTGCAATAGCATTATAACAATCAAAAATCCAGGTTGAGATCTCAACTTTATACTTCTCAATAAAGTTATGTATTCTTCAAAGTTCAACGGACAACCCAGAAACAAAACAAAATACACAGGTCATGAGAAACCACCATTTCACTACAAATGAATAGGCCCAAGACTGCCCTGAGTTTGTCACTGCGCCAGGATTGTACAGCGAATCAAACGGAACGGAATATATGAACCAAGATTCACTTATAAGTACTTTACAGGCCACTGCCACTTCAAGGTCAGTGTGTTCGCCGTTTGATGACTAACACTAGCATAGAGTCACCCCAAAAGACCCGTGACTGAAGTGTAAATGAGCTAATCAATGTGTAATTGGGAAAAAGATTATCTTAAAAGAGCAAGTGATGCTATCTGCTCTGAGTCAGTCTGAACTCAGCACTAAACCTTATGATGCAACGTCCCGCAACCCACACGAGCATCTAAAATATGCAGAATTCTCCATTATAAACTGTGTCTCTTGTAAATTTAATATATTTCTGAATAATTTGACTGTGGGATTGGGTTGAGTTTTGGAGGTCCGCGCCGAGGCAGTGAGTCACTCCTGATGCAGCAGAATGGGTAGTCCCCTGGGTGCCCACTGGGATGCTCCGATCAGCAGTATGGGGAGTTCTATCAAGCACTGCAAGCACAAACTGGAATTTAGACTTGGACAGCAACGAGATTACAACAGATCTGTTTACTAGAAGGGGGGAACTGGGGACATGGAGATAAAAATCTGTCCACATCAAACGAAGCATTTGAAAACTACATAGATGGTTACAATATACAAGGTTAACAAGACTCTCAAAGCTACATCCACACCTTAATGTGCACCGCTGCCTTTGGACTGGGTAATGTAAACACGTCTTTGGATCCGCTCATGGGGCCTTTCAGAGAACCTCCGTAAACTAGCCAAATACACTCAACAAAAATGTAAACGGAACACTTTTAGTTTTGCTCTCGTTTTTCATGGGGTGAACTCATAGACATAAAACTTTTTTCTAAAAAAATAATAGTCCTATTTCTCCCAAATTGTAAGTCACCATTGTGGTTGCGAGTCATGTGAAGGCGATCTTGACCTATCAATAAACACGTTTGCTTCAGCGTGGCGTGGCTGTGCCCATTGCGTCCTACTATGAGCAGCCGAATGGCAGCCTCCAGTCCCCGAATGTGATGCCACAATTGGAAACTTCTCCTTTGACACAGAATTCCTCCCTCACAGGTGTGGCATGTGAAGATGTTGATTAGACTGCATGAATATTGTACAGGTGTGACTTAAGCTGGGGGTGCACTGCATGATTTTGGCTGTCTGCGACAAATGATCACTCATTGTGGAAAAAAATCGCAGGTCTTAGGTCGTACAGTGAGTAGTAGTATATGGTGTGACCACCATTTGCCTTACACAGTGCAGCACATACAGTAGAGATGCAACATGATGACCCTTCCAATGAAGCAAAACTGAAGACTTCAGAGTGTCCTTTTATTGTAGACAGCCTAAGGGACCTGTGCAATATTCATGCGGGTCTAATCAGTATCTTGATTTGCCATGCTTGTGAGGGGGCATGGATTCTTGGGAGAAGTGCTCACTAACACAGATTTAGACAGATTTGTGAACAATATGTGGGAGAAATGGGTCCATCGTGTTTTATAGAAAAGGTTTTATGTCTGTAAGTTTACCTCATGAAAAATGAGAGCAAAAACATGTTTTGTTGAATGGTCCACATAATCTCAAAAAATGACCACTACATTCTCCACTGAAATCAAAATAGGAACACGTACAATAGGACTAAATCCACCTGTCAATTTCAACAATAGATCAGAACTTAATTAAATGCTTTGTGAAAATCCACAGGAAAAAGGTGGCTTCCCCTCTTCAGGTCGGTGGGGAGTCCTTACCTCAAGTGGAGGAGTTCAAGTATCTCGGGGTCTTGTTCACGAGTGAGGGACGGATGGAGCGTGAGATCGATAGACGGATCGGTGCGGCGTCAGCAGTGATGCGGTCGCTGTATCGGTCTGTCGTGGTGAAGAGGGAGCTGAGTCGGGGGCAAAGCTCTCGATTTACCGATCGATCTACGTTCCCACCCTCACCTATGGTCATGAGATTTGGGTAATGACCGAAAGGACAAGATCGCGAATACGAGTGGCCGAAATGAGTTTCCTTCGCAGGGTGGCTGGGCGCACCCTCCGAGATCGGGTGAGGAGCTCAGTTACCCGGGAGGAGCTCGGAGTAGAGTCGCTGCTCCTTCACGTCGAAAGGAGCCAGCTGAGGTGGCTCGGGCATCTGTTCCGGATGCCTCCTGGTCGCCTCCCGCGGGAGGTTTTCCAGGCATGTCTTAGTGGGACAAGGCCTCGTGGAAGACCCAGGACACGGTGGTGGGACTATGTCTCCGAGCTGGCCTGGTGTCGCCTCGGTGTCCCCCCAGAACAGCTGGAGGAGGTGTGTGTGGACCGGGAAGTTTGGGCATCTCTGCTGAGACTGCTGCCCCCGCGACGGAAGCGGAAGAAAATGGATGGCTGGATGGAAAATCCACAGTGTTTTAATGATAACATGAATACTTGTGATACCGTATTTTTGAGACTCATAGCTTATATTTCTGTGGCCT
Organism: Gobius niger; assembly: GCF_951799975.1. Taxonomy (NCBI): domain Eukaryota; kingdom Metazoa; phylum Chordata; class Actinopteri; order Gobiiformes; family Gobiidae; genus Gobius; species Gobius niger. Next base: position 24,515,640 of record NC_136868.1, on the reverse strand, counting down.
TGGAGAGTATGTATGCGATCGAAACCTATACAAAGAGAGTTGCCTTTAGCGGCAGAAGTCCACAGACAGAAGACAAATGAGCCCGGCTGATTGCTGTTCTGAAGCGTGCCATTGTGAGCTGAAGACTAGGCCAGAGGAGATCCATAATATACTCACAGGCGGAGTGGTGTGTGCGATGCCACTATTGCTGTGTAGACTCTGTATTTGTCTCTCTGTCAGGCTCGCTGTTATTGTCACGGAGCATGCCATCATTTCTGAGATGATTTCAAAAGACAGATTTCTACAACCCCCCCGTTGCTATGGAGATGCAAAATAGAGTCATGTTATTGGAAATTTTCTAAATCGGCTTATTCAAATCAGTCAGGGAGTTTTACATTGTGAGGCGATAGGAGCTGACTTTTGTTTGATCAGTTCTAATGTTTATCAAAGAATGAATGTGCCCTTATTACAAGGAGAAGGCAATGCAAGTGAAATGTCTGAGATGTTCTGAAAAAAGGAATAGGGCCTATAAAAAACATAACATTTTTACCTCATTGAAAAATATACACTGTGTATAGCTGAAACAAAAGAATCCACTGAACAATGCTTGAGTACCTTAAAAAATCCCTGTGTTCCTGGTTGGGAAACACTGGATTTGAACTGCTGACCTTTAAAGATCTGTGGATGAACGCTCTTTAACACCGAGCCATTGTCTTGGATGGGGTTTGAAACCACTACCTAGTGGTTTGTGGACAAGAGCTTAAACAACTTTATGCAAGGGAAATAATTATACATTTTTTTCGAAATTCTCTCGTGGGACGCAGAAGGTCACGGTTACTCAGTATTGCTCGAAGATTATACTCAGTTGGGTAGGTGACCTCAAGAGACACCAGAACATGTCAGACACAATAAACATGATCTTAACTGGACATGACATGAATATAAAAAAGAAGTTTGACACTTCCAAACTACCAAAGTCTTTTGAGCTAAATACACAATTTAAATCTCACTATAGTAATATTTAATCCTTCACTAACATGTCCATCATTTAATTCGACAAGATGCTAAATAACACCTTGATCAAAATTCAACATATGTTGCCATGGAAATCTATTCCCGAATGTGAACTGCATTGGGTCAAAATTGGACTGTGCCATCGTTGAACAGCTATGGATTTGACAGTGTAGAAAAATTCCTACTGCAGAAACAGGCAAAGACCGTAAAAAATAAGATTAGAGAGAGAACTTGTGCAAACATGGAGGGCATCCCAGGAAAGCACACATCCCTCTGTCAGAACCGAGCTATATATACACCACAGACTGGGGGCTATACGGCACAACAATAGGAAACAGGAACAGGAAGGTTACATGGAGAGAGGGAAGATGAACTGAAGAGTAGAATGGACAAGTGCTTCTTGATTATTTTGAATGGTTTACTTTCCACATACCTATAAAGCTCTGTTACTTTTCTACAATATAGTTTGCAAGCACTCTTTTTTGTTCTATAAAAGGCACTGCAATCACAGCTGTGCTCAAGCTGCATGGGCATAGGCACAAGTTTGTGGTATTTCAACCTAAAAAGACTCACAGCGACAAAGTGGCTTAGAGAGTTTTATTGGACATGAATCATATTTGGTGCTCAGACCCTGGTGGAAAACCGTATGGGTATGAAATACATGGGCGTGATGACTGAATGTAGGAGAGTCTTTTTTCCCCCCGGAGTCTGGACACTGGTGGTGGTAGAGGATGAGTTGAGGCAAGGACGAGCCTTGATGAGCCGAGTAGATAGGCCAGGTGGAGGGGGGGCGGAGGAGGGTCGCAGCACGCTGAGAAAAGAGTAATAAGGGAATCCTGGGTAATGAGTAAGTGATGATTGCATGATGATGATGAGGTGAAGTCGGAGATAAGTACGCTTAACTCTTTGCACACAAAGCCGCGTGTAATCCTCACTCAGACAATCAGAAGAGATCACAATACAACACAGATCCCACTACTGTGGCATTTGACCAATCAGCAGAGACCAGTTGCGCTCTCAACTTCGTGTTTTCTCTGAAGTCTGGAAAAAAAAAAACAAGTCTGGCGAAATTCATGGTACATTTCTTTACATAACTTGAGAAATAGCCATGGTAAGTAGATGAAACTCACTCATGTTATTGGTGAATAATATATGTGTTGGTTTTGGAGGACATAGTGAAATAATTGAAATTACAGCATGAAAAAGGCAGGCACCGTACAGTATTTGATCATACGCTTCACTTAAACCTAAAGTTAATTTGTTACGGCCTGTTGCACCTATTATTCATAATCACAGTATTTTTTCGACAAAAGAAACAATAAACCCTACGACTGTGTTGCCAGAGGTTCTTTTTAGTCAATTTTGAGGCAAACAATATTGGAAGTGACTGACCCCCTCCCACTGCACGTAAAACACAGTCACATGACAAAAACTGTGATCATTCAAACATCAATATCACAAAATACAATGTTTCCTGAATACCAGCACCCCCCGAGATCTGCAAGTACTTTTGTATGTTTTATATATAATCCTTTTGTATTTTTTTACCACTTAAAGGACAATGAACTAAATCTGGTAACACCGTTTGTCAGTATTATTATTATTTTTTTCATAGTATTTCAGTGAGTGCCCAATAAAGGGTTAAGCTTAATTTCAAGCTCACTTTTTCAATCGCTGTAAACCGTGTCTCCTTATACAGACAACAAATACTCGACAAGACACTTTTGGGAAGTTCTTGTGGTATTGGTTAGTAGCCCTATTGGGTATCGATAGATGATCAAACTCCAAGTATTGGTTTAACTAAAAAGGCTGGATTGGTGCATCTCTAATACAGTATTTAAGAGTAAACGTGCCTTGAGTTTATGCATTGGAATAGATATTTTTATTTGGCTTGTTATGATTGGTTGAGAATCACTGGTCTAGATGATGTGAGAAAAACAACAGAGTTAATTGTCCATGTTTTGCCAAATTACATGCGGTACACTGATTGGTAATTGTATGGTGCGTCCGTCACCATCAAAACTCAACTTAATCTTACTGAATGGAACAAGCATGATTTAAAAAGACAAAATGACATTGATATCACAAATAGAGCACGATTGAGGTAAACAATGTCATTTTACTCGGGGATAATTATGAGTTTAAAGGCAGACGTGCCGACAACATGACCCCGGTGGTGACACAGGAATGACTGGAATGGACTTGAGCTGTTGTTTTCTGTCCGCGTGGAATTTCCTGTCATGTTTTAAAGGGATATTTTTGGACTAGGCAAGTCACTTCAAAGTTTTGTGTAGTATTCGACTTCTGTTGTTAAATAAGTTTTGTGTATATGACAAAGTGAAGTGTAGTTAGGAGGTCAAACAGTGCTCCTCCATAAACATAAAGAATAAGTGAAGATTCAGAGCAGAACATGATGGTGAAATGCTGGAGAGGTGAGGTAAGGATATACAGTACCTGGCTGCTCTCTGCCTTCGTACGCCCTTCTGTGGTTTCGTAATGCTCTCACTTCAGGAGCAGAAAGTTTTCAACCTCCCACATGTACAGAAACTGTAAATATAAACACCAGTACATTTAAGGTTACATTGGCAAGTGTACACTAGAAAAGTTTAACTTATAAATTATTATCTCACTAAACAGACGAAAATGCAGGTGAGAAAGTTAAAAAACCTTGGCTAACTTGGATTAAAAAGCCAACACATTTCGGCTCACAGGCTTTCCTCAGCAATGAATAAATGGAAGCTTTTTTTATTATTTTACGGTTAAGACAAGAAAATCTTACCAAGCACAAAAACAACAACAAAGTCAGCAACGCATTGGTGAGATTCGACTTGTTGGCTGTCACGAACCTTATTAAGCAGCAGCAGTGCACCTCCAGGGATGTGACATTTGCCTGTTGGACGTCCCTTTGCCAAATCCTCCGCTGCCTGAATCTGCCCCCTTACAGATGGCCTCCCCATACGACACCAGCCCCGGGTCCAGGGCCGCGCCTGCTCGCAACGAAACTCTCTGTTGGAAAATTAGTTATTCATGAAAATCCGTGTCACCAAAGCAGCTCTTCTTTATTCATGCCGCAGCTGTAAACACGGGGTGACAGGACCCGACGGGCCGCCCGAACAGAGCAGGTGAGGATCAGGGAGTAAATCAGAGAACAGACCCAGCAGTGCTTCACACTATAACACGGCCAAAGGTCCTGCTGGGATCTGGCAGGACATAGAGAACTCCATTTCACACCGGCCGCAACGTATAGTGGCAGAGTGAAAAGACCAAGAACACGTTTGGCGAAGGTGTCTAGACTGTAGAATTCAGATAATCTTCATAGAAATATCAGAGTGACATTTACCAGAGTGTGGGCTGGCGTTTTCAGCGCGGATGAACGTCGGATTGAAGCAAAAGGAGAATATAACACGATGGTTAAAAAGCACACACAAAAACTGCATGATTTGGCGACGTTAGGGAAAAAGGTTTGATAACTCTTGATCTGTAAACCAACGATGGTATTGTTGTGTCCTTGAGCAACGCACTTCACTCAGAGATTGGTACTTGCATGGCTATATTGCCCATGCCAGGTTTTTCACTTTGCACAGACGTTTTCTTTCTTTCTTCCAAAAAGTAAAATCCAGATACTATTCATACACTTTGCTACAATCCAGCTAACTGACTTTGCCTTTCTGTCAAACAGATAAATGAGCAATGAAATCTAAACTCGAATCTCATTTCAGCAAAAGATAAAACATGGCAGGTTGGTTCTGTTTTGATTCTGCTGATTCATTATTTATACACAAAACACTGCTTTCTTTGAACTGTGTTTTGGCGTTGCTTTTGCCAGTAAACCTAACTCCGCTGAGCCTTAGCATGCCCGCTTCAGATCTGTGCGAATCTCTGCAGTGCTGCATCGTATTTATTTCAGCATCCTTGTAGATAGAGAATGCTGTCTGCTGATCAATAATAGATCAGCACAAAAAAAAGGCAAGTGTGCTCGGTGTGCGTGTTTTCCGGTGGAGACTTCAGTGTAAGGAGGTGGGACACTATGGTCCAAAGAGCAGAATACTTCACACCAGTGATTCCAAACAAGGGGGCATCGACTTTGATCAGCAAAGCAATATGAATTATTTTAAAGGGGGGGGTATTGTTCAAAATCAACTTTTTCAAGCTTTGTGTTATTATGTCATTCCCTCATTAAAAACATGCCTGAAGTGTTGCCTTGGCACATTCACGTATTTGTGAGTAATCTGTAAAAACTCTGATGGCGGCCATTTTAGGAATAGGTTTGCCTGAGTCCTCCTAGGAACGCCCCCACCTCCTGGAGACGCCTCTGAGCTTTTGTCACCAGCCGAGTAACCAACCACTGCTCCTCAGCAGAACCCCCTCCCCACTGATGCCACAGACAGCGTGTGGAGGGGGCGTGTCGGCAGTGTTGTTTTCGTCAACGAAGACGATAACGCTATCTTTTCGTTGACGCCCCTTTTTTTAATGACGATAACGTAACGTTGACGAGCTAAAATGAGCTCTTTGGGGACTAGAACATGACGAGACGTTTACGAGTTTACGTCAATGAGACGAGACAAGACAAAAATGGGAGAAGGTTTTTCGTCAGATCGTTCACAAACAGAATTTGTGCGCGGAGTGAGAGAACACACGGTAAACGTGACCCGGAGCGGCGCCGTGCTGCTCATGATGCAGCGGCGGCGCCTCTTTGAAATGACTAAAATGTGACTAAACCTAAATGCATTTTCGTCCAAAGGACTAAGACTAAGACTAAAACTAAAAGGGCTGCCAAAAACAACACTGCGTGTCGGAAAGGGTCAGAGGTTCTTAAAGAGACAGAGGCCTATTTCAAGACATTCACTACAGCCATTTTGAGAGAGCAATTTTATACAAGGCAGTTATTCTAATTTACTGCATTTACAGACCAACAGAAGGTTTGGTCATCATTGTAGTGTGATATAGACTGGTGCTATGTGACTGAAAAAAGCATAATGCCCCCCCCCTTTAATTCAATCAATCACCTCACAATCAATTTCAGTTTTGATTATAAGGTATGCAGCCTCTTAACTTTTTTAGGAACAGCTTGTTTGGAGTTTGTGGTACTGGGTTTGTTGTGGAGTGTCTGTCTAGGACTCCAGACTCACATTTTGGATTGGTTGTGCTTAAACCTTACATCTAGATGCACCGGGACAGTGTGGATGCATGCTATCTATCCTCCAGCAATGCTGAACTCCTGATGATTAACTCCTTTTGGCATCTACAGAGGACATTGGTGGCCATCAACGCAAGTACATTTTATGGGAAGAAGAAAAGTAAATGCTTAAAACTTTTGATGGAGCAAATTTTAGATTGAAATGTTGTTTGCATATTTTATATAACTATCAACACATTAATGTATGTCTTATTTTATCTGTATTTTACCATAGCATCCATCCATCCATCCATCCATCCATCCATCCATCCATCCATCCATCCATCCATCCATCCATCCATCCATCCATCTTCAGCCCCTTATGGCTCCTCCTGCAGGTGGTGGGTCCACGGAAGGACAGCCTCACGATTAAACAGGGGGCTTCTGAACCGCTCTTTGTCCACTACAAATGTCCTCTGTAGTGGACATTGGTAGTTATTTTGTCCATTTTGATGGAAGAAAAAAGTACAAAGATAGGAGAAAACAACTACACGCTCCCACGTCAAAAGTGGAAACCTCAGTCAAATGAAGCTCTGAGATGTTTCCAAGGGGATGAATTACTTTTTGAAGTGTCATTCCAACACAGCAAAACCAAAGTGAGGATGGACCGTTTTTTTTTTAGATGTTAAACTCATTCTAATGTTGACCTTGGCATTTTTCTTTGGGACTAACTTTGCCTTTAAGGTTCAATTAGTTACCTTACAAAGATTGGGGGATTTAAAAACAGTGAATGGACACATTTTTTCCCCCTGGTAGTCAGGAGGATATAGAAGTGCCCCAGCATCTAAGAAAAACAAGCTTTGATGCTAAGTTTTTTCTGTTCATGTGTCTCAGTACGTATAGAGCTCTGCATCTATTGCATCAGCCAAATTATTTAAAGCCATATATATTGATTTTAATAGCTAAAGAACATAAATCTGGTCAATAAGTAAGGTGTATTAGGATTGTATTATAGTTTTGTAAGGTGTATTAGGATTGTATTGTAGTTTTGTCCTAGATTGTTTGTCTTTAGGATTGTTCTGTAGGATAATTGAACATTTAGTTCTTCTGAAAAAGAATAAAAACCAAGGTGGGGAACCACTGCTTCAAACCCCTGGATCAGAGAAGTCAATTATTCATCTCGAGCGGCTGAGGACGAGGGGGAGGTTGTCCAAGGATGAGTCATGCAAAGACATATGAATTTTGCTCCTTTAAAAATCCCTTGGCTTCTTTTGTTGACCTCTTTCTGTCACTCAGCGGCGATGAAGTCATGCCCCTCAAACGCCTGTGTCTGCCCCGAAGATGTGAGGGCTTGACTTCGAATCATCCATAAGATATGAGCGTTATCCTCGTCTGACCTGCTTTACCTTGGACAAAAATGTGACCGAATGGTGAGCTGATGGGAAGAACAATACACGGCAAATCTCCATCTTTATTTCAACCTGGATAGACTCAAACAGACAAAAGCAGCGATTAGGAAGATTTATTGACATGTATGTTAGTTTTGGCGATCAGACCCCGGCGTAGACATCGACGTATGAAAGTCAGTATGGATGAACAGCTTGGAGTTAGGGATGTCTTCCCCCGGAGCCTGGACACTGGTGGTGGTATAGGAGACCCGTGAAGGATGCAGCAGGGAGAAGCCATTGGGCGGAAGAGGTGGAGAGGGGGCGGAGGTGGGTCGCAGCTCAGCTGGGAAGCAAATGAACCATGATTGCTGGGCCTTAAAATTGGCTGCTATGGAGGTGCAGCTCTTAGATGGCTGAGATGGAGGTGTGGCCCTCTGGCTGAAGGTAGGTGATGCTGAAATTAGTCTACCAGGTTGAATTAACGCCGAGGCTTCATTTACTTGGCCATTAGCTCATCATGCCTTTCCTTATTGAGTCTTTTCACCGAGGATGACTTCTGTGTTGGCTTTAGTTTTTGTGTGCAGTTATGACGAACTTCATCACAGTGTTACTTGACCATTTTGGACAGATATAAGGCTGCACTTTTCACACATTTAATAGCATTACAATTGTGTTAATCTTGTGAACTGTCCTACCCAACTACATTATTTTCCGGCCTAATGAACAAATTAGGGTAATGATAATGTGTCTATTCCTAGCCCAATGAGAAACAATGTGGTCGAAGCTTAAGCGTCGAGACACTTTCAATCCCAGATCACATGTGCATCACCAGTTTATTAAAAACATACATTTTGGACAGCTCCTGCAAACAATCATAATCTCCATGTTTTGAGCCAGGTAAACTCCCATACCGCACACAGCTCATGATTTTATGGTAATAGGATTCCACTGACATTTACCTTTACCTTTTAGCATGCCAGTTCCTGTAAACGATTCTGCTTTGCCGTGTTTGAGCTTATTTTTCAACAGAGTTACGGTACTTACACCAATAACACCAACTTGTTACACAGGTCATTATTGTGTTCTGAAATGTTGGCACATGCTTTCATAAATGATTCACTCCGTTTCTTGAACCTTTCTGGCTTTTTATTACGTTTTAATATGCAGCGGTGTAATCTCATCTGAAAGATTAATGGCACATGGGGGATAATTTAGGTCTTATGCTTTCAGTGTCAGAATATTTAGCCTGAACTCACCTTAATGACCCCTTAAAAAGTCTGCGTTTTAAGAGAAAAGTTCCGGAAAATGTGTTTTTAGCAGTTGATTCTGATTCTGCGCCATTGCAACACAGGAAAAAGCCTCGCAAACGTCTCCCAAACGGTTTACGCCCAAGCAAAAATCTATATACTTTTTTATCATTGCGCTCACAAAAGCCAATAGCCACCGTGGAACTTGCTGAATCATTTTGCCGTCTTTATTGACAAACAGTGCATTGTAAATGTAAGATCGAGAAAGATCACAGCTACAAACTCACCCACGCACATTGTACAAACATTTCCACTGTACAGGAACACACGCCACAGTGACACGCTCGCAACAGATGAGCCCGTATTCACAATATATTACAGTTTATATACAGTAGTAGTAAACAGGCCGGGCTGCTGATTCTTCTTTTGAGGAAAAAAAAACAACGTACTTTTAGAAATACGGCAAGCATTAGTGGAGTAGTGGACATTGGAAATATGGCAAGCATTCGTGGACAATAAATAAATAAATACAAAAAAAAAAGTGCATGTCCGTAGTCAAACACTGTATGTAGTAATAATACATATCAGTTCTTGTAACGTAAGCAGTTCGCATATGGGGGAAAGAGCGAGACGGCGTTAAAGTTTCACAGATCAGCGATAAAAGCTCGTCTTGCACCCTCAAAGAGCATGGTATTGTGCTTTTTCTTTCCCCCCCGCCCCCCTCCTCCCCTCCCCACCTTCTCAAAAATGCATCAGTTAGCCATGCGTCTTCAAATGATGCCAGTTCAAAGTGTGGGTGAAGAAAGTGCATTGGTGAAGAGGGGCGGCGGCGGCGGCGGCGGCGGTGATTGCTTTGTCTTGGAGCTGTCTCGTTGTAAAGCAGAAGACGGAGAGGAGAGGAAGAAGAGCGACTTTGAGAGAAAGAGGAGAAGAGGAGAAGAGGAGAGAGGTTGTGGGCAAAGACGCGAGAAGACAAAGGGGGGGAAAAAAATAAATAAATACAGTAATCTCCACAGCCCGAAGCTTATATGTATTCAAAGTAGAGTCGCACCACTTGGTTTTTCCTCTTTGTTTCTCGATGCTCTTTTCCCTGCTCCGTTCGTCGCTGTCTGGTGTCGAAGTGCACCTTCTATCGCATCTGCTGTAAGAGCGGAGCAACAGGAGCGGCGGGAATGAGGTTTGGCAATTAAAAGATAAATCCACTCTCTTTTGTGCTTAATTTATGGAAAATATTTCCAGCGATTATACCGGTCTCTCTCTCTCTCTTTGTGAAACCAGCTCTTCAACTTGTGCCCGAGCAGAACACCTTCAAATGCTTCCAAAAGTATTATCAATAAAGCGGTAGGATGGTGGCTCTGTAAGTACATATATCCGGAAAAAAAAAAACAAAGAAAAAAGATGGATGGATGGATTTGACAGAATAAAATCCATAGCGCAATAACAAAGGCCCTAAATCACTTGTGCTCTTGTAAAGCTTTATGGGGGCGCTGCAACTGACAGGTTATTTATGATAAGCCCTAATTCTCTCTTAGAGCAAGTTCCTTCCATTTCACTCTTCACTAATTTTACAATCAGTTAATTTTTTACATGGGAGCCGCGCGTTTCCTGCCGCTGCCGAAAATGACGAACCGCTGTGTGCGCAATGTCAGAATGCGACGCATGGTTAATCTTTGCTCATACTGGGGGGGGATTTGCTTTTTTTTAAATGGGGACAAAAGGGTCTCATGAAAATGTGACTTTGAATGAAAAAAAAAGGTTTCGACGGAGGACAAACTTGGTCTTATTCGCGTGAAACAAAAACTGGCACGCGGGTTCGCCACACGGAGTGGATTTACCTTTATTTACCATCTCGGAGAAACAAGCCCAAAAAAAAAAACGTTCTCTCAACCAACCGTTTAAAAGCACTTCATTTTCATTACCCTGTACAACATCCCGCTTGATGCGTTTGCTATATAAACTAAATGTTCCTGAGAAATCCTCCTCTTTTTGTGCTTGAACCAATAATGACCATATACAAAAATGTACAAGATATGAATTTAACCTCCATTGACTTTTTCTTTTTTTTCTTTTTTTTTATACAAACACTGACACAGTAAGGTGAAATGCTGACACAGGCTCACATTTAACCTTATTGAATTTATAAAATAGATAAATGAACACAATATAGCCTCAATGTTACATAATGTATTGAGTTGCCTGGTCGCGCTGATAGCTTTCATTTCTTTTTTTTTTTTTTTTTTTTAAGCTTCATTCAATATGAGCTTCTGGACCCACTTGTCTCACTCGATATTAAGCCCTCAAAGACAGAGCTGCCACTGTTTCCAGAGGCATCTATTTACAGCGAATTATGCCTGTGCAGCGCTGACTGAGGCTCCCAGTTGATCTCAATACGTCCTGATAAAATGTTCAATAAGCCCATTGTTGCCCGGGCAACTGATGCAATTGTGGTTTGGATGGGAGGGGGGGGCTCGGTCAAGAGTGAAATGTTTAGAGGTTTGTAGGGGGAAAAAAAAAACAAAAGAAAACACTTGCGGTCCTTCTCAATGTCAACGCCGTTAGCTGTGAGATATTGAGGGATGTGGGGAAAAAAATGCTGAATACGGCGTTTCGTCTCAGCGGGATGTGTTACAATGACTGGACTCAGATGAAACATTAGCATCGTCTCCGTCAGAGCGGTTTGTGCTAATCCCAAACATTTCAGTTCTTCACTTCAACAACAAAAAAGAAGTACGTTGTGGTAAAGGTGACTATGTTGTTGTAAATTGTCTGTACAAACACATGTGCCTTGGTAAACCTGAAGTGCATCTTACATGATGTCAATAAATTAGAGTTTCATCAGTTGTAAAACTATTCGTTACATGTTGATTTAAAAGCGAAATAAACACGTACATTCAGAATCAGTGTAATATGAAAACGAAAAAAAAAAAATACAAATATGTCTCACAAAATGTACATCAGCATCATCACAATCCTCACAGTTCATATAGCATTGCCACGCAGCTAGACAAGTGTATTCCTTTGTGCCAGAGATCCTCGGAAAAAATAAAATAAACTGTCATGCGCCATTGCACACTCAAAAGACAATGATTTTTGAGGCAACCCCAGGGGGAAGAACATCATAATGACATGGTAAAACAATAATATAATCCTCTTCTGTTAGCAAATTTGCCAAAGTCATATTTTCAAGTGGCGCACTGCATCACACAAAATATACTTGTTAGCCTCATTAAAAGCAAAAAATAAAGACGTATTTTGCTTCGTTTTGTGCAATTTTGAGTAATCCTGTTTACTTTGGTCACCTTTTCCTCTGCTTTTCAACACATATTTCCTGGATTGTGGTGCCCTCCGCAATTTTTAAAGTTGATCACGGCACCATAGACATGTTAGCATGTAGTTAGCCACCAATGGTGGCTTGGACATTGTTTTAAGCAAAGGTAATGTCTTTTTGCTGCCAGAAGAGGGCACTCCAAACAAATTGAGAAAAAGCACTGCCTACAAGTTTGCTTTCCATGTGAAATATCAGATACTGTATCAATGTTGAGGTTCCCAAAAAGTATAGAAGCGGCATTTCTGCATGATTGTGCCAATAGTTAGGCTATAGATAATACAACTTCAAAGCCACATGAAGATGACCGGGATTTTTGGGGGCGACAATGAGAGCTCACCCATAGATTCTGCACTGTTTTTTGTTATTGCTCTAATTTCTATGGCACGGCTTTCTTCTCCGTAAAACACTGCAGCTTGTGACACAAATAGAGGATTCTGGAGGGCACGCGTCTCGGTCTTTGGAGCATGTTGAAATGACTGGAAGCAGATGACACACATAGAGAGACACCTCGGCCAATCGGAGCGCAGGCCTAATCCGTGTGATGTGACAGAGGTTGGGGGCTCCAGTTGTCTCACAGCTGGTAATCTGCCCAGCGCATGATAAAAGACACGTCCCCGTAGTGCTGCCGCGGCTGGGAGGCCTTTCCCATACAATCCACTGCCCCCGTATGATGACATTGACTCAAACGGCATATTCCAATTGCAATACATGGCATCACCGAGTAGTTCCTCTTTGATACGCGCTCTAATAGGACCTCGGGCGTTTTCACTGATATTTACGCACATAAAAGGTTTGGCGATGGGTGGGGCTTTTGAGGTAACACGTTGCCACATCTATCAAGCAAAAAAAACATTACGACCACATGAGTACAACGTTATTTGTTGTTATTCACTGATTCTGACCATCTGATGATAATCCATCTTCACTCTCAATAACCTGTAGCGGATTGTGCAGCCTGACTTTCTGTCTTTTGCCAAACCAGCAGTAATTTCTTCAGCAATTTCACCATCACAACATGGCTACGGCTCAGACTTTGGACTTCGGCTCAGATGCTTCTAACACATTCAGTTTGATCAAAAATGATTACTTGTTGTATGAGCCCAAGGGGTAAGTTTGCTTGGTGGAGGGACGATTTTCTTCATTGTCAAAAGACTAAGCGCCGGACCGTCCTATTGTAGGCTGAAGTAAAGCAGCACTTTCTGCAAATGCCAATGCCTAGATGGTGTTCTGCTAAGACATTATAAAATATTTTTCACATTTCTAGAGTACTTTAAAGAGACTAGATGCAAGTTGGTCATTTTATGCTCACTGCTGCCACCTCAGGTCTTAGGTGTAACTGCACCTTCTATATTAAGCTCTTGCATGACGGCACTTAGGTCTGGGCTCATTCGACACATTAGGACAGGGGTGTTGAAGTTGTTTGGGTCGTGGGCCGAAATTCAGCCCATGTATTGTAAAGGACCGTGGCTTCATAAATAACAGCTTATACTTAATTGTGCTTTTTCAGCGTGTGTCACATGCTTCTCAAAACGCTACATAAAGTCATTGTTCATTCAGTACACATTCTATGGCAGTAAGTTACTATTGAAGCCACAGCCGCCTGGGGCAGACTGACCATTTACCACGTGGCTATAATATGCTGTTTATATCTGGATCTCAGTGCCCTCTGCTGGACATGTGTGGAATTCTTTCCTTTTTTTTTAAATTTAAGCTGCCCCCTAATGGCTGGAGTGAGCAAAACTGGTCATTTCTTGAAAAATCCATAACTCTGCACAGAAATGGGACTTTGTGCTCCTCAAAGCTCACATTAAATCATCTTGTGGCCACATGTGCCCCGCGGGCCTTGACCTTGACCTAGTGGGGGGAGGAAAATACATAATTTTACATTTTTTAAACTCTGTATGGTCCCCTAAATTTAACAAAGCAGTTGTCATAAGTGGTCATAATGTTGAAGCTGATCAGTGGTAGCTGTTCACACTTTTAGCTAGCCAGAGAAACTGATAGGAACAAACTGCTATTTCAGTTGTACGTCATTTTTTGTGAAAAGGCATTGGCACTAACCACTCTGAAACCTTACACCACTTATCTGAACTTCCTAATTGTATGTTATATGAATCCAAATGCCCACAAAAAGTCAATCCCTTGATGTTGATTGGACTCGCCCCATCATTTCGTTTGCAAACAGTAATAATCTGCCTCGTCACTCGGAAAGCGCGACTGTCACAACATGCTCGCAACAGCAACGTGTCCGGCGGCAAAAAGAGGCAGGTATAATTAAGCAAAAAGCTCTGTGTCAGTCTGGAGCCGTCATAGAAACAAGATTGGCTTCATCTGTGGCCCAACATAACACGCTTGATTTACGATTTTGGAGTTTATATTGGCAAGCCAGAGTGAGTTCGAACACCTTTTCAGGTCTTGGGAGATTTCGTGGCCACAGCAGTGCCTTCACAACAGGTGCGTGGCAGCAGCTGGTAATGACTCAATACCCACAGCTTCTCCCAGTTTCCAAGGATGCGGCGTCTGATTTAGGAAATGGCCTTTTTTCTTGTTATTTTGCGTCGATATATTTTCAAATCTTGCGTTTTCCTCTCATCTGTGAGCGGATGTGCTCAGAACAAATCTGAGGTGATTGTAAAACCCAGCCTGAGTGTTTTGAAGTGTACAATGACAATTCAAAGTGAGTACGCCACTCGAGAGATCTGTTGTATAGTGGAATCACTCCTATTTACATGTTTGAATTGAGTTAGTGCCTTTGGCTAATTGTTTGCTTGATTATATGAGTTAGAAATACTGCATTTCTGGCATATTCAGCTCCTGTCGTTGTCTAAAGCCCGCCTCATTTGCTTGCTTGGGCAAAATTCATATTTTTTTTATCCTACATTTCAATACTGACAAAAAAGATACCCTGATTGGCTACATGGCAAATTCAATTACAGAAAAGTTGGAACACTATTCAAGATGTAAATAAAAGCACAATGTTTTAAAACACTCACTGTCCCTATTCAGGGGGTGGAGATGGAGGCTATCTTGTACCACCTAAATATGTATCTGTTTCCAACATCGAAACAGTAGAAGTTATTTGTGAACATACTATTGATTTTGTGTAGAGAATCCCGGCTGCTTTTTGTGCGGTGCTTGAAAGTTATTAATCTTCAGAAATCCGATTGTAGCAACTCTGGAGACAGAGCTATTTAATTTTGTACAGTGATATGTGTCAGAACATTGTGTGCAAAAGAAAAAAGATCAACTTAAAGTGATAGTCTGTAAGATTGCTCTATCAGGAGAGCGGGAGAGAGGGGAATTTAAAAAAGTCAACAATCAAGTCATCACCCCCCTCCCATTGTGATTGGATCTGGAAGCCACTGGGGATTCTGATTGCTTTAGAAAAATATTACTTATGTTACGTCAAAATGCAGGCCCTTGCGGTCAATTATACACAATCTACTCGATTTGTAAAACATTTAAGCTTACAGACTCACTTTTTATGTATTCATGTTTTCTGTTGCTTTGTCTCAACTTTTCTGCTACATCAGTAAAAATATAACTCGGTGTGACTTGAGAACAGAATGGTAATGGAATATGTTGAGAGTTGATACTGGTGAAGGATGTAACACTTGCTTTTGTGGGTAACTACCCAGATGAGAAATACTGTGGACAAAGTGCCATTTGTAAGAGTACCGCCTCGAATTGAAAACTGAACACTGAATTCCATGAGAAAAAATAACATACATATTAAAGCTCTTCTCATAACATCTCATTGTTCGTCCCGGTGATGAGATGAAGAGAATCATAGGCAGGTCACTCCAGCGACAAATACTTGAGAAGGAAACATCCCATATCATAATAATATGTACATGCTCTTCAATGTGAAGAAAGTGCCAGCTAAGTGTTGGTTCTCTTTCCAAGTTCAACAGTAGCAGTTTTCACCAACACAATAAAGTAGTCTTGACTAAGTGTGCTCCTGATTAGACCTGCTCGGGTCTTTGTATCAGGTTTTATGTCCTTTATACAGTGATTAAAAAAAAAAAGTCAGGCCTGTAAACTGCGCTGTGGAGTTCACGGATGAGAAAGTCTTTCTGATGTAACAAGATGATGTGCGTTTCTTGTGTTATCAAACAAAACACATTTCTTTTAGTTTTTTTTTAGCAGCAGGCTTGTTTTCAAAGTTATTCTGAAACTACATCGCCGACCAAGAATGGCCGCCGTGATTGTATTGGACACTTGAAATCGTTGCAGATTTGGAGCGAGTGAACGTAAAAGAGATTCAGACGGACTCGGTGGGAGACTGGTCATCCATAGTGGGCCTCATGGACTGCACGCTGGTCAGAATTTTCTTCTGGTGTCCAGCAAGAGACACGCCAATCCTTTGCAGATCCCTAAGGGCAAAAACAACAACAACAAATAGGGTTTTAATTTGATGGTCATTAAAACAGCTTGATAACAAATGCACCTTTTTGATAAATCCTAAAAATATACTTGTGAGTGGTTTTACCTGCGTTACTTGAATTACTAAATCACGTTTGTCACAACATCAAAGGCATTATTACAGAAATCTATATCTGAACCAACTACATGCCATAATAAAGAACACATCGTAAACAACACAAAAACATTTTATCTTCAGTATAATTGTCCTTTGTATCATGGCCGAGAATAAATCAGTATAAATCATACTGTCAACTTGAATGGTCTGAAGGCTTAATATGAAATTACACTCTACCAAATGCACGGGATAAAACACACAGTATATTTCAGATGCAAGTTGTGTGAAAATGCATCCTTGTCTTTACCATTTTGCATACATTACTGTGCATTTTAAGCCTGCACAGCTATTATGCAGGAAAGTTTCCTTATATAAAGTGAGCTGTGACTCCATGTGACTCCTTCTGCCTGAGCTCAAGTTAAAGCTCCTATAATTAATCCCATTGGGCCAACATATACTCTTTATCTGACCTATGGAAATGAGTAAGGAAGAGTGGGCTGACCACAAGGCGACGGGATTAGTAATGGCTCTCAGGTGGACCAACTAAGGCCAAATGTGGGAGAGTGGACTTGAATGTATTGAGCAGAACATAAAAAGCCAATGCAAAAGTTCACACAGTATATTTTAATTAAAACAGAACTGAGTAGCTCATGCCCCTAGAGGCCATAAGCGCCACTGCAGGTGTCGTAGCGTGTTGCGTTTTTTTTACTTATTAATTGTCCGTGAGAGTAAATACTATGTTGACAGAAAATACAAAGGGACAGAGGGATATTGTGTGTAAGTGACGCTAGCCCAGTTAGCTTTGCCCATTCTTCTTCGTGATTCTATTAGCGTGTATTGCTCCTCCAACCTGGTGCAGGCAAAGTTGCAAGGGTGGTTTTCTGGCCAGAGACATTAGAGAACCATCCAAACTGAAATTGAGTAATCAAACTATATGTTCAATCATGGCCAGCTGATTCTACTTTCTGTACAAAACAAGAGTGTTTATGGACCTGGCTCAAGGCAAACCATTTATCCCACATGTTCTCTTGCCGGTTCAGCAGAAGTCTATGTGTGTCTCTGCATCTGTGTGGCTTTTATTATGTTCCTTTTCATAGTTTTACACGGCTCGGCCATCATGTTTGTTTTGATTTGGACAGACCATGCGTTTCTCTGATTGGTTGATTCGCCTCTCATTAGAGAACTGGCGAGGAAAACCCCAGGTCCCAGAAGAAGGTTACGCAAAAAGCCACAGTCCTCGTCTAAATTATCCTAAAGAGCCGGAAAAAGCTGGAAGTTACTGTGAGGAGTCACTAGCACAGACACCCGCGCACAAATGGAGCAGCAGTCAGATAGCAGCTGTCCACCGCTCTGCCAAACTAACAAGATGCCAAGTTGGCAGGTAATCCGAGCGACACCGGCAGGAGGAGGCAGACACAGTAAAGCGACGGAGACTTACTCTGCCGTGATCTGAGTAACGAGCGGCAGGGAGGTGAAGCCTGAGCCCAGGAAGGAGTCTCGATACTGGGTCATCTTCAGGGCGGCCAGCCAGTCCTCCACAGAGCTCACCCGGCTCAGGTCTGGAGCCATGCGGTCCAGTAAGGGATGGATACAAGGACTGGAGAAAAGGGCACATTGGTGGAAGTGAAATAATCAGAACCTATTGAATGGTAAATATATGTGTACACATGAAGTAACAAGAAAGAAACACATATTGAAATCAACTTTCACTGTAGTTCAAAATGATTTATCTGAAATTAAAAAAAAAAGGCTGATTAAAATGTGTTAATGAAACTAAGTAAATTGAACTTATTGATGCTCACTGGGCACATGGTGTGGTCTATGCATGTGTATAGTATTAACCCTCACCCAGGTGGGATATTGTTGGTGCCTGTTTTGAGCGAGGCGGGGTTGCGGATCATCTTGTCCAACATGCTGACGATATCGGGGAACTTTGGCCGTGCGTTCCTGTCCTTCTGCCAGCAGTCCAGCATCAGCTGGTGCAGCACCACGGGACAGTCCATGGGCGCGGGCAGCCTGAAGTCCTGCTCTATGGCATTTATCACCTGGGAAACAGCGAGGGGCGATGACAGGGGGAGGGGAGGACAAAATGAAAACGGATTATTGAACTGGGAGGAAACATTGGTCTCTTAGCGAAAAAAATAAATTAAAAATATATATAACAAATAAATTACATTTTTACAGGATGTTGTATGTTGTGCAGTATGAGCTACGGCTGTAATAACCCAATTACCCATTTTTATGGCACAAAAACAAATGTCAGGGCCATAGAATCAGTGCCACTGATATGCCTGATCAGTGTGTATTTTCAAGTTGCACCCGACTAAAATAAAATTATATTACAATGACAGAAATACGGCCCCATGATAGCTTTGGTCTGTGAAGCCGAAAATAGATGAAACGCAAGACAGATCAATGGCGGGGTCCATCTGTTTGGCTCCAAGTTTGGGAGAAAGTGGGGAGATTCTCAGTGCTCACTTCAAACACGCTCTCTTTCCTCCTCCTTCCCCCCCCCTCCGAAACTGCCTCTGATTCCGGCAAACAAGACAGGTGTATTTTTGCAGTGAAACTTGCCTCGTTCAGCTTTATTTAAAGTTATAGAGAAAGCGATAGTAGCATGAGTTAAGAGGATTGAGTTTCCATTTTAGGATCGGCGCAGTATGCCAAATCTCCTGCTCATGGGCGGACTGGGTAATGCCACGGCAGCGTCTGATGTGCAGCCTGCTAGTCTTACACGGATCCACTCACGAGGGCTTTTGATTTCATTATGTCTGCGCAGGTATATCAGGTTTGATCAAAACTGTCTGCCAGCTTCTATTTCTTCTTCAGATACTGAGATGGGGCGAGTGCCTTGTATGCAGAACTCAAACTTTCCATAGTGGAACCTTTCCCTTAACTCATTATGAGCAAATGAATGATTTCTAAATGACTAGTTTTGACATGGATAAAGCCTCATGTAACTCAAGAAAGAGACAGGCTGAATTTGTAAGTTTCCTCAAACATACATGAATGAAAATGCAGCTGTGGTATTCATGACAGGAACAAGGTTATAGCATGATTAAACACTCCTGAATGTATATATAGTGTAACATTACAAGAAAAATACAGCGATATGGACCTTCTAGTTCAGGGGAAAATGCTGCCTTTATTGAGCACAACGCATTTATGTCATATCAGAAGAACATGACAGAATTTTGTGAGTGATTCTGTGTGGAGTTTGTATTTTCTCCCTGTGTTTGGGTGGGTCTGGGGGTTTATTCCCAGACGCTGCACAATAAGGTCTACAAACAAACAAGGATCACAACAACAACAAAAATGTACGCATTGGATACTACTTGCCATTTTGTTGCCGTAAACAAAGCCACCAACACAGGACAACAAATGGGCCATTATGCATTACACTGGTGAGGCTTAACCTAATTTCTTTGTCTCAGGTGAATTCAAGTCTCCTCCTGTCCTTTATCCAGTGTCCTCTCTCAGTCTCTGTCCCGTGAGTGTCTCTAATGTCACACCTGCCCCCCTGTCCCCGCTGTGCTCCCCCCACCCCAGCCCCAGTGCTCTGACACACTGCCAACTGCCCACTCTCGCCACTGTTTTGTCTTGTTAGGTTGGGTTTTGCCTTCGCTCTTGACTCTTTGACATTTCGCCTGGCTGCCTGTTCCCCTTTGGATGCCTCATCTCCGCCTGTTGACCTACTTATTTCACTTTTTCCACTTTTTCTTCTCTCCTTTTCTCTGAGCACGGCCTGTCGGTAAAAGTCAGTGTATGAATTTGGAATTTGGAAAAAAAAAGGGGGTTTTAAGCGGGTACGCCGGGACATAAAAGTGAGCTGTGTTCAGTGGGTCGTGACATTTGATGATGCGTTGCTTTGATATTTTCTCAAAAGTATGTGACCACAGCTTAAATCAGCAGAACTGAATGATGCACTGAGATTTTGCTCTACCTGTGGTTCGCAGCTCGTCGTGACAGGTTCAAGGCGGGGTTTGAAGCTGCACCACTTAAAATGCTTGGAAAATGCAACTTTTAACACGTTATGCCTTGCAAATTGGTAAAGCATAGGGAATGTAACGTTGCAAATGCGGCACTGGGGATTCGTCTGCTTACCGAGTGAACTGTATTTGACCCCGGCACACTTCTCGGGCTTCGGTGCTGCATAAATTCTCTCAAAGCATTCCTGTCAATCAAAATAGCAGCACGAGGAGCGAAACATCACAGGTCCCTTTCATGTTTAATTCATGCTAGAACACTGCACCTGTGGCGTCTCCGCAGACAATTTCCTGTTACGTGTTCTTTGAAATGTGTGGGGTTGCGGAGGAGTGCAATTTTTGATTTTATTTAATTATTTTCTCCATTTTTTGCATATCTGCCTGTGTGTGGTTAGTTTAGGGTGAATGAATTTTTATTTTTCTTGTCTGTTTTTATGTATCTATTTTTATGTATCTTGTGCTGCAAAACTAATTGCCCTATCGGGGACATGAAATAAAGTGAAGTGAAGTGAAGTGAGGTGCACATGCATAGTTAAAGCCCCAGCAGACCCTCGTTAGCCCTAGCAGTCGAAACACGCACTTTTCTCCATCATTATTATCCACGCGCGGCACCATTATAACACTGCCAGTGTCATTATACCGGCTCGCTGTCATTACGGGAGCAAGGGCTGCTCCCGCCGCTCCAAAACGAACGGGCTAAAGCTAGGGCTCGGAGGGAGGGAAGGATGGATGAAGGAAAGGGCTTGCTTAGGTCAATGCAGATATTTGGAATATTGAGGTAATGGTTCTCTCAGTGATATAACCCGAATGCCTGGGAAAATAGTTGTCTTCGCTCTTAAAAAAACAATCAGAGTTGAATGGTAACAAACTTGTGTCAGCACAGGATTACTAATGGGATATATTCTGTAGTTTCTGGACTATAAGTTGCCCCAGAGTATAAGTCGCACTAGCCAAAAAATGCATCATGAAGAAGAAAAAAACATATATACGTCGCTCCAGAGTATAAGTCGCACCGTTGACTAGCCTCTCCCGGCAGCACATTGTTCAAGTACCCATTTGCGAACTCGTTCCTCTAGCTGTGGCCATCCAGCTTTGTTTGTTTTCTCCGTTGCAAAAAGAGTAACCTCCGATTTTCGCCAGTCCCTCACAAGTTTCTCACTCACGCCAAACGTTCTTTCTGCTGCCTGATTACCTTTTTTATTTTTCATTTTCAGAAGTAGCAGATACTGGTACTCACGCCGAGACTGCCCCCTAGCGACTATCAGTGTGAAGATAACAAACATGTGAAATTATATATTGTGATATATACGTCGCTCTGGAGTATAAGTTGCACCCCTAGCCAAACTATGAAAATAAGTGCGACTTATAGTCCGGAAAACACGGTATATACCGTAGGCCACACATAAAGAAGGTCATTGGATTCATTGGACCATTAACTTTGGTATTGGGCAGCTGAGTAGCTTGAGCCAAATAACCAAGCCAGACCAAGTGTAGTTTGTAGTGGTTTCCTTCATCGGTTGAAGGATGTGAAGGATGCGGAGGACAAATTTCACCTAAATCTATGAGTATAAAGAGAAACAGAGTTCACCAATGTGATACATCTGTACATTTCTAGATTCAGCCAGCCGACAGTTTAGAGAATAACCAATTCCAAGTATACAGGAACATAAAGGCCACACCAGGACAGAAAAAAAAAGTTATAAATGTAACCGGGATCAAAGTCTTAATTAAACAAGTAAAAAATTAAACGAAGACTAAGCAACCTGACAAAAATGTGCCACCAGCAGGCCCTGGTATATTGCAGTTTGAGAACCACGCCTCCATTCCTTATGATACCATTTCTATATACACACTTGCAGCAGGACCAAACTTATTGAAAAGTTCTTCATTCTACAATATATAGGGGAAGAAAATGGCATAAGTCGCCGCATCCTGGGTTTGGAACTGGGGAGAGCAGCAGATAAAGTTGAAAAGTAGTCCACACTTCTATCTCTCCATACAGTAGAAGACTATAGTGCAGCAGTTCTCAACAATGAATTTTATTCAAGCCGAGAAATACAGTGTCTCCATTGGCAGCAGGTGCTGAGTGAGCCCTGGGCACCCCTCCAGGTGGGTCATGACTGAAACATCTCCCAAACAAACACCCATGTTGTGTTACAGAACAACACTGGCTGCATGACAACAGTAAATTAGCTGTGGAAGGAAACACTGTTATACACATTGTACTCCATAGTATATACTGTTCAACTAAGCTGTCAAAATAATGCCATTTTAATAAAGCAAGAGCCAAGAGTAAGAGACCAAAATATGTATTATTTACATACATTTATATGTATTTAAGTTAATTTGCTTTAAACATGAACATACATTTGATAAAATTGCAGGCAGCAGCAACGTCTTGGTGGATCGTCTTTGCAACAAAATTCATTTCTAAGTTTCAGCTGAAGCTGGTGAAAATGTACGTAGTCGTCTGTGTCAAAGCCGATAGATATAGTTTGTGAATCCACAAAGTCGGATTTGCAGGCGGTGCTTTGAAGTGGGTTTACTGCCAGAACCAACTGTAATCTGAGTATCACATTTGTTCTGAGAATAAAACGCTAAAAATAAGGAAATGTCCAAAACACCCTCAGAGGACCTCCTTTTCCATGTAGACCACCTTCCCTTTCATAGTGGATCAAGATAGGTATGCTGGATGAATATTACTTTGCGTTTGCTTAACTCCTTCAATACAGAATGTCATTTGTTAGTTCACATGGATTTCTAGTAAATTACACAAATGTCTTTATAACTTCTCAAAGTCCTCCATGACCTTTTAACCCCGGGAACTAATTGGAACGCAGTTGTCAACATTCCTCAAAGAGTGCGGCGGAAAAGAGCTTGTTTCCTCTCGGGCTGATTTGTGAGCGAACAAACATCTCTGCGACATTTAAATGAATGTCCTGGTTTTTCCGTGTGTGTTCTTGAACATGTGGAACCCCCCGCTGCGCGAGCCAGGAAGGGAAGCAAACAACCCCAGCCTAAGAACGCACGGGCTGACATCAGAGACAGCCTCAAGGGGCAAAAAGGGGGGTAAACGTTCGCAATCTTCAACTGTTGTCAGGAATAAAACAGGAAAACGCTCCTTCCTCTAAAACAGGCATTTTGGGACAGACTGACGTAGTATCTGTAGTATTTGAACCACAAGAGTAGATATTTGTTTGCTACTTCCTTTATAGGTCTACTGCTAAATAAATAAGTAAATGAGACTAGGTTGTCAGCCATTAAAGTCATTCCAAAAGTAGGGACTTACATCTTGGTTGCTCATGTCCCAGTAAGGCCTCTCTCCGTATGACATCACCTCCCAAGTGACGATGCCGTAGCTCCACACATCTGAAGCTGAAGTGAACTTCCTGTAGGCTATGGCCTCGGGGGCTGTCCATCGAACTGGGATTTTACCGCCCTGCAAGCATGACAGTAAACGGAAACCGATTAAAAGTACACCTGCTCTCTCCGGTGCCTTCAGCCATCTCAGTGTATATACGGGTCAACGCCAGGTCAAAATCCATATCAGCCAGACAGCGTCATAAAAGCAGAGCTGAATCCTAATGTTGAGGATAAGCGAGATGCCGCTTTAGGCACTAATACCCCTGTGTGACGGGGATTCAAGTTTGGGGATGTTAAGATAAAGCAGGTGTTTTATAGTTGCGGGAATGGATAACATAAGGTAACACATCTGTCCTGTCCCGCCGACTAATAAAAGACAAATGCCAATTTAACTAGAAGGTGCATATTAAAAACTAGGACTGGCAAGGACACACTTAACGTTTTGGCTATTTATTTCTCTAGGGCATACAGTGAAAGTGGCATATTTCACAATAGTCTTGATGTAAAACTAGTCATGAGACTAAAAGTAGTTATACACAATGTCTGGTGAATACATTAATAACAAGTACCCTAATGTACAAGTTAAAGCAGAACAAAGTAACTCATGCCCCCACAGGCCACAAGCGCCACTGCAGGTGTCGTAGCACGTTGCATTTTTTTTTTACTCATTAATTGTCCATGAGAGTAATTACTACGCTGATAGAAAAGACAAAGGGAGAGATTGATATTGTACATTGTATCACAACCCAATTACGCAATTGAGATTATTTTTTTCACTCGCTAGCTTTGCTGTTAGCCTGTTAGCTTCTTTTTCGCGATTCCATTAGTGTGTATTGTGCTTCCGGGTCAGAGGCAGGGAAGTTGCAATGGTGATTGTCTGGACAGGGACACACAGGGGAGATGAAAGACACCCCCAATCATCCCATCAACACTTGATGGGATGATAGTCCCCCCAGAGGGACTACGAAAAGGATTTATTTAGGTAAACAAGAGACTTAGTACTGCTTTAAAAGTATCAAAGTAAAGTATCGGGATGACTTGGGTTTTATGTAGAAAGCGACACATTGTATAATCTAAAACCTCCTATCACTGTGTATTTTTGCTGCTATACCCGACTTAGAACTAGGTCTGACGTCTTGTAAAATAAAAATGGCAGACAGCTACAGTACTTATGCTTCAAGGAAACTTGTGTAGCAACGCAACAAAGGTCAAGCTCAATCCTGGAGAGATACGCGGCCGAGATAATTCAACGCATTGAGCTCGTCTCTTTTATACAGTTTGTACTACACGGTTTGACGATTCTATTCAACAAAAAAGCATCTGAAATGTGACTCACTCAAGTGTTTGCTTTTGGAGAACGACTTGGAAAGAGTCTGGCATATAACGGTGTCCTTAATATTGCTAACAGGCCTAAAACTTACATCATACATGTTTCCTTAACAGTCTAGCCCAGACAGAGATTAATACACTTTTCATTGTCCTTCTTGGTAATAGCCAGTGGCCTCATTTAGACTGAGCTGCTCCATTTCATTTGAAGTCTACTTTTCTGTGTCCTCAACTGTCTGACACCGCCTTTGTTAAAGCTAACAGCTGTGTTCTTCTATAATGAATATTTATGACACTGGCTGGCCTTTCCCATTATTAAAATCACCATAGCAACCAACATGCAACCTATCATCATTAAGACGCCACTGCCGCAGCCTGTCCTCTTGAAAATGCATTATTCCCTCCCCCCCCCTCCACTGACCAATGAGCTGGTGTACGTGGGGTCCGAGGTGTCCTCCTCCAGATAGCGCGATAAGCCGAAATCCGACACTTTGCAGACCAAGTTACTGTTGACCAGGATGTTGCGGGCGGCCAGGTCCCGGTGCACGTAACTCATCTCGGCCAGGTACCTGCGGAAACAACAAGATTTACGATGAGAGAGTGTGTGCGCGTTATCTGCTGTCAGAGACCAACACTGCTTTAAAAAAAAAGGAAAAAAAAGGGCAGTAGGATTTAGTCAATGTTATCGCCGCCTGCTACCTCGATAAAGTAGAACGGGATTAAATGCCTGCTCCACTACATGAATGCGTGTTATCTCGGCTTGTTACCTGCAATAAAACACAGATAGCATCTACCTTACTGCACTAGTGGGATTGGGGATCGTGAGTGAGAGTTTCCTCGAGTTATTCCTGCCCCCGGGTTTTTCCGTGCAGAGACTTTATGTACAATGTAGTCTAGGAATGTTCATGATCAGTGTTGGGGTAATAAAGTAATGAGTTACAAAAATGACTTTTTTCAGTAACTAAGGAATATAACATATTACTGAATCAAAATATGGGAATATATTAACAGAATGCAGCGCCAAATGAAGTTGGACACTAGTGTATAAGATCTTCAGTTCCGTGTCATTAATGTCGTCAAAACAAAACATAAGATGATTAATCAGTTAATCGATTAATTGTCATAATGGGCTTAACCGATAAAAAAAATATGTTAACGATTAATTGTTCTGCTGTATGTTAGGGGGAGATACAGTAAAGCGCAAATAAGCATGAAATCTGTTGAAGTTTACAAACCTATTATTTGTATTTTGGTTACTAATATACACTAATATTGTTGATATGTCGGTGGTTTACGGTTAGTGGATCATTGTTTGACTGATTAATCGATTAATGAAATTGAGCAAAATGTGCATCCCTAATATTGAAAAAAAATGCATCTTTCGAGAAAAAGTTTTGATGCAGTTGAATGAAAAAAATAAATAATTACCCAGTACCCAAAAGTACCCAGCTCTAAGAAATTGTCATCATACCAGCATTCTTTCTAACTCTTTAAACATCAAGTTCATGTTATCCTTGGAAGTGTCTTACAAAAAAAAAACTAAGAAAGGAATTTGCGTCAAACTGTAGACGGCAGTGGACAAAAGTGTAGAAAAACAAACCAAAAAAGAAAAATCTAACTTACTCTGTGCTTCAGTAGAAAAGGTAACAATGCCTCTGCCAACTTTATGCATCTCACACTTGTTACAATACACTGATTAAATGAAAATCCCTCAGACTTTGATCGGAGAAGGATTATGTGATGGTGCGCGTACCTCATCCCAGACGCGATGCCCCTCAGCATACCAACCAGCTGGATCACCGGGAACTGCCCGTCATTCTGCTGCGGAGGCACACACCGTGAAGGGATTATTATTACTCTCACATATCAGACATTTTCACCTTGGTTATGTTGAGACACTGAGGCAGAAAACTCAATGTAATTCCAATATTTTCACACAACACTGACTGCAGACTGTTTTGATGCTACAAAGTGAGCACATTTACATTATTGAAAGCAATGGTTCAATACTACGGTGTGCCCCTCCTGCTGTTGTAGCGGGTTTATGAACAAGTTATACATACAAAAGTAGAAAATAAAGTACTATTATGGTTCAATACAAAGATCATATTGTTGTTGTATGTGCCTCCCAAGCTACAATATAGTGGTGGCACTAACAAGAACTCTGTTACCTTCATATTTCCTCATATAGTTTAAACAGTAGTCACAACACAACAAGCATATCATCTACACACATTTAATAAAGGAAATTAAATCTTATCTGTGTCCCCAGATATAAGGTTATCATTATTGAATTTGAAATAGTCTTGCTAACAACATTTTTAATTTAACTACAATTAAAACAGTTTACGAGTTTACATGATGGAAAAGTTGTTAGCTTGTTTTTGGTTCTTAAGGGGAGACACTACAGGCAAAACTAAATTTTTTCAGTTTTCAGGTTTTGGGCCAAATTGGTCTCTGAACATACAAGCTTTCACCTGGAAACAGAAAATATGCCTGATCTTCACAATAACATGTTTAAATATTGCACTGATTCAATTTTCCCCTATAGACTTATATGGGACAATGCAATTTCAAGGGCCTTTTTCTCAAAACACATTTTTCTGTCATTGTGGCGACACTATGTTCACGTCAGTAGGACCTAAAGACTTCACATTTTCCAGCCTTGGACTGAACAATATTTGGAAGATTTTTTCAGAGGGATTTTTTTTTATTATTTAATCCCTAGCCCCATTTATTGAGTTTGGAATGTCAAAAAATAAGGCGAAAATGTAATTTTTTACAATTTTTTACACTAAAAAACAGCTTATTTTAAAACTAAACAAGATATCCAAAATCCCCTCTGAAAAAGTCTTGGCAACTCATTCATCAATAAAATGAAACCATAAATTTGAATGTAGCTCTATCTGTTTTTCAGATTTCGTCGCCGAAAACATGGGAAAACTGGGGCATTTTTAGGCATAAAACACCTTGTTCTTCTAAGAAAAGTATTTTGTATTTTTTTCTCACATTTATGCCAGTGATCTACAGCAACAGTTTCAATTGATATCTGTAAATATACATTTTTTCCCTATTCACCTGCAGTGTCTCGCCTTGATTATCTAGACAGAAACAGAACTCACTCACTCACTCACTCACTCACTCACTCACTCACTCCTAGTGTTCCATAACGGTATGGCCCAGTTTAGTGCATATAATACCATAACCAGTATGCACTAACCCTAAAATGACTCTCACTGATTCACCTAATGAATTCCTCCAGTTTAAGCTCACTGACTGAATTCTGAAGGTCCTCAGTTTTTAAATAAGGTACGGCACATCTAAATACAGAGACATATTTGTTGGTTTCCTCAATGTGCATCTCAAGGCAGCCTGGGTTGAGCTGTAATTGCTGTACAGTCCCATCTTATTGCACATTTTGGAAAGTCTATTTACACATGATTAAAATTGAGCTGTGAGATCAGTCCTGTCAAATGCATGTGGAAGTTGAACTGCTGATTCTAAACTGTCAAAACAAATAAGAACGTGAATGGTTAGCTGTGCCTGGAGACTGCATCAGCCCTGGCATAAACGAGTCCACGTCCACTTCAAACACACAGGGATAACGTCATTTTTCAGCTTATTCCTTTAATTCACCCACGGTCTCGGCTGAAACTGGAAATCCCCTGGTAGGTGATCGAACGCCACAATGTGTACAATCACTTTTGCCAAGCGTAAAAACAAAATTCAAATCATAGCGGTAAAATATTGACTCCAAACTAACTCCAGATGCTACTTTTTCACCTTCAGACCGTCTCTTCCAAACCACTGCCTTCCCCGCTGACACTGTTGGCGTGCGTCTTCACTGGCCCGTTCCTTTGATGCCTGTGTGGCCTAATCCTCTGCTGGCTAAAACCTTCTCCCAGGTGCCCGCAAACACACGCATTGATCCGGGTGGGTGCTTGGTCACGGCAGGACACGCCGCGCCGCTGGGATCGATCATTGTGTTGTTGTGTATGCGTGCGCGGATGAGTCAGCGGATGATTCCGGAGTCAAAAGGGGTCTCGCTGTGAGAACCCAACATCAAACAGTTTCTCTTTCTGTTTTTAGAGGCGCCCAGAAAGGAGGCCAGGATCAAAGAGACAGACGTGCAGACTGACAGACAGACAGACAGACAGCAGCGGGTGATCGGGAGGAGGCGAGCGGAGGAGAGGACGACTTTACCATACTAACTTTCCTCGCCTCTTCCCGTCTGTCTGCTGCAGTGTTTCGAGATATGTTTGTGCAAGGCGCTCAGTCCTCCAGGAGGTTTGCATTGACCGGACGGGGGTTGTTTGACTTGAAGGCGTTTTGCTTCCTGATGCTTATCTGTTCGATCGAAATATTCATTATAACTATAGATGCACTGATACAGTTTTTTTGCTACGGATACCGATATTTGAGTATCTGCCGATATCCGATATTTACTGAGACTTTGTTAAAAGTGGCTTTCTCTGAGTGAAAAAATTAATCGACTCTTTTCTCCATTTAAGATCAATAAAGTCATAGTTTATTGTTATGTTGCACATCAAGTATCAACTATATCTAACTCTTGGATAAACATTTAACAAGGATGAGTTTTCAACACTAATTTACCTTGAGTATATGACAGGCTTTAGGTTACATTAATATAAACTACTCACATGAAGTGATCTGATCATTACAAATATGTTAGATCAGTTATTTCTTAAACTACTCACATGAAGTGATCTGATCATTACAAATATGTTAGATCAGTTATTTCTTAAACTAAAATACAAACACTTCAGCAGTGGTTATTTTATTGTATTAGGCTTCTTCTTTTTTTTTCCTATCATAGTTTCTGACCCAACCTTGATTAGTTTTTGTTAGCATTAGCATGTTATTGCTAACTGCAGAATTTTCAACAATGCATTTGCTCAGCGATAACTCAGCGATTTACTTCTCCAGGTTCTTAGCTTTATAATGATATACAGCATGTCCGTATTCACTTCATTTAGGTGGCAAAAGTTGTGTTTTTCAGCCGTTGAGAGCCAAAACTGGTATCGATTCAGTATCGGATATTTGTAGCTACCCGATTTCCAGTATCGGCTCCGATATCTGATACCAGTATTGGACCGGTGCATTTCTGGTAAGCGAAATCATAATCTCAGTTGGCGCAATGAATTATGGGATCGCTCAGACGTCAATCGGGATAAATTTGACCCGGAAGTCTGTTTTAACAGCACAGAAGCATGTACGAAGACGAGAGAGTGCAGATAAATGTAGTTTAAATGATTTGTTACTCGTTTGTATGATATTCAAACCTTACTAAACTGAGTGAGAGGCTCGAGTGGAGGATACAGAGATGAGTCGCGCTGGTTTTAGACGATGGACAATGGCTAATTTGAAGTGATTTGTGTGGAAACGCGGGCTATCGCTAAGCGGCTACAACGAGGACTTGTTGGTGGCTGACACAATGCAAAGAAACGAGCAGATCCTTGAAAACTCCTTCAGTGAAATGGGTCGTGGAGATAGATGGAGTTTGCCGCTGCACCTACGATGTGCTTGTGCCATGACATCGGTGAAAATAGCATATGTCGCGACAGACATTACCGTGGGTCTGGAAGTGTAGGGCCACTTATGTTTTGTTGTTGCTTTTTGTTACATTTTATTTTTAATCTACTTCATGCATTCATGCTTGAAGTTTTAAAGTTTTTATAGTTTATTATTTAAGTTTTAGGTTTCATGATTGTTCTGAAGAAAATTCCTACTTTGTGAACCTATTCACTGACAATGGCAATAAAACCAATTCTGATTCTGATTCTGTCAAGGAAAA
Source organism: Gobius niger (assembly GCF_951799975.1). Lineage (NCBI taxonomy): Eukaryota > Metazoa > Chordata > Actinopteri > Gobiiformes > Gobiidae > Gobius > Gobius niger. The sequence goes on along the minus strand of NC_136868.1, from coordinate 24,484,595 downwards.
GCTTTCAGTTTCTACACATCTGGATGGTGAGGGAAATGTTTTACTTCAGTGCCAAGTACGAAGTAAAGTTTCTTGAAGGCCGAGTGCGTTATCAGAAAACAAATTACATAAAGTATGTGATCACTGAACAGGGCACACCAGCAGTTTCAAATACCTGTATGCTGCTTTGTAGCATCTGTTCTCTTAATCTGATGTATTTGTCTGGCAGAAACCGTCCATATTGTGCCATTATCTGCACAAACCGGAGTGTGCTCTGAATCATCCAAAAATCTCTTATCAGTATGATGATTATGCTTAATCTTTCATGAAATATCAAAGGTTTTCATATCTAGACCAAGGCATTCAACTGTTTCACGCTTTTCATCAGCAGAAAAACCCTTTTTCTTTCCCATATTTTAAAAATGATGATCTGCTTAATAAAGTGGAACACCCTTTTTCAGCAGTTTTTCCCTTAACTGGGCTTAACCTGAAATCATCCCAGGTCTCTGAGATTAATGTCAGTGATTCATAGAGCCCCAAGACACGATACCATCCATGAGTTTCATTATTATTGTTTTTTTTTTTTACCTTTTTGACACAAAAATCCAATTTGCATAATAATTTGGAACGCAGTGTATTCAACTTCTAGGCATTTGCCATTTAGCCTTTCCTTCATACACATCATCATAATCCCTCCTCCCATACCTATATTTTATATATTAGGATTAAATAAATAGATTAGTTATCAGTTAAAAGGTTCTCTGCAGCCCTGAGCTTGTGCCACCTGCAATTGGAAATTAAAACTAATATATTTGTCCAAAATGATCGTGGAAGCACAGATACTCACCCTCGATATATTTTTGATGATCTGTTAATGTACTGCACTTTTGATGCCTGTAAAACAATCTTTATTCATGCACATTTTATATTGGGATTACTGGAAGATAGCGCATTTATTCCGATTGACCTTTGACCGGAAGTGCTGCGCATGCACACTACGAGATTACGATTTCGCTCATTATAACCAGCTTGAATGCTCAGATTGGTCAGACATGCTCAGTTCAAACGACAACTTTGAAGAACCTCTACTGATTGATGTAGTCGTAGAAACAAAGATGCTACTTTCCACAACGATATGCAGCCTCTCACATACATCACTATAATATATCACTATATATAGGAAACATGTATTTCCTATTTCATATACTGTATTTGCTTTACTATTACCAATTTGTTTTAGAGCAACCAATTCACATTATAACCACTGGCATTGAAATATAATATTACCCATATTTTACTCCATAGTTCACTTGAAATGTAAAGTGTAATTGAGGGCACAGTCTGTATCTTGGTATAACAGCCTGGGTGATTGGCGGCTGACAGCAATTGCAAATGTCTAGGCAGTCACTCCACCGGGCAGGAACTCTGACGAGCATGTATGAGTCAGCAATATCATTAAATTCACAATTAATATCTCCTCTACTTACCCTGAGAAAAAAGTCCAGCGCTCCGTTCTCCATAAACTCTGTGATGATCATGGTGGGCCTGCTCTTGGTGACGACGCCCTCCAGCCGGATGATGTTGGGTTGGTCAAACTGGCCCATAATTGACGCCTCAGACAGGAAGTCCCGCCTCTGCCTCTCGGAGTATCCCACCTTCAGGGTTTTGATGGCCACAGGGATCTCCTTTTTCCCCACCGGCTTCAGTCTTCCCTTGTACACCTCTCCGAATTCGCCTACGAGACGGAAGGGGAATGAGCTGAAGTTATTAGTGAAGGACACAAATTACCTGCATAACCTGGCAAAGGCTCGTAAAGGGAAGATGCCAGGATGCAAGCTGTTCTCAAAAACCGATTAACTGTGCTTTCCGTCAAGGAAACACTCTCACATTCACACGCACACATTTATACACCAGACACTGGAGACAAAGCCTTTTTAGATTCAAACTAGCTAAAATAGATGATAATAATGAACCGGTGAACATAAGGTTATGCTCGATCCGTGCCCAGGGAGGCTCACATGCAGTAGATGTAATCGCATTTTGACGACAGCAGTCCCTCCTATAAATTATTACTTATCTGATGTCATTCTAAACTATAGCCTGGCCATAGAGTCACGCCAGACCCAACTTCATGCCGCAAACCCCCATTCATTATAAAACTGCTCCATCCATCAAACAAAGCTGCATATTGTTCCCTCCATGGGGACAGCTCTGGTTAAACGCGCAAACACTGCACTCATTTTGCGACGTGACCTGCTCTCACCTCTGCTCCAACCGCCATACTCCAGGTCAACAAAAATGGCAACGATGGCAGATTTTCTCAGGGAAAAAAACCCCCAAACAACAGAATCTTCAATAAGTGCTTTCAGAGGTGCGAGGGGGGGGCAGAGTTGACGGGGAAAACGAGATAAAAGGGACAGTGGCTTTTTTATTGTGGGCTACTTGGCTTTTCAGACCATCCCTCGGCTGTCAGGAGGTTAGAACAGGAGAGGTCAGCGCCCGCCGCAGATGAAAAGATTGTTGGAGTACAAACAGTTCACACAGGTTCAATCACTAGCTCAGCCCGGGACCGTTTTCATCTGTCATAGAGATGGCGGTGAATACAAGTGGAGTCTTCAAATGTGGGGATGGAAGAAAGGCTGACTGCCAAGACTTTGTTAGAGATAATGGTCAAAACAGTGGAATAGCAGTCATCATAATAATTAAAATAATAATAAAAGAGAAAAACAAATGGCAAAGCTGTAGCTGAAAAGTGATCATATTTGTGCTTTAACTCTGAAGTGAATTTAAAAATTTTCACCCCCAATTAAATCAGCAAAGGGTGACTTCAACAGAACATTTGTGCATGTTGAAGTTACCCAGCGTTTTTCTGTTAGTCAAAATGTATATACAGTAAGTAAGTGCTTTATTGTCATTCTACAAGCGTACAACAAAATGGTGTTTAGCTGTAGCACTCGGAAGACCCCTGGCTGCCCTCTGTCTCCTCTGATCCTCTGAAACGGTGCACCGCCTCCTGGGTTTGTCCCTGTTTCAGAGCGTGGTGTCCTGCACTGGTCAGCTTCCCCACCTCCTCCTCCTTCCTCTTCCTCCTCCAGCTCCCTCCGCTCTACAACTGTCTTTCACCGCCTCCTCATCTGTCTCTTCCTTGTTTCCTGTGCTGCAGCTGAGGGGACTCTTGGTGCCTCTTCAGTGTCTCAGAAGAAGAAGTTCTTATCTATCTCCGTCAGATGGAAAACGTCAGTTACTTCACCATGTATTGTGGCTTCTTGCGGTACAGATATCGCATCAACTAATAACTATAATTTGGATATAATTCACAATACACCACTACATTATCAATGAGAAGAACTGTGGATTCTTGATGATCCGTATTTATTATTGTTTTTATATTTTTGGCAGCAGTGGTTGGATTTATAGGCATCTGTAGCTCAATAGGTAGCGTTCACGAGACATCACAACATTCTAAAGAGCCTATAGTTTAACATTGAGGTGGAGGTCAACTGACGGTAACTGTGGTAATGGTGGTAACTGACTAAATGCATATTTTTATGTCTTTGTTTTTTGGCTCATATCTCAGTCATTACTGGAAGAATCCACATGAAACAAAAACTGTCACAAAGTTCATTGTCTCCCCTGTCAGCACATATGAACTAGTGTCCAATTATTTTCTCAAAAAAATGTCAAAAAGTGGTGACAATATGCGAAAACATGACCATGATGTTGTCCAATAGAAAGGACTTTCAAACATAAAAATAATATCACAGGTTTGTTAATCCAATCACGATCAAACACTGATGAGAAAAAAACATTTGTCAATTTTCGTTTTGGAGATTTCTTCCAAAAACTGCATTTCTCCCATAGAGTTGTATTGGCCCTGCCCTCCATCTGACATTATGACATCATCACATTCTAAATCGTGAACGCTACCTATAGGCAGTGCTTATTCTCACAGTTTGAGTGACAGCTTTAGTGAGCCATGTTTGATAGAAGCTCAATCTCACAGCTACATATGAAAATACTGTGGGGCATAACATAAAGCCCAAATCCTACCGGGCAACAAATCCGACCCTGCCACCCAATTAAACCTGCCGTAGTTAGGCCATACACCTACACTTCTCCCTTTCGACCGCCTCTGATCTTCTCTGCTAGTTTAACCTGCATTGCATATGAACTTGCGCTCACCCTTAGTCGGACTCCTGAAGACGCCTTTTGTCACATAATTGCAGCTGTACGGCACTTCGAGGGGCATAAAAACTGAATACCACTTCAAAATAAAAGTCCTCATTGCGTAGATAAAAATCAGCCTGTGAATAATGTATGAGTGATGGGAATAGGATGACAGGCGGTGTCGCCCTGTCTCGCTGTGATCTCTGCTCCTCTTCTCGCTGCTCATTAAAACTATCTACTGTCACAGCTCCTCAAGGGGAGGCCGTGCACAAGGAGCCAAACTGCAAGAAAGGAGGATGTAGTGGGCGAGTAAGAGAGGTAGCGGCTGAAGGAGATAAGGAGATGAGGTAGGGTTGGTTATGAAAGGACAAATTGGTGGATGGAATACAAAGGGGGGTGATCAAATAACATGAAATCTGCTCTTTCTGATGGAGTCTCAATGTCAAAAAGCGGACTATGCATGTTAAAAATACATCAAGTGCTGCTTCGTGGGGCCTGTGTGTAGACAAGTCTTTGGCCCAGATTGCTAGCCATTTGATGAACAACAATATTCCTTGCTGCAACTCTTTCTAGGTTTGACAAGATAAATGTATACGTAGCTCTCAAATGCCATGATATTTTTGCGCTATCTAAAAGCACGCCTCCTCAATTGCAGATTATAGCGTCAGTTCAATTCACCTGTTTCAACGCAGTATAGACTAGAAGCAACAAAATGCCAGCTTTTCATTGCGCTTCACAGTAGTCCGTTATTCATTCCCTCTTAATTGAGTTATGGTTGCCTTTCTCAGACCACACACACACACACACACACACACACAAGGTAGTAGAAACGTGTTGCCCTTTGAGAAAACGAGAAGTAAAGGTTTTTATTTAGAGCGTTCATCTCGTGAATTTTTGTACTTCTTGCCTCTGCCCATTATGGGTCAACGTTCAGCTGTCAGTTCGCCAATAAGTATGGCCTTACGCTACTTACGTCGGCCATAAGTACTCACAACAACATATTCTTAAGGCTGAGTTGACCTAACTCACTTGTCGCTGACCACACATCCAGATTTCCTTTTCCTTTCCTGTTGGCAGTGCCTCTCTCATCTTACACAGGTGCACACAGGGCAAACAATTTCACAGTAAATAACTACCGGCTTACATCTTGAGATTCCTCCACGCCTCCACGGGCAAGGTTAGATTGAATACCCCCATGGCCTTCTAAAGTGCTCTTGAGAGGCCTTGCTGCGTTGAGACATTCGAACTTAGAACCACGATGTTCATATTGCTTAAGTGAGCATAAGACACTCTTCCTCATGAGCACTTTGAAGAATTAGCCTCAGTCATTTCCTGTAAGCATTCGGTGGAGTGTAAATGAAGGCGTTATGAAAAGGCCCGGCGCGATGCGATCACAGAGGGAGAGAGGGAGGAAGGTGAGGTATTTTTATTAGCTCCTTGGGGTGCACCTCTCTTTTATCTCGGCGCTTCAATCTGTTGTTCCGCCGACTCCTCTTTGAATCTTTGTTTTGGAGTTTCTCTCTCTACACAAACAAACTCCAGAGGGGATGGATCACAGAGAGGTGCATGCATAACAGGGAGAATGAAAGGAAGTGTAAAGTGAAAAAATCAGAGCGAACAGACACTAAAGAGATGTGTTTAGGTTCTGTCAGGAAGAATGAGCGATCCTAACATTTAGCACTGAATTAAAATATGCACTGCCTTCCTAACCTTCTTGGCTGTTGTTTTATATACTTTGTGTGTTGTCAGTGATTTTCCAGAAGTTTCTCCTATATTACACATGTTTTCAACTGGTGGGTCATTTCCAATGGGTTTGGTGAATATGCCCAAAATCACTGTTAAAACATTTATTTTATAGCTTTTGTAGTGAGCCTCATCATCAATGCTCGAATGAACAGAACTCTGTGCGGAAATACTGTACTTTAATATTAAATATTCTATTTTACAAAATGTAATATTAAAGTGCAGGCCAAACTCCAAGTTGTTTATATCATAAGTTGAAATGAACGTCGCAGTTTGTCATGTTAGCGCCACTTAAGCAGTGTTTACAGCCAAGTTTGAGTGAAAAATGTTTATCTCCATTGTGTAATTGGATGTACAATATCCCTCTGTCCCTTTGTTTTTTCTGTCAGTGTAGTATTTACTCTCACGGACAATTAATGAGTAAAAAACGTAACACGCTCCAACACGGCGCTTATGGCCTCTAAGGGCATGAGTTACTTAGTTCTGCTATAACACCATTTAATGAAGGAGACTACAGCTACAATGACTTATATTAGTTCGCTCAGGCACATAATTATGTTGAAGTGGACTTGGTAGATGCACAACTCGTATATAATAATCAATAAATACATAACAAATACTATAAAACAATGTTCCAAGTAAAAACAGGAAATTGTTTTGAAAACAGCTCAAGAACAGAACAATGCATGGAGGTGAAGATACAAAAGGATACAATTGATCATGATGATGGAACATTTCTCTGGTATTCATGAAGCCCATTTTTCACAACCGTCAATGTGTACTTTCAGTCGCGTAGTGCAGCATGGCCCTGAACTGATACACTTTAAAACACTATGATCAATTCCAAATACGAGGTAGGTTTGTTCATTTCATGCTGAATTACAAATATAGGTTCATATTTGGCACTGCCTTCTCATATCCCGGCCTTATCCCTCTCTGGCCACCTCTGGCTCAGGTGAGAAAGCTCTCCTCGGAGCGTAATAAAGCCAGCAGCAGAGGATTATGGGAAGCCTCTCTGCACACAGTGCCCACGGCACACGGCCACAGAGATCAGCCCTCTGTATGCATAGTATACTGACCTTTGCAAATTTGGGTATAACTGGTTTGAGAGAAATGAAAAAATAAAGTGCCCGATCTATCGCCCGGTGCAGAGCAGGCGGCAAACAAGGTGTAAAGGGTCCTGGCCTGCGCTGCATAAAGGCTACACATAAGAACATTTAGGCTAGGATATGATGTGCACATGATGGTTACAATATTTTTTATAGCATAGCTTTTTTTGCACATTACTGGTAGTAACCCTTCGAGCCTGCAAAGGCTGGGGAGAGTTGTTTCACGGCACTGTTTTTCTGATCCAGAACACTGGTTTAGGGCTGTGGATGTGCGTCTTTTCTCTAAAAAAAGTTTGCATAAGCAGCTTTACCACACAGCAATACAAATATGTAGGAAACGTGCATGTTTATTTATCTGATTCCTCAATAAATCTCCTGGTGCGATGACAGAAAAGAGGGAGCTCCAATTGCCTCAGAACTCACCTCCAACTTCTTAAGACCTATGCTTAGATCACTGCACCATCTGCGTATAGACCCTGAAGTGAGTGCCTTAAGAGTAATCTGGCGGGAGGTGCTTCAAGTTACACATCCTCCCGGTCTGTGCACGACAAAGCATATTTTTCACAAAGGGTAGAGACGTGATAAACGGCCAATGTCTCCGAACCTTGAATGCAAAGTTCTCATGAATTTGATGCATCATAAACAACAGCTATTACCTTAAAAGTTGGCTTTTATAGTTCTTGAGGTTACATTGAAATACAGTCTTGTGTTGGCTGCGGAAATGAGTTTGCCTTGAGGTGAAAACCATGAATTGTCAACATGTCACAACAACAGGACATCAATGATACATTAGGCATAAATGAAACTGTGAGTGTTTTTTCATGAAAAGTGAAATAACAGAACCAATCTGAACCATTTTTCTCTTTTTCCAAAATCCTGGAATAGACCTATGTCATTAAAACAGATATGCTCGTTCAGTTTATACAGTAGAAGCTGACTTCAAATCTTTGGGCACAAAACTTTGCTCATCATGCAGTTATTCAATTACCTATTTGCTTTACTGAGTCCAGATACTGACATGTATTTATAACTCAGTAGCTCCTATGCATATGCACACTCACACTCACATCACACAGCAGTTTTTGCATTCAGGGCTGCCATCCAAAATGAGTGGCTGAGGACAGTTTTAATTTATTCTCGCCAAAGTTTTCTTCATGAATAAAACATCTCACTTGACTTCAAAGGAAATAATAAAGCTCAATAATATCATAAAAAGGCAGTGCGCCGATGCCAGCGCTGACACCATTCTTTGGCACACACGGTTTAATAAACTCCCATAGATTTCCTTTTGTTTTATGTGACAGCTGCGTCTCATTAAATTAAGTCCAGAAGTGCCCATTTCAAAATACGCCAAGAATAAGTGCTACATGTACTTTTCAGTGATATAATTTGCCCATTCATTAAAGGGAATTTACAGCATATGTCACTTTCATAAAAAATGCACAATGTTCCTTGTGTGTCAAAATCCTTGTAGGACCAGGACGTGCCAATGCTGTAATATCAATCAACCGATTTTTTTTTTTCTTCTATAAACCACAATATTACAACTGCAATCACCTCTCGGGGCTTTCCAAATGTTTTTGATGTGGTCAGACGCAAGAACAGCTGGATATTTAACAACGAAACAAATATCAAACAATGAAATAGACAAGATGCAATCTCCAAATATCCAACAGTCAACAGTTGTCTATGAGCGTCCCCTGTTATTTTTGATAAGGGAAAAAACAGTAAGAAAAAGAGAAAACCTCAAGGAGAACATCTTTCCAAGAAATGCTATTGTGCCCAGGGCTAATGGGAATCCAGATATGGGGCTAACGTCTAGTCCTTGCTGGAACTTTCGGCGCAGGAAAGGATGCTTTTCACTTTACTTGTTCACATTACTTGAACACTGAAATGTTTGTCTCTACAGAGCATCTATTTGTTGTCAAGAGCCAAATCTTTTTATCTTTCCGTTTTCCAAAATGCTTATAGCAACAAAATGGGTGTCAGACATCTCATACAAGCATTCAAAAGCATAGCGCCAAAGAACACATTTTCCATAAACACCAAGCACACGCTGCCAGGTCTGCCCCCTTATGCGTGGGCAGCGCTTGGACACATTTATTGAGCTATAAAAGACAACACGTAAAATACACCCAAACTGTTATACCATTCGGCCGCATGTTTGAGCCCCTACCTGATCCGATGACCTCTTCTATTTTGACGCAGGATGGGTCGATCTCTTTGGCGAACTCGCGCACAGCCTCGTTGGGGTCTTCGTAGGTGAAGGGGTCGATGTAAATCTTCACCCCCGGAGAACTGTGGCCATCGGATAAGGTCGGGAAGGTGACCGTGGGAGTGGGACCATTGAACATGTCAGGTCTCAGTGTCACTTCTGAGGAGAAACGAGCACAAAGTAACGGGATTTTCAAAGTGCCTGACTAATTAAGTTAAAACAGTACACTACAGATAATATTATGACAGAAGTATCAGTATTGCTACAACTTCTCCAACCAGTAATACTGTTGAAATGTTAACACTTGATTGTATTACTATGATCTTACTACGATCATTGTATTGCAATCCTATTACTAAGCTCTCTACTGAAATGCCTTATCTTACTAGGAACACCACTCCTACTACTTCTTATTCTACTGTGGCTGATACTTCTACCACTATGAATTACGAAGAACAACTGCAAACTACTCCTGCTTTATTTAGTTGCTTTATATTTTTAAGATCCTAGCCTGGAGTATTCCAATGAGCTGTGCCTGTGATTCCGACCAGCTGTCAGTAAATCCTGCATCGCCTATTTTCGGTGGTGGTTGTGGGCACACAGGTGTGAGCTTCTGGGCATGTGGCCCATAAGAAGGAACGAGTCCTGATCAAGGACCACTGATTGGGTACGAGGACTTGGGCTTAAGACCTCAGAGTGGTCACATCTGCTAAAAAAAATAAAAACAATCTCTCTATAGTGCTCACTGGAGATTGAGCCAAGGGATAAGCCTAGTGCTTCAAGAATTTTGATCTAAAATAACTACACGGCTAATAACACAAGTAACACTGCTATTACTTTATAAAAATAGTAGCAAAAATAAAACAAATCTAAGTGAATTTCAAAGTGTTCCAACCTCCTCCTGTGTTGTACTGCTGCAGCTTGTCTCCATACACGCTCTCCTTCGGTCTCCTCCTACAGCCACGGGGGGAAAAATCGGGAGACACAAAAATCCCATCAACATTTAAAAAGTTGTGACACTGAAATGCTAATTGCCTGTCGTCTTTCTTTATCTAGGCTGACTTTAAATATAATAGTTCCGCAAAAAGCAAAAATCTATCAGGGCTTCATTAGTCTTGGATGACTTGTTATTTTGGTGTTGTCAGCTCACGTTACAAGCTTTCATCCGAGAACGGAGCCGACGTGATGCGCTCTGTAATAGTTAATATGCCAACTGATCCCATCTGGAGACACTTTATGCACCATTCATGAGGTGCTGGGCGACAGTCAGACACTGCACTGGGGTCAGGATGAAGTCGCAGCTAACTTTTACTCATCATTTCATCATTGTGTGCTTGACAAAATGGGAGTGACCTGGGATTGTGACAAACAGCACGGCAGCAAGTGTTATCATGGAAAAAAAATCTAGTTTCAATTAAAGGGAAGAAATTGAGGCAGGTGACACATGCAGCGGTGACGACTGTTTGTACCCAGCGTCATGGAGACATATCAGGCAAAGATGAGTCAGACACCAGGACCTTGAAGATTTTAAAATAGCAAGGACAAGCGGATTTTGTACAATATATCTGAGTTTAGAGAGTAATCTCAACTGTGCCTTTCAGTCACTGTCTGTCTAGTTTTAAAATGTGAATCCCTAAAAAAAAATATTGATTCGAGGACAAAGTTTTGCTATGGTCACGAATCAGCGTGATGTCGGCCAATCGATCAGTATCTAAGTGAATACAATATAAGCATCCTCAAATAATGCACAGGGTCACTTTTCATTGCCAGACAAGACAAAGACTGAATAAGGACAAAACTGAACTAAAATGTAATTGAACACGTCCCTGAGTAAAATCACTAGAATGAGCCCGCATACCAAAGGTCTACACATGAATACAGGGTTGGGTTAAAAAAAAAAGAAAATCATTTGTGGTTCAAACATGAATAAAGATAAGTCGCTGGGATGCAGTTAAAAGCTGCACTACCTGCGTGTTTTCGAAAATAGTTCAGCTCAAACTTCCCCTGACTCATTCTTAGCTCTCAAACATCCTTGTAGGAGGTTCAGCACATTCTATTTCCATCCATGAATGAATTATATGCATGTTTTGGGTCAGGCTTTGCGGGCATCTTACACTGCACTCATTTATACTCTTATGTCCGTGCTTTGCAATGTTTACAAAGTAACAATTACTTACTAGGCAGTGTAAGTGATTCAGTCAATCAAACAGAAACTCTATGTTCAATATCTAACTGAACAGTCTTAGTCAGCTGGAGAAAAGCACTGTTCTCCTCGGTATTAAGACAGTAATGCATGTGAGGTTATGAATATGCTAATTCAATGGCAGACATGATTGTGCATAGGCGGCCACGTCATAGAACTGCTTGGTCAGAACTAACTGTATAACGGCTAATAAAAAAGTTAATGTCGCTTTGCTAACTCACATTTTCATCTGTGAGATCCATCCACATGCTATGCTAATATAATCTTTAATGTATTTTTGTCACGCAAAGCATGACACCGTCGAATCATTTTACATCATCATGGGTGCAGTAAGTCTCAGTACCGTGAACAGATGATGGCGATGGCGACCAATGACACGATGCACACTCCTCCGACCAGCGAGCCGGCGATGAGGGAGAGCTGCTGCCCAAGCTCGGACTTATACTCATCTGTAACAATAGTAGAATAGAGAGTAAATACATTCATTTTTGTGAGCCTTTCTAAAGAGGAAAAGCCACAGCTCTCTTGACTGCATTTTCATCTGTTACAAACGCAAAGTGGTTGAGTTGACATAAAAGCCAGCAGTGTAGAACTCTGAAGCACAAAAACAGATTGCTCGGAGACAAACATAAAGTAGGACAGAATCTAATTACTTCACAGCATCTCACTCAACATCCTCGTTCCTCTCGCTGCAAGAAAACTGGGGCTGTGCAATGTATTACATATTCACAAAATCCCCTTCCAGATTTGATAAAATGCCTGTGATATAGCAATTTTAGAGAAATAAGACTTGGAAAAGTTGTTCTAGACCATTAGTGACAGAGGAAGAGGGAAATGTCCATCAAACTGATTTGCCAATGGCCCAGTGATACTGTTGCCTGTTCCTTGACAGTTGCACGGCAACGGTAGGTGGGTGCACAGTGTCCACCCCAGGGCACCTATGGCTTTCACAAAACATCCAATATCTCACACGAGATGAAAACCATCTCCTCTCCACCTCACTCACCGTCAGTCAGGGTTTGGAAGAGCATGTCCTTGCTGTAGACTCCATACCCCGCCACAGTGCGCGCTCTGACCTGGACCACATAGCCTGTCCCGGGCATCAGCCCCTCCAGAACCACGTTGGTCGTCTCGCTGAGCATCGTCGAGCTGTTCAGCACTGAAGACTGCAACTGTACCAGAAAAAATATAGAAGATAGATAAGTCTTTATACCCCCGAGACACTGCATGCTTCATCAGTGACGGACTAAAAGGAGAAGACACTAAGTTTAGCTTTGGCCACAGGGACTGACAAGATTAAATACTATTTAGCATTGAGATATATTTGGAGACCGATAAGCCATAACAATATGACCACCACCTGCTTATTTTGGTTATTATAGTCAGCCTATCAATGTACAACACCGGCCATTATTCATTGTTCCCCATATTTTTTACTGTATTAGAATCAGAATAGGTTTTATTGCCACTCAGAAAGTAGATTTTGTTTTTGAATGCTATTGTGCAACATCAAACATAAACTTGTAAAAAAAAAAAAAAGTAAGTCTATAAGTTCATGCAAAATAAGATTGAATAAAATAGGATTCAAAATAAAATTAAAACCACATAGTGCAAATTTATCAGTGCAAATGAGAAGTAGCATGTTATTTAGCATTATATGCATGTATGAATGTGTGGGCTTTGTTTTTATACATGAACTAAAACAGATTGAGCAATAACATTTTCACATACAGTATACACATTACTGTAACGCAGTAACAGCTTCATCACAAAACTCTCTTGCTGTTCAATATCATATTAAGAACATCCATCATGCAAGTGCAAGTACAGATGCTGTGAGGAAGAAATAATCTGTGTTTTTCGCTTCACCTGTCAAGGGTCACGGTGTTACACCAAGCCTGACAGATCAAAGGTATCCGCCCAGTGTAGTTAAAACAACGGATGATATGGACAGGTGACACATCTAGGGATGACAAATGTTTGATCCGTGCACAGTTCACTGGATGCTTTCACGAGCTAGTCATCGGTTAAGCCCCTCATAGACAACAAATCTCATCACTTGTGAGCACCTGGGGCTTTGGAGAATAAGGTTCCTTCCTGCGCACATTACTAACCATTTCTGAAAATTGCAACAGAAACTTTTGCCAGATTGCCATTTTCTGGCAATGCTAATGAAACAAGGCAGTGCAATAAACACAATTTTAATAGAAGTGTGATTACATTTATCTCAATTCCGCACCTAATCCTGCTGCAGTAAGAGCAGATGGTTGGGAATTTGAAGGAATAAAATGGAAACTTTCCGTTAAACGGTGCTGCAGTAGAAAGCTTTAAGTGCTTGAGTAGTATTTTTGTTGAGAACTTACTTTTACTTTTACTCCACTGCATCTGAAAGATCGATATAATACTTTCTACTCCACTACCTTTCTATAAAGGCTCCAAAGTAAAAAAAACATGAATAAAAAGTGGCCATGTGATTTGTTAATTTTAAAAGCCTTATAATCATAGACCGTAAAAAATAATAGACAGCTCCACCTCACTCCTCTCCATTTACCATAATAACTACGTTTGAGGGGGAAAACATTGCGGATTTACAGACTCCTCTTACCCTGCTGTCACGGAGCATGTTTCTAAAAAGGGAATAAGGGCGGGATCTTCACTGTAGACTCAGCCCTCGTGGGGCACATAGTTCGGTCATAGCCACGCCATTAGCTCTAAAGCTAGCGGCCTGTCAATCAAAGTCCGGCCCTCATTAGTATACGAGATTTCTAATTTTTTTTCTTACAAAAACCAGCCTGGTTTCTTTAATCGTAACTAACCTAGCGTTATCACAGGAGGAATATCTAGCTGTAGAATGTTTAATAAAATTAGAAACCAGGCTTTAAAGCTGTTTTTCACATGTCTAAAGTGCAATGCTTTCTAATGGGAGACTAGTGTCTATATGGAGGTACTACAGCAATGGCGGACCAAGAGCAGCCAGCAGCCATTATGAGCAGCAGGTGGTGCTGTGCAGATCCACTGGCTCACAACAAGGAATTAGATTTGTCCCCAATGTGTTTTTGAAGCCGCAAAGTTATTTTTCATAACAACAGATTTGCATTCAATACTTTGAATGCTTAAAAGTGTTTTTCCACAGCAAATAATTCAACACTTTTCACTTTTAACTGAGCAACTTCTACTTACATTGGAGTAATATTTGACACATTGATTTGTTTTAAATAAGGGCACATAAATTTGAATCAAAATTTGAGATTGATCAATATGAAGACAAACATATGTATTTGTTTATTTGTCATATCTTAATCTGTACTTGAATCTGACACTACATTTACAGTGAAAATGCTGTATTTCAGTTAGCTTGATGACACATTTACCCTGTTTATTTATTGACTGTACATTGTATTAAAACCAACTTTGACCATATTCGACAAACATGTGCTGTAAAACCAATGCTGCACTGACAAATAAAGTTCACCAGATTAGTTCTTGAAAATCAGCCTGCACTACTGTCAGTCGTCCTACAGTGGATTAGACTTAGACCTGTCTCCTAAAGCCCCGGGCCTGCACCTTTCACCTCCATCTCCCCCTGCCTTCTATCCAGGCTTCCCCTTGGCATCTTCACTCTGATAAAAAAACGGCTTTACTGTGGAAAAATCACGACAGTCCTGAGAAGCACTGATAGTGGTGACAGGTGAGAGGAGGGGGATGGGCCCACACCAGGAAGAGGAATCAACCAAGAGACTAAGTGGTTTGGTTTGGTTTTGGCAAATTTGGATTACTATCATGTGATATATTTGGCAAAAATTACCATACGCCTTGTGCTAGTGGAGGCATCACAGGACATAAAATAAGGATGTATTGACCCCAGAAGGATTAGGAGATTGTGTGAACACACGTAAAGCTGAATTGTGGTAAAAAAAAAGATAAAAACCCTCATCAATGCTTTATGACAGACCACAACCAGTTTGCCTAAAGCAGTTAATGCCTGTCAAATCTGAACATCTATAGATCTATAGTGGATGGAGGATCCGGCATAAAACAGCCTTCGGTCAGCAGCGTTTTTCTACATCGACAGGAAATACGAAACAAGAGCAGTTTGTGACTCTCAAAGGGAAAAATAATAGGACAGCCAAAAACTTCTGCTTGAATCAATTTGTGTTTAAAACATAATTTTATATTGGAACGAAAAGGTCCAAATTGGTAGTTGAAATTGGCATTTCTTTAACTGCTTTCAAGACAAACTGGCAATTTAAACCTGTTTCGTGAAAGGAAAGTGACATTTAGTTGACATTTGCTTCAGGTATTTACCCCCATAATAAAATATTGTTTACGCGTAAAATGAAATTCAAGTGCCTTGTATTTTCACTTTGAGCTTTACCACAAAAGTAGCACACACCTTTTCCATATCTAAATCCAGTTTTCTTTTAAATCCCCTGGTTGGTCACACATATATCCCAGTACTATTCTACATGTGTTAAGACAAAGATACACATGGTTTCCTAATGCAATTCTAACCACCACGTCCTATATGGGACAGCACGCATGGACCAGCACTCATCTTCAGTCGAAATAGGCATGGGGGGGATTAGATTTGGTCAAGACAGGGAGGAGGGGGGTTTGGTGGTGCCTCTCAGCCTGCCACAGTGAAGGGGTGAAGGGGCAGCTCGTCTGGGAATGCCTGGGAGGTGGAGATAAGTCCTGCTGGGGAAAAAAAAAAAAAAGACAATCTTCCCTCCTTGCGCTGTATCAAATTTACTACATTAAATTCTCATTATCTATAGAGCAGGAAAGGGGTTAGTCTCTCGATGGAGGCGAGGTGATGAAGGAGCTGCAGCTGTCTAAGGAAAAACCTGCCTTCACTGTGTGCGCACTTATCCAAAAGCTCCCCACGGACTGCGTCACTCCCGGCTACGAGCTAAAATTAGCCGCTATATAGTGCAAAATGCAGCATATCTTTCTACGCCTATCAAAGTATTGGGGACGAAGCAATCTTGTTTCGAGTCCTAATTAGTTCCTCTGGTTAAATAATGGTAAGCTTGCAGTAGCGGGAAAAATAAAGCCAACTTTAAATCTGGATGGCTGTTTTTCTAAGGATTTTTTATCTGTCAGACAGTAGCTACAGTCAAAACTTTTCTAGCTCTTCCCTTAACTTTAATTGCTTTCCGAAATATTGAAACGCGACTTTTTCCCCACCATCTAAAAACATCACCCAAAACTTTGCAGATAGACAATAATTGCATCATATTTTTAAAGTTTGAACTTAGGTGCGCACAATGGTTATAAATACACAGAGGAGTGTTATATAAGCCGATATTTTAGTGGGCTGGTGTGGGATTTGCTGTGGCATTGGTAAACATGTATTCTTTATTTAGTTGTGAGTGGGATTGTGCTGCCACTGTCCTTGCCCTCGCCAACTGTGTCGGAGCATCTCAGTTGTTACTAGATGTCGTTGTTTGAAAAGCAGAAGACAGAGAAGTGACCATGACCAGTGATTGTGAATGTCCTTATTCGTGGGCTATTCCTTTTATAGTATGTTGGCTTCATAGTGAAAATAATGGAATTTAGTGTGACATTATAGTTGTTTGCAATTCACCAAGAGTCACTCATTCAGAGGTAAGGCTGGAAACCCTTACAGTGGGTTGCATAAGTATCCGTACCCCTTTAACTTTTCAACATTTTGCCACACTATGGTCCACAAAACCTAAATATATATCACTGAAATGTTATGTGTTACTAGAGACTTTTGCTGCAATTACAGCTGCAATTCCGTTGGGGTATGTCTCTATCAGTCCTGCACATCTTGAGACTGGAATTTTTGCCCATTCTGCAAAACAGCTCAAGTTCAGTTAGATTCGATGGAGAGGCACTTGTGAACCGCAGCTTTCAGATCTTTCAGATTCTCTATTGGATTTAGGTCTGGACTTTGACTTGGCCATTATATCACATGGATATTTTTTGTTTTCAACCATTCCATTGTTGCCCTGGCTTTATGTTTAAGGTCGTAGTCTTGCTGGAAGGTGAACCTCATCCCCAGTTTCAAGTCTTTTGCAGACACATGTTTTCATCCAAGATTGCCCTGTATTTGGCCCCATCCATCTTCCCATCAACTCGAACCATGTTCCCTGTCCCTGCTGAAGAAAAGCACCCCCAGATCATGATGCTACCACCACAGCGGGGATGGTGTTTTCAGGGTGATGCACATCGTTACTTTTACGCTAAACATAGCGTTTTGCATTTAGGTCATAACGTTCCATTTTGGTCTCATCTGACCAAAGCACCTTCTTCCACATGTTTCTGTATCCCCCATGTGGCTTCTGGCAACTGAAAACAAGACTTCTTATGGTTTTCTTTTAAAAATGGCTTCTTCTAGCCACTCTTCCATAAAGGCCAGATTTGTGCAGTGTACGACGAATAGTTGTTCTGTGGACAGTTTCCCCCACCTGAGCTGTAGCTCTCTGCAGTTCATCCAGGGTCATCATAGGCTTCTTGGTAACAGCTGTGGTCAGTGCTGTCCTTGTTCGATCAGTAAGTTTAGGAGGATGGCCGTGTCTTGGTAGGTTTGCCGTGATGCCATACTCTTTCCATTCCTGGATGGTGTATTTAACTGTACTTTGAGACATGTTCAAAGCTTTGGAAATCTTTTTATAACCTAACCCAGCTTTAAACTGGACCTGTCTGGTGTGTTCTTGTACTTCATGATGCTTCTGCTCGCCAATAGTCTATTAACAGACCTCTGAGACCATCACAGATCAGCTGTATTTGAACTGACATTAGATTACACACAGGTAGACTCTATATAGTCATTAGGTCAACATGTGATCGTTCAGAAATCAATCATAGATACTTTTGCACACACCCCACTTTTCAGATTTTATTCATTAAAAAACTCACCTAGTGTGTGTCTTTTACATACAATTTCTATTAAATATATTTATGTTTGTGAACCATAGTGTGGCAAAATGACGAAAAGTTAAAGGGGTATGGATACAGTTTAAAAAAAAATACTAATAGTATTTTAACGACACCTGGTTTTACAATACCAATATCTGAACAATACTTTTTCAGACTATTCTTTTTAAATATGTATGGCACTGGCATTGTTAGTATATAAGATTTCGTGCCCAGGGCCAATCACACTCATGTTCTAAATGGTAGAAAAAGTCAGCTAACATACTAGTTATATAATAGTTCTATACGGTCTATGCATGAACAGTTCTTAAACGTTATTAAAAGTTACACAAAGCGCCCCCTTAAACATATCAAAGCTTTGCCATTTGACTTTGACTTCTGTACACGCTGGAGCAAAGACAATGTAGCACAAGCTCGTCAGCGTAATTCTCTTTTCTCCTCATCCATGTACTTACTGAATGGTTTTCTGCTCACGCCGACGGGGATTTATACACACCCCAAACAACATCCAGTAACCTTACGTAACTCTTGTCTCCCCTGCAGCACAGCGCTTCTCCCGGCCAAACGCTGGGTTATAGAGAGAATTGTGTAGAGAGAGTCTTCTCCAGAGTCACGGTCTTAAGCCTTGCGCGCGACTGTTTGCATCAAAGGGAACAGATAAGGGGCCCGCTGCAGCTGTACAAGTTTGTGTGCCGCGTCGCTATGAGTTATGGCCAATGCAACTTACTGACAGTGCTTATTAAAGACAGAAAAGTGGGTGCAGACATGGGCGAACCCTTATCCCGAAAAAGCCCCAGAACTGTTTACTCGAATTGTTGTAAAAGTTGGAATGCGGCGGATGGCAGGGGCCCAAAAGTGAAGGCTTGTTGTTCTTTTTCGGAGCTTTGTTCTTATGTGTGGAAATATACCGGTGCAGCTGCCGGCACTGCACCAGAGTAGATCGGGACAATTTGAACTCCAGCTCTGGGCTATAGTCATGCTTGTAAAATAATTAGGCTGTAAAAGTAGCTCTCGGAGTTTAGAAAGTGATGCTGCGATTTAAATTGGGTGCTTCGGTAAAGAGCCGTTGTACTACCTCAGAGTCCTCAGTTAGCATTTGGCGCTGTGAACTCTGCGAGCTACTTCTTCATCCAAGTTTAGGCCTTATCTTAAGCTTAATGAATCTGCATTTGTCACACACTAATGAAACTGGTTCAAGTGTTAAAAGATTCTTTCCAAAAAATGTAGCTTGTCCCAAATTGCTTCTGCCAATTAGGGATGCACCGATCTGATACTGGTATCAATATCCGAGCCGATACTGACAAAAATACGATATCGGGTATCGGCTACAAATATCCGATACTTAACTGATTCCAGTTTTGGCTCTCAAGGCCTTAAAAACATTACTTTTACCACCTAAATCAAAGTGATTATGCACATGCTGCAAATCATTGTAAAGCTAAGAACCAGCAGAAGTAAATCACTGAGTTAGATACAACCTCTGCAAACACATTTTTGATCGCTGCGCAAAATGCGGCGGTTAGCATCAGTATGCTAAAGCTAATCATGGCCGAGACAGAAACTAACATACCTTAAAGGGACTAGATGCAAGTTGGCAATTGTATACTCTCTACTGCCACCTCAGGTCATACATGTAACTGCTCCTTCTATATTAAGCTCGTGCATGACAGCAATTCGGACCCGAAGTAACAACTTTTTGAGTGACAGCGCAGGATTTTAGAGGCAGCTGTGGTGAACAGGTTGGGGCTAATTCTACACCTTAGGACATTGCTGGAACATGAATATAACATAATTTTAACATTTTTAAACTCTGTATAGTCCATTTAAGTATTAGTGTAAGTATAAGCTCCCCCTACGGACAGGAAAATCCATGTAAGCTGCCTCCGACACGTCACCTCCACCACCAGGTGACGCTTCTGAGGAAGATCACAGGAAGTGACTGAAACTATCAAAGCAGGTAAACAAACCTTCTGACTTACTAAAAGAACAATCAGTAATAATACCTAAAGTTAGTTTAAGAAATAACTGATCTGACATATTTGTAATGATCAGATCACTTCATGTGAGTTGTTTGTATTAATGTAACCTAAAGCCTGTTATAACCAAGGATATTTAGTGTACAAAAGTCCAGTGATCCTTGTTAAATGTTTATCCAAGAGTTTATCAATAGTTATAATTGATCCGTAATATTGTGACAATAAAATATGACTTTTTGACTGGAATGTGACTTTATTGATCTTAAACAGGAGAAAACAGTCAATTCAATTTTTCACTCAGAGAAAGCCACTTGGTATCGTGGTATTGGTAAATATCGGGCATCGGTAGATACTCAAAACCCAGTATCGGTATCGATATCGTTAGCAAAAAAGCTGGATCGGTGCATCTGTGTTTTTATTCATTTTGATTAACTCATTCTCGGCATTGTTTTGAGCTTGACCTGATAGAACATGGAGGGATCAGTCTGAACTCATACACAGCACACAAAGTATTTCTAAATAATAGAGCGACAGTGGGTCCGCAATACTTGCTCATATCGCTTCCCACTGAGAATAAATGTGTCTGTCTCCATCTGTTGTCGAGCCAAAAGCAAAATCATCTGATGTAATTCCCATTGAAACGCGGTGATTGAGAAGTGCAGCATGGCAAGCAACTCCGGAGAGATTTTCAAACTTTTAAACTCTCCTCACATCCAGCCGCAGCACTCCACATGAAGCAGCGAGCCGAGCAGAAAGTGCATGCTCAAGAGGACGTGGTGGCTTTTAACAAAACACTCAACTTAAATGGGTCAGGCTACACAGCATCATGATATTTATGTTCTATGTGAGATGAAAAGATTGCATTATAAGTACTTGAAATTTCAGCATATGCTAGTGACTTTACTGAGAGAACCATGTACCCAGATTAGTTTATTTCATTTTTTTTTCACATGGGTTTGACTGAAAACATTATACTGATTCGGATTCTGAGTAGCAATGTATAAGCAGGCGCTACAACACTTGGAATGGTTGCCGTGGAAGAAGAGTCAATGATTACTCAAACATTCATGGATTGCTTAAAGAATAGAACGAAGAAGAAGTTGTTAACCTTAATAAATCCTTTTCGTAGTCCCCCTGGGGGTAATACAAGTGTTAATGGGATGATTTATCTCCCTCTGGTGTCTCTGGCCAGAAAACCACAATTGCAACTTCTCTGCCTCCGGGCCGGAGAGGCAATACAAATAGAATCGTGAGGAAGAAGCTAACAGGCTAACGAGCAAAGCAAACTGCGGGCTAGCGCCACTTAAACAGTATTTACAGCCAAGTTTGAGTGAAAAAAATTATCTCCATTGTGTAATTCGATGTACAATATCCCTCTCTCCCTTTGTCTTTTCTATAAGTGTAGTATTGATAGCGTGGTACTCTCACGGACAATTAGTGAGTAAAAAAACGCAACATGCATTGGTGCTTATGGCCTCTAGGGCCGTGAGCTACTTATTTCTGCTTTAACACAATACTGAGTTTTCAACTGTAATGTAAAAAGATGATTTGGCCTTGACGGCGGCATTGACTCAGCCGTGAGCGTCTTTATAAAAGTTATACAATCAATGGTAAAGTAGTTTTAATTGGCTGCCCCCAGAGCTCCTGTGTCTCTATACAAGTCGATTGTGCCTCTACAACTGCACTGCTTATACATACAAGACTCAATAAATCAATGGACTTCCTTTTTTTTCCCTCATCTACCATGTGCAGATATTTGATCACCCACAGTAATAAATAGGCTTTCACTTTGCTCCAAGACAAATAGATAGAAAGTCTGGGGTGTAGCATCAATATCAAGCCCATGCCAATGTGAATGAATGGGCTGCGGAAAAAGATGTATGGACGCTCAACAGGAAGATGGGCATACGAGCGAATTACACTCAACAAGAAAAGTACACACACAACGGGGACATTTTGACAGATGCGGAAAACAGTTGAGTCATTAATTACACTTAATGCGTATATAAGATGACAAGTGTGAGTAGTCAGCTGTCGGCACATTTGCACGGATCCGCGTTGCGCCTCAGGACTCGTATGATTTGACATACTTGCTACAACACACGTGTCCATTGATGTCAAGTTTAAAGGCAATGTCATTAATCACAGTCAATTTTCTGCCGTTGTCAGTATAGATAACGGATCAGAGCACTTTAGTTGTAGTAGAACACATTTTACATATACCCCCTTTAAGAAGCTGTGAGTAAAAACAAATACAGTATGAATACAAAACCTTTCTTTGCTTTGGGGAGCAAAAGAATGGGTGCAATTTTTTCCACCGACAAGCCCTTTTAGGATGTAGCTCCTATCGACGCCATGTTTGTGAACTAATGGATTACAGACTGTTGCCTGGAGCTCAAAACTCGCAGACAGATTCATCATCCTGCCCTACCTTGTCATAGTAGCGAATCTCGTAGTCCAGGATGATGCCGTTGGGCTGCTCGGGCGGTGGCCATGACAACGAGAAGCTGCGGCTGGTCGAGCTCACCTGGTGCATGATGGGAACGACCGAGGGAGCTGTTAAACATACACACAATCAATTAGGCGGGTAAACCATTGAGGGCCACGCGTAAATATGGAAATACATAACCACGCAGGATTATTTACTACAAGGCGAGGGGGGAATGTTTTCTCATACGAGCTCGTGAAAACAAATTACTGCCGCCGTCACTGAGGAGAAACCAAGAGTTATGTGCGCAATGCATTTTCACTCATACTTTTATAAACTGGCTGGTGGCAGAAATGTGGCTGCTTCATTTTAATAGAGGCTTTTATCCTATTTGCACTTTATGGATATGCAGAGATACCGTGCTGTGATGTATGAGGTATAAGTTAAGGAGAAGTTTTAACCTGCAAATGGTGAAAACAGTACCAGTGTGGATTCAGGCGTCTCCAACTTGTAGCTCAGGAGCCACCAGCCATACATCTGATTAATCCAATTTGAAAGGTCATCTTGGCAAAAAAAAAGAAAGACAAAAAAACTGCTTGGGGTACGACCCATAGTTACTTGGGTATCCTCATCCTCATGTAGCTGCTGTTCTTATTTAGCAAACATAGGGTATGGGAGTGCAAGCTGCTGTAAATGTATTCTGCAGCGTTAAAGTGACAGTCTGTAAATTTTGTAAACCACAATGCACTGCGAGGAGAACAGAGACAGGTCTTTGAACTAAACACAACACGACTGAATGAAAACAGCTGTTTCAATCGCCTGTTGCGTATTTCTCATGAATAAACTACTTGAATGAAAACGGTTACGGTGAAAAAATGCTAGCACTAACTGCTTACCGCTGCTTATCTTTAGCTCGAGCTGTTAAATGACCAATAGCTTTCTCTCTCAGACAATAAGGCAATAATCGTACACGTTTTCTTAATTCATGTAAAATCCATGTGAAATAAAGTGCATCTGACACATATGTATCCATGAATAGTCCACTGTCTCATGGGTTTGGCTGGATATGCATTGTTCCTGGAGATTTTAGCAGACGTAGTGCACTCATTCTGCTGGCGTTCGGACACTGGGCTGACCTACTTTCTGCACGCCTTTGAACTAACACCAGATTGATTTAAAAAAAAAAAGCATTGTGATGATAGTTTTCATTTTAAATGTCAAAGATAACGCCAATATATAACAGAATAAATGAATTCTGAGTAAAAAAATGTTTTTAAACGTTCTGTCCAAAACACAGACAGAATCAGCGACTGTATAGTCTACTCGCCTCATTGGTCAAAGTCGTATCCCGGGGTTTCTGATTAGTTGCTACAATTAACAAAGGGAGGGACTTTAGAAAAGATATTATTATGTAATTTTCCTGTGGTCAATTATGCATAATCTATAAAAGCTTGTCCAGTGAGTTTGCTTTGGGGGTATTTAACAACCAAACGCCAAAATACAGTCAATTTTGTGGCCATAAAAAAACAAACCCACAGACCACAAACAAACAAGTGTAGTTAAACATAATGCATTACAACATTATACCCATCTGTGAGGACATGAAGCACAGGACCTTGTCAAACTGAGTTGACAGACGGTAAGCCTTGATCATCTACTAAACTGCAGCTCTTGGAGTGGTGCCCCCTATCTGCAGTTGTCGGTATCTATCACCTAATGTGCAAAAAGACTCAGCAAACAACTCATAGAAAAGCTAGACTAAATCAAACTGCTAAAAAAAAAAGGTACAACATCAAATAAAAGGCCGGTGGTCAAAATTCAGATGCAGATTGGCGTGTAGCATGCTAAATTAGCATTGCAATTTTACACTGCGTGGCACTTGTGGCCACAATCAACTGAACAAATTAAATCAGCTCTATCTGCAGCAAAACTCCAAGCAAAACCCCATCTTACCTTTCATTTAATTGGTGTATAGTGGCTACATTTGGAAGCACTATATTTTATAAGTGTTATGCATCGCTGCCAGCTGAGTCATCGAGACACCAAGGGACAGATATAATCCCTTTTAATGCTATGAGAATTGGAAGTCTTTTTGTGCTGTCAGAAATATGAACTAGCTGTCAGCTGAAAAGTCACAATAGGGATTTGGGATATTTTTGGTACTTTGCTTGCCTCCAGTAAGAAAAAAAAACACACTCTAATTCTACTGCATTATCGGCCATTCTGGGACAATAATGTCTTCTCAGAGCTCGGGCTTACCAGACGATGTTTACAGTTGAGCGCTGTTAGAGGTGCATCTTGGGGTGACAATGGATACAATGTGGGTTAGGAATGAGCTTAGGAATCCGCAGATGAGCAAAGATGGCGTCAAATCCATCCTTAAAGACCTCCTTAAATCTAAATGCGGAAAGCGGGTTGAGATCCTCACTTGTGTCTGTCTCTGTTGAGTATTGATGGTGCCGTAAGTCAGCTCACTTTATAGTCTGTGAGAATGACTCTGTCTGGGACCGGGAGAAGGGACAGAGGCGGAGAGAAGAGAAGAGAGCGAGGGTGGGGCAAAAAAAGATGAAAGACAGAGAGAGATGACAGGCGCCTAGCATGTTTTATGAATTAAAAGACAGCTCGATTTCATTTATCTCCCTCAGCCATATCCCAACGCCTCACGTAATCCCCAAAAAAGTCAGCCCCGGGGTACACACTCTCTCACACACACACACACACACACAAGCATGGATAAGTCACACGCACCCGCCTGATTGGTCGTTATGTTGATCGACAGTTGTTGGGCGGGGTAGGGGCTCTTGTTGGAGACACCGTTGACGGCCTGTAAAACAATAAAATGGGTCAGTGATGTTGAAAAGTCACTTCACAGTTCGGTCGGATAAAGCATATGGTTAAAAAGAGGTACGACAATTACGTGTCGACCTGGGTCAACCTTAAGCATGAACACATGAAAGTTTGTGCATATACAGAGTCTCAGCGCAAAATCTCCAGATAATGTTAAACACTGGAGGCTGCAGAGTTCGATTGAAGGCAAAGTGCTGGGATTTTGGCTGAGAACGAGAACTTTTTGATGGTTATTGAAAGCTGATTTTAGCCATAGGATCTGGCAGCCCACACTGTGGGAATCATTTTGCTTTCTGATAGACTAAAGGGCTCAAGAATGGAAAAAAAATGAAAAAATATCAGCTTTAAGATAGAAATGTATTAACTTGTTGACCTTCATAAATCCTTTCCGTAGTCCCTCTGGGGGTAATACAAGTGTTAATGGGATAAATGAGGGTCTTTCATCTCCCCTTGCTGCTTCCCTGCCTCCGGGTCGCAGGCCCCAATACACACTAATAGAATCATAAAGAAGAAGCTAACAGGGTAACAAGCAAAGCTAACTGTGGGCTAGGTCCACTTTAGCAGTGTTTACAGCCAAGTTTGAGTTAAAAAAAAAAAAGGATCTCCATTGTGTAATTGGATGTACAATATCCCTCTCTCCCTTTGCCTTTTCTGGCCTCCAGGGGCATGAATTACTTAACAAGTAACTCATGCCCCTGGAGGCCATGAGCGCCACTGCAGGTGTCGTAGCATGTTTTTTTTTTTAACTCATTACTTGTCCGTGAGAGTAAATACTACACTGATAGAAAAGACAAAGGGAGAGAGGGATATTGTACATCCAAATATTATTGTTTAAGTGGCGCTAGCCCGCAGTTAGATTTGCCCGTTAGCCTGATAGCTTCTTCTTCATGATTCTATTAGTGTGTATTGGTAACTCCGACCCATTTCAGGAAAGCTGCAAAGGTGGTTTTCTGGCCAATCATCCCATCAACACTTGTATTACCCCCAGAGGGACTACGAAAAGGATTTATTATGGTAAACAAGTTACTTAGTACTGCTTTAAAAGTTTTATTTCTAATTGTTTAATAAAATCCTACACCACCACAATAACTGCAAAGTAAGGATATTTCAGAGGCTTCAGTGGTTAATATCTAACTATTACTGATAAAGAATTTTGTGGAAATAAAAAAAAAAGAGTAAAATACTTTATTCTGTATTGATCTCGTTTTCATTGTTCACGGCAACTGCTCAGACAAAAATCCTCTTTCCTTCATTTTTACACTAGATCACATCCATACATCATCTTTGTCTGCACTGTCACTTATCCTAATTTATACACAAAACACATGCTGGGCCCATTGTCTTCTTATCAACATCTCCACACCAACACAAATCAATTACCATGCTCGGAGTGCGTTTAAGACCACCTAATTAACCGCCGCACATTGTTTATGGTGAGTTCATTTTGGAAGTCATAAAGCGCCTTCAGTCAACGGCAAATCACTGAACAACAGCGGGCTAATTAGACAGGCTAGCCTAGCTCCAAGCATTGTTTTTTATTTCCCTTTATTTCTACTTTCCACTAATTCCAGGGATTAATAAAACGGCTGACTGCTGATTTCATGCAACTTTTAAGGAAAATAATTACCAGTAGTTTGAAATCACAAGTGGCATATGAGTGCATGCCCCTTTCTTAAATTAGGCATCATTTCTTGCAGACATAGCGATTATACAAACAATATTCTTCAGGTATTTCATATCCAGGGCTCCAGTCTCCAAGTTAACCTTGATTTGAGTAGTACGATAAAATCGAACTCTGCGCTTATGATGGCAGTGGCCTTGTAGATAGCAAAAGCACTGAGTAAGAATACAGATGAATGCGCAATCTCAAAGTTCTTGGCCCTGAGTTTAATAGTGTACATTGTGGAAGCTCCCTTTCCTTTTTTGGGGTCACCACAGCAAATCGTCTGATTTATTGTATGGCCTAGCTCCTCCATTTATTGATGAAATTGGGGCCCCCTTTTGGATTGGAGACGCCATGATTTGGACTGATAGGAAATCCAGTGGTCCAGTCATAAAGTACAGATTCTATACAGATAAGTTTGAGCAATAAAGGTGAACACACGTCTTTCCTCAAATAAACAATGCTTCTCGAATACCCCCAGTGACAGTAAGCGCTATTGAAGCTGAATTTGCCATGAATTCAGCCAAGAAAACTGTTTGCATTAGTTACTTGAACCTGCTATAATAACTATCACTGGCTGATAGAATGAAGTGACGGCGTCTGAAACCCAACACTTCACATCTTATCATTTCAACCAATTGAAATTGCATCTGAAATAAGTGTTGAGCAAACCTGGACATCAAAGGTGTAGGATGTGTGCGCCCGCAGTTTGCTGATCTCCACTCTGGTGTCCCTCAGGGCTCTCTTGCCGGGCACAAAGGCCACGCTGTCGTCACAGGGCTGGCACGCTCTCCGCTCCGGGCTGTGGCAGCGCCTGCAGATCACGTTGTAGGACAGGTCTTCTCTGTGGCCCGTGTCCCGCGGAGAGTGCCATTCCAACACCACAGAGGTCTGGTTCACTATGGACACCAGGTTTCGAGGGGCGGATGGGACGCCTGGGAGGAGAGACATAAAGAAACTACTGATCACACCTCAAACGCCTTTACATTTTTTCATAATTAAAAAATGTTTATGGAGAAAAAAAAGGAAAAGTAATATAGTTATAGCTTTTGACTGACAGCAGAGGTAGCAAACAGTTTACAAAACACAATGGAATACAAGCTTTCGCTTTCGGCAAACATCATGCTAGCAAATCCATGGTGCGGTGGAGAACGCGCTTTGAGCATAGACCTGTTCATAACTGCCCATAAGCCGATGATGGATTATGGGATTTAAAAATGTGGAGGAGAGTTTTATGTTCCCTGTGTGATGCTCTAGAATCCAAGAAATATAAGCCAGGGCACTTCAACAATAGAAGAAACGACCAGTGAAGTGAAGAGGATTACTGAAAACTGAGTGAATGTGAATCCATAATCCCCAAAAATACTCCAAGTATGTTTTGGACAATGTTATTGCACTGTTTGAAAACGCAAAAAATGTTGATTTAACTTGATATATCGTATTGAAATGAGGCTAGAAACAATTGCTGCTAGCTTCGTGGTTTAGCAAAGGCCATTTGAGAGCTGAGATACAAGCATAGGGACGTCAAAAAGACTGTTTTTGATGAGGAAACATAATATAACATTATATTATGGCCAAAAGCTAAGCAAGTAAGTTTATTAAGCGTAACATAGCATCCTGATAGCATATAGTAACATGAACATGAGAATAGCTCAACTTTTAATAAAATGAGCGGCCACACCAAATCGCTCCAGGGATATCAATCAAGTCAATTTGGATTAGGCAGAGAGAGCAGCAGTAAGTTAATGTCTGGCACCTGGATGCAATCAAACTTCATTACACAGAGCACTTGAGAAAACCAGTTTGGATTTTAATAAGCAGCTCCTCCTAATAGCCTATATATGAATATCTTAATGAGAAATCTGTATTTTAATAAGTAGCCAAGTGATTGTTTGAGCGAGGCTGCCCTGCGCCTATCGAGAGGGCTATGTTTGGAAACATCTTAAGACCCAGGCACAGATGTCCAACAGGTCAATTCATTTCACGAGATTAGGACATACAGGATGCGATATGCTATTCCAATGTGGTTAATAGAGATGGAAATGTCTCTGCTATAAATTAATGTGATAGATCGATGAAGTAATAGACAACGGAGAAAGAATGAGCCTATTCCTATTAGGATTCGTATCATTTGTTCATATGATCGTGAAAATAATTGCTTTGACACACACCCATACAATATAACAACTAAACATCCTCTCAATAGGGTTAATGTTGTTGCTTTTTTGTTTTCACTTGATTGCATAACATCATGGGCAGTTTTCCCATGTACTATTTAAACAAAATATTTGCGCTATGGCCAGTAGTTTCCACAACAAATCAACTTCTATTGAGAGTTTTTATTATTATTATATTTTTGAGTTTGAATGAGTTTCCATGTTGTACCGAATTGCAAAACTGGCACTACTTTTTAAAGAAGTAACTTGTTTACCTTAATAAATCCTTTTCGTAGTCCCTCTGGGGGTAATACAAGTGTTAATGGGATGAGTGGGGGTCGTTCATCTCCCCCTGGTGTCTGGCTAGAAAACCAAAATTGCAACTTTCCTGCCTACGGGTCGTCAGCGCAATACACACTAATAGAATGACAAAGAAGAAGATAGCGGGCAAAGCTAACTGTGGACTAGAGCCACTGTAGCGATGTTTACAGCCAAGTTTGAGTGACAAAAATGATCTCCTTGGTGCTGTGGCATTGTACAATATGTCTCAACCCCATGTACAATATCCCTCTCTCCCTCTGACTTTTCTGCCAGTCAGCATAGTATTTACTCTCATGGACAAAAAAACGCAACATGCTACGACACCTGCAGTGGTGCGTATGGCCTCTAGGGGCATGAGTTTCTTAGTTCTGCTTTAAGTCAATCACTCCCAAAGTGAGGCCACGATGCCCGCCAGAGGGTGACTTTGCGTTGCAGCGTATAGTTACTACTAACTCTCTTAACTATTCCCATTCATTCTCAATGGTAAGCCCTTACAACAAACACAAGTCCAAGTAAAACAAAAATATTGCTAAGACTTACACCTATGAGCAGACTTAAGTGTCATGACCCTCAACAAGTCCAGACGCCTGACAAGGTGAGTATGTCATCAAGGTGTGAGTCCGTCAGTGACCTCTCACTGACTGACTCACACCTTGATGGCATACTCACCTCGTCAGTGAGCCAACTGTAAACTAACATTAACAGGCTAATAATGTCCAAAGACCAGCTTCATGTTTCTCACTAGTATAAGTCGTTTGTACTGTTGGAGAAGCAAGGATTGTTGTTGTTTACATTTTTCACTATATTGCTGCAATTGTTGATTTTGTTCTACTAAAACTAGCCTTTTGCCATAGTTAGCATTCGTTTAATGTAGCATATTATTTGCACAGATTGGATAAAATGCAAATGTATGCCTTAAATAATAAAGTAAGTATTATTCTTTGCAGTGTTATGTGTGTCACCCTTGAAATAGTTCAGTTTGGCCCACGGCCCACAGGCATATTTTCATTTTGGCCCCTGGAGACAAAAAGTTTGGGTGCCCCT
The DNA here is from genome assembly GCF_951799975.1 of Gobius niger. Classification (NCBI taxonomy): domain Eukaryota; kingdom Metazoa; phylum Chordata; class Actinopteri; order Gobiiformes; family Gobiidae; genus Gobius; species Gobius niger. The sequence goes on along the minus strand of NC_136868.1, from coordinate 24,453,838 downwards.
GATGTAGAACCTTGCACTAGTCAATGACCAGGGCAAAAGCGAAATCCATCCATTTATTAGTATAACAAAATATTAAAAGCCAATATACAGTAAAAGAAGCAGACTGACCATCAGCACTTTTCTAACAATTTTCCCTCCTCCCTCCTCACTCTCACACAGTGCAGATACAGCATTACTGCCGGAGAGGAACTTTACAAGAGTTTGAAAAGTGTCTGTAACAGTGAAAAGGTGACCTGAGGGCCACACACACTGAGTTTCTCAGTCTATTCTTCGGCGCTGGTTCTGTTGCTGTTCTCTCAGCCCTGGGTCACAGCGGAGGGGGACTCGACATAGTGTGACATAATAGTAATGAGTCCTAATCGCACGTTCACAAGGTTAAAACACTGCCCAACGGTGGCACAGTTGGTAGAGCGGGTCGTCTCGTGATCGGAAGGTCGTGGGTTCGAGTCTCAGCTCCCACAAATGCACATTGTCGTTGTGTCCTTGGGCAAGACACTTCACCCTACTTGCCTCCAGTGTCTGTGTACATTGGCGTATGAATGAGAGAGTGAATGGTTGGCTGGTTCCTTACTGTAAAGCGCTTTGGGCCTGATAAAGGTAGAAAAGCGCTATGTAAGTTGAGTCCATTTACCATTTACCATACCTACCATTGCTCTGACATGTCGAGGCTCGGGAAAATCATTGAAATTTTAGTGAGAAGGATCGGAGGATTGTAGTGAGAACTAGGGCTTTCGGCAAGACCATAACAGAAGCATAGCTATAACAAACTGTTGTGCAGTACAGTATGCTAAACGAGATGTCGGAAATCGCTTTTAATGGAAAAATAGTGTTATGAGATTTGAATGAAACTTGCTCTTTGGACATTTTTTTTGGACATAGCCAGTTATATTTAAAGCAGAACTAAGTAACTCATGCCCCTAGAGGTCATACGCGCCACTGCAGGTGTCATAGCATGTTACGTTTTTTTACTCATTAATTGTCTGTGACAGTAAATACTACGCTGACAGAAAAGACAAAGGAAGAGAGGGATATTGTACATCCAATTACACAATGGAGATTTTTTTTTCACTCAATCTTGGCTATAAATACTGTTTAAGTGGCGCTAGCCCGCAGCTAGCATTTCCCGCTAGCTTGTTAGCTTCTTCTTCGTGATTCCATGAGTGTGTATTGTGCCTCCGGGTCGGAGCAGGGAAAGTTGCAAATATTTGTTTTCTGGCTAGAGACACCAGGGGCAGATGAAATCATACCATTAACACTTGTATTATCCCCAGAAGGACTATGAAAAGGATTTGTTAAGGTGAACAAGTTACTTAGTACTGCTTTAAACATGTAGCAGTATTTATATACAGTAGTGCTAAATTGTTGCTGCTCTCTCACTCTCTTGCAGTGCCATATCGTGTGACGTAGGTGGCCATGGAATGCCAATCGTCTTCTTTGCCAGTCTCCACATGTTAATGCTGTCCATTCCAGTCCTGGCAGCGATATTCTGGCGGAAAGTTGTTCTCTGTCGCCCTCTGTCTTGCTTCCCATTGATTTTCCCTGAATACCAATTCCAACCCTTCCCTCCTTATCGTGTCCCAAAAAGTCTAGTTGTTGTTTCCGAATCTGCTTCAGGAGTGCTCTCTGTCGGCTGCTTCTCTGTAATGCTGTATCACTAGTTGTGTGGCTTGTCCAGTGGATTCCCATCATGCGCCGTAGGAACCACATTTCTGTTGCTTGTAGTCATTTTTTCCATTTGATCTGAGATGGTCCAACTCTCACATCCGTATTTCCACACTGGCGTGACATAACACTCAAGGATCTTCGTGTCTTCATTGTAATTCTGAGATTGCAAAGTAAATTGCTCATCCTTGTGAAAGTTTCCTTTGCTATTGAATTTCTTCTCAGAATTTCTTCGTCACATTTTCTATCTGAGGCTGCTGCTACTGCTATTATGAACCGTGAGATTATTTCTCAAAACTATACAAACTTTGACAAGCATTTGATTTCAAGAGAACATAAAAACACTTACAAACAAAAGAGATCTGGCGGAGTTGTTCTCTCAGAGTTGTATAATGGACAATTATAGTAAAAATATTCATCTATCGTGTATCGAAACTATGCCTATATGAGAACAAATGAACACGGTCTTATATACATTAAAAAAGCTTCTATCTAAAATGTCAAAGGAGGGAATATTGAAGTGAATTGCACCACTAAAGCCCATTTGCTACTTATAATGTGTGAAAAAATGCCTCTAAAGGTCAGTTACTCTTTAAGCTTATAAGAAGTCGTGGTCCATCTGTACCGAGTTACTCATAGATGTTCACAAGCCTGTGATCTTAAAAGTAGTCTTCTCACAGACAGCCACGATCAATTCTACGTCAAATTTGCCCTAATATTATCGCACATGCACAGCCTCCCACACGCGAGAGCCAGCGGGAGGTCCGAACTGTTGATCTTATAAACATTCTTCTAAGCGCTGATGATTACCCACACACAAGCACACGCCGCGCCTTGACACAGATATTCAGTCAAACTTATCTTATTTCTTTTTTTATCTGAACCAAATCATTTCAAATACTTTTCCCCCCGATGTCAGTCTCTCGCTGAGATAACAGCAAAGTTAACTTCAAAAACTGGGAAGGTGACATCCATATTTTAACAGGACAAATCATGCATATACTCTCGTTTTTTTTTTTTTTTTTTTGACATCTCCACCGGAATAACAAAATGCTCTTAATGTCAGTCAGCTCGTAAAGCTCATGACGCTAACCTCTTGCCCTTTTGGTCTGACACAGAGGAGTTGCAGCAAAAATATAGTGAATGCAAGTAATTAATTTGAAATGTTACAGGCCGTGTTGAGAATTAATTATAGACATGTTTATTATTGAAGGAAAAGGAATAAAAAGTGTTGGCAATGTTGTGGCTGTCAGCACGTTTAATTGGAAGAAGCCCATCCCAAAATGTGACCATTTTTATGACTACTTTTTTGGTTTCACTGTCAGGTTTAACACAGCCGACGTCGCCTTTTAGTGTGAGCAGGGATGGATTGCAACTTCTTTGTACGACAATCTATATTTAACCAGACTCCAAACCAGCGCACGCATTTGAAGAGCTGTTTATAAATAAAACAGCAGGATACCAAAAAGTTAAGTTAAAAAAAAAACACTATATTGAACAACACATGTTTTTGCCAATGTGCAAGTCATCTGAAATATAAACTTTAATCTTGGACTTTTGACAACTTTCTATCATTGAAAGACTGAATCTTACAAGAATCCATTTCCAAACCCATCTGCAGTGACAGTAGCAGCATCCTCGCCTTCTCTCCCCATTTAGAGAGTGGCTTTCACAGTGTCATTCTGACCCGTACTCCAAAATACACAGGCTGCAGCAACCATCTATCTATGACAAGTATGGTCCAGATTCTCCTAGCCATCTGAGTTTATCTATTCAACATCCAGGCAGAAGGCAGGTAGACATGGAATTGGTGTTGTTTTATTGGGAAATGTAGCACAGCCTATTTGTTTGTGTCCTTGGATCAAAAGTACCTTGGCATTGGACAGAGCTGTGTAGGCAAAGTGGGCAGAAATCTGACACTTTGCAGCAGAAGAGTACATTTTTATATCAGCAGTACTGTACTTTGAGAGAGCGCTGGGATCAGTGAGGTTAGATGTGCTTTTTACAGGGGGTCGAAGTAACATATGACATCAGGATGAGATGCTTTCTGAGCATAGCACACTGAATAAACACCGAGCACAGTGTCTGAAATAAATGATTCAAATATTTGGTGGCAATTGCTTTTGAAGTACTCTTTAAAAGCAAAGACCTTCTTTGTTGTTGCATTTCTTTCGGCTATTGTTCTTTTTCTCCAATGGTTTCTAATTATCCAAAGCTGGGATGAAACTGAGTCACTGGGGTCACTCATGGCTGTGAGAAGCAGTAGAAGTAGCATTAGTTGTTAATAACTGCCACTTTAAATGACACATTCTATTCTGATTTGACAAACAAATAGCCCCGAGGACATGATAGATGGGCAAAATTGGGGCCTTCACCCAACACAGAGCTCTAAAGAAACAGCACAGTTGTGCCATTTGAACGCAGTCCTTTGAACACACCGTATGAAAAGCTGCTGTCTGACACAGCCAGTTAAATGCATGCAGAGGATCATAGCCTTATCTCTCACCATTTTATCAGCATTCATGGAAAAACCCAACACTGAGTTTAGATTTCTCCTGTCACAAAGTCCCCTATAGCCCGTTCATGAATATAAAAGAGGCAGGGGGGGGACAGTCCAATGAATGAACCGAAGCTTTTCACGGCTGTGCAAACACATGGAGTTGAATCCAGGTCAGCAGAATGTGCTCAGACAGGCACAAATAGACATCGCACTTTCACAGCTTTGGTAGACGACGTCCAAAGTGATCCATGTTTCAACCTACTTTACGCCGTCTCTCCCTGGGACCGGGGCTGTTCAAAGTCTGCGCATAGAGCCTCCTTGTGCATAGCAATACAGCAGCCCTCTTCGACACACAAAACACATACTGACTTCAACGAACGGCCCCGGAATGTGGCAGCGTTATTACTTACTGCTCCCCAAGTCCCAAACCCAAGAACACGGAGCCGCACTCTCAAATGAGCTGCTGGAAATTAGGGCTGGTGTGATAGATTATGTTGTGCAGCGGTGATGAGGCAGTGGAGCCCGAGTTTTACCAAATATAAACGTGTAAAGTTAAATATTGTTGAAATGAGTCAAATCAAGGCAAACTGTTAAGCTTCTGCGTAAATTGGGAAAAACGGATGTTCTTTGTGGTGGAAAGAGTAGAAGATGCCGACGTCTACCCAACCTGTCTGGGAATAAAACTTCATGCATTTGGGTCAAGTCTTTTCGCAACCGTAACACTCGGGCAGATGCAACAAAAAGGACACATCAGACGGTTCTGGATTGTTTTGTTTGAGATATGTTGCTTTTTCCACATCGCGGTAATTAAAGCAGTACTAAGTAACTCATGCGCCTAGAGGCCATAAGCGCCACTGCAGGTGTCGTAGCATGCTGTGTTTTTTTACTCATTAATTGTCCGTGAAAGTAAATACTACGATGACAGAAAAAACAAAGGGAGAGACGGACATTGTACATCCAATTATACAATGGAGATAATTTTTTTCACTCAAAGTTGGCTGTAAATACTGTTTAAGTGGCGCTAGCCCAGAGTTAGCTTTGCCGTTAGCCTGTTAGTATCTTCTTCGTAATTCTATTAGTGTGTATTGTGCCTCCGACCCGTGGGCAGCGAAGTTGCAATTGGCCAGAGACGCCAGGGGGAGATGAACGAGCCCCCCAATCATCCCATTAACACTTATGTTACCCCCAGACTACCAAAAGGATTTATTAAGTTTAACAAGTTAGTACTACTTTAAAAAACACACAAACCTCAACACATTTACATTAAACCGTGACGTGTATTGTGCTTTCTTATATTGTTTTCTTTCCGCCACATGCTTGCATTTTTGTTTTGTTTTGTGCATAGGGGACAGAAGTAGCACTCACTGGTACAGGTGTCCTCCGGGCTGTCCATGTCCCCGCGGTGGTAGCCGTTCCGACAGCCGCACAGAGTCGCGGCCTCGATGGTGGAGCGGCTGTAGAGCGGACACTGCTGGCACAATCCTGCCCCCTGGGTGGACTTAAAGGTGCCCTGGGGACAAGCTGGATATGGCAAACAAACACAAAATAAATGAATTTAATACATGGGGATTTTATAGTTTGGAGATTTACGTCAAAAAACACAAAAGGTCTATTGTCCAGTGCGATGAACTCAACCGATAAATGCTCGCAAAGTTCTTTCTTCTCTACAACTTCAATAATCCCTTTTGTTTATCGTGAGAGCAAACCATTTGGTGATCTTAGTTTTGTACTGGTGGGTACATGCTGTGTTGTTGCCAAAGCACAGAGTGGGATTTTGTGGGATAAGGATGTTATCTTGTTAAGACCGGCTCTACACAAACATTTGTCCACACTGTCTCACTGCTTCTCCCCGCTGTAGATTATCTGTTCATTACTCAGCCCCTTTATCTGGGTCAGCATTGCTCCTGTCTGCGATTGTGAGCTTAAAAATAATTCAAAGCATGCATTGTGATGTTGGCCCATATTTCTGTAACGCTTCCTTGTGCCGAGTGTTTAGACGCACACAACAACGTAACCTGCTTTCAGGCGTTGAGCAAGATCATGTTTGATTATTTAGTGTGTGGCATGATCAATACTATTGCTTCATGATAGCACACCTGCAAAGTCACAAGGAATGTACAAATAATGTGTAATTGTCATTTTTCGGGGAGGTATTAAGATTGAGATTCATGTGTGCCTTAAAATCCAAATTCAGATCACAGTAAACAATTTGAGCACAAACTGACATTTGAGAGAGGGCTAGCAGTTTGTTTGTTTTTGCTTAAAGTGGCTAGATGCAAGTTGGTCATTTTTTATACTCACTACTGCCACCTCAGGTCTTATGCGTAACTGCAGCTTCTATATTAAGGCACTTCGGACCCAATTAACACCTTTTTTAGTGACAGTGCAGGATTCTACACAAAAGGATATTACTGCAACATGTAGGGGGAGGAAAATACATAATTTTAACATTTTTAAACTCCCTATAGTCCCTTTAAGACCCCACGGCGACCAGTTGTTTTAGCAAAGGATGTTTTACTGACAATAACAACAATAATTGCAACCCTTGCTAATTACAACATTTTTCTTTTTTTTTAATATATGTTTTTTTTTAGCTGTTTCTATAATGGATGCTCGCTGTCTATGCAAAATATTGGCTTACTTTATCAAGAAGACACTGTACATACAGAGAATCCCGTTAGGAAATGCCGGTGCTTTGTTCTAATTTACTTTTGCAACCATTAGCTACTTTCTGGTCTTTGGGGAGCCATTTAGTTGTCTTTAAAAAAGCTTTGTAAGGATTAACAGCTTTAGGATTAAGATTGGTTACAAGGATGTCTAGGGAAAGCATTATTCCCATGAGACCGACGACGACGTGCATCTCTTCCACCACAACATGCAGACAACACATGAACTAATTACAATCCAGAAAAAAAAAGTATTTTCTAGCTTAGAAAAATGACACAACATTTCTAAGTGGTCAATTTAATGGTTTTCGACAGCACAAATAGCCACACATAGGCATAGGTGTAGTTTTTTAGTGTGTGCGTGTTTTTTCTGTGTGGAATAGGCCGACAGACATCTGGCTTGTCAAGGTCATTTATTCAAGAGGCCCTGCTCCTACACATGGGGCGTGTCACCATGGAAACAGGTCCTTCTCCCTGTACTGTTATGTCTCCATTTCTTGCGACCGGCCGACAGTCGCTATATGAAATATTAACACCATATTGTCGAGTGTGCGGGTGAGTTCAAGCACTTTGACATACGCGCGGCCGCACTATCAATAATAGAACAACATAACCCTGTTTTTGGTGCACTACGATCTATGTTGATTCTCTATCGAAGAGTCACTCACTGCTAATTTCTGAAAGTCTTATTTTCTAGTTCTTTTTCAGACTGTGGAGTTGCACACACACAAATAAATATATAAATGATTAATCTCTGTGGGCTCATGTCCACGTCCAGGTCAAGACACAAGTGTGGAAACAATGTCTATCCAGTTATCAGAGATGGTTGTTTTCACATAAATAAATAAGCACTAAAACACAAATTATTATATATATTTACAGCAATAAAACAATTCCTTCTTGGAAATGTTTTATTCTAAAAAAATACAGCTCCCGTTGCCTTTGCCCCAGGCCTAGCATAAAGATGGTTAAATATGCAGGCTGTTGTAAAAGAACCATGTGAAAAAGCAAATACAGTCAGTATAAGATAAGCTAGAAATGTGTAGTATATCCACGACCGAGCTGACAATTTGTTGTTTCAAAAATAATTGTTGGTAACACTTTCCTCAGTGCTCTTGGATTGCAAGACACATTTTCGGACCAGACCAAGTGAAAAATCCCTCCTCCAAAATCACCACGTCTTAACAATCAAAAGAGGCAATCAACCAACTTAGCAGAAAATCTGTCATTTGTCAAGAACAAACGGAGCGATTGAGAGACAAAGATAAGAATAAACGGCGGCGCTCAAAGCCCGGCGCGCCAAAAGACGGCCCCCGATTCCTTTGATTCCCTGCGAGTCCGTGGCCAGCTGCGAAGCTTGCTGACGACAATCATCTATAGCTGGCATACAAGCCGCAGATCAATTATTAAACTACGGCCGGCCTGTGTGTGTGTGTGTGTGTGTGTGCGGGCGTGTTAAAAGGCTGGCGCGCTTCAAAAACTCCCGAAGCCTCGCAGGAAGCCGCAGCAGGGGGCGATAGTGCGCATTCATGTGTGTTTGGACATCTTCGCCGCGTGAATATAAAGCAGAGGACTTTTTGAAATTCTGTTTACACAATAACAAGCGCGAGGTGCTTTGAGCCGGAGCCAGATTTGCCGGATGGTTTGCACAATATGCCGGACTGGTGGGGGAAATAAACACCAAGTTTGTGGCCCGACACACACAAGTCAACCATCTGTTCCAATAGCCCGTCCGTGCGTCCCCCTGCCAAGTAGTTATCAGCTGATTGGCAGACGAGCGCACTGCAAAAAAAAAAGGATGCCAGATCTATAAAAGCCGAGAGGACAGTCCCGTGACAATTCAAATCACCGCTTAGCCCCGCGGAGTTGTAAATAGAGCAAATGAGACAGGTGTTTTTAAGCGCGCGTCAATGAGACTACAAGGGACGTCACATCACAGCCACACTGTCATTCTTTGATCAAAACGTGTCAACAGGCGGCTTTTTGTACTGCCACGCGGATTGTCATTTCGTCATAATATTTTGCTTTTTTATCGTCGCATCAAGGAGTAAGTGGCAGGATGTGCGGTAAATGGGCGAGAGCAAAACATACGATACGGAAAGTGGAATTTCATGGGAGAAAAGGCACAGGGTGTTGCCGGCCATACGCGCAGGCAGCAAACTTAACAGAATTGATTTCCTGTCTTGTTTCAAAGTCAAACATTGACATTTACATTGGTGACCTATGCGTGCGTTCATACTGCCTTAACCTTTTAGCAGCAAGCACGTCCTATTGCTTCCTGCACAGGTATATCCTCTCTGTTATTGGGAAAGGAAGAGCATCTGACATCAAAATCTACATCGTGACCACAGAGTAAAAAAAATGTTTTGGTTTGTTTTTGTATTAGGTCTTTTAAAGTGATAGTCTGTAAGTTTGCAAAGTGAGGAGAGAGAGTGAAATTTGAAAATTCCTCCCCTCTTTAACCAGAAAGCCCTTCTTAGTTTGCAAAAATGAGGAAAACAGAAGCAGAGTATTCAAAAGTAAACGGTCAAGCTCCTCCCCCTCCTCTTGATTGGACCTGACAGGCCGGTTCACAGGAAAAGGTCGTCTCATTGGTCAACGCGGGAGGAGACTAGACACTGATTAGTTGCTGAGATCCGGGAAGGAGGGACCAGGTGGTGGATTTTGCAAATTTTTGCACATTTTATGACATTTGTAAAACATTTAGACTTCCAGACTATCACTTTAAAGGGGCTAGAAGCAAGTTAGCCATTGTATACTCACTACTGCCACCTCAGGTCATATGTATAACTGCACCTTCCATATAAAGCTTGTGCATGACGGCACTTCAGACCTGAATTAACACCTTTTTGAGTGACAGTGCAGGATTTTAGAGGCAGTTGTGGTGAACAGGTCTGGGCTCATTCTACACCTAAGGACATGGCTGGAACATGTAGGGGGGGGGGAAATACTTGATTTTAACATTTTTAAACTCTGTATAGTCCCTTTAAGTTTAAATGCTTAAAAGGGAAACGCTTTTGAGTTTTGGCCTGTATGCTTCATTAGACAGGGCAGTTCAGCATGAAGTGGCGTAAAAGGCAATGAGAGACATTCAGCAAATTGCCGGAAAACTCAACATGCTGAGGCCAGCAGAGTGCATGTGCATATGTGCTCCAGCCTGGCCTTCATTTACAGCATGATTACATGGCGACAGCTACGGAAATGGTAACTCTTCGTGTGCCACATCGTGTGTCCATGTCCAATAAGGAAATGAAAAAAAAAAAAAAAAGAATCACAAAAACGTCACATCTTGATAAACTGTCATGTAGCACACGTTGCCAAACCAATTTAAATTTTCCCTTATGTCAATGTATAAAAACCTGTTATGATACAGTTTGAGGTCTATGGCATTTCTTAATTACTTTACAAGAGAAAACCTCAGGGAAAGAAATAAGTGTATTAATGCAAAACACCACTTCAGTTTAGGTGCAGCCGGATCCGATAAGTGTGACCTGCCTCGATTTTAATGTACGTCGTAATTTACAAAGATTCCATTTGGGACAGATAACATCATATTTATCCCCGTCCTTTGCGCTTGCAATCTGTTTTATCTTCCACACTCATTTTTTAACAACCTTGCCCTTGATTTGTCTTTTTTTAAAGTTACTTTCCGAGTCAGATACACTTCTTCCTTTGCCTCCCCCCTCGCTCCCTCTCCTCTCGTTCTGTCTCCTTTATCACACCAGCCTGACAGTTCGAGTCATTTGCGGCGGACTAATCTGGCCGGAACACGCTAAACTAATTAACATGAGGATGAAGCGTGCTCACTTATCATCTCGCCATATGTACATATATCACCACCTACGCAGTAACTGGAAGAGACTCTCAGGGGATAATAAGAAGTGATTGGTACTACTTCAGACGAGGAAGTAGGGAAGGAGGCCAGATATAAAAGGAAAAGGAAAAGAAGGTGGGAGAAAATATGGCACACGGCGAGCTATTTCTGGGCTGTCAACCGGGGTTTGCTTCGACTAATATTAACATATGGCTGCACCTCGTGGCCAAAACTCAGTCTGAAAAGTGTATGTTTGCTTCTGATTATCGGGCTATGACTGCTTCCAAATGACACACTTTACTTGCCAGGAGACGGGACAATATAAATATTTCCAATTCATGGCTCCGCATTGACTCAGCACCAGTGGCCACCGCATGGTCAAAGTGAGAGTATAAATTAGACGAGGCAAAATCAATTAGCCTTTTGCCAACACGGGTGAAAGATGGCTGGGACCTATGCCAGGAACTATGGGCTTTAGTTTGGGTGCTCACCTTGCCCACTACATTAAGGGCATACTGCATTAACCATACTGTGTCTCTGTTATGTTTTGAGTGAATGACTGGGAGTCTTTGGGATCTGGTCATTTCAAATAGCCGTTCAAAAGACTTTTTAATGTACTTTTTAATGTAACATTTTAATAACGCCAGATAACTCACAATATCTAAGACCCGATCAATAAACGGCTCACTTTTTTAATTAAAATAATAAAAAATACAAAGGGACTGATCATGGACCTGTCCCTTTTTAAAGCAGAACTAAGTCACTCATGCCCTAGAAGCCATAAGTGCCACTGCAGGTGTCGTAGCATGTTGCGTTTTTTACGCATTAACTGTCCGTGAGAGTAAAATTTATTACGCTGACAGAAAAGACAAAGAGAGAGAGGGATATTGTACATCCAGTGACACAATGGAGATCATTTTTTTTCACTCAAACTTGGCTTAGATACTGTTTAAGTGACGCTAGCCCACAGTTAGCTCTGCCCGTTAGCCTGTTAGTTTCTTTTTCGTGATTCCATTAGTGTGTATTGCGCCTCTGACCCGTAGGTAGAGAAGTTGCAATTGTGGTTTTCTGGCCAGAGACACCAGGGGGAGGTGAAGGACCCCCCAATCCTCCTATTAACACTTGTATTATCCCCAGAGGGACTACGTTAAGGATTTATTAAGGTAAGCAAGTTACTTAGTACTGCTTTAAGTCCAGATTAAAGACTCATCTATTCAAACTGGCTTTTAACTCATTGATTTATGTCTAGGGTGCAATAATTTGGTATTTTTGAATTGTCTTATCTTTCTGTGAATCATTTTGGTCATCCTGCTGTTGTTGTAAAGTGCTATATAAATAAACTTTGATTGATTGATTGATTGATTGATTGATTGATTGATTGATTGATTGATTGATTGATTGATTGATATTTACGCTTTGAAAAACGTGTTTGTGAATAAAATCTTGCACCACAACAAACAAAAAGAGGCTGCAACTGTCAATTATTAGTGCATTTAGCTTTGACTTTAGTGCAAAGCGCTTTCACTTGTGTCGCCTGCTCCATTGTTGGGCTGATTCTTGTGTTAGTTTGGGGAGTTCTGGGTCGAATTGACTGAGAAAAAGATCCGGCTCTTTTCACAAATGAGGTCTGGTTCAAATAAGTGTTTTCATCCACAAACAACCAAGGGTGCTTTTTTGTTTTGTTAGAAAAGTACCGATTTAATGTATAAAACCTTTGAAACGGAATGGATTGTATTATTTGGGGAGTGCATTTCCCCATCTCACATATTTTCTGGGGTAAAGGATCAGTGAACTACTTTGGAAGACAGGGAACATTTGAGTTGCTTTCTGGCGTAAAACCAAAGCTGTACTTTACTACCCCTACTGCTGCCTTTGAATTGGTCTAGTTAACTAATGACATAATAACCTACAACATCTTTCTTGTTGTATTCCAAGCTTTTTCCAGTAGTGCGTGACGGCTTCCCTCAGCTACTAATATATTACGGTTAATTATAAGAAGCATATTTGCTGGCTGCGTGTTTCCTGTCATCACAGCTCATTTGTGCCACAGCCCGTCAAACCTGTAATGGCATAACATGGGAATAGCACCTATTTAATTGGATTGTGTGAAAGGTTTGCCGCTATGTGTCTGTCAGTCATTCACATGGTATTGACACTAGTATGCATTTAAAATTCTGAATTATGCAGCGATGTGTGGTGTTGCTCATGCGCCATGCTGAGAACAATGCTCGGAGACTGATGGAAGGACAGATGGACCAAGACAATTAGCATCTTCAACCGCTTGTTTGTCATGGCTGTAACCTTCAGCCAAAAGCTACAATGTTGCCCTCACCTGTCTGTACAGATATGGAAGAAGACGGGTCGAACAAATAGCTACTTTGTAAAGACTGATAAACAATAGTAGAATAGTACTACTGACCTTTGGCTTTGTGCACCTGCTTCCATGTGTCTTTAATTAACATGAGTCAATTAGTGAGCTGTGGATTTGATAAATGTGCGAGGAACTACGCCTCTCAACAAGAGTTAGGAAGAAAAATAAAGGCACACGTATTTGGATAGTTATAGTTTCCAACTCCAAGTTTTAAGCTGTTCCACGCTTTAATCTATAATATATCTTCCTACGTGTATGTCCTGATATGCAAAAAAAAAATCGTTTATGTCAGATTGGTTTTTGAAATCCCATTTGTAATGTAAAGTCGAATCCTACTAAGTGCCATTTCCCAGCAGCAAGGTCACTCGAATGAATTAACATGAATGAATACCAAGTATTTTGAACATGTTTTGGTGGAGGATGTGATTTGCACCTGGTTTCCTTGGTTTGTAAAAAGAGCTCATTTGTGCGGTGAGGCCATGATAAATGCATGACTTACCTCGACACAGGTTGCCATTGTCTGGCTCGTATCCCGCCTTGCAGCTGCAGCTGCCAATAGGGACCATCCACTCTCCGTCTCCATTACAGTAGAGCTTTATGGGCACGTCCACTTCCTCTGCATTGGGGATACAACTTCCTCTGGCTATGACTAATGAGGTGGACTCAGCACCGGTGAGAGTCTGCACACAGACAATAACACAAGAAATGTGCATGTGGAGTACAGTGACTTTGCATCATTTACAGTAATAAACAGGACTGTCCTTTCTCCTAAATCTCATTATGCTCGTATGAAAGCACATTCAGATATAAAATATCATTAGAAAGTACAAATGAAAATGTTCAAACTATATAACGTCCAAACCATACTCTCTGTAAGAAAAGCTGGATTTAAACTGATGTGAAACACTAAAACGCACAGTGAATTTGAAATGTTTTGCAGGTGTGATAAATTGTAGTGAAACTGGCGTTTCATTTGCATAGCCACATGTAGAAAGCAATTACAGCCAGTGTCATGTAATTTATGCAAAGTGCAATATGTTTAGTGCTCACCTCTGGGAAATAGGCGAAGTTTTGCACCACACTGGGGCACTTCTTGTAGAAGACTCTGACAGCCAATAGGGACATACAAGCTCCCAGGTCCTGGAAGGCCAAGTGAAAACCTTTGCCTTTGGACAGAGGCCCAAAGCTTCTGACCTCCGTGTTCACCTTCATCAGCCTGCCCCCAAAGTCCACCTGAGAGAAGCTCTCGTCTGCCGCTATAGTGTCCACCTGCACCGCGGAAATAGATCTGTTATTGTATTATTGTCAGTAATTAAAGAATTTAAATAAAAAAATAAAAAAATCAAGGACGTTATTTTGAACAGAACTAATAAGGCATGATTTGATAATTGTAACATGATCTTGATTGATCTAATTCAATTCATCTTGTTACTGGTGAGATCCAAATTTCTAACTTCCATACAAATTCCATTCATACTGTAGCATACAGATTGTTTACGGGGATGAGCTTAAAATAGAACATTATAACTGGCATTTTCAGGATCTTATTCAGCCAATAAGAGCACATCCTTCCTTTAACATTATCACCAGCACAAGGAGCAGGTTGAGCGGGAGTTGCGCCCCTTAAACCACACTTCAATTGTAACCATAGCGATGCAATAATTAACCCTATTCACCTCCTATTCACCTGCTCATTATGCTACTAGTAACTGTGTATGAGATATCCCTGGACTCTTTTCACCTTCAGAAATGGAGCATTGGCCCAGTACTCCACCCCCTTGACGCCCTCTGTCACCGTCCTGTCCGTCTCCAGGTAGTACAGGTTGAACGTCTCCTTACAAGAACCCAAGACGCTGGGGATGGAGGCGCAGTCCCGCACCGTGAAGCGGATCTCCACGTAGATCCTCTGGGCCGCCCTCCGATCGATGTACGTGGTCAGCAGCCAGTTGTTTTGGCTCGGCTCGAAGACATTGCACACCTGGTACGTCCTAATGGTGTTGAGGTTCTCATCATAGCCGCTCACCTCCTCCCACTGGAGTACACAAGATAAGAAACAGTGGGTAACATGGGAGCTACAGGGAGAGCGGGCAGGCTAACGTGATTAATGGGTTTACCAAGACCTGACACAAATTAAACTCTTTCCCTCCCTTCCCTTTCTTTTTATTGTCTCTCTTTTCCTTCTTTCATTCATTCGGTTTTTTTTTGTTTTTCTCTTCCACCTTGTACCGTGCAGCGCAGGGACAACCATTCATCACAATTAAGGTCCATCAGCCCTCGCGCACAAAGGACTATACTGTAAGGAAGCACGGCAGGCAACAAAACAGCTAGCTTCAAAACCGCGCCTATTGTTTCCCGTGCAATCCTTTGTTTTGCCGCTTGATATATATGGGATTTCGTTTCATTTGGTGGAAGTAAATTGGTGTCACCTTGCCGCTGTAATTAAGTTTTTGACAGACTTGCTAATGGCCTGTAGTGCTAGTCGCTCTCCCAACGGTACGCAGACGCCTTATCACCGCGTTCCTCTTACCCCGTTGGCAGGGAAGGATATCCAGCCGAGCTCAGCCGTGGCTGTCCGCGTGTCCATCACTGTCTCTGTGGAGCAGAAAGACAAACAGACAAGAGGGAGGTGAACAAAGGAGCTGCAGGAACCAGACAGAAACACGCTTAATTAAAATGTCAGCGGTTGCATAGGTTACTATTTTGGTCAGGTCTTTATGGCTCTCGCTCTGAAAGCCATGCTCTTGTGTTTTACCCAATAGCTAACATGGTCAGCGTATGTTAAGAAGCTATAAATGGACACCAATAATATGAAGATTAAAGGGGCAAGATGCAAGTTGGCCATTTTATACTCACTACTGCCACCTCAGGTCATACGTGTAACTGCAGCTTCTATATTACGCTCGTGCATGACGGTAATGCGGACTGAATTAACACCTTTTTGAGTGAGTGACAGTGCAGGACTTTAGAGGCAGTTGGGGTGAACAGGTCTGGGCATTAGGACATTGCTGGAACATGTAGGGGGAGGAAAACACTTTTTTTTTTTTTTACATTTTTAAACTCCGTATAGTCCCTTAAAGGGGGGGTATTATGCAAAATCGACTTTTTCAAGCTTTACATCATGTCATTATGTCGTTCCCTCATTAAAAACATGCCTGAAGTGTTGCCTTGGCACATTCACGTATTTTTGAGTAATCTGTAAAAACTCTGATGGCGGCCATTTTAGGGATAGGTTTGCCTGAGTCCTCCTAGGAACGCCCCCACCTCCTGGAGACGCCTCCGAGCTTTCGTCACCAGCTGAGTAACCGACCACTGCTCCTCAGCAGAGCCCCCTCCTATTGATGCCACAGACAGAGTGTGGGGGGGGCGTGTCGGAAAGAGTCAGAGGTTCTTAAAGAGACAGAGGCCTATTTCAAGACATTCACTACAGCCATTTTGAGAGCCATTTTCCTGGGAAGAAATTCCCTTCCTTCCTTCCTCTCTTTCTGCCCTTCCTTCCTTCCTTCCTTCCTTCCTTCCTTCCTTCCTTCCTTCCTTCCTTCCTTCCTTCCTTCCTTCCTTCCTTCCTTCCTTCCTTCCTCCCTCCCTTCCTTCCTTCCTTCCTCTCTTTCTTTCTTCCCTCCCTCCCTTCCTTACTCTCTTTCTTCCCTTCCTTCCTTCCTTCCGTCCTTCCTCTCTTTCTTCCCTTCCTTCCTTCCTTCCTTCCTTCCTTCCTTCCTTCCTTCCTTCCTTCCTTCCTTTATCCAGAAAAAAAGTAGATATTAGTGTGTATTGGACCTTTGTGGCCGTTATTCGGCAGTTATTCTAATTTCCTGCATTTACAGACCAACAGAAGGTTTGGTCATCATTGTAGTGTGATATAGACTGGTGCTATGTGATTGAAAAAAGCATAATACCCCCTCTTTAAGCAGTATACAATAGCTAGCATCATGTGGCTCATAATGTTAACGTACGGTGTGAAAACTACCTGACTAACCAGACATTAACATTGCTATTTAGCTTTTATCTGAAATACTAACAACAGCCTAGATAACAAAGTTCTACTGTACATTTCAAAGAATGGAACAGAGAGTCACATCTGCAGAAGCCAATATTTTAGGACAGTGGTTCTCAACTGGTATAGCGTAGGGACCCACAATCACCCCGGGATGACAAGCTGTGACCCAAATACGAGACTAAGACTTTCCTCAAAAATGTGTCTTGAATAAGCAATAAATAAGACCAAAAAGCTGAATTATGATTCAGTCTTTCTAACAGAAGTAGTTTTCTGTACAGTATATGTAAATATTAAAAGAATGGTTTTCTGGCAAAGGCTCTCAACCCAATGGAAACGGTTCCGCAATCCACTTTTGGGCACTGACTCATGAGTTGAGAACCACTGCTTTAAGAATTTTTTTTGGTCAAAAACATATATAAAATGTATTTCTCTAAAATCTGATTTCAGGGTGAAAGATGACTAACCTGGAGTCACCTCATAGCTAGACCACACCTGCACAATTTGACCGGTAAAAATAATGCCCTATGCTTCAACATTCTCTCCAGTCAACAGACCAAGAGGCATATGGATCGCTGCAGGTTTTATTTGTATTGATTTATACATATAGGCAGACAATGCATTTGGCACACAGATGAAACATTGCATCGACAATGCCAGTCGTTTAACAATGACCCCATACCAACCACGGCTGATTATCATAAAATATTTGTTCGGAGATGGTAAATGCCGCCATGTCGCGTCTGAGTAAGATGGATGCTAGTTGCTCTGTATAATTGTTTGACTTTAAACAACATATCATAAGGGTCTACTTTATAGAGCTTGTATAGTATTCCCTTTCAAATCCATAAGCCAAATTTATTTCTGCATACAAAACCCACCCGACTGACCTAAACACATTGTTAGCTCATGTTGCTCCATAACCACACAATGCCCAACACGCATCAGTACTATTTGTCATCTGTTACAAGCTAAGACACCGCCATAATACATAACAAGGCGAATTGTCAGCCCCACCCCCCTCACATGACAACAAAGGTGCATGAAAGCCCAAAAATATATGACAGGTCGACAACAGAGGCGCCTGACAGCCAAAGCCCAGACGGCAGCGTTCAGTGTACAACATGCCACTTCATATTATAGATCTTACTGCACTAATGGCGAAGTCGCAGCACGGGGGGATTGTTTTCGGTATTATTCCTGTCTACAATGCCTATAACGCCTGACTGTTGTAATTTCATCTGAGAGACATAAAGGAAAACAAAGAACCATAGAAATACCGAAGAATGAAGTGAAAGGCTTTTTTCTTTTTTCTTTTTTAAACTAGAAACTGTATGTTTACTGAAACATGGAACATCTGCAGCCTCACCTAAAAGAGAAAGACGAGGCACTGAGAAAATGGTTCTTTTTTTTGGGGGGGGCTAGACTTCATTGTTCCTCTCGGGCAGATATTTTCCAAGTCAAAGACTGCCGTAAACACTAAAACTGCACAGTCCCTGCTGAGTTAAGCAGTTGCGGTTGATTCACAGCTCTAAGTGAAGAGGTAACGAGCACGCACCCACTACCGTGCCCTCATTAGTGGGCATCCGCCTCGTATTTATGAAGTCATATGTAATATTTACAGTGACACAAAGCGGCGAGTGGACCTTATAGTTAGTTTGCATCCTGATAAACAGAAGACCCTCACTCCAAGGCTCTAAATAAAACAGGCAGTTTGACGTAACATCCTGTTTATTTTCTGTCACTGGATTTCTCATATCGTGTCAATAAACAAAATGTTTATGAAATTTGAATGTATTTGGTTTCCTGGCTGATAGGCCCATAGCACACTACTTCACCACTCCAAATTTCATGAAAAAATGGTGTGTTTGTGTTTAATCTCTGCGTATGGAAAACAATCGTAGCATTTAGGATGTTAAAGAATGAAATGATGTAATGCACCAGCAGAGGGTGCACTTCCTCCTGTGTGCTTATGTGACCAGCAGAGTAAAACCAAAGCGTAAAGACCTGGATGACGTATATCGGAGAGTGGATCAGCGTTTTGAGCGAAGGACAGACTGAATATAACATGGCAACATCATTTAAAAACTCAAAAAGATGATGATGAAAAGTTTGCATGTTATAGGCCCTTTAGCGAGGGGGTATTAAATACTTCATCACTATCATACACTTAAAGCAGTACTAAGTAACTTATTTACCTTAATAAATCCTTTCCGTAGTCCCTGTGGGGGTAATACAAGTGTGTATGGGATGATTGGAGGGTCTTTCATCTCCCCCTGGTGTCTCTGGCCAGAAAACCATGTTTGCAACTTGACTGCCCCAGGTGCGGAGAAAGCAATACACACTAATGTAATCACGAAGAAAAAGCTAACATGCTAACGGGCAAAGCTAACTGCGGGCTAACGTCACTTTAAACAGAATTTACAGCCAAGTTTGAGTGAAAAAAAATATTTCCATTTTATAGTTGGTTGCACAGTAACCCTCTGTCCCTTCGCCTTTCCTGTCAGCGTAGTATTTACTCTCCAAGACAATTAATAAATTAAAAAATCGTAACTTGCTACTACACCTGCAGTTGCGCTTATGGCCTCTAGGGGGAAGAGTTACTTAGTACTGCTTTAATTGGTGCGATGCAAATGCAATGTTCATCTAAAACTGCTAAAAAAAAATATCCAGTGGTTTCACTTCCTGATCGTCCATCTATAAAATAATATACAGCACAGCTGCATCCTTTAAAGTGCAGCGACAGACAATCAAAGGGTTTCTATGGAGAATCGTATCCAATGAAGAAAACCCTTTAAGCTCAAGGTAAAAAGGTAACCAGGTTCCATGCTGTTAGCCTAAAACATGTCAGCATCGCATTTTCTTTCAGCCATACCTTTTAGTAATCCTTACGGTGTGGATTTGGTTCTATAGGCTTTGTGAAAGAAACAATGATAATGCACACCCATTTATCCACAAGCACAATCCCATAGAACAATGGAAAGGCACAGGGCAGACTTTGCCCACAATATGCATTTTTATTAATATATTTATAGAAAACTGATTGTGCTATCATAGGTAGAACCTCCTGTGATTTGTTATGTCACGTATTTAATGGTATTCACGGCTTGAGCGAAAAGGGAGAGTCCGGGCAGAGTACTATAATAGCCTCCTAATGCAGATACATCACAATCTATAAAAGGTTACTCTATAAAAATCAATGAGTAACACAATTGATTGGTATTTGAAGGACTCAAGGGCATATGGGGGAGGCAAAAGTACCTTGTGGACACAGTAAGAGCAGTAAGTATTGTTTGTATATTGTCTTAGATCAGCAGTCTCCAACAGGCGGCCTGTGAGCCACATCCAGCCAGCGAGATGATTCAATCTGGCCCCTGACTTGTAGAGCATAGATCCTGAGTATGTCACAAACAAAGAAATTGTCTAGCCCATTCCTGTGCGGAGTTATGATTTTGTTAAGGAATAACCAGAATGCTCACTCCAGCCACTAGGGGGCAGCTTAAATAAAGAAAGGAAAGAATTCCTCGTGTCCAGCAGAGGGCACTGACATAACAAGAGATCAGGATATAAACAACACATTATAGCTACGTGGTAAATGGATAGTATGCCCCAGGGCGGCTGTGGCTACACTAGTAGCCCACCACCACCGAGTGTGGATAAATGAATAATGACAACAGGGCAGCACAAACTTGCGACACAGGCTTGTAAAGTGCAATACAAGTGTAAGTCGTTTTTACTAGGCTACAGTTTCCTCAATAGTATTTTCCCATTCAAAACATATTTATTATTATTATTATTATTATTATTATTATTATTATTATTATATTACCCCGGCAATACACTCCCGATATATTTTGCAACTAAGTGCATCTTTTTCAACTAGTCACTATAAAAAAAAATGTTACCACAGACATTTCATTTATGGATGTTTTTATCTGTCTTTTATGGTACTAAGGGGTCATTTACTAAGCCTGGAGCTAAATTGCTGCTGATTTTCTATTAGAAACTGTGAGTATTATTAGCGCCGGCAAATGTGATATGCAAATGACTTAAAGGCATAAGATGACAGCGCCTTTGAGGGAACATAAGTTATGATGAAGAATTATTTTTAGGCTAAAGCAAATAAATAGTCTTGGCTTTAAAGAAATAGCCAGGAGGAGATAATGTTGCCTGTGATTTGCATTCAGTTATTGAATCGTGTATGTGCCTGCGGAGCGCACAGGCCACGGTCATATCTGGGATGGAAACTAGCAGGAAACAGCTCAGCACTGCTGGATTTTTGTCCGAAGACTATGAGGTTTTTATCATGGACTCCTCGAAAGCAGAGAATATCAATCCAGCCGGAATAAGCGTGCACGGGCTCACATTTTGGAGACCCCCAGGGTTGAGCGGCAGGTGAACAGCGAACATACATGTAGCCTATCATCAATACGCTGTCACCATTGTGCACAAACCCCGTGTATTTCGTAAAGACTAAAGACTTAAAAAGGACATACGACAGATTCGTGGACCCTTTTTAATTCTTGGTGCCTTTTTTTTTGGACAGCGGTTGTGAACTGTAGTTTAATGTAAAACCAAGGGAAACAAGGCCACAGGTAACAAGTACTATCTTTATTACCCTGCCCACCATTAAAACAGCCCAATTATTATTTTATCTTTGTAAACGAGCTGGAAACATTGTAAACATTTAGAAAGCCACATTGGTGCACAAACAACATTATATTCTTCTTAATGAAGGTTTACACCTGCTTCTCCCACGTACTATTTCCTTGCACAATTTTACGTCACATAGTCGAGATAAATACAACAGCGCTCACTAAACACAATCATTTGCATTTTCCCCGCCTCAAATTTTACGCATTGTGGCGAAATTGCCTTCGTTCGCATATTCATGAAGATCCGTGCGCTAAGTTTGCTCTGTGGCCTTTGCTGTTTTTTAGAAACGCAAATATCAACTGTGATGGCTTTTTGCTCCACTTTAGTACACTCTACCGTGTTTGTACGAGTTTAAGCGCTCGTAAATGACCCCCTTTAGAGTATGTTCAAAGTATGATGCCGTCATTATTCATTCACTCCACAGACTAACAGATGGTAGCCAGCCAATATGTGCCATCAATCCCTCCAACCATTACCAACCTCTCACTCACACTCCACATTCACACAGGTAGTTAAAGTGTCTTGCCCAAGGACACAGCAACAGTCTGCAGCCTTTAGAGCCAGGATTTGAACCAACCTTTGGATCTGTGGACCAAAAGATCCTCTATGTTTAGACACAAATCATTAGGCAAAACAGGCAGATGGCAATTGAAAAGGAACGGAAATGTTTTAGGAAAGTTAGAAAGAGTTTGAACCACAACTTTCAGCTAAAATTGTACTCGCTTCCTCATTTGTAACTCATTTGACTCTAAAAACATGCTGGTCAGGTTGGCCCACAATGGCGGTGCGCTCGGTCGCAGCAGCTCATAACTTACTTTGTGACTTAGTTACACCTCCATGAATATGTAAAAAATCATACTTTAAAATAGGGCTGCAACTAACGATTATTTTGGTAATCAATTAATCTACCCAATTTTTTTTTTTATCTCTTAGCTGTGAAAGGTGCATGGAAATAGTATTTTTTCAAATTTTTCTACCACATAAAGCTAAAGTGGCGCCGCTTGAGGACATGTTGATGGAGCAAACTTTAAGTGAATGTTTGTGGGTGATTCTTTGTGCGAATTCTGCTTCTGATTGGCTGAGACAAAGACATACATTTCTGAAATTTACAATGCAAAAAACACTTCAGACCCTTACTTAAAAAATAAATAAAAAAAAACATAATTGTCATGTCAGTTTTGCTCTTTTTGAGTCTGTGTTTACTGGAAACGATAAATCTATTACGAAAATAGTTGTCAACTGTTTCAATAATTGATACTTTAAAATGCATACTCTTGGGTTCAGCATAGTATTTTTCAACACTATGGAATTGAAAATAATTCACAAATCTAACTGCAATAGTAACTCAATGCTGGATATATTTCCAAACAGCCCACTGATCCACATACCAACACAGTTTGAGAACCAAACAAAAACAATATCATGGGATACATCTGTGAAATAAATATGCCGGTAGTAGATTTTGAACTGAAGACCCCATTCTAGTCTGAGCCAAAGGCTGTCATGTTGTGGTTGCCGTACAGAGGGCTTATTACGGCCGTTTCCACTTATCAGTCTAATTAACAGCGCACGGCACATACCTCTCTCTGCATAATAGGCCTTACTCTCAGATCAGCCTAATTACTTTTGACATATTGTAGGCTGTGATCACTGCATGCCCACTCCCCCGCACAGAAACGCATACAGGGCGACCACACAGCCACTCGGCTTTATGGCACAAGAAACAGCGGGCAAAATCGGAGCGGGATTGTGGCAGAGACTGGGGCAGTTAAAATCCATGTTGTGGCTCACTGGGGAGAAATAAAAAGTCTTTTCACCACAGTCGGAGAATTAAGAGTCATTTTAGTGTTTGACTGCAATCCTCCTCCCTCGTGCTGAGTACAAACTTTGGTGATAATAGAATAGGTATTTGACAAATGGCTATAAGAAATATATGGTGTTTTTTTTTTTTTATCATCATGAAGAGAGAGGCCGAGTACTGTCACGTTTTTGAGGACACCAGCCTTCAAAAACTATTGTCGGCTGAATATCATGGTCATTCATGCTCATTAACTGTAAGTGGGACTTTGCATATTGTTATACAACTAGTACTTTAGCATTTCAGGAACTGCACCTGAACACCACAGCTGACACACGGACACACAACAGGGCCCCGCTAAAAGCCTCCTGGAGTGACAGACGTCATGCTGCCCGTGGGGAGATGGATGTGGACCAATCAGGCGTTAAAGTGGAAAGACACAATCTCCGAAAAGGACAGAGCAGTCAAGAACAAGCCTACTGAGACGCTGATGGATCTGCACAACTGGATGTAGACAGAGTGCATGTTACCGTGGAATATTGCAGAATGTATGTCCAAACGGGTACGCTTAAAAGGACCAAACCCCAAGGCATAAAAGAAACAGGCAAGCTATAGAACAGGAATTTCAGACTATTTCACTACTACTATTGTTTTTTACAATAGTGATAAACACAGTTGAGACATATGGCAAAAAAAAAAAAAAAGAAGAGGAAGAGGAAGTGGAAGAAGTAATGTGCTGTTACAACCACTGAATTGGCCATAGACCTGTTGATTACAAAGCCACCAATCAATGAATACAATTTAAAAAATGATGAAAATTATACTTGATTGACGTCTGAATCCTGCTCTGTAGGAGTGGGAACCTCTGGGTACCTCACGATTGGCTTACATGGCTTACGAAAACGATTATCTCATGATACGCCGATACTGCGAATATTGATATATTGCACGAAAATAACCTATGATACTTACGATAAAAATGTAAAAATTATACTTTTAAACATTATTTTAACATTCCACATATTATTCATCATTTACATTTCTTCATGTGCTTTGTAACTCTTTTTTCTGTGTCTATAAATGATCCCTGACTTACTATTTCAAAAGGAATAAATCAACCCCAAATTAATCTTATATATAAATATAAAAACTAACCATTAAAAGTAAATTATTTGTGTGACAGTCTTTGGTCCTAGTGCTTAAAACTGTAGTGCTGCCCCCTGCTGCCCTGGCTACATTCTTGATCATCGTTGGCCTCTATTGACTGTGAAAACAGTGGAGCACTGCTGCCTCATTAATATGCATGATGTCACTCATTAATATGCATAACGTCATCAAAAGTATCGATATCGGAATTAAAAGTATCGGTATCATCCCGGAAAACATTAAGATATCGGAAAATCGATATATTGTCCCACTCCTACTGTTCTGTGAAGTCAGCGTTGAGAGATTATCAGCAAGTCCTTGTGGGATAATGAATCAATGGATCAGTTAACGCCAATCAAAGGTTTCTCATCTCTTTCTAGTGAGTCTCATATTTGTTTAAAAGTTTTGAGTGCATTATCTACAAACTGCATATTAATATTCCTACTAACATATAACATCTGGCCTTGACCTTGTCCATATAGTGAAGTGAAGAAGCTTTCGCCGATCTCCCTCCCTTTCTCCATCAATCTGTGATGTGTTCTAATATGCCGACCCTGTTGTCTCCAAACAGCCCTCTCAGCATTTCACAACACCCTCTATCAGCACAAAACACACATAACTATGCAACTACGGTGAGATTTACACAAGCACCTCTACAGGTTATGGACTAAATTACAACAACGCCACTGCTATGGCACCATCGCGTCGTAAATATGCGATACTTGGGGATAAAGCCGGGAAATAGAGGATTAAAGGACACATTTTATGATGCGTGAAGCACATGTTTATTACGCAGTACAATTTAGCGCTTGTTCATATTGGTCTATGACAACATGGCACAGCTCTGGCATGAATCCACCTGGAGAGGACCCAATGAAGGTCAGCCCGGGAGCTGTCAGTTTGCATTATTCGTCAAAGCAGAGGACACAGGAGAAACTTGTGACCTAGTTAAAAAAAAAAGTCGAACTTTGTCAAGATAAGAAAACACAGCTGTCTTTTCTACGCCAAAATATCATTCGAAATGGTCTCTTGCCAAGATGAAAAACTGGCCAATGGTCAAATGAAGCAGAATTTTAAATTGCAAACTGCTCGAGCTGAGAGGAGACAGCAGTGTTTTGGCATCACACAGCTGTGCCTGCCATAGAGATTCCCAGTTACTACTGAATCTCGCTGCTTTTAATGATGTGCGTCCAATACATCCAAGTGCAGAAACTCCTTCCTTCATAAAATACCATCCAATCTTGCAGTAATGTTGTCAATCATAAATTCATCAATCCAACTCATCCTGATCCCATACTGTCACCGCTAGAGTACTGTGTGTCTTGCCTCGGAATACAACGGTTCATTTATCCTTATCTGGAAATGCCGCGTGAAAGTGAATATGCCAGTAAAAGTATCAAACAAGCCTTAATCTGAACAAACGATGCCAATGAGATGTACAAACCAAATGCAGAATGAGCTTGTTTTCTATGCAGTGCAACTTTTCCTTTTTCAGGTGGAATCCACAAACAAACTTCGCACAAACACTACTGGGAGCCGCGAGTCCCCGAAAACACATCTCTTTGTTTTTTAAGGTGCGCTGCTGTTGATAATAAAAATGAGAATGTCAGAGATCCACTTGAGGTTGCTGAGATGAATGTGTTTAGCCTTTTCTCCTCCTGGCCCAGAATACTAAATCAGCTACTACTCCTCGCGTGTATTTTTGGCACCGGCAAATGTCACAAAGTTTTATTTATTGGTGGGGAACTTAAAACAAATAGTAAAGGTGCATTTCTTTTCCACAAGTACAACTCTTAATAGGTTCGCCAAATCGTTATTGGGTTCATGAGGATCATAACACACTGTAACATTAGCGTAGCTTGTTTATCCAACAGCCAAACCACAAAATCCTACTTTATCCGAGGCTTCATCTGACTGAAGCACTTTTAGTTTATGTAATGCTTATTAAATGAATATTTACTTCTGCCATCAATGAGTGGGGCATCTGTTTTTGAACCAGTTTTGTTTTCTGTTTATGTTTTGTTTGCTAATGCATCCCCCTTTGCAGCTGCCCTATAGAGATGATGGGGGATTTATCCAATAGTATTTTCCAATTTATTTTCTTGAAGTGGAGTAAAGTTCATTTGGCACCACTGATCTACATTGTGAACACAGCGCTGTTGTGCGTGTGTAGCGCATTTTTTTCAGTGCAAACACGGAATTCAGAGGCTAATATAGCTCAGTGTTAGCATTAGCCGTCCGACATGTTTATATCTCTACTCTACTCTGGCCGAATTAACTTAACCTCTTAACCCCCACCTTAACCAAGCACATTTTCTCCAGTTTAGTTCTACCCAAATCTAAAATCTTCTCAGCTGGAGCTTACAGCCTATAGTGTAATGCCTCATTTGAAAGCTAAAGTCTACAGAACTCATAAGCTTCTTGTTTTGTTTTAATCGATTTTGTTGCACGTTCTCATAGTTTTTTTGTAGCATTTTGGCTGCATTACATTTTTTTTATTTATTTATTTTTTATTTTATTGTAAAGTATCTGCAATAATGACACAAAAGCGTGGTGAAAATGTGTTGAAAAACGTGACAAAAACTTGACAACAAAAACAAGGAAAGAGCTGAGGCCTTAGCTTTCAAATGAGGCGTGACGCTGGCCTTTAAACTCTCAGGTCAAGAAGGCTTTAGAATTGGCTAAAGCCAAACAGGAGTAAATGTGCTTGGTTAAGGCAGGGGTGAAAGCAGTAAGTACCTTAATACATCCTTTTTGTTGTCCTTCTGGGGGTAATAGGAGTGTTAAAGGGATGATTGGGGGGTCTCTGTCCAGAAAACCACAATTGCAACTTCGCTGCCACCGAGGCGGTGGCCCCAATACACACAAAAAGAATCACGAAGAAAACGCTAACAGGCTAACGGGCAAAGCTAGCTGCGGGCTAGCCCCACTTAAACAGTATTTACAGCCAAGCTTGAGTGAAAAAAATCATCTCCATTGTGTAATTGAATGTACAATATCCCTCTCTCCCTTTGTCTTTTCTGTCAGCGTAGTATTTATTCTCACGGACGAGTAATAAAACGTAACATGCTACGACACCTGCAGTGGCGCTTTTGGCCTCTAGGGGCATGAGTTACTTATATACTGCTTTAAGTGAACCATCTGTGATGTGCGGGGGTTGAAAGATTTTACTCAACTCCCTCCAACTTTCATGGCAGTAATTCAGGTAGTGCAGCTTTAACATAGCTGAGCTGTAGTACCACCTGACATGGTAAAATTCACATTCATGTACATTTTGCTGAAAATTATGGATTGGACTTGGGAAATGTCCCAATTTTCACAAACGTGGATAACAATTTCAGTTTTATTGCCATTTTTGGGCACATAAAAGATTAAGAATCAGAAAACAGAAACACACCATTACAATCAGGTTTATGACAAAAACCTGCTTACATAATGAAATGTAGCAGTGGTAACATGTGGCTGAAGCAACAAGCCCCTCACCATTCTAGACTCTCCCACATCTCAGAAAGCATGGCTCTCGTGTTGTGTGTATTGAGTCATTTTGTTTGCAGGTGACATGTAGAGGATGCAAGAGCCGACGAGAGAGGCACAAGGTGATGCGTGAAACAGAACAGAGCTGCTACACGTGAGTGCTTATCTGTGTCACCACTTTTTATTCAATTGCAAGCCTGCACGAACACTAAGGCTGCACTTATTTTTTTGTTCAATGTGTTCTAGGGCTGGGTGCTGTTAAAGGGACTAGACGCAGAGTAAAAATGTTAAAATTATGTGTTTTCCTCCCCGTACATGTTCCAGCAATGTCCAAATGTGTAGAATGAGCCCAGACCTATTCACCACAACTGCCACTAAAAGCCTGTGCTGTCACTCAAAAAGTTGTTCATGCACGAAACAGCAGTTATGCGTAAGACCTGAGGTGGCAGTAGTGAGCATGAAATCGACAAATTGCACTCTTATAATGAAATACACATTTGGTAACATTTAAAATAAAAATGTAAATACTGTAAGTAAGTGATACAGTAAGCGCACTCAAGAGCATAGCTCAGTTTGAGCTTTTTCATGAAGTGCTGGTATAACTTTTTGGCTGAAGTGCGGACGTGATGGGATATTGTAGCGAGGCTCAAGACTTTTAATCAAATACTTAAAGCCAGCGCCTTCAACAACTGAATATGGGCGCAAATCCGTAGCGATGAATACACCTATACGATTGCTTTTGCCCGGTCCGAACTACTTGACAGGGGTTGTTTGAATGCAGACGTTAGCGGTGTTTGCACAAGGCTGCTTTTCTTCAGTAGACGTGGTATTCACACTCCGATGATGCCATTTTAAGCAAGTGGACCGAACTGAACAGGCCGAACCGAAACGGTTCAATACATCCCAATGAACCGTTACACCCCTAAGTATAGGTATCAGATTCAGGTGTCAGTATTGTAAACAAAGCATCGTTAACGTACCAGTATCTAAAGAAATTTAACAGTACCCAGCCTTATTCATTTCATACATTGTCCACACTATCCAGTAAGTGAAAAACTTTGATTTTGAGAATGAGTAGACACAAGTCCTTCATAACGTTTCATTCAATGTACAAAAACAACATGAAGAACTCTCGGCTGAAGCGTTCCGCACAGTACACGAAGGCTTGGTGGCAGCAGAACTATGTCACAATAAAAATAACTCCCAGATATTGAGCCTGAGACAACAGCGTGCGCTAGTCACTGAAGAATAAATAACTTAGAACGTATTGTCTTTTGGAACAAGGAAGAGGCACAACAATAAAACACCGACATATTGTGTTCTTATTTTAGATCTCCGCCTGAATGAAGTCTGTCTCGCCGTCTTATGGAGGAAAACTTCACATGGAACTGTCACAAAAAGACGCGCAGGAATGTGGTCTGTCTCTGCAGTAGGACGCCTTGTAGTTTACAGACTCGTTGTGACAAGCTCTGATTTAGGGACGACCCGATGCATACAGCAGCACAAGCTCCACTTGCTAAGGATGTAGAAAACTATTTAATAATCCTGATAAAAAGGCACTATAGCCAGGAGAGACGTAAAGGTAGGGGTTTTGCCATATTCCATTGTAGCTGTAGCGTGTACCTGATCAATACATAGCAGCAGTCTGAATGCAAACCCCGCCTTACACAGTCCGATAAGTATTTTATAAAATATTATCGAACTGTAAAGACGTGAGTGAGAGGTCGAGGTCGAGGAGAGTGTTGGTTTTGCTGCTGCAGTGGAGATTCGGATGTTTTCAAAGTGTTACTATCACACATAGCAAATTCTATGATTCTTCCATATAAACGGTGGAAGATGGCTGAAATCATGACTGCAGAGGCAATGGTTGTGCATGAAACCAACCCCTAAAAGGTGGAGGAGATAAGTTAATGTAAGAAATGATGGCAGAGAGTTTTGACTTGTGCTGGAAACTATTCAAACTGAGTGTAAATTCCAGCACACAAGGCATTTGAGTTCTTTTTCGATTCACGAAAAACTAATATTATTTCACCCGCAGTGCTGTGCTTTCTAACACGAATGCCCATAACGGTGTTTTGTTTTCCAAATTCAATTCATGTCATGCCTCTAGGAAAAGTTTCCATTATCAGACCTGTGAAATGCCGAAGTATAATTTCACAGTCATGCCTTCTGTATCCGGGCTAGTTTCACGTCTATGCTTTACAGTCTCCCGGTATACACACAGTCCAAATATTTGACAGCGATAAGAGTTTAAAAAGTGCCCGAAATATTCTCTGTGCGCACCTGTGAGATGCCAGTCAAAAGTCAAAATGCTTAACAGCTTCCAGTGTCAACATATCATCTGCAAGCCTCCGCATCAGCATGCTATTTTCACCAAAATTGTTCCTTTTAGCAAATGTCTTCCCATTCAGCATTCATACTGACAACCAGAGTGTGTCATCCGAAACATTTCAGATACAACTCAAGCTGGTAGAAAAGATCTTCTCGCCTAAAAAAAGACTTTGAATTGTGTATAGAGTCCTAGCTCCTTTGCATCTCCACTGGTGACAGACGCATCACAAAGACGGCACTGGGAAACGGCATTGTAGAAGTTTATATAAGTGCACGGACGGGAAACACAGGGCTCAACAATACATCAAATACAAACTGTAAGAAAACAAGTAACGACTGAAATGTGCTTGCAGTAAATACTCTATCTATGCTAGGGATGCACCGATATCAGATATCAGAACTGATAGAATAAAATACGATATCGGGTATCGGCTCCAAATATCCGATACTGAACCGATACCAGTTTTGTTACCAGCCTTCAAAACACAACTTTTACCACCTAAATCAAAGTGAATATGGGCATGCTGTACATCATTAAAAAGCTAGGAGAATTCAATCACTGAGTTAGTTTTTAACCTCCACAAACGTATCTTTGATCGCCGTGCAAAATGCCACCGTTAGCATCAGTATGCTAAAGCTAGCATGCTAACGAAAACTAATCAAGCAATCAATCAAACAATGGGCGAGGATCGCACTTCTCTATGGTCCTTATGGCGGGGAGCTGACATTGCTGTAATACCACCCCCTTTTGGCAAGGAGCGACTCCAAGAGACACTTGGGAGCATTGATTCCAATGACTCTTCCGACCTCCCAAAATCGGCTTAAAAGCCTGGTTCCAAAGAGTTTTTCTTTTTCTAAAAAATGCTATGACCCATGTTTCAACGCTGGGGTAGGTGAAATATTTTTAACCACGCTGGTTTTTGTTTATTAGCCAGAAAATTTTAAGCATTTTCAGTGCAGTGATTGGTTCCAGAGCCAGTCAATCAAGCTCTGGAGCTCTGTGGAGGCTCCGCCCACCCCATGAGCGCAGGGCTTCCTGCCTTGTTGCCCTTTTAAGGAACAGGCTGTGTAGGAGGAGACAGAGCGGCCATTAAGGTTCACTCAGGACTCGTATGAATGGGGTTGAATAGGTATTAATCTATCTCTAATTATTATATCTATGGTCGGAAATTGTGATAGAAATACCTAAAGTAGCCTACTACCCACTACTGAAACCATGTGTTAGTATTTTAGTTTAAGAAATAACTGATCTAACATATTTGTAATGATCAGATCATTTCATGTGAGTTGTTTATATTAATGTAACCTAAAGCCTGTTATACCCAAGGATATATAATGTAGAAAAGTCCAGTGATCCTTGTTAAATGTTTATCAATCAGTAGATATAATTGATTATTGATCGGTTACATTGTGACAATAAAATATGACTTTATTGATCTTAAAATGGAGAAAAGAGTCAATTATTTTTTTCACTCAGAGAAAGCTACTTTAAAGAAAGTGGTATCAGTAAATATCGGGTATCGGCAGATACTCAAAACCCAGTATCAGAATCGGTGCATCTCTAGTAAATACTTTGAGTACGATTAGAAAGGCAATGCAGTCTCAGAGTTAACTGATGATTACTTATGGATTTAAATTGTCACATTTGCCGTGTCTTGGATAATATACCAAACCTTGACTTGACGGCCAGGTGTTGAACTAAAGATGGGTGTATTTCATGATTAGTCCGTCCAGCGGATCATGTCACTCGTTGACAAGGTAGTATCATCATAAAACCCAAATGCCAGTCTATTCCAGGATAAGCCTGACATGACAGCCTGTCAACACGTCACTGGTGCACCGTGTCCTGCCACGAGGATGCTAATTTGTAACGATAGCCCATCTAAGCCTTATGTGTGTGTGTGTGGGGGATTTCCATAAAATAATGACAGGGCAGCGGGCTGACTTTAGGCTTTATCATGTCTACAGAGTTATTTCTTGGCACGAAAGAGCTTGTCTAATCATCTCATTTGTATTCTATTAAGGCAGGCCATTAGTCACCGATCTGTTTATCCCGTGTCAGCATGTGTCTCCGCTGGTCGCCCGGGAGACCGGACGGAGAGGCAGAAACGAACAAAAGGCGCGGATCAGCTGACCACACAGCTCCGACCGACCGGCCTGCGGGTCCCCAAGGTGCCCCCACGTCCGAGTGGTGCCAGTCCCCTGCACATTACGGGCACATGCTCTCAGTGCGGTGCTGTGGAGTCAGAGAAGGGCTGAACAATACACGACGCGGGGCAGATTGTGGGGGCGGGTAAAGGGGGACCCCTGAGATCGAGGTACCTTTTGTGGAGCCGCAATGCCTTTGTGTCTGTACAATGGAGGACATGCTACGTTTGGCACTCTACCAGACCAGCTTCGACAATGCTGAGGAGGAGCTGTGTAATATGTACTGATTTTTGTGGAGTTATTTCTCTACACAAACAAATTAATGTAAGCTCTCAGTCATCCAGGAGTTTTCTATGGTAGCAAAAGCTTTCAAATGTTGGAAAGGGTTCAGCGTATTGGACGTTTTGTCACTCATCCAAGAGACTTTTTCATCTCCTAGCACAACATTTTAACAGACTTTACTGTATTTGTAGTGATTATATGGTGCATAACTTATTTGTAGTGGAATTTTCAACTTACAAAGGAACACAGTGTTTTGCCTTTCTGCATTAACAGTATTAGCAATAACATTATGCAGAACTTTGAATACATTTGTGACATATTTCAAGTTCAGTATGTGAATTCAACTGCATAAAGGACCCCAGGATGAGCTAACGGGGATCCAAATAACAAACAATAAGCTTTATTTTGTCAAGCTTTTTTCTCCAAAGGTCCGCAGTTTGAGCCCCTCATTATTTGCTTTGGTACATAGGTTGTCAGTCATATTGGAAAGTCATAGGGCAATACATACTGTAAAGACAGCACCAAAATCAATTCCATGCAAACACAATAAGACGTCAATGAATGAGAGTGTTGAGTTAGGAAAGGCACCCGTCACAGATGCCATATACCTGTTCCTTACATGAGGCAAACGCAGCTTGGGAAGAAACAACAAAGGTCTATCTTTATGTTTGGCCAGTTAGTCTTGCATCTGTGTTGTTTGGTCTTCAATCTTAAGCGAGTGTTCTGTGCGAAACAAGCCGCCACATCTTCATTTATCCAGACAGAGAGGAACAAGACACAGCCAGAAGAGTGTAGAAATCACATCAGAAATGACTTTGAGCTTATCCATTTTCCCCATCATTGGGCCTAGTTCAAACATCCACAGTGTTCCGCCAGTCACTTTGATTTGTGCAGCACTTTTCATCGGCTGCTTAAGGATGCT
This sequence comes from Gobius niger, assembly GCF_951799975.1. Classification (NCBI taxonomy): domain Eukaryota; kingdom Metazoa; phylum Chordata; class Actinopteri; order Gobiiformes; family Gobiidae; genus Gobius; species Gobius niger. The sequence continues at coordinate 24,420,077 of NC_136868.1, read as the reverse complement.
CTTTCCCTTTCCTGGCTGTGTTAGAGAGAGCGATACAGACAGAGAGACAGAGAGAGAGAGAGAGAGAGAGGGTCATCAAAGTCAAGTGGCTGTGTCTGGTCTACCACACTGTTCTGCCTGAGTGCCCTCTCCACACGCACACACAGAAGCAAAGACACACAGTTTGACCTGCTGTCATAAAGATGTGCCCATTTCCACAAACAGGGCTGACCCAGAAGACAGGAACACAGCCGATCCGTCCCACCGTTGAAGGCAGACTGCAGCGCTCCCCTCAGCACCAGCTCTGCAAACCTGTCACTGGCGCGGCGGGCTGTCATGTGCCGAGGAGGTGCCACGCTGTTTGCTGTAGTTACTTCATAGGCGAGTTTGGGAGCTCGCTATTTAGACAAAGTTGCAAGGTTGCTGTTGAGCAATCTCTGCTTCTTTTGCATCCGAACCAATGTGAAAGGTAAAGGTTTATGGTAATTGTCCTGGAGAGGCTGTGTCCTGTTTGACTCATCCTTCAGTGTCACTAGTGTGGCCAGTCAGAGGAACAAATAGGGCCGGGCAATTAATCGAAATTTAATCGAAATCGCAATCTCTACTTTGGTCAATCTCAATAATCGTCACGGGACTTTAGAATCGACAGGTTTACAGCCGTTTCTTTGGCACAAACTGACCGAGACAATGGAAGACATTTGTGCGTTAAATGAGACTTGATGAAAGCATTTGTTTTCGTTTGAGCTGAGGTTTAATAAAATATCTAATTTCATGAATCAGCAAGATGTTTTTAATTAATTCTGAAAACAATAAATCAAATCGGAACTCGAGATTGATCAAAATGGGGAAAATAATCGTGATTGTTCTTTTTTTCCAAAATCGCCCAGCCCTAGAAACAAATAAGCCTTTGATGGGCAATTGTATTTGCACATGAGAATAGCACCTTTCCAAACAAAAGTCCTTCCATGTTATATTTTCCCAAAACAAAAAAAGAACATTTATACCAACAGTTATTGTTTGTCTTTGTTATGTAAGATATAATCCCGCTCTATCCCTGAGGCTGCCGAACAGCCTTGTAGACACTTTCATGTTATTCTTTATTTGCAGTGTGGCTGTTTGCTCTGAGCAAATATTATGGGATGTCCAGGGCCAGGCTGATGAATGCAATCTTCTGAATTCCTTTCTGAATTTCCTCTGTTCTTTGTTCTGGCTCAAGCCCCATGCTTCAAAGATCCTTTATTTAAGACAGGGAGGGAACTTTTTACTGGGCCATTTATATTTTAAAATATGAATAATTAAAGACATTTTCCATGGTAAAATATTCTAATCCCATGATAAGTTCAGAAGACTTGACTTTCTTTCTTTCTTTCTTTCTTTCTTTTCCCCCTCACCTAATGACGTCTGAAGACAGGCGGCCGATCAGGACTCGGAGACATGCACAATAGACTAAATCCTCCAGCTAGGTACTTCTGACCTCTGAATCTGTAGCTCAACATCTGATGTGCTGCACTGTGGTTGCAGACAATGTGCCCTGGCTTGCATTGAAGGAAAAGTCAAATGCAGTCGACCAATTTCAAGTGACCAACACAGATCAAAACTCTTCAGCAATCCGACGGAGCAAAACACACTGTATATCAAGCCTCATGTAGCCCATGGCAGACTAAGCACTTCTTACCTGTGTAGTTTTTGAGTCCATTTTGGCCATTTTACATCCCCCAGCAGTAGTTATAAAGGAAGGGGCCGAATTACAAGCTCAGTAACAGACACTCCACTGCTAAGAGCTTGTTAAAACGGCTCCTGGTGGGAGGGATCTGACACTTATTGGCACCATGCTCCATATATACCAGACTGCACCGGGTGGCTAACCACTCTGTAACTTCAGCTCATTTTCACAACACAGTCACAAAATCGTGCTCCTTTTGCCAATTACTCTAGAATGACAAGTAAGAGCTGGATACCACTGAAAGGTACAAGTGTGGGACATTTTCACTGGTGCTGAAGAATAACAATTGTTCGCCAAATTATTGTTATCACATTATTAGGTGACACAATATCCATTTTGCAATATAATGGAGGTCTTCCATCTGATGAAGATCTACACAGTTTTTTATAATGTTTATGAACTTTATCATGTGGTTTTAGATAATCCATGAGCAACACAGCACAACCACTGTAATTCCAGCATGATTTGAGCAAATTTAGCACAAAAAAAAATAGAAAACCAACCCTAAGTCCAACCTTCTGAATGTCAACAAAGCCTGTGACGTTTTGGCATAAAATAAAGTCCAAAGTTAACACATGTCCAAGTGGAACAATGGCCGCGCTCTATCCTGCTGTCACCTTTCTTTCCATTGTGGAGCCGGCCCTTCTCTGAATGGGACACCAGTCTGGCAGAACGGGCTTGAATGGAGAGAGCAGAGGCCCGTGGCAGTAACAATTCGATAAGGGTTGTGGGGGGTGCAATAAAACCAGTGCTAAAACATGCATACTTGGTCCAAAGTTCTAAACGACAAAGAATGATCAGCCCTTTGCATTTGCCCGCCGTGTGACACCTAAATACAGTGCTACGAATCTCTGCGCCTGTGCGTCCAGCTCATTGCATTAGGCGGTGATTTTTCTGAGCTGCCTTTTTTGGTTGAAAGGTTTGAAAAAAGAGGGAGCTGAGTCGGGGGGCAAAGCTCTCGATTTACCGATCGATCTACGTTCCCACCCTCACCTATGGTCATGAGATTTGGGTCATGACCGAAAGGACAAGATCGCGAATACAAGCGGCCGAAATGAGTTTCCTTCGCAGGGTGGCTGGGCGCACCCTCCGAGATCGGGTGAGGAGCTCAGTTACCCGGGAGGAGCTCGGAGTAGAGTCGCTGCTCCTCCACGTCGAAAGGAGCCAGCTGAGGTGGCTCGGGCATCTGTTCCGGATGCCTCCTGGTCGCCTCCCGCGGGAGGTGTTCCAGGCATGTCCTAGTGGGACAAGGCCTCGTGGAAGGCCCAGGACACGGTGGTGGGACTATGTCTCCGAGCTGGCCTGGTGTCACCTCGGGGTCCCCCCAGAACAGCTGGAGGAGGTGTGTGAGGATCGGGAAGTTTGGGCATCTCTGCTGAGACTGCTGCCCCCGCGACCCGGCCCCGGATAAAGCGGAAGAAAATGGATGGATGGATGGATGGAGGTTTGAAAAAAGGATGCAAAACAAGTGAAAAACGGTGTGCGTTTTGTCTGTGCATCATTACTACTACTGGAACTGTGGGACTAAGTGGAGGGCAGGGAATGAAACAGCTGATTTTCATTTCCCGACTACAGCATAATGACAACATGCCGACTACCTTTAAAGGTTTTTTCCATTAACTTAAGGCATCGTATAGCAAGAGCACTTACAGGTGGCACTTAAGACTGTAGAGGAAGGATCTTTTTTGCTGTGGCTATGTTGTGTACATCTTCAGAATGCACTTTATAGTATAACTATCACTATTCATCCTCTTAAGAAAACACAGACAAACCAATGACAGTGACAGACACCTTATCCACCAAAACCAAAGTCAATAGCCATTAAAAAGTCGACTACAATCCACAAAAATGATCAAACACTTGTTCGTACCCATGATCGATCTAAATTTGTTCTCCATTCAAAGAAAACAAGAGACCTCCCCAGTTTTTCAAACGAACAAGCTACCTTGTTACTGATCTTTCTAGCCTTTTGATGGCATTAATTGAAAGTAAAGTCATTTTTCTCATAAAACCACATGTAATTTCTGACTAATAGGACAGACATTGTGATCCCGCTCAGCCAGAGTGTTACCAAAACCTGTGGATCCTCTCTGCATCATTAATCATGCCCTGGTATTATTCAGACTATTACACTATTACATTCAACAGTAATTAAAGCCCATGATGAGGCACCTTTTCCTCCATAACCTTTCCCAGGGTGGCGCGGGATCACTAATGTGCCTGTGTCTCCATTATGTCCCCTGTGCGATTGTCTCCCCTGCTCCTGCGGTGACACACGGCTCTATCTGTATCCAGCGTGGCTATCAGTGCGACCATATGCCCGCGGCAGGAGACCCGGGCATCCTGGCACGCGGCCCACTCTGCAGCAGCAAATAAATAATGGGCCATTATGTTCAATCATATGCTGAGCTACAGGGCTTAAAGCTCGGAGCCGCAATAGGAGTGTGCCGTGTGGGCTCTATAGAGGCGCAGGCAGGGGAGAAGGATGTGTTGCTTTGGTGAACTGATAAAGGATTAGAACGGCCGGGGGATTAAAAGAAAATAGTTTATTTAAACAAGCCGCACAACAACAGAAGGGTTGTGTCAGGTTGAATCCCACAAAATCAAGTCAGAGGGAAACCAGCGTAGAAAGTGATCTGCCACCAGCTGCAACATTAATTCAGTTTCCAGCTTTATTTGTCCCAGTTCTATTCTTTGAACACTGTAACATAACAAAATGATGCGCAGTATAAGACTTTTTAACTGTATCTACGGTGGTGCGATTGGTTAAAGGATCTATATCATGCTATTTTAGCCATTCCAAAGTTAAGTATAGGCATGTATATGATATATTGTAGCTCTACCACTCATTTTTGTGATAAATATAAGTGTTTTCTGGAGGTATTTTTCAAACCCGGAAGACAAAACGCTTCGATTGAGTTAACTCCGCCCCCTCTCTCCGCACATACTTTACCGTAATATAAATAAACAACAATAAGTGAAGTTACTTCATGATGCAGTTATAAGGAGTTGACATCTGCAACACAGCTTCATAAATGGCTAACACACATGCTAATATGCTAACACACAAGCTAACCCGCGTTTGGATTGACTCACCCTCTGGTCCATCGCTGTTTACATTATGGGACTCACGTTGGTTATAAAAGTTAATCCACTTTGACTCAGGCGAAGGTTCCCCAAACATCCATCAGTGACAGTCACAGAAAAACAATATTTTGGTGATAGTCGCTGAATCCCGGAGAAAAAAAAACAGCTTCTGAGAGAGTGGCCTCTTCTTGAAAAAGGTTGAATAAACTCCCGTCCTCGTAGCCAAACACACTTCTTTTTCTCCGTCCGTGACATTATCGTTAGGTAAGAATAAAGAACAGGTGTGTCCAGAATAGGTTATAACGAGCTCCATCATCACAGCTGCAGCGCAAACATGACTGACCTGTTCAGACGCTCAGGGGATGTGTTTGTTTTGGCCTCAGCTGACCTGGAAGCACCTCGGGCACATCCTTTTTTTTTTTTTTTTCCTTCACTTTTTTTTTTCTCTTTGTTTCTCTCTTACAACAGAAATGATGAAAAAGCTGTTATACAAATTATAATCAGGCTGTAAGACATTACATTACAGACGTCGAGCACTTCCGTTCCGCTGTTACGACACAACTGAACAGGTCAGTCGTTCACCAGGAGAGGGCTGAGCAGCCTGAGAGCAGGATTCAGGAGGATTACTGAGAGCTGCGTGAATGAAGCCACAAACCATTCTGGGGGTGTTTTTGATAAGGAAATAGCATAACAACATGGCTAAAAGCTCTAAAAAGTCGATTTGGCATGATATAGGACCTTTAAAGCAAACATTAAAGGGATATTTCAGGATTTTTGACATAGGGCCTCGTTTCCTCGTCATCCTATTGTTAATTTTTGGAGATATTTTTGTTTTCAATTCATGCAGTCCTTATATTTGAAGAGTTTAGTGGTGCTAGGCAAGTGCTAGGCTAGTGCATGTCCATGGTAACTAGTAGCCTGCATTAAAAACCTCTTCAAAATCATTGGGTAGTCCTCCAAATGTTGCCATATCTAATGTGTAGAAAGCTCCTTTGTGAATTACACGTGTAGTAATGCTGGGTAAACAAACTACTGTGGATCCAGAAACCTAGCAGATCACTCCGCCGCTGCGTAGCTTACAACCAGGAAGCTGATGCTGCTCAAATATAAGTTATTTTGAATGCAAAATGGTTATGTTTAAAATACTTATTCAGTCAACACAGACATTTATATGGGTAGTCTGGTGTTATAAGTGATTTGCCTCAGTTCACTGTGCTTGGGTCAGACTGTTTTTAATGCAGGCTACAAGTTACCATAGACATGCGCTAGCCTAGCATTAGCCTAGCACCACGAAAATTTTAAAAAAAAGCTCAAGAAATCAACAACACTCTGAATAACAAGAAAATGAGGCCCTATGTCAAAAATCCTGAAATATCATTTTAACCTAATGATTGTGGTTCAAGCCTCCACTTACAGTATGTTTTGCAATGCAACATATGAGACTGCCATTGGGGCAATACAATTGCTATGCCCCAGTAACATGTTGATCATAATATGGTGCTACAAACAATGATTTGCTTGTATTTTGCATGATATACCAGTGGAACAATATTGCAGCCTTGTGCATATTGTGGCGACGTAAATTCCACCCTCCAACAAATAATCTCCACGCTCATTAGGATTACAAAGATGTAAATCTATGTTTATTTTCTGGACTCTGCTTTACTCTGAGTTGCGAAAGGCCCCGAGGTCATGTTGGATGAAAGTGTTTTTTTTTATTGGTGAGGTAGCAGGAAGAAATGCTTTGCTTTTGCCCGAAACAAAGGGTAATTGATGCTGCCGCTTACCTTGCATGTTGAAAACCAATCAATAGAGAAGACTGAACAACTCAAGGAGCATGCAATTGCCATCTGTCTAACACGGAGCGCATTGATGTGACTCTTTGAGCTGCAAATGAGCTGAAGTGACAGTGTAATGAAGGAGAGTGGAGGGGAAAGGAGAATTTAGGTGAAAACAAAGGCCGCTTTTGTGCCTTTCATACGCATGCCCATTCACTGTAGGTAGCAATTATTGTTTCATATCAGTAAAATATCATTTATTTGGTCTGGTTTGTTATGCAAATAGCCTAAAGAGTTTGGGCGGCGAAGTGTTTTATAATGTGCTAGGCTTGCGCAGCTCAGATATTAGAAGTGTGAGCGCTGACAGCGGAGATTGAGGAGGCGTTGTTCTCTTGAAGTGAGCGTAGGTGCCCATTGACTGTTACTGATATGCTACACCTGAAAGCACTATTTTTAGAAACAAACATTACATAACAGGGTTTCGACGCGAGGAGCATTAGGACGATTTAACAGCAGATTGACAGCCATTATGACAGGTGCCACATGGATTTGCACGACAAAGCAAAATGACGATGGTACAAAATGAGTTTGTTTTGGTCGGTTTGATAACAAAGCTGGAAAATGCTTGACTTAAGCACAAGTGATTTCAAATCTGCAAAAATACTGTAAGTGACTGGACGAAAGTTGAGTGAGTGCTTCAAAGTATTGGTGAATAATCAATATATTGGCCAATAGATGCACTTTTTAACTGCATTTTAGATATCAAATTCTGTATGGCAGAAAACCTTCTTCAGCTTAACCAAGCTGACCTTTTCCTCCTGGAATCCCTCGTTTGAGCAGTGAAGAATGTGTAGCTCTGTGTAGTGAAGCTATACAGTGCCTCTCGTTAGTATTCATACACCTTGAACTTTTGCACATTTTGTCATGTTTACAACCCTAAACATAAAGATTTCATTTTTATTTTTTTACTTAACGTTCACACACAAGTAACAGACAACTGTGAATTGAAAGCGAAATGATACATGATTCTGTTATTTTTCAAAAAATAGAAAAGTGAAAAGTGGGGCGTGCATAAGTATTCATACAGCATGAATGAATACTTTGTGGAACCCCCTTTTGCTCTAATAACAGCACAAATCTTTTGGGTTTGACTCTACAAGATTTGCACATGTAGAGACTGACATTTTAGCCCATTCATCTTTAAAAAACAACTCCAGCTCTGTCACATTAGAAGGAGAGCGTTTGTGAACAGCAGTTTTCAGACCTTTCCACAGATTTTCAATAGGATTTAGGTCAGGACTTTGACTGGGCCATTCTAACACATTAATATGTTTTTATTGAACCATTCCATTGTAGATTTATCTTTGTGTTTCGGGTCATTGTCCTGCTGAAGGTAAATCTCCGCCCCAGCCTCAGTTCTCTTGCTGACTCCAGCAGGTTTTCCTCCAAAATTTCTCTGTATTTGGCTCCATCCATCTTCCCAACTATTCTTAAAGTCTCCCCAGTCCCCGCTGAGGAAAAGCAGCCCCACATCATGATGCTCCCCCCCGTATATTTGACATTGGGGATGGTGCACTCAGGACGATGAGCAGTGTCAGATTTGCTCCATACATAACGTTTTGCATTTGGGCCAAAAAGTTACATTTTTCTCTCATCTGACCAAACCACATGGAGCTGTGTCCTCCATATGACTTCTAGCAAACCTCAAACGGGATTTCTTATGGCCTCCTTTCAATAATGGCTTTCTTCTTCCACTCGTCCATGAAGGCCAGATTTGTGAAGAATACGACTTATAGTTGTCCCATGTACAGTTTCCCCCAGCTCAGCAGCAGGACTTCACAGTTCCTCCAGAGTTATCATGGGGCACTTGGTTGCCTTTCTGACCAGTGTTCTCCTTGTTCGCTCTGATATTTTAGATGGGTGACTGTGTCTTGGTAAGTCTGCAGTGGTGCTTTACTCTTTCCATTTCCGAACAATGGATTGAACAGTTGCTCCGGGAGATGTTCAAATCTTGGGAAATCTTTGTATAACTTAAGGCTGCTTTAAACTTCTCCACAGCTTTATCCCCGACCTCTCTGGTGCTCCTTGACCTTCATTATGCTGTTCAGTGACCAACACACTCCGACCACCGCTCTGAGGGCCTGAAAGAACAGCTGTAATTATACTGAGAGTAGATTACACACAGGTGACCTCTATTTAACCGTTAGGCCAAGGTGTGAACATTCTGGAGTCATTAGGAATGTTTTAAAGGCAATTTAATGCACTCAGAAAATGCTGTATGAATACTTATGCACGTCCCACTTTTCACTTTTCTATTTTTTGAAAATTAACAGAATCATTTATCATTTTGCTTTCACTTCACAGTTGTCTGTTACTTGTGTGTGAACGTTCAGTAAAAAAATAAAAATAAAATCTTTATGTTTAGGGTTGTAAACATGACAAAATGTGCAAAAGTTCAAGGTGTATGAATACTAACGAGAGGCACTGTATTTGATCCACTTTACAATGTATAAAGCATAACAGTGTATTCAGCTGCTAATCATTTCTGTCTCCAGTCACCTTCGTTTTGTCCAGTCACTTCCGTTGTGACTTTCGTTAAGTTGTTGTGTTGTGACTTTCGTTAAGTTGTTGTGTTGTGGCGTTTGTATTTGTTTTAGAGTTTGCATTTGTTGTGGCGCTTGTATTTGTTGTGACCCCTCTCGGCCACCGTACTTATATCACCAGTTGTATCATCTACTGTAATGCCCTGCTTTCTGGTCTTCCCAAAAGAGGTGCCTCAGGTTTACAACTTTTACAAAATTCAGCAGCTCGTGTCCTGACGAAGACCAGGAGGCGGGACCACATTACACCGGTTTGAGAATCGCTGCATTGGCTCCCCGTGTGTTTCAGGATCGATTTTAAAGTTCTTTTAATGTTTTTTAAACGTCTTAATGGTCTTGTCCTTCTTATCTTTCAGAACTGCTTTTACCTTGCGAACCTTCACGGCCCCTTCGCTCCTCCGGCAGGGGTCTCCTAGTTATTCCTAAAGTCAACAAAAAGACTCAATATTACGGCCCTCGCCTCTGGAACGACCTGAGGAGGAGCTCAGGGCTGCAGAGAACGTTCATGTTTTTAAGAGCAGGCTCAAGACCCACCTTTTTAGCCTAGCCTTTAACTGACATCTATTTATTTAGTCCTAATATATAATATATATGGGTGGGTGTGCCAGGCGCATTGTTTTAAATGTTGTAATCTGTAGAGCTGTTAACTCCAGTCAAGAAGCTTCTAGATTTGGGTAAAGCTGAACTGGAAAAAATGTGCTCGGTTAAGGCGGGGGTTAAGAGGTTAAGATGAGAGCACTGGTTGAAGGATGGGTCAAATACATATTTTTCTTCAGTTACATTTATAAATACAAAAATAGAAATACTCCACTGCTCATTTATCTACTTAAACCTGTAACTACAACGACAAAAAAGTAGATATCTGGGAAATGATGAACACTGAACACTGTTAAAAAAGAAATATACACAGCACCCTTCATTGCTAAAATGCGAGAGGGTGTAGAGGAGGTGATTTCTGCCGACACCTTTCGAAGCACTGCCTGCATCTGCACTCATTTTAATTAAAACCATTATACAGATTTCAATATTAAAGAAGACACAAAGGTCATGTTGTCTGACCCACACATTTGGTATAGACTTTTATAAGATTCAAAATTCACACCGAAACGGAACATGACTCACAAGTGCTGCGGTGGACCAACAGGTTTCTCCTTAAGACAGGAAGAGGAGAGCGGACTGTGTGAAAATTCACAGCTAAGGCGCGAAGACTCAGAGACAAGGATATGGCTTCGCACTATTTAATAAGTTATTAATCCTGTCTCAGCAAACACTCTGCTTGAAGTGAGCTGGAGTGTGGACCATAGTAGTGCACCAGTCACATCTCTGTGGGGCACAAATTCCATCAAACAGAAGCGCGTAAATAGAGATGGGACATAGTAGCCTGCCTGTGTAATACGACACGTTATTCCTATTGTATAGAATTATGGAGTAAAATAGTGGTCCAGTCAGAGGAATGCATAGTATCAATGGCTTTTCCAGAGTATGAAGAATTATAACAGAACCGACCAAGTTCAAAATACAGTCAGATCACCTCAACAACTTCCTCAATGTTGAATGAAAGTATTATAAATTATTGACACTGTATAGCAGGTCAGCAGTCGTTTGCTTTAACCTTTGGCGGTGAAATGTGGCACCCAATCTGTACAAACAGTCTCTGTGACCACAACCAATCCAACTCACTCACCACCAGTGTTAATTTCGTCGACTAAAATATTTAGTCTTAATTTTAATCAAAGTGTTATTTTTGACGACTAAAACTAAATTCAAAGTTTCTCATGAGACTAAAACTATGACTAAAATATCCAGATATTTTTCATATGGATATATTGGATACTGGATCATACTGGATATATTTTCAGATATATCCAGATATTTTAGTCGACTAAAATAAGACTAAATAAAAATGAAAGGGAGAGACTAAAATCATCCAAACTTCTATTGACCGTCTGAAAGAGCCTCAGATCATGTAAATTCTCTGCCAAAGGATCAGCTCTGAGCTTTGTTCATGTGGGAGAAGCTCCATGAAGCAGAGGAACAAGATTAAATATGATTATAATGAATATTATCAATGCAAAGTCGACTAAATTAGTCTTAATTTCAGTCGATTAAATTGACATGCAATTTTAGTCGACTAAAACTAGACTAAAATTGAAAAGTTTGTTTTGACTAAATCTTGACTAAAATTAAATTGCATTTTAGTCAAAAGACTAAGACTAAAACTAAAATAAAACATGTTGTCAAAATTAACACTGACAAGCAAGGAAGGTGAAGCGTTTCAGCAACCTTACAATGAAGGTGACACGGTTAGTGAAAGCGAGAAATGAAAATGAATTCCTTCAATTGACCAGTAGAGAACATGAGAATTCAACTCCAAACCTAAACTGAGGGGTAGAAAATTAATAACTAGTTTGCAACCTTGTAGTCTTTCCTGCTTGCATGAAATAATGATGCTTGTTGTTGTTGTTGTTGTTGTTGTTGTTGACAGAGTATAACTAAGGAGATGCAACAGAACAACCTTATTACGTAGCCTCAAAAGACCTCCCAAAATAGCTTTTTGCCGTCACTGCAGAGTAGAGTCAGGCTGGGAGCAGGACCACATGGGAACAGCAGCTGAAAAATGACCTCACATGTGCAAAGGGCACGGGGGCTGGACCACAGAACATGGGATCCCCCAACCAACAACCACATTGTGACCAACAGATAGTTAGATAGAAAACTTTAAAATGACTGAGTTAAGGCATTCTTTGCGGAGGGAAAGTTCTGAGCTACAAGAAATTACAATAAAATTAAATATCACAACTTCAAAATCTATTTAAGAACAAAATCAGTTTATCATTTAAGGGCATTGGGAAACGACGCACAGCATTATGTTACTCCACAGTGGTCTAAGAGTACCCGCCAGCCAAACTACACACTTTTCCTATTCTATATAAGGATCCAGTGTTATCTCCGCGAGTTACAAGCGGACTGACAGGCGGATTAACCAATCCATATTAAAACATCCATGGCAGCTTAGTTTACATGAATATGAAAATATGAAAACGGCCTAAATTCACAGAAGTCAGAGAAGCAGCGTGAACGTCTGTCAGATTAACAGGCGATGTTCTAGTCGCTGTTGATCAAATGTGAAGGGGGTTATATATTTGTTTCAGAAGGATGTTTGAGAGTCTTTACCACCATCATTCCGGTACCACAGAAGTCACCACCCTCCTGCTTTAATGACCACCCCCCAGTAGCACTCACTCCAATTCTTATGAAGTGCTCCAATCGGTTCGTCATGGACCACATCAAGTCTGTTCTCCATCCCACCCTGGACCCATACCAGTTTGCTTATCGGTCCAATCGCTCAACTGAAGATGCCATCTCCACTGCGCTTCATATAGCCCTCACTCACCTGGAAACAAAGGACTCCTACGTTAGAATGCTGTTTTTAGACTTAGCATTCAACACTATAATCCCAAAGCAGCGAATACACAAACTGCTCCACCTGGGGATAAACACATCACTGTGCAACTGGCTGCTGGACTTTCTGACAGGGAGACCACAGGCTGTACGCGTCAGTCCTCCAGAACCATCACACTGAACACAGGGGCTCCCCAAGGCTGTGTGCTGAGCCCCCTCCTGTTCACTCTGCTGACCCATGACTGCACTCCAATGTACGACTCAAACCTCTTCATCAAGTCTCATCAGCAACAGAGACGAGTCAAACTACAGGAGTGAGGTGAGCAGTCTGGCCATGTGGTGCACCGTCTCACCCGCAAAAAGCCGTCAGAATCACGAGGGGCCCTCCGCATCCATCACAGTCTCTTCAAGGGAATGCCTTCAGGAGGAGGAGACTGCGGAATCCACAGGTCAGTTCAGGTCAACTGAAGAACAGTTTTGTCCACCAGGCTGCCAGGAAGCTGAACGCCGTCCCTTTCCAGCCCTCCCTGTGCTCCCAACCCCCACTTCCCACCCCCCGAGAACAATCATTTAAATTCATAGACAAATGAATCGACTTATAAAAGATCTTTGGATTTAGTGACCTGTCTGTGTTTGTATTGCCACCAAATCTGTGGGAGTGGCTGAGTTTAGTTTGCCTTCAGAAATATCTTTCAGAATTGATCCAAGGAAGGAAACAGCTGAACTGGGAACAAGTGATGGTTATGGGGAATGTAAGCTGGCTGGGGCCGTCATAGTTTTGAGATCCATCCATCCATCCATCCATCCATCCATTTTCTTCTGCTTTATCCGGGGCCGGGTCGCGGGGGCAGCAGTCTCAGCAGAGATGCCCAAACTTCCCGATCCACACACACACACACAGTAGTTTTGAGAATGCAAGGAAAAGCTGGAGTGGCATTATATATTTGTCATGTTACTGCTTCTGGCTGTGTGTGTTGACGTCTCTATTCGGACACATACATGGCGTTATTCAGAGAATCCTGGACATGGGAGAAGAGCCGCCTGGGGACCGGAGGGATCCCACTTTCTCCCAGTTCAACTCAGTGTCTGTCACGTTGATAACCTGTCGGCTGATGAATATAGAAAGCCCATGTTTAAAAGATGAGCTGGAGAAGCACGGTGTGGTATGCAGTCCCCAAGTGCAAGCGCTTGCCATAGCCCATCTGCATATCCATCGCTAATAAATGTATGCAAGGCTTCCCTGAGGAGATTATTTGTTCATAATTTGTAGCACACACAGGCACGCCGTACAAAGTCACAAATTACAAGGTGTCGCGTAAATACCAGCATCTAAAACAGGATCGGGGGATGTTTAACCTTTCGCATTCCACCGGGATGACAGATAGGGCACAGCGGGTATGCTCCTGGGAAAAAAGACAGGAATAGTTTGGAAAGATAATTCAGTTCAAACTGATATGTTGTGTGATATAGGGTTATATGATGGGTATTCCAACAAGTGGCCAGCGGATCATTTGATATGTCACTGATTATAACAACCTTTCTCACGTAATGTCACCACCACAGAGCTCCTCAAGCACCATAGTTAGCGTCAGGCATATTAGTGATAGAAAGGCAACAAGGTGAATATCATTTCATTGAGTCTATTTTGACAAGAGACTCAAAAAAGTAAAATTTAAAAAACAATATTTGAATTGAATGAATGAACTTTAAGTTTATGTGTTCATTCACATGTCTAATAACAGAAAGTACCTAACATCCAAGGTGCTTTCCACATTCAATGAGACAATAGAGACAACACAGAGATAACAGTCTAACTGCAGCAGACTGCTGACAGGACGTTTGCTGAAGAAGAGTCCCTCCACTTTTGCCCCAGTTTGCAACATGCAACAAATCACACCAACAGTAATGCCACTGTGTAAGAATTAGGCGACTCTAAAAAAAGGGGGTCAGGCTTTCAATGTGTTGTGGGGGCTTGCTGGTCCGCCTGAGAGAGTGAAAAGCAACAGGTCAAAATGCCAAGCCCAGTACTATGACCCCTGTCAAAACTGCATTTACAACTTATATACTTTGCTCTTTGAAGTGTGATCGTGCATGAACTTTTATAGCTGACGGATTTTTTCATAAAATAAAAGAGGTTTGCTATGGCCCCCACAACCTACAGTCATTCATAGCAAAAGGGTTGGACGAGGTTTCGATTCATGTTTAATACTACAGGACAACAAAAGCTGCGAGATTAGCTGGTGTTAAAGTAAAATCAATAAAAATAAATCCAGAAGAGGTATTTTTTAATTATATTTCCCACAGAAAAATGCAATCCCTGAGATTTTCTAATTGCGATCATTAAAATGGCCATTATGACTCAGTGCGGTTGTGTCAAGTATGTTGTTGTTGCAGCCTATAGTTGCATTGTAGAATTTGACGGTCTTATAGTCTCAGATGGAGGGCAGAGTCTAACGTAACTCCAAAGACCACACAAATCTATAAACAGAAAATCTACTCCCGTGTGACCTGGTTATTAGGCTAGTAGTTGGGGTTAGGTCTTTGGACTTAACGTTTGGACACCATTATGAGTAAACGCAACCTATTGGCAACTATGCGTTTTAGGTAGCAAACAATAAGGTCAACAGAATTAAGATAAAGCCAGAACACACAACTGATTACTTTTTCATTTAATCAGTCAGTCAGTCAATCTGAAAATCAAGACACATTCTGGAGCAACAAGCAGAAGAGATTGAAAGACATTGTAATTGCCAATCTAGCCTGTTTTTACCACAACCTTGTACTTGCTTCATTTCGTATAAGGGTCTGGACTTTCTCAATCGAGCTCCGTTATCAGGTGGGAGAGGTGAACTCCTTTGAAACGATTGGATCTGATTTTCGCTAGCGTTTGGTCGCGGCGTAATGCGCCCGAGTGAGTGAAGCGAGCCATCATGACTCTTGGGGGCATTCCTTGCACATTCCAAGGCTTCAATTTTAATTTCTGGATGTTTGGGACAAGGCCTCGTGGAAGACCCAGGACATGCTGGTGGGACTATATCTCCGAGCTGGCCTGGTGTCGCCTCGGGGTCCCCCCAGAACAGCTGGAGGAGGTAAGGAGTGGAAGAAAATGGATGGATGGATATTTGGGAGTCGAGCCAGGACGGATTGAAACTACAACCCGCAAATCGGCGCAAATGCTTGACGTCCCCAACAACACCCGCCCCCCACTTGCTGAACGGTAGGTAGAACGTCAACCGATATAACGCAGTCACTGAGATCAATCCCAGACGTACATGTAGGGAAATTATAATTGACCGGAGTCCACGGATGGCTAAAGCCAGGCTATTGCCAATCCAAAGTTGGTGCATGTTTCAGTCTCTGCCCTGGCATACCAAGGACCCTTACACTTCTGTCCTTGATCACATTTCTTTGGGAACGACCCTAAATGACCTGCTGAGTCAACTATGCCAACCCTATGCAACGTAAACATGCAGGGGCTTAAACGTGATAGCAGTAGGATGTCTCCAGAATGGTTCCAAAGTGCAAGCAAACACCGAGCTTAGAACGCTCATTGTGTCAACAGCGGCTTTGTTTTACACCGACACACTCCGGTAAGCCAATCCAGCAGCTCATTAGGCGCGTACTTACCATGAAAAGGCCAATGTGACCAGCGAACAGCCCACCACCTCCTCTCTGCACGTTAATATCACTGTGCTTCTGTCACAACCTCCCACTGGACTCTCCAACACCGGCGTACAAGTGCTGCTTTCATCAAAACACTCGCCTTTATTAGTCTTATACTGGGGGAGAGGCGCTACAGAGTCAGTCATTACGCGCACCATTAAAACCCAGCAGTGGGCCAATCGAGCACCTCCGAGAGGGCCGGAGCAGACAGCAGGAGGAGAGAGACGGGAGAGGACAAGTTGAAGGAAGATTTAGGAGACTGAAGCAGATGGATGCAATGTGTGGAACAGTTGGTAAAGGCATAGTTACGGCAGCAAATTATGTTTATGTTGATGTGTTAAAGAAGGATGCGTCTGTGCAATGTGCCAACACTACTCGTGGGACGCCACAGGACAATTGTTAAGCCAGATGCCATCCCTGGCGCAGTCAGTCGCGCATGTTATATTGGAGAGGTCAGCGTAGGTGAGGTGCCTTGCCCTTGGACACTGTCACAGAGACACAACTCAATATAATGTGTGTGTGAAGAATTCACCCAGTACTCCATATCGCTACTTTATTCAAATGACCATGATCATATGTACCGGTGAGTGGATTGGCCAAAACGTGAACAGCCTGACAGTAGGTGCCAGGGCTGTGACAAAATATCGGATCAGACTTGGATTGCTGGAATTTGTGCTGCAATACCAAGCATCGATACTTTACCAAATATCGCAAAACTTTCAATACTTGTGTTAGGAGGCATTTGTTATCATACACTCCTTTGTTTTCCAGCAACAGTTACAGTTACACAGCACTTTGTTACATTTTGTGTTAATGAACATTTCAATCTAAGCACTTCAGTAAATGTCAAATGGCATTTGGTTTATAAACTGCGGACACATGACCTTTTACACATTTTAAGGTAAATATATCACTTACTGTATCGCAATACGTATCGGATCGGCCCCTGGGTATCGTGATATGTATCAGATCGTGACAAAAGTTGATCGTCCCCGACTACGGTGCACACATTTTAATGCTAAAGTGGTCACTGCTGATTTAAGACCATGGGAAATATAAAGTAGCTGTACCAACATTAGAGTTTATTAACCCACGTGCCAATACTTGTCAGGCAGTGGTTCTTAACTAGTGGTAACTTTGGGATGAATAGTTAATAAAGCGCTTTACTACCTTCATTAGACACTCAAAGCACTTTACATCAAGGAATCCACTCACCCATTCACACTCTCATTCATACACCAGTGTCAGACACTGGAGGCAAGGTGGGTGATGTGTCTTGCCTAAGGACACAACAACAGTGTGCACCTGTGCTGGATTTCGAACCGTCGATCCTCCGCTCACAAGACGACGCTTTATTATCTGCACCACTGTCGCCCCAGTCCCCACCGCAAACCCAAGTCGCAACCCAAATAACATGGTTTCAACTCATGATGAAAATATCTCTGTCACAAACGATGTAATTGTAGTTTAATATTAAAATACAGTGTTTCCAGTCATGTTGATTCAAGCAGAAGGCTAACCTATAAAACAAGTGGTTCAACAACTACTTGACCCGTCAGTTGACAACCAATGCAATCGGCTAACGATGCATCAACTGTACCTTTCCCAATAGAAGTTCAGCTGTTGAATTTCACATCAAAAATACATCCAATGGTAATAGAAATAACCCAACTTTTATAAAATATGTTGCGTGAACTGGACCAGAGGTAAAGAGCTCCTTTGTCTAAGGTGTTGAGGGTCAAAAAGCCTTGAGCGTATAGAGCTGGAGGTACAATTCAAGCCGCAGGAACACCATGTTTTTGACCCTATGAAACATTAGAGTAGCACTGCACGATGAAGGGCTCGCTCACAGTGCACATGGCCACACATAACCTGCCTCAGTGTTGTACAATCAGTTCTAACTCACTGATTTATGGTTACATCTCTCCTCTCACAAACCCATTTCACTGTAAACCTGTCCTAAGCCAAGCAAAAACAATAGAGAGTAAAAGGAGCAGCGCTTCACAGACTGGAAACCACAAAAAACGGGAGAAAAGGAGCATTTCAGAAGAAGTGGCCCAGCATCAGGGAAAGCAGCGTGTTTGTGTTCCAAAACAGGGAGGTGTTTGGAGAAGATCTAGAGCACTGATGCTGTGACAGTCAGGAGCAAGCGCCACAGCAGAGGGACACATGGCCACTGAGCACCTGTGAGCTATAAATATCATTCATATTGGCTCCAAATGAATGGTCCTTGCAGCAGGGTGTAACAAAGGCAGGAGTAGACTGTTTGCACACACCTAAATACCATCATTTAAACACTTTGAACAACACTGCACAAATAAACCACTGTTTGCAGTAGAGGGGAATGATGAACAAAATAGTAATAACTGTTCACTATGCGTATTTCACATGCTCCAACAGACACACATTTGGAATAATGACTGCTACATTATATGGATTTTATCTCAGTGTCATCAACATTACCTTCATGTTTTCTGGTAAGTTTCACGCAAGTTAAACAAAATCCAAACGTGTGTTGGCAATATCCTGAGGCTATTTATTTCTATGCTGCTGCGTAATTACAATTTAAATTGCTGCGTAAAGTAGCTATTAAGTAACCACCAACTCCCCCCCCCGTCACTTCACTTGCCCATGTGCACCAGCTGAGCAGTCAAGTGGTTTCCCCTGTCTGCCCGTCTGCACCTACCTTCCACTGCGCACGCCGTAGTGGTCACCCAAAGGAGCAGGATAGCAGTCCTCGTGGTCCTCACGGGCACAGACATTCCCCTCCAGATGTCCCCCATCCTGACCCGGGCTGTCAGTCACGGGGGGGGAGAAAAAAAAATTAAAAAAAATCCCTCAGAATCTCGTGATATTCCTCCCGTCTGACAGTCACATCTCAGCGCGCACAGGCGGAGACGCACGCGGGGCACACAGTCGGTTTAGCGCGCGGACCGGGATGGGACTGAAGCCGGCGGATCGTCGCTCCCTCGCCCCCCTCTGATTCTTTACACCTCGCGGGCCAATCGGAGGAGAGAACGGCGGATCGTAAACCAATCACCCGTGCTTTCCACCTGACCCAAGCCGAATGCCCAATGGACCGCCATCCTCCACCCGCCCTCTGTGCGCAGCGCGCATCGCCACAGTGACACCCAGCGGCCCACATGAGAACAGACCAGGCTCAGGTTCAGGCGCACAGTTCTAAAGCTCCAAAAACAATGAGAAGAATTTGAGAAGTTTTCTAGTGTAGAGTAAAGTAACTACTGAAATAATCAATCAGACTCATTATTATGAAAGTGTTGTAATGTAAAGTGAACTGCGACGGCACAGTGTTGTTGTGGTTTCCCCTTACCCGACACCAAGTCCTGGTTTAGAAAAGTGCCTGTGTTTGACTCTCTGAGAAATTTGAATATTCATCTCAGCGGGACATTTCGGATTCGATTTATTTAGATTTGTGCTCAAACACAGAAATAATTATCTTGCTTTTTTTTAACAGAGCTTGATATTAACACAAGCCTAGTGCTGGTAGATTCTGCATTTGGATTTAAAGATCAATCTGCCTACACTTTATTGGCCGGTTTCTGCTTTTTCTCCTTCCATGTTAAATAACAGTTTCAAAGACAAGACAAAAGGTACAAACCACGTCAATTCTGTTTTTCATAAGACCAAAAAGGACACGAATGAGAAGTTGCCTGCTTTCTGGCATAAGACACAACACCTGTCAAAAGTTTGAAACACCTTTTTTTTTTGTAGTGGCTTCTATTTACATAGTGTGATTCTCATTGAAGGCTTTAAACTATGAATGAACACATGGGACTACGTAGGAAATCAAAAAAAGGTGAAATAACTATTCTATTTTCCAACAGTCCTGTGAAGTAAAACCATTTGCATTGTGAAGCACATTGAGGAAATGTCAAAAGCGCGCAACGTAGTCATCAAAACAAAAAGGCTGCTATTTTGAAGAATCTGTTTTGACTTTTTTTCTTGTGTTTAAAACATAATTACAGGAATACCTTCACTGAGAATCTACAATGTAAACCGTCTTGAAATGAAAGAAAAAACATACATAACAAAAGCGCTTCCAAACTTTTGGTAGGTTTTCTAGAAAATAGAAGAACACACTTTCCTATCCTCATGGAGATGATTTAAGACAAGAGGTTGTCTGGAGGCAGAGCTAGCGTTTGCTAAAGCCACAGCTGTGATTGGAGAGTAGAATGAAACAGAAAATCGCAATTTGGTCAAAACATGTATGTTCAGGAGGCTGACATGATACATATATACAAATAATACCTCAAAAGCCAAGGAGATTATTACATGGATTCTGGACAATTTAATGAGTTAAAGAAGGCAGTGAAACACCGGAACTGGGTCAAAATGAAAGCCAACATTTGATGCATGATGGCTCATTACTGCCATTTTGCCTTCCTGTAGGAGTTGGTTGTAGAAATGATTCAGACCATTACAATCGGCACATCAATTGCTTTGAGGGAGAAACAATTAAAAACAACACAAGCAGAGCACAAACCAATTGTCAAACCCCTGGTGGTTTTTTGTTATCTCCATTGTTAAAGCTTCGGCAGCAGTGCAGCGAGGACATTCTCTTCATGGATAAACCAGTCATTAGGGATTAAACCCGATGGTCACTTTGATAATAAACAAACAGTGAAGGCGGAACTAGAAGTCAATAAATCTTCTCCTGTGTCTAGACAGGGCTTTAGACTGTGGATGCCTTTTTATCCTCTTTTTACTTGTACGTCTTTGTTTTTTTTTAGAGGCAAATTTAAGTCTCAACCAGCCAACGTCATTCAGGTGGACTTACAAAAATGTTGGTCACACACAATAATACATTAAAGTGGCCTTGACAATTAAAAAACAAGATATATAGAACTTGTATCACACTTTACGCCAGTGAACAGTGAGTTTTATTTGTGGAATCTGAATTTATCAATCAGCATGAGGGGGAAAAAAACAAACAAAAAAAACCTCTTTCATTAATTTCCAACCCCCCAGACTGATGCGGGATTGTCATTTTGACGCTCAGCAGGACGAAGGAGGTGGTGCCTGTCAAAAGCATCCCCCATGTTTATTTATAATGCAGTGCGGCTCACGTCCCACAAGAAGGCAACAAAAAAAAAAAAAGAAAAAGGGGGGGATTATTCCAAAGTTATTTTTATGCATAAACTTTTGTTGAGTTTTTAACTGTCATTCAAAAGCGCCTTGTCAGTTCGCGCCCGAGCCACGCGTAAAGGCTTGAACATGGCACGGGTAAAGCACACAGGAGAGGAGCGGCGGCACCGGGCGAAACTATAACCCACTTCTACAATCAGACAGACAGTTTAATGAAATGTGAGAGAAAATACACAGATGAGTGAAAATGAGGGGGTGGGTGGAGGGAAAGGGGGGGACAAAGTAAACAGTCCCAGTTTGTGCGAGGATCTGGCTGCCTGTTTGGCAGAATCCAAAAGAATGACAGCTTGTTTAAAAGGCATGCTGTAAATGGGAATGGCGGTGGAGAATCCAAGATACTGTGCTCGTCTGGTTGTCGACTGTATTGTCTTGATGTAACCCACATTTCTAAGCTCTCATTTCCAAAGTATTTGCACTTCACACACGTTATTAATTGCTCAGATACGGGTAGCTCAAATAGGCCACAATCTTACGCCATTTTTTTTTTAACTTCATCAGCGACTTAAACTGAATACGCGGAATCCTTGCATATTCATGGCAGAATGGTGTCGTCGAAACTTAAAAGTGCAAGTGCATGTTGCGAGCACTTTTAGACAAGGCCGTGGGAACCCAGGGTGCTGAGGGCGCTGCAGCACCCCCTGGTGGATAGCTTGTGAACTGCAGGCAATATTGACCCCTTAACTCCCACCTGAACCGAGCACATTTTCTCCAGCTTTGCCCCCAGTCCAAAAGCTTCTGGGAAAAAGGTGTGAAAATAGCAACAAAACTGAGACGAAAACAATGATGGAAATGTGAAAAATGTGCCAAAAAATTTACAAAAATGGACAAAAATTTGACAAAAAAGTGAGAAAAATGTTACGAAAAATTGCGAAAAAATGGCAGAAAAAATGATAAGAATTTGGCATCAAAAAGTGCAAATAATTTGACAGAAAAATGACAAAAAAAATTGACAAAAATGAGATGACTGCCTAACAAAAAAAGTGATGAAAAACAATCTGATGTGAGGAAAAAGATCCATTTAGTTTTGTAGGTCTTTCAAATGAGGTGTTACACTGGCTTACAGGATTTGGGTAAAGCTGAACTGGAGAAAATGCTCTCGGTTCAGGCGGGAGTTAAGGTTAATAAATAGGATTTATGCACAGAAAAAGTATTTTGGGGGGTAAATTTTGTCCCTCAGCGCCCCCTAACTGAAATATCTTCCCACGGCTCTGCTTTTAGATTACCACAGACAGAGCTTGTGCTTAAACATGAAAACCTCAAGAGTCTCCATAAAAGCTAAGATCACTTTTCAGAGCTGATAAACTCTGCATCTAAGTCGGCCGTCCTATAGAAAGTGAGCTGCTTAATTTTTTTCATTCACGTGATTTTGTTTCAACCACTGACAAATCCTAAATGTTGGTGGAAAGGATTATTCTTAGCTTTTTTGCAAGACAATACACTCAAGCAATCACTGTGTATATAAAATAAATACTAAAGGATTCAGGATTGTGTGCGAGTCTCTGCCTTCATTACAGTAAAATAATGTACTGTGCTTGTATACAGGTGCTTTAACAGATGCATGAACTAAACATAGAAATGTCCTTTTACTTCGTATCTTGCTCTCACGACGTAGTACATTTTAGGATTGAGGTTATTCCCCCCCCTCCCCCATTATTTCATATACACATCCTATTCATTGTATGCCAACAAACACCGGACGCCATAACATCGACATCAACGATTATGGGGATTTCATTGTCAGTAGATTCAATATTATACTGTACATTCATGGCTCAGTATGGTGCCAGTCACTTAGCTACACAAACACATTTACATCTTACGCATGTACAAAAGTGAAGTTTGGAAAAGGACAGGGCAGGATCTTTTTTTTTTTTTTTTTTTCTTACGGTTGCCAGGTGAAAATGGATGAACAAATGCAATCTTCTCAACATTATTGTCATCATATTTCTTGCAAGACACCTCAAGAAACTATTATTAATGAGCAAAATAAAAAATATTGTCTATTTCCCATCATGGCCAAAGGACAAAACAAAAAAAAATCCTCTTTTTTTTTGGCAAAGTTTCATCCCAAAGTGTCTGCTTCCAAGCACATTGTCTTTCTCATTCATGCTTGAGTCCTACTTCCGGAAGTAGAAGTGTCCAGTTAGGGGTTTCAGCTGTCAATCATCGCTGGAGAAGAGGGACAGCCAATGGGAAGAGGAGTAAGATGCTACAGAGGCGGGACAGAGGAGGAGCAGCGCCCCTCACCCGGTTGTTGTCCGGCGGGGAGGCAAACAAACCCGGTCTGCTCCGCGTGCACATGCCACTGATGCACATGCCACTTCCTGATCCGCTGATGTCCTCACCTGATGATGAGAAGACAGACATTACTTATTTTGATCAATAAACAATAAATGATGGGCAACTTTGTAGATGAGATTTGGTTGAGTTCTGTTTAGCCAACCACAGGTGCTGAGTGTGAGCACGTGAAGTGGGATTGACCATTGTGAGGTGTGGCTCAGTGTATAGGGAGTTTATAAGTAGTTAAACGACTTTGCCATTGCATGGTACCCATGGTAATTCAAAATTACCATGGCAATTTAAAATTATATTCTACATTTTCTGGATCGAAGAATAAAAAGGAAAAGCAGCGTTCGATCCAAACCTATGGAGACAGTTAGCAAGCCGGCTTCTCCAGGAAACTTGTCAGCGTCCGTTAAGCCTGTGACAGATCACATGACCTATTTGTAATTAATTAAAGTGCTTGCATAGATAAGATAAGATAGTCTTTATAGCTGTGTTACATTGCTCTATTGTCCTGATGAACAAAACAAAATGAAAAATAAAGAGAGTTAAAAAAATATTCTAAAAATCAGAATCTTTTTCTTTTATTTGCTGATCTGCCTGATATTCTGAAGATCAGCTGGTATTCAGCTTCGTCTTTTGATCCAGTTAACACTTTCAGCATTTCATCCTTTTAAAAATATTCTATCTTTTATAGAGAAAGAAGTCTTCAAATTGACTTTGCATAATGTTCAAATAAAGCTAGAGCATACCAACAAAGTCCTTTCATAGTCATTAAATACGCACCAATATCAGGAACAAGACACATGACTGAAATGCATGTATAGCACATCTAGTGACAAGGTAAATGTCAAGTTAAAGTGCATTTATTGTCATTATACATTATTGTTCAACAGAATTGCGTAGATGGAGGTTTAGAACAAGCAAACCCCACCCCAGCCAAATCTATTTGTAATGAATGTATAATAGCATCTATAAAAATGGCATGTATGAAAAGTCAGTTGGAAGTTGAGAAAGACTTAATTAAACTCCTTTTGCACACATGACTCAATGCTTTTAGTACAAGCACATGTGACTAATTCAGCTAGTTATCATGCATGCTTTTATTCATCTTATTTTTTTTTACATTGTTGCATTAGGGTATCGAGCATTGTTTTGTTTTGTTCTTTGTGAGAGAACTCACTTGCATCCTGGAAGTCCACGTCATTGCCCTCCAGTGCGTTCTTCAGCCGATTGCTCATGATTTTGAGCTGCATGATCTGCTGTCTGATGGTCATGTCTGGCTTTGTGATGTCCAGCTCTACCTCTGGGTTGTTGATCTGACTGGCTAGACCATCACCCATCACCTCCGGGAGATACCTGAGAGAGCCAGAATGGAAATGTATTAAATGCACAGCACGTAAGTATTTTCTGCCTGCTGCTTTTGGGCTCCAAGGTCACACTCTTTAATTGCTCTTGCTGCGTTGATGCAGAAAACAAATGCGATTCTGTATTCTAAGTGTTTGGAGATATCCTTCCCTTATGCTTTTACTATGAACTTTTAAACTTCATTTAAACAGGAAATGTACAGTGACAAAAATCTGTCTGCCTGTTATGCAAACCCACCCACTGATGATTGGAATAATTACATTTCCTGCCGTACTGATGTTTCTCCACTCAGTTAATATTGCAATAACCATAATGTTGTGACATAACTGTATGCACCCTGACTTTGCTCCGCATATTCATCATCAAAAGTGCAGTTTCTGTTTCAATATTAATGACTGAGCACATCCAGACAGTGGCACTGCTGAGCCACATCTGAGACCATCCATCACGGTAAGCGCCTGCCACACGTTTTTATATTTGCTTAATCTGCCCCTCTATTCGTCTGTATGTCACGGTCGCGCTCCAATCCTTCACAGACACACACAGACACACTGGCATCTATATTTCACGCCTTTAACGATTACTTAGAGCGGGGCCGCCCTGCGCACCGCTGTGGGCTCCACTCAATATAAATCAGACGCCCATAAGTTGAGCATTTCAAAGCATAAGGGGAGTGTGAACTGGCGTGAAATAACATGTAGACATATCAACGTGGCATTAAATTGTTCTCCAATCCATTATACAAGGTTTTGAGAATGCAAGAGTGGAGCAGCCTATCAAGATGTGCTGTGTATGGAAACTATACACTGCCTGAACTGCAATTTGCTTAAGAATCTGGTATAGACAAAATCATAATAAAATAAATGCTTTCTTTGGTGATTTTGAGGACCCTCTTGAAAATGAGATGGTGCATCTCAAGGGGTTATCCTCTCAATGGAATACATTTTCTTTCAAATGTGACGTCAGCTATCTAACGGTCGTATGGTAATAGTATAGGTTTAGCATGGCAACTACAAAGTTGAGTGACATAGTCATTTTGTTAATTACACGGCAACAGGACACATACCTGTCATGCTACTTTATTTCATGGTAATAATATTGATGACCCAAACTCGAACACTAACCCAGTACAAAACAACAGGGGTAACAACACTTTATTACAAGGTTACATGAAGTCATGCATGAAATAATGCATGATTTCATGATGTATTCATGCATGACGATATCATGACTCATCATGAGTTAACATGACTTCATGTTCTTTCATAGATGACTTCATGCATGAATTAATTAAGTAACTACTGTAAGGAATTCATTTAGATTTTTTAACAAAAACATGAACTAATCACAATCATGAGGTTTATGCATGAACATCATGATTCATCATGATTTTTAGCAAATTAGTTTGGAGGTTTTACCTTAATACAACATTTACTGCTATAATTAACTCATCATTAGCTAATCCTTAGTTCATTCATAAATTCATGATGATTCTATATCATCATCTATATGTTGATCCTGTACTAAAGTGATGCACTTTTATGCTTTGGACAAAATCAAGGTGTTTATTGGACAAACCAAACAGAAACATCAAAGACATTATAATGTGTAACTGTCCACAATGCATTAGGGGTTTGAATTATGTGTGTTTTGATGTGGGTTTTTGTAAGGCCTATGCCGACATGTACCACCGCTATTTTTAAAATATGTCTTGATTATAATACTATTTTGTATTAATGTAAATGTGTGAAATTTAAGTAAGTAAGTAAAGAAATGGACCATAAAACATTAACTTAATTCAAACCCATTATTTCATGCATCATTTCATGTTATTCATGCATGTCTTCATGTAACCTTATTATAAAGCGCTACCAAAACAGGAAATTACCAAGAAACATTGTCTTGGTCATAAAATCGAGCGCCTTATTGTTGTCTTCATGCTATTTCCATTGTTAACCAAATTGTAACTTCGCTGTAAAGGAAAGTGCGACCGAATAATAAATGTATTAAAATAATGAATCGTTTTAATTGAAGCCTGCTGTGTAATATTCATTATTTTTGCCGTTAGTTTCTTGAGATTTCACAATACTGTTTGGTCATTGGTCATCAGTCTATTACCTTCCTTTAGACATCCCATTCCAGCATTTGTCTGGACTGGCGCCCTCTGTCACTTTGCCGCACAGTGCCACAGGGAGCTCTACCCAGTATTGTCGCATCTCCCTCAGTTTAGTGGTGAGGACAGACACCTAAGTGCACAGAGAGGCAAAATGAAAGGTTAATCCAAGTTTTGAGCATTAAAGGAGACACAGAAGCTTGTAGTTTTTTCCCCACCGTGTCATAATTGTCAGGGACACAACTGTATCAACAATCTCACAATGATGGTTCCTCCTCAAATCAAAGAATAGGAAAACATCTCTTAAACTTAAAGTAAACTTAAACTACAAAAAAAAAGCTAGGTGCATTTTAACCATTCACTTGCACCGAATGCTCCCTTTTTTAATGCATAAATAGCCTTCATGACGTCACAATTATTTGCTTGCATTGTGCCGGTCATTAGCCATGCTCTTTTCTAGTCACACAAAGTCAAATACTACTAGAATGCTCCGATAGCATTCCAAAAAGTGTTCCCTTTGAATGATTATTAGCTCCCCACTAACCTGCATCTCCAGCCGGATGCCAGCAGTGGGCGATGGTTTGCTCTCTGAAGCGGTCAGTGAGCTGCTCTTCCTCCTCTGCTCTTGGACAGACGGCGTCCCTGTTCCCGATTCACCAGGAGTCCCGCACATCTGGTACACCTGTAATTGTTCAAATTTAGATAACATCCTTCTGACTTTGTATGCTCTTATAGTTTTAAGGATTGTCTTTTTTATAAACAACTGGTATGTCTAAGGGGACTAACTAGAATAACTAAGTGCCCTCTTCAAACACTGGACACGCCCCTGATAACCACACTGCAGTTATTATATCCATAGCAAAGAATATGATGAGTTAAGTGTCCACTAGATGTCACTATAGATACATGCTTAAAAACTACATAACAGCGACAACAATGGCAAATCTGACTGTTTTTTTTGCTTTGTTTTGTTTCCCCCCCTGTTGCCATGTTGCTATTATCTAAATACCACTTAAGGCAACACGCTCCAATTTCGCTATTATACTAGAAAAAATATCATTTCCTAAACGTTATAATTAAACTGTTTACCCTCTGCCACGTCTCTTATCAAAGGAGCACGTTTTGTAATTCTAAGACGCAATTTTCCCTGTGTAAGGTAATCCTGCAGGAAATTAAAATCCTTGTATCGCCTGATGCATCTTTGATGTCGGAGCCAGGTTTATACAAATAAACGAAACAGAAAAAGCCGGTGTCTATACCTTGGCAGTGAAAGAGTCCATGCTGTTCTTCAGGTAGTTTACGCCGTCAGAGATCTGAGATGGTAGAGAGGAAAGAACCACATCCAGGCTGGGCTCAGTGCTGAAACTGGAGGCCACCTGGATCATTGTATCTGTCAAGAAGCAGCAGAAAATAGTTGTTCAGCATTACGGCAACTGTCAGCGCGGCAACATTTTTGTTTTTAAGTTCACTGAATCAAAACATTGGTTGACATAAACAGCTGACGTTTCAGGACAAAAAAAACAAGTCCCTTGGCAGGATTTCCACCTGGTTGCAGAGTGGTTTTAACACTTGCGCATTATTGATGGTCACAGTGTCAAAATGTATTTAGATTCGAAATCTCGTTGGAGAGCTGTTGGAGTCATAACAATCATAATAATTTTGTTCTTTGTTTTGCAAGAAAAACAAGAAAAACAAGAAAAATCTGCTGTATTTGTCTTGCATTGCAGATCATTCAAATAACATGGAAAAGTTTCTGTAAAAACAATGTACTGATTTGGACTAACTATGCACATACCTATGAGATTCTGCCACTCGGAGTTTAGGTCGGCCTGGTTGGCGAGGCAGCCCTTCATGACGTTGAAGCAGTAGTTGGAGCAGGGTGCGAGGGAGGCCATGCCGCGACAGTGAGGGCAGTACACCAGCTTCATCAGGGCTTTCACACACTCTGGACTCAGCGACACCTGCAAACGGACACACAAAGCGCATCAGTATGATCCAGTTTAAGGATTTATTCAGTATTTTTTACAGCTTGCGTGCAGAGACTGTGTATGTAAATGGACGCTAGAGGGCAGTAATAGAGCGCTGAATAAGAAAGAAGCCGAAGACAAAAGGAAATGTTGGCAGTTTTTCATTTATCACTGTCATGGGGCGATAAAGTCCACACCAAAAGTGTCTAGACTCACATTGGAGGATTTGTGGACACTACTTGTGGATTAAAATACAATGGTAGAACAATATAACTAAAGACTAGTTGCATGTTTTGATTATATCCTTTAATTAATTTGTTTTTTTTCCCCACAACGGCTTGGACAAAAAATACACACATACAGAGATGACAGGCACAAAAGTCAACAGACCTAAAAAAGCATTAAACATGGTGTTATTATAAATAAAAAAACATGTCTTATTGTCAATTTCTAAAAGAAAAAGAAACAGAACAAGTGCTGTCATTTCTTTTCAATTACACATAATTGTTTATAATTTCAAAAGTCCACGGTAAACATTTCAGACCGTTCTTTTCTTTTCACACGGCACAAATAATCTTAGCGAGCGCAGAGATGATTTGACAGCTGCTTTGTTTGGATGACTTCAATTTTGATGTGTTTTGTGAGAGTTGTTTTTTTGGGTGGAGCTATTATTTTCTGTGATAGTTTGGGTGTGACCATTTTTTTCCCATCCTGAGTGAGACTCAACTCTTGAAGAAAAACGGCAAAGATGTCATGCAATGCAAATAGTGACCAACTCTGGCAAGACTATGATTTAAAGCCATGCTGCTATCTTAAGTCCCCTAAGACTTTACAATATATGTGGTTACACAAAAAAAACAAGCGAGGAGCAAAATCTGCCTCTGCTGCTGTGGGGAAACGCCAAGAATTCAAAATAAAAGTCTGAACAATATGATGATATAGTAGCTATTGACAAACATGCTAATCTGCACCAGAGAGTCTGACTATGAATAATGATCAGAGCAAGTTTGGCGAAAGTGTCTGGAGCTTCAGAGGTTTCTCTGTCTGATGTTTACTGGAGCGTGGGACATGTTATAGGCCCTTTAAAGAGGCTAGATGCAAGTTGGCCGTTTTATACTCACTACTGCCATCTCAGGTCCTACATGTAACTGCAACTTCTATATTAAGAGGCAGTTGTGGTGAATAGGTCTGGCCTCATTCTACACCTTAGGACATTGCTGGAACAGGTAGGGGGAGGAAAATACATCATTTTAACATTTTTAAACTCCGTATAGTCCCTTTAAAGCAGAACTAGGTAACTCATGCCCCTAGAGGCCATAAGCTTCATTGCAGGTGTCGTAGCATGTTGCGTTTTTGTACTCATGAATTGGAGAGAGGGATGCTGTACATTGTGCCACAACCCAATGACACAATAGAGATATTTTTTTCACTCAAACTTGGCTGTAAACACTGCTAAAGTTAGCTTTTCCCGTTAGCCTGTTAGCTTCTTCTCCGTGATTCCATTAGTGTATATTGCGCCACCGACCCTGTGCAGGCAAAGCTGCAAGGGTGATTTTCTCGACAGACACACCAGGGGGAGATGAAAATCATCCCATCAACACTTGTATGACCCCCAGAGGGACTACGAAAAGCATTTATTAAGGTAAAGAAGTTATACAGTTCCTCTTTAAAGCTGCGTTATCTAGTGTACAAGTAGTATCTGGGACGAGTACGCATCTTCTCTATTTATATTATGTTCTTGACAGACAGGCTGTGACACTCACATCGACTCTGTGACTAACACATCGTGTCACCCCCTGCCCTTGCTTCTCTCACCTGCGACACTTTCCTGACCACCTCGCCACTGACGATCAAACCCTGCACGAAGGAGCGCGCCGTGACAAAGGCCCGCACCACCTTCGTCTTCATGTCTCGTGGGGCCTCTCCGAACGGCCGCAGGGTCTCCTGTTGCTTGGCGACACACTCCAGGTAGTCCTCCGATAGGATGACCTGCCAGGCACAAACGAAGGCATGAATGAGTGCCAGGGTATTTTGAACACAATGACGGCATTACACTAACAGAGCTGAGCAAGGAAACTCAGACGTCAACACCTTTGTGGACACCAAGATATGTGTGATTTAAAAATACTTTCTGTCATCATGGATACAGCATTGCCTGTGCGGGAAGTGATAATACTAGATGAGAAACATTGTAAGCCCAAGTGACACATCTAAAAATGGAATCTTATCAGCGTGTCACAGAAGAGAAGAGAAGAAAAACAGAAGCAAAGTCTTGAGATGAGCGCGTCGTGCTGAAACGACTGACTATGTAAACTTAGCTCATTTTTATGCATGTAGCCAGACAGTTTTGTTTGATCTGTGGGTAATCTTATAGAAAGACACGCTTTCTTCACAAAAAAAAACAAATATTTCAAAGTTTATAGAACATATGTACTGACAACATCAAGTTTCAGATTCTTTTTTTTCTTCAGGAGAATCCTGGCCTCAGAGTGGACCCTATTGTACGTGTAATTTGTATAGGTAACTGGAGCACCTGGAGGAAAAGAAGAGAATATGCAAACTGTATATAGAAAGGCACCACTCGATCCAGGACACGAACTCGGGCCTTCTTGCAGTGAGGTGAGAGCACTAACCCCTGTGCATTTTATAGTATAGAATGCACTGTCAAATTGGAGAGTACTGTGTCGAATCTGCACTGTTCGATCCATTCTGACAGCTTTTGATTCAAGGTGAAATTGGACAGAATAAAGAAGAAGCTCATTATTTTGTGTATTTGTACTTTCAGGAAGATGGCTATATTGGAAAACCTGACAGGTGAATTTACTACACAAATACTGTATGCTCAGTAGTGGCTAGATAGCGTTACTTACATCAGAGGGGGAGGAGCTCTTAAATGTGCGCTCCAGAAGGCGGGACCAGAACTCCGAGAGGGTTTCGTCCAGGTTGAGCGCTGAGCCGCGGTAGTACTGTTTCATGTCGGTGTACAGGTCTCCGAACAGACGGGTGTTCTGGGAGTAAAGGGGACCAAGGGGGGCCAACTTCTCCTGCAGCGAGCGCTCCGACTGACCGTGCAGCTCTGTGAAGTAGGCTAAAAAAGGGCACAATACAGCATGAGATATTCAAATGCACTCAGGTAGCATTTTTATTGTCAGTTAATAAAATGCAGAACTTTTCCATTTGTAACGTCATTCAGATACCCTTTAGGCGCATTGAGTTGCCTTGTGTACGAAATGCGCGGTATAAATAAAGTTGCCTTGCCGTGCCTTGCCTTTAAAGTGCATATGACACACATGATTTTGCAAAAAAGAAAAAAAAGAAACATCTTTCTTATAGTTATTGGACACTGACAGAAAGTGACATAGGTAGAGGCAAGCTGACCATGTTGGAACTTTCGCCCTATTCACTATAATGGGATTCTGCTGATTTTAACCTGCTATAAAGCCGACTACACGGCTCTTTATAAACACCTGATCACACAGAAATATCACATTTACTCTGGATTTTCTCGAGTAATGCTTTTCTGGCATTTTTTTTTTTTCCATTATACAATGAAGGCTTATTTTAAATTTAAAAAGAGTTTATATTTGCCTGGAGAAATGGTGAGCTTTGTTATTCTAATTTGGTGTAAAACAGTTTTTGGCTTTTTATCTGCTGTAATTTCAGTAAAAGATTCAGATAAAGTTGCGTCTACAACAGATGTCATCTATCTAAACTTTAGCTAACCCATTTGGTGGTGACTGTCGAGCGGTATGTATTTTGCCTGCCTCGCACGTGCCGCTTGTCCGTGATCGTCAACACAAGAAGTCAATAGTAAATACGAAAAAAAAAACTACAAATATATATTGTCTTTTTTTAAACGTTCGATAAGCCCGGTGTTGCTTACGCGGCCGCCGACCGTGCACTCAATCACTCTCAGCATATTGATGACCGTACGAACCATGACCCCCACCTGCGGTTACACTATTTAGCTTCACCATGTTAAAGATTTATTCAAAAAGAACATGATGGAATTGGCTATCGAGAGGCACACGCAAAGACTAAAACAATCTGTCTTCCCAGGCTCTTGGTCCAGACTCTTGCTCCTGCTTCAAAGGCTGTGGGCCGGTGCCAGTCTGCTCTAACCACTACCAGATGGAGCGCTCGCTACATTAATGCCACTGCTACTGAGGTGGCCGACACTAATAATAATTTCACTGCCTCCTCCTGCAATCTGCTCCCGCCTTCGCCCCATTTTCCCAGTTTTATTCTGATTAGTAAACACGTTAATGTCCAAAAACGGGTTACGAGAACTCTTTACTGTTACCTTTTGAATGTGCAACACAGGCAAGGTCTAAAAGAGTGTCTTGCCCAAGGACACAATAACAATAAGCACAGTTTGAAGTATATTTTATTTTGCATTGCTGTTCATGTTTCAAATACTGTATGTTGATCTTTCCTTGCTGAATACCACTGGTTTGTTTCCATGGAGATGTGGCTGCTTTGCTTTAAGCCAAATAAGGTTTATACATAAGGTTATATACTTTACTTTGATAACCCAATGCAAAAACAGCTTTAATGGTGTCGAGCTGATTAATAAGAGCGAGTTTGGTATCGCTCACAAGTTTGTTCATTTGCCAGTCAAGTTGCTGCCATGACATAAAAACACGTCGCCTGGAATGCTCCGCAGCGTGGCTTTAAAGCAGCATTAAGCAACTCGTGCCCCTAGAGGCCACAAGTGCCACTGCAGGTGTCGTAGCATGTTGCAGTTTTTTACTCATGAATTGTTCGTGAGAGTAAATACTACGCTGAAAAAAGAAAAGACAAATGGAGTGTGGGATATTGTACATTACATACAACCTAATTACACAATGGAGATCGTTTTTTTTACTCAAACTTGGCTGTAAATACTGTTTAAGTGGCTCTAGCCCGCAGTTAGCTTTGACCGTTAGCCTGTTATTCGTGATTCTATTAGTCTGTATTGTGCCTCCAAAGTTGCAATTGTGGTTTTCTGGCCAGAGACCCCCCCAATCATCCCATTAACAATTGTATTACCCCCAGAGGGTCTACTGTAAGGATTTATTAAGGTGAACAAGTGACATAGCTCTTCTTTAAGTACACTCTGCATTTGTCGACTCCTATGCACCGCCCTATATCGTCCTCTATCACTGGGCCTGTCCTTAGAGCTGACAGTTTTCACTCTTCCTCCTCTCCATCCACCCCTGTCCTCCTCCTTGGCCTCTGATGTCGGGCCGATCTGTGGACTCTGCTCCTCAGTGGGTCAACTGCTCATTAGCCGAGCCAGCCACTGCCCTGGGGGACGGCCTTCTGTTTGTGTGTGCGTACACACGTGTGTGCTCCCAGATCAGGGGGGAACCGGCTTATCGCGTTTCATTGTGTCTGGCTGACTCTCTCTCATTATAGCACCCGGTCAGTGGTCCCCTTTTACATCCCCACACGCGTGTACTGTACGCCTATCAAAGCTCCAGTATCGAGCGGAGAAAACGGCCAGGGCTTGTGGCAAACTGAGCAGACACGTATTCCACAAATGTCACTCTGGGCTCTGGGCTGAGGCGTTAGCGCCGATCCTGCTAATGAGGCTCTAAACACACCATGGCAAACTGGGGTGGGTTGTGTTTGTTTGCATTTGAATATTTGTAAAACACCAGGCAATTAAAATGAATAAAATAAAGGTGTTGGAAAATAAAGCGCACACAAAGGGATGCAGGGATAGCACAACATAAGGACTCTCTCGTCAAAGGAAGCAGTAGAAGAAGAAGAAGAAGAAGAAGATCTTTATTTATACAGCGCCTTTCACAGACATGGTCACAAAGCGCTTTACAATTGAACATTCACTCCATTCTCGGTGGTGGTAAACTACGTTTTGTAGCTTCAGTTTCCCCTGGGGGAGACTGTCAGAAGCGCTTTCGCGACTACACACGTCTGCGCCAACGGACCCTCTGACCACCACCATTCACTCACACACATCATTCATCCTGGCCTATTGTGCATGTTTTTAGTGGTAGGGGAAACCGGAGTACCCGGAGGAAACCTACGCAGACACGGGGAGAACATGCAAACTCCACACAGAAAGGCCCCGTCTAGGTGGGAATCGAACCCGGACCTTCTAGTGAAGGAGCAGTGAAGAACAGGTCCTTTTGGTTCCCCTTTTTTTCCCTTTATTTAGCTAAGAGGATTTCAGAAGCTAATTTTCAGGGGAGACCTGGCCCCAGAAAGCACCCTACCTGTATACATTTCAAACAATCATGCGAGCCACTCATTTTACAGCTTCCAAATGAAACAGTTTGTTTTGCTACTTACTGTCAAAGCTCCTGTGCAGGGCGTGGAAGGATGCCTGCAGAGAACGGCCCGCCTCTCTGATGAGCGCCTCCGTCTCGCGGGCGCTCAGTCCGGCCAGGCTGTCCTCCATCGCACTGGTGCAGCAGGTGGGGCCCTGGGGACACGTCCTCAAGTGCTCACCTGCAACACAACGCACATTAGTTACAATCACCGTGTGACTAATGAGATTTGTTAGGTTTGATTATTAATCGGACCGGCAGATTTATTGGGAGCAAACAGCCTTACAACCTCCAAAATGGTTGCATTTGTTCATGGGAGATGTGGTCGACAGGTTTTTCGCTAATCTTTAAGAGAAATTAGCAGTTGAGAAGCGAAGAGGAAAAGTAATAAATGTGTCCCCAAAAGCGCGGTTTATTTTTGTGCATTAGGGATGTCACGATTGAACAGTTATACGGGTGGCAATCCTGTAAAAGCAAATATAAGAAAGAAATCCCAAGAACAAGACAGTATGTTTATATAAGACGTCGTTGGTGGATGAAATATGCTATTGCTCTGACAAAGCGGTACAGATTATCTTTCCTTTTTCGTAAAGAAAATAAATTATAAGACACCATCACCTGCTACACAGCTATTAGTTATAGTCTCTAATCACATTCATTAGTTTTAATTATTACTTACACAGGAACATTCATTTAAAAACAAGATAATACTAAGTACTACGACCTCTAAGGCGACCTCAAGTCTTATCTATTTCAATAGTTGCGTTTATCAAACATGCAATAAATAGTGCTGTTAGAAAACAACGTGTTTACACACAGTTCACGGACACGTATTAGTCATAACAATTACTGTGTCTAATCAGATTCAGCAGAATTCAAATGAAAACCTGCATGGACAGGCATTACCGCCTCAAAAGAAAGTTTAATATAATGCTGTAATGGTGGTGGCATGTTTTGTTAAGCCCTAAACTGCTAGATTAGTGCTTGTAAGTGCACATTTATAAAAGCACTAAATAATCAAACGTCATACAGGCTTTATTATTAATTCTAAATGCTTTGGGAGATCATAGTGAAGAAGAAAAAAGATACTGTATGTAAAATGTTATGTGCTGCCAGTGCCAGATGTGAGGTCTAATGAGGCGAGGAAGATTGCTGGTTTGCTTCATTCTAAGGCTAAACGTGTCTCTGGATGTCCAAATTAAGCCCCAGACTTTAGTGTGATGGAACTGATGAGGATTTTATAAAAGGAGAGTAAAGCAAGAAGGATATCTAACCTCTTTTGAAAAATCATGTCATAACGAAGTGCAATTGGATAATAATACTTATTGGGCAATGCTGTTATGCTGTTATGCAGTATGGGCTGTAGTGTGAATGCTTGGACAGTCTGGGGGTAACTGTCATGGGTGTTTCTCGATATCAGTAAAACCATCTCCTGCACATTGCTACGGCTTTTTGACAGGCTAATGTAAGCAGGTCATTTTCTTAAAACACAAAATAATGCTAGTGTTTTTAGTTTGAGTAACCGAAGTATGGAAGATTCATGAGCGCATGTCTTCACAGTGCTACATATAAAATTCATAACACAAATGGGATGCTGTCTAGAGAACAACAGACTCTAGATCAGTGGTTCTCAAGCTTTTGGAGCCACGACCCCCATTATAACAGGTAAAGGGTTTTACCGTGAAAAATAGGAACATTAGCCTTCATAATTCTTAAAAAACAAAGAAAAAAACAAATGGCTGAAATAAAATTCATCAAACTATGATCAAATAATGGTACTCTGGTAAAGTAGCAAACACATGCTACAATAAGACATTTGATTATATGCTAATGAATGCTAATAAAATATATATATCCTGACCCCCAGGTTGAGAACCACTGCTCTAGATGACAAATGATTGCACATACGAAGAAAATAAGAAATAAAACAAAGCAACATGTAGCCTATCGTTAAATATTTCTCTGTGTGGGAATAAAAAAAAGGCCCCTCTTTTTACCTGCATAGCAACAATGAATGGTCGTACAGATTTCCAAACAAAAAACAGCCAAAACCACATACGCATCATTTTGTCCTCACATTCTCTCTGGTCTGACCAAACCCACAAAGTCACATACACGCTTGTGCACCAATCTAGAAATAATCTGCTTGTGACCTTCACTGAGCAACTGAAAAATATAGAGTATAAGGCCGGGGAAAATTGCTCACTTTCACCATTTCCTTATTCCTAAAGGGTAAACTCGCACCCGCCACAGGGGAAGCAAAAAATAAAGATGCTACGTTTCTGGGCAGCCTGGGAGGGCAGTCTGCAACATCAGTCTCTTGGCAAGATGGGACGCCCCGAGACTAGCAACTTGGACTGCATCTATTGGGTGTCTATGTGTGGGCGGGTGCACGGGTGTGGGTTCGGGGGCAGAAGTGGCGCGTGTGCCAGGGGAAGTGGAGCAGAAGAGGAGACGACTGCATCATCGCGGCTGCATGAATGTTTCATCGACGTGGGCCGCCGTCTGAGAGAGACAGAGAGAGAAACTGACAGCAGGAAACAGCATCTGAAACTTGCTTTTCTCACATTTCACTTAGAGGATATTTCCGGGTGATGTGGGTTTGGCTCCAGTGAGAGCAGGCAGAGAGATGAGTTACTGTTGGAGAGTGGAATACTCTTATATTAAGTGAGGAATTGCCAAACACCAGTCAAGTCTCAAATGTTGAGCTTCACTGGGCTAAAACCTTTTCACTTTGTAGCTTTGAGCTAGAATAGGACTTCCACAAATCAGGGGGGTGAGTACTAGAATTAAGTAAATTCCACACTGTTTGTTTGTTTCTTTGCATAGGATACCTCCTGCACACAGCGGTGTGTCTTTTGTTTGCAGTGTGCTTTACATGACAGTAATAACACGGTCAGATGGAAACATTATGGTAACTAGGAATGACTCATTAGTACCTGTGACAGCCATTTTATTATTACCGTTTATTTACTGGACTAACAGTCACACTTTTTTTCATAGTTTTGCTGGGGATGTGATTTTTTCCTTTTTTAGTTCAAATATATAATTTCACATGTCGCTAGAGGGCACTGCAGGCTGAGAACATTTGGAGTGAGCGAAAAACTTGCGAGGGGCCGGCGAAAAGCGGAGGTTACTCTTACCGCATTGAAGAAAACAAAAAAAGCTAATCGCAGGCTAAAAGCTAGATGGCCACAGCTAGAGGAACGCAAATGAAAGATCTTTAAAAACGTGCTGCCGGGAGAGG
This sequence comes from Gobius niger, assembly GCF_951799975.1. NCBI lineage: Eukaryota > Metazoa > Chordata > Actinopteri > Gobiiformes > Gobiidae > Gobius > Gobius niger. The sequence continues at coordinate 24,381,426 of NC_136868.1, read as the reverse complement.
CTTGTTAATGGTGCAGTTACGCCTTGTGCCCAGGTAGTTGTCAGGGCGATTGTTCAGAAGTGACACAAAGGTCGAAGATTTCAGTGGATTTAGTGATTTGGAGTGAGATGGAGAGTTAGGTTTGTTCTTTATGCGGTAGTTATCTGAACTGTTTATGTGACGTTCACATACCAGACACCTATTTAGTCCGTTGTTTATGCTTTATGTAGCAAACCACCAATGTGTTACATTAGCATACTGTACGCCTATTCAGCCTGTTGTTTTTATATTCATTAGGCATTTTTTGGCTGGTGCTTATACTCCGGAGCAACTTATAGTCTGGAAAATACAGTACTAAGAAACAACTTAACAGGTTTTCTGGTAATAGTCTTCATACTGGGTTAGATAAACTAGAGTTCATTACACATTTACAGTAGATGTCAGGCCAGTGTTTTTACTGTGCCCTGAGTTTATTTAAATATTCAGGCAATGCTGTCAAACGTTTAATCCAGCACTCTTTGAACACTTCTGAATCCTAGAAAGGCACTTCAGAGTAAAAAGGTGTGGCGAGCTCAGGTCTAGGGTTTCCTTCCTGTCAACTTTGCTACTTAACATTCACTTTGATCAAGTGACTTGCAGCAGTCGTCGGGGAGGCGTAAAGAGAGACAGCCCAGGGAGCAGCCCTGTCTGGGCTAACTCCTCCATCAGTGCTGCATGTGTGCTCCAGCAGACACCAGCGCACCTCCATATACATGTGGAGCGGTGAATGTTGGCATCTTGTTATTGGTTCGCCATACCAACCCAGACGTCGCAGGGCGTTTACCACAGACACATATGCTTTACTGCATTCCAGGGCTGCTGGGTAATGGAGGCAGCTGGCATCCTGCTATAAAAATGTAATTTACTTGGAAGAATTCAACCATGAACTGTGGTGTATGTAGGAAGCAAAGTTACTACAGCAAGTAGAGCAGTGCTTTTATGTAGTTACAGCAGCCAGAAGGGAGGGTAGGGTGGTGTGGTGTTTACTGGAGCTCACTGAAGGGAAACCATAAGTGTAAAAGTGAAATGAATATGTAAACGCCAAACTGTGAAGGCTAATAAAACTTACACATAATTTTAATGATGCTTGGTTAATCCACCGAGTGAAATAGAACCTTTTTTATTGTGACATTCATTAATATGTCACAATTAATATGCTTAGAACGTTAAGTTTATTTTACTATAGAGAGGAGTGCTTGAAACAAATCTGGTGATTGAATAGCAATCTTAAGGGCAAGGGAAATACTCAAAAATAAAGAAAAAGGCTATTAAAAACATGAATTTCGAAATAAACATGGTAGCGTGGCATTGACTTGCTCTCATGTAATAACTAATATTAGACTTTCTTGCAAGACAGTTCATAGCCAAGGCAAACTCCCTCTTCAAATAAACAACATTAATAGGGCTTCAAATCAGTCATGTTGCCAGTGAACTACACCCGTGTTGCTCATTGCACCAGCTTCAGTTTTCCTCCACTGAGACAGGCAGCTTGTCTCCAAAACCTTTTTAAAAGTCATGAACTCCCTTTGCCCTTCATTTTCTCTCTCCGAGGAGAATAGAGATAAGCCACAAGAGGAGATTTGGGTCGAATGAAATCAGCCTCTATAGGTGACTTGGTTGCTTGCACTGATTTTGCCCTGAAGCTTCAGCATATATTTAGTTAAGTCCATATCCCGGGGGGCTTGCACACATAAATAGCCAGACCTATACTTGTGGGGACTATTGCCGACATAATGGGCTGCCTTTTGCCTCGGGCTGCAAATTCAAAAATGTGCTGGTCGAATGAGAGGACGAACACAGGATTGTTGCTATCCCCAGTGATACAGATCAGATGTAAGATTAAGAAAACCTGAATATTATTGGCACCATTTCTTCTAAGGCGACTTAAATGGATATACAAAAGCTTGATGCCTTTAACGTGTCACTGAATCACACAAGCTCATCTTTTAATTGGACCACAGAGTCTAGCGTTCACTTTTGCTACCTTTCTGAATAGCGATTTTGGCTGCAGACTGGACAAATCCATCAAGAGGTGCTCTTGACCAGTTTTTTTTGTTTCATAAGGATCAGTTTATATTTAGATATGAACAAAAACAAACCAGGGCAAAATTGACCAATTCTATTATAGATTCTGACCAATCCTCCACATCAATATTAATCTGAAAGTTATGAAAGCAACTGATATATGCAATCCACTTGTCCTATGTGTAAGTTAGGGCTGCTTGATTATAGAACACATCATATCACAATTATTTGAGAAATAATTTCAACTTGACTAAATCGCATTCGGCTCAGAGGTCACGCTTATACGCTGATTCTAATCTAAAGGCAAATCTCAAAAGATCTGTACATTGATTAATGGTTTCTAACTAGGCTTTAACCTCACTTTAATGTGATCGATGGTTTGACAATTTCTGATAACATCCGGATGTCTCAGAGGAAAAATACACGGTACAACAAGCAAACGAATGCAAGAAAGTTTTCAGGACAAGCCGACTTGCCAACAGGTTAAATTGCAGGGCACTGTGTAAGAATGGCGTTATTACAAGTGACTCAACTATTACACATTCACCATTGGCGCTGCAGGGCTTGTAGTTGCGTGTGCATTCATGCCAACAGACTTCCTGTGCATTGAGGCGCATTGAGTTGCCTTGTGTACGAAATGCGCGGTATAAATAAAGTTGCCTTGCCTTGCCTTGCCTGTGCTCTGATGGACAGCTGTGAGGACATCCTTAATAACTGTTTTGTCTCGACTGCACTTATTGTAATCGTGCGGTGTAGTGACTGAAATCGTAATCAAATTTTAATTAATTGCGCAGCCCTACTGTAAGTGGTCACATTGTTGTTATTTAAAGAAGAAGTGAGTAACTTGTTCTTCTTAATAAATCCTTTTCGTAGTCCCTCTGGGGGTAATACAAGTGTTAATGGGATGATTGTGGGGTCTTTCATCTCCCCCTGGTGTCTCTGGCCAGAAAACCACCCTGCCTCCGGGTCCTCCTGCTGGCCAGCCCTCACACCTGCGCAAGTAAACTAAGCAGCGCGGCCTGATGACATCATCACACAGCGCTGTTTGTTTTTATGTCAGACAAAAGCATGAGCCATGGCACGTGAAAAGTGAAGGGAAAATAATCCCAGTGGCCTGAAATAACTCAAGTAGGCTTTGCAAAAAAAAAAAAAATTGAAAAAGAAAAAAAAAATTATAACCGATTTTTTGCGATTATGCTAATTTTGTAATCGTTTACTGTTGTAATGGAAATTGTAGTCGAATTTCGATTAATTGCACAGCCCTAAAACAATATACTAGTAATAGACCACTGAACAACGTAAACCTCTCTCTACTAAATCAGCATAAGAATTACAGCCTGCTATTGGGGATTTTAGTTGCTGACAAAGCCTCTTCTTCTGGTGAGAGGCGACACTTTCTCAGTTCCACAGCACCCACAGATGACAGATTGAAAAAGCCTGAATTTCTCCGATGAAAAACTGCAGCAGGACTGAGAGCTTGTAAACATGGCTCAAGCTTGAGGTCAAGTGTTCCTGTTACAAACATCGCTTTCATACAATGAATCCACAGAAATCAGTTAGAAGTGGCACCTCACCTCCACAGAGGCCCTCGTGCTTTGTCATTCAAGTCCGTAGCCTTGGTCTATCTTGTGCCAGCGCTGATTCAAGCACCCTGCCATTCCAAAATAACCACTCAAATCAAATCTTGTGGCTAATGACTGGACAAATAGACAAATTATAATTACCACTTTGCACCAACATGAATGCTGATGAGGTACATTTATCACTATCGATTATGTGGCGAGGCCTGATGGAATATTTATGAGGTAAATTCATTTCAAAAAAGGATATTATGCCAAGAGGGGATCAAAGCTTTCCAAACAGTCCTAACGAAGCTTAGCATTGCATATGAAAATCCTGTTCAGCTGGAGGCTATTTTGCACTTAATCATTACCAAATCCATTTAATATGAACCACGTTGGTTTTTTTATTTTTTTTTTTTGCCGGGAGATATGCATGACACTGAGCACCGGTCGTCATGGAGATCACATTAAGACAGACAACATTACAGAGCTATTCATTTCCTGCCTTGTACTTTAGGTCTGGCTGTTACACCCTTTTCCACAGTCTTTGAGCTGTCCCGGATTCCCAACCCAAACATACCACAGCTGGTCCCAACAAGTGAGAACTCAAAGTGCATCGCGCGGAATAAACTGCTATCGTTTAGCAGAGGTCCAACGAGAAAGGGGTGACAAAAGTGCGGCAAAAATGAGCACAGGGCAGTTTTCAATACATTCACAACAACCATGGCATTAAGCTCCGTCAGGAAAAGGAGCAGCAGTATACATTTTCCGTTGAAATATTGCTGCCACCCCTCGTTCCCTGTGTGCACGTGATTGATAGGCGGGTTCGCAGGAAAGCTTACAACTTACAAACCATAAAAGATTCTTGCTTTGTATTCAGTCTCCATTTCTAAACCTCTTTTGTTGAGGGTAATGAACAATTTCACATTCAAAAATACCACCACAATTGATTTCGGACACACGCCACATCATAATTGTTTCATTAAAAAAAAAAAGCTATTGTATTGGGCCGAACAATAAACAGGAAAAAACTGTAATTGAGATGAGATCCAGAATTTAAATGCAATCAGTGTCGGCAGCTGCAATGAACGATGAAAGCTGTAATAAAAACACAAGCTAGCTGTGATTATGAAGTGCAAAATCACAGTATTTTAGTTATGAGTACTTCAGTTTTTCAAATATACTGTGTTAATGGGGGTTGTATTTGTGTAGGCTCTCACTCGCACAGGTGTTTTCCATTGTAGAGATGGAATATACCATATTGCCAATTCTGCCAACCCTTTTTTAGTTGTGATTATTTGGATCTTGTGTGGAGAGTGGTGATTTGAATGTGAGCAACCAAAATAAAACATTTAATTCATTTATTCCTACCATTATTTCAAAGTCCTCCATATTACCTTGAGCACTACATTTGGATAGTATCACATGAGTGTTATCACATATAGGGGGCAATTTTCCCTTTCCCTGTCAATCTTAAGTGAATGACTATGGACAGATAGTTTCTATTTCTACACGGTTATACGGAGCTTGTACATTTGGGTATAGTTGGTATAGCAGGGCTGAGCGATATTATATATATTTTTGTATGATCAGAACGAAAGAGAGATGTGCCTTGGTATAACTCTTATGTACCATATGGTGTATTTATTTATTTCCGACTGTAAATCCTTTATTTTTATTTTTTGGTAGACTGTGTAAATGATGAAATTCTTTGACATTTTGTACGATCATAAACAATTTATATCAACATGTAAGATTACTTGAATGAGAGATAAGGGGTAGGTTTACTATAAGTTCTTTGAACTTCTTCCTACTCCTTTTGAGCACAAAGTCTTGTTTTGTATTTTTTCTTTCTGTAAAATGTTGACATACTTTTTCTGCTCAAATGAATAAAAAAATGAAAAAATGAAATGAATGTAAAGGACGCTGCCACTTTCACTTTCACACTCACCATATGAAACAGCAAACACTCATCTCATCCGTTCCAGTCAATTTTACAGATTGTGACAGGCTTAAAAATCTACCAAGTCTTCATGATTCATTCATTACTATTTTTAGTCTGTCTGGTTTCAACCCCCCCATCAGGATTGTTCTATCATCTTTCTCACTATCTTTTATATCTTAAATGTGTGTGTCTACTATCTCACTTATTTGTTGTTTATCTTTACCGTATTTTCCGGACTAAAAGGTGCACTTTTTTGTCATAGCTGGGCCGGGGGTGCGTCTTATACTCCGGAGCGACTAATGTGTGTTTTTATTGTTTTGTTTTTCAAATATGTAATTTCACATGCCACTAGAGGGCACTGCAGGCTAATCGAGCAGCAGAAAGAATGTTTGGAGTGAGCAAGAAGCTTGTGAGGGACATGTGAAAAGTGAAGGTTACTCTTACCGCATTGAAGAAAACAAAGAAGCAAATCACTGGCTAAAAGCTAGATAGCTAGAGGAACGAGTTCGCAAATGAGAGCTTGAAAAACATGCTGCCGGGAGAGGCTTGTCAACGGTGCAGCTACGTCTCCGTGCTCAGGTAGTTGCCAACGCGATTGTTCAGAAGTGACACAGGAGGAGGAAGATTTCAATGGATTTAGTGATTTGGAGTGAGATGGAGTTTAGTAGCCTATGTTCTTTGTGCTATAGTTATCTGCTCCATGTTACGTTAGCATACTGTACTCTGGAGCGACATAGTCCGGAAAATACGGTTCTCTATTTTGGCAATTTACAAAGTACTTATTTTACCTACCTATTTTTGCATTTATCTCCCTTTGATATCCCTTTACAGTTGTCTTGTCCCACCATGTTTCCCCACATTAGCTAACTCACGATCCACCTAGCTGCCCATACTGTAAGAACTGCATTAACCCGGACTTCCAAATGTATCAAACGTATGCAGAAACACACCACATATACACCACACCTCTACACATGTCTTGTCAACCTAATGTTTGTTTTGTAATGTCACATATATGTCACCATGCCACAGGTTTGTTGTGGTGACCCTGACATACAGGGAGCGCGTGAATCATCAGCCCTCTCGAACAATGTGTCATTGTGATCCATGTTGTCCCTGCAAAATCTCCACCGGTGCCAAAAGTACCTACCTGCCAAGCGAAACTTAGTCAAAACCATAAAAACAAACAACATTGTGCCAAGCTCACATTTGTCACCACACAAATTTAATCACGGGAAAGATGTTTACACAAGTGCGTTAGTCAGCTGTCTCCTCACCTCTGTCTCACTCTGACTATTAATTAATTTTCGCTGGTGCCATAGCTGCCATGTTTGACAGATTTGGGCACCATTATCGGTTTGGCTTCTGGCTATGAGCTCATAATTGGCATTCCCTGTGAGCAAAACGCATTCATGAGAAGATTTTCACGTTCAAAGGCCAGCTTTGTTCGACATGTCAGATGCGGTGGCGAATTCTTGCTCACTGGGTTGTTATGCGGAGACGAGGAGTGATTAGATACTCGTTGAAACACCAAAGCAGTAGCAGTAATGAAGCACGGGTGGGATATTGAGCATTAATGAGGTGTAGCGGCCTTATTACTGTGAGCTCAGATCTGATCTCAAAGGCAGGTCGGCTAATCAGGTGTCGGTCTGACTGGGAGGCCGCAAAATGATCAATACAATAATTGCCAAGTAACGGAAAAACACTATGAATCTGCAATGCTTTCTATCCAAAACCTAAAAAAGATCAAAATCTAGTGGCAAAACATTCACATATTGCAGGTCAAGAAAATTACCAACAAGATACATCCTTAGCAATTATAGTCTACCTAAAATGTAATCTAAAGATTGGACATAGTAGAACAGGTTGCAAAATGCTTCCGACTCGCTGGCATTAATGACTCCAAGTTTACCCAGAAACACGCTCTACCCCTGCGGCCTTTTGTAGATGGATCAGGGTCAGCAGACGCACAATTGAGCAGATCAGGGCGGCCTCTTTCAAAATATACAGTCACCGAGAGCAGTCAAAACAATTACACGCTGGATTTTACAGCACAAAATGCGTCACCAAAAATAGCAGCGAAGGCTAACTCAGTAATCCTTTGTCTGGCTCAGAAGATTTCTTGCAATTTTACACGTTCCAGACATTTTAAAAGCCAAATACGCAGAGGAGGAACGAGTAGGCAAAAATGTACTCAAGTTATTAAATACCGTCGCAAAAGCAAGGAATGTCATGGTCACATTATGGTGGTGCTGAGTTTGTGGCTTTACTGAAATTAATAAAAAATACTATAACTATAATATCAAAGAAAACATCAAATATAACATAAATCTATTACAATATGAGAACAGAAAAACACAAATGTCCTAATATTATGACATTTTATAGAGAAAATATGGATGAATATTGGAGGCCTAATATATTTTTTGTCAAAACTTAATCACATAAATGTATCTGAGTCATGTTTAAGCCACACTGCGTAACATTTCACCCAATAAAATTAAATATAGATTTTATTACAGATATTTTTATCATTGAAAATACCTAACAGATGAGCGGATCAGTTTGCAGTGACGCTTCATAGTAATGTTGCCAACAGCTGGTTATTATGAATATGAAGCCTAGGCATAAATTCAGCCTGGAAGACCTATTACAGCATCATACCTCCAGATGATGATCGCGTCTGCGAGGGTTACACCTCCACCGCAGCCTGTCAGTGCAGAGCCACACCACCAGCCAATCATCGCCCGCGGTCCTGCACTTCAGCTCAAGCGTTCATGGCTCGTCTGCTTCCCTGCTGTGCTGCGACCCACGTCCACCCCTTCACCGCCTCTTCTGTCCATGGCTTCACCCTGCTACACCCTTTGCCGGTCTCCCATGCCAGCACCAGCGTCCAGGCTCCGGTGGAAGACATCCCTAACGCTAAACTATACCCATCCATACTAACTATAATCCGGATATCGATGTGTTTAGTCACTGAGTCTATCGATGTTGAAATTATAATAGTCACACGACTACAGTGATATTTCAGCACTAGTGTCTTGTTTTCCTTTTAACCATTAATTGAGAAATAGAAAAGCGTATCTGTTTCGCCTTGTCATTTAACAAGTATATTTATATACAATAACATTGTTTATTGACGCTTTACATTAGGGATGGGACAAAAAACAATAGTATCGTTAATCGCGATAAATTATTATACATATATACTGTAAATATATGCCCAATCCCCATCATGTCTGCAGTTTCAGTGATTCTTTAAACCATAGGCAAATATTGTGATAATTTTGTTAATCGCAATTATTTTGGCCAAGATAATCGTGCCCCCATTATTGTCGCATCCTTACTTCACATTTGTTTTATTTACTGACACGTCACGTAGGGCGCAGCCATCTTTAAATGATCCTTCTGGGGTTAAGTGATTCTGGCCCAAGTTAAAGGGTTCCAGCGTTCCAGTTGAAATGTTCTGGTCGGGGGCTCGGAAACTCTTACCTCCGTGGTCAAGTGGAACGCAGCATAAGTTCTGCCTGTAACGTCGCAACTGACGTCTCCAGCTCGTCTCCATGGAGATGTTGACTAAATATGAGATTTAAATAGATTATTTCCTCATCCAGGTCCGCTCTTTGATTACCCACTGCAAAATTAGCATTTTCTGTGTCTACTTGGTCATTGGGAGCATGCTTTGTATAGCTAGCAACAGTAGCATCCAAAATGTTAGGCAGTTTGCCTTTAAGTAAGCACTTATAATTGTAACTGCACAGTAACAGCTTGAACTAGAAAAACTCAGACGAATGTTTTTAGTGTACGACGTGGAATCAGGGCGCTGTAAAAGCATTAAGTCTTTACAGATGACTGGTATAGTGCGGTCTGTGGTGAGTTCAAGATGCTGACAAAGTGATATTCTCGGTTGGGAGAGTTGCAAGTTTGCCTTTTGGTTTAGTTGGTTGGATTTGAGTTGCGTACAAGGGGCTAGCATAGCAAAAAAAAAGGGTATAATTAAGAGATATAACAACCACAAGCATTACTCAAACTGATAAAAGCAGCGTTTAGAAGTTAAACTGTGGATTTATATAAAACCCCTAACCTTTGCTTAGTCTTAACTAGAAGATTTTATTGCCATCGCTTCAAAACCGGTGAGAAATAATGATGCATGTGGCAAGTTCAGGTTTATCCTTAATCACCAATCAGCCTATTTCACAGATTAGGCTGGAAAGAACTGGGCGAGCTTTTTAATCTGTGTGCCACTAACATCAAACAGTAAATTGCAACTTGAATTAAATAAAATGAGAAAGAATTGCAGCACAAAGAGAATCTGGCATGAAACGCCAAATTGTTGCCAACACTTTGGAAATCTAAACAGATGTCTAGCTGTGAAGAGAAAAGGCATACAGTATAAACAGCCATAAAAGATTGGTAGGTGTTGACGAGTGATGTAGACCAACAGTTATTGCCAGCATGTGCCTGGCAGTGAAAATAGAGCTGCACAATGGCTCAATGCCTGCCTCTGCGTCACGGTTCAAGGCCTCAGACCATTTCTCCTTGCGCTCTTTATCACATTTTTTATACTACACCCTGATGTTGAAAAAAGGCTTATAACTTTTACAATATACATTTTTAAAAATGCTTGAAAATTAAAGCAGTACTAAGTAACTCGTGCCCCTAGAGGCCATAAGCGCCACTGCAGGTGTCATAGCATGTTTCGTTTTTTTACTCATTAATTGTCCGTGAGAGTAAATACTACTCTGACAGAAAAGACAAAGGGAGAGAGGGATATTGAACATCCAATTACACAATGGAGATTTATTTATTTTTTTCACTCAAACTTGGCTGTAAATACTGTTTAAGTGGCGCTAGCCGCAGTTAGCTTTGCCCGTTAGCCTGTTAGCATCTTCTTCGTGATTCCGTTAGTGTGTATTGGTGACTCCTACCTGGAGGCAGCGAAGTTGCAATTGTGGTTTTCTGGCCAGAGACACCAGGGGGAGATGAAAGACCCCACAATCATCCCATTAACACTTGTATTACCCCCAGAGAGACTACGGACAAGAAATATTAAGGTAAACAAGTTACTTAGCGCTACTTTAAGTGGAGATAGACCTTTGTGTCAGCTCTCTCGTCCGTAAGGTGTCCATTGTTTTGATTTAAAAGCAGTCACGAGGATTGGAGAGAAAGTAAAGAGAAGTTCAAGTTTGCACCAGTCTCAAAACTCTTTTTGAAGGGGTTCACATCGCTGTTTTTCATTTCATCACAAGCAGTATCAAACCAGCAGCTTCTGGAAGCTCATACTTCACTGTGATTCCTTAAATCCTCCTGTCACTCACGCACAGCTTGATGAGAAAGCAGATCGCCACAGGTTTCGTTTTTTTAATATGGCCAAGATCTATTTTGTAGTATGGGACTCACTAAACCTTTACAGAATGGGGTTGGGGACATGGATACAGTTCAGTTCATGACGTACATAGACTTTCAACACCTAAAACGGTGAGATAGAAAGTTCAACTCCGTCTCTTTGTAGACAACAGTGTCCCGTGAAACTTTGCAAATCTCAAACCAAAGCGTGCAGTCAACAGGACCACACAGGCATCCGTAATCTCTCCTTTTATGATGGATTTGACGTTGCACATTAGCACTCTCACTCATTCCCTTCATGTCAGAGCCTCATTCACCCATAAACACCCACTCTCTCCTCCTCCCCCCCCTCCCGCTGCGATCAAAGTTTTGCCATCGGAAGTGACCCCGTGTTATGCCACCACGGCAACTGTCACATTAAGAAAATTTGACCTCTGACCTCCTTTTTTTTTTTATCCTTCTTCACACGACGACAACTTCCTCCCCGGTTCCAACATCCTCATGAATAATGGTGCCACTAACCGCAGTCCCCTACCACCACTGTGCACTGTGTCTCTCCCTGCCACATCAAAAAGGCCTGTTGCCGCACAGTAAAAACAGCGCAGTGCCTTGAATCTATCCCCCTCTTTTTCGACCTGACTTTTTTTTTTTTTTTCTTCACCGACTTCCTTTTTCCTAATGAGCACTTCACCATAACCCTGTCACTTACCGCGGCGAATTACTACGAGCTAAATGAAGGGGCCCCAAGTGCGTACCGACGCTCTTAGCGGCACCTGTGCACGATTTAAAACGCTCCACATGGCTTGACTTCCTAAGCACACTATAGAGTTTCTTTTTTACTATCCGCCGCTAAGTAAATGAGGAAATGCGGACAGGAGCCGGGCTGATGAAAGAGGAGAGATGGGGAGGCTATAAAAGACTAATGAAACAGACAGACATCCAGCGAGGAGGCGAAATTGGAAAAATGTGCAATCCTACAGTAATAACCCGCACTTAAGCACATAATAATTGCTATACTTACTGCTCGGATTTTTACATTAAAACTCCCTTTGTGTCGTGGTCTGATTGACACTTCATTTAGCGTAATTCCAACCAAAAATAACTGACAAAGCACTTTTGTGACACTTTATATTTCCCTTCGTCTTGGAGGAAGCGGCGATTGAGCGCGCCGGCCAACGCGCAAATCAATGCTTCAGCTTGTCACGCGGCTTCTGTCAATAATGAGTGTAAATGTATTGCAAACACAGCAAAAAGCCATGTAAATAGAGCTGAAATGCGGCTAATTGGCCGCTATCAGAAGGCAAACAGATGTCCACACGGCAGCAGTGATGGAATTAAACAATTATCCAGATGCAATTCATTGGTGGTTAGATTATGCTGTTTAATATAACTGGGGAAATTGTTTTGGCTTTGGGTTAAGAAAATACAAAAATATTACTAATGAACAAATAATCGCTATCAGAGCTTATTCGTTTGTTAGCGCTTTGATTGTTTCCACCGTGTGGGTCTTTTTGTGTGACGTTGTTATGGTGCGTTCCAGGTAGTAACTGGTAACTCTACGACTTATGACCTCAGAGCGTTCCAGGTGAAACAAAACAGCTAATGCTAACGTGTATGAAAGTTTCTCCAAACCTACACTACCCTTCGGCTCACCCTATTGACCCAAAACATGCTCAATGAGCTACTTCTTCAGATGGGATGCAGAAACAGTATACTGCAATTTTAGGAAACGCACTATCCATACTGCAAGAAGATCACAGTATATCACAAAATATTTAGTTGAGTGAAATATTGCAATAGTATTGTTATTGCAATATTGAAATTATACAAATGATTGAATATTTGTCTCTCATTTTGTGAACTATTGACCATGAAGAACCTATAGCTCAATGGGTCAAATGCAAAGGACGCATTTCCCCCTCACAAATAACAGTCTATCAATGGGGAAATATACAGCCACTTAAAGTATAAATAGGGTTATTTAAGTTTACATTGAGTGTATAAATATATCTCACTAATGGAGTGCACTTGAGGCAAGCTGCAAATGGCTCTTGAGCAGATAACACTACCTCATTACCAGCCTGTTAGACACAACGGCCAATGTTGACATTTAAAAAGGTATTTGCAAGAAAACTATACATTTTCCACAGAACAAAGCAAACTATTACTACAAAACTTCCTGCGGCACTGCGTGTTTGACGAGGCAGAGGATCAGTTTACCTATGGGGACGATACCTTACCTTAATTTAGAAACAAAAAGTGACAAAAATGCCAGTAAAATGAAAATAATTGCAATCAATGTTTGGTCCACTAGTTTATACAACTAGTTTTTTACAAATCCACCTACACGTTGTACATGTATTTTGACAAAAAAAACATCAGTCACTTTGCTCCTTGCCATATACTATGTGTGGATTTTGTTTCACTGTGAGGATTTTTTCTTAGCCAAGCTTACTCTTAAGGATTTATACTTTAACATTCCAGAATATTGTTGTGCAATTAGTGAGACAAGCCATAAGCCTCAAACATTCCTCAAAAACAATCAAATGTAGCGCAGACGAGGGAGCAGAGACAGAGGAGAGAAAGTGAAGAGGTATACAATGATTCGGGTGAAACTTTGCCTAGTTTCATATCATAACACACTAAAAATAGTCCACCTCCCAGTGAGGCCTGTCTCCTGCCCACTGTGTGTCGGCACCAGCACAGCCTTATAATACCATAATTCTATGTCATTTCTGCAACAGTTAGAGGCTCTTAAACTAACGACTACCTTTACTCCCTTTCACTGTGTGAGCTACATGTGACCACAGGTTTCCCTTTCTGAGGGTATGCTTACAGAGCAGCTAAATTCTCTTTTTTCTTTCTACAAGAACCTTCCAAGCAACTTTTATTACAGAATGAATAAGGATTTAGTCAGCGGGAAGTTCAGGGAATAAACATGTCAGAACACCAACATTTAACACACGTATGTGGAATTATTTCAAGTCATTGCAAGACAGGACTACACTAGCTGCAACCTCAAAGGGTCAGAAAAGGAACAGATCTTTTTACATTTTATTTACAGTCTACATAGACTGTACAGTGTGTATAGACACTCAATACTTTTTACCATAATCCTTTATAGAGGTATTTGAGAGAAGTTGTAAAGATTGGACTATTGAACTATACTGTACTAGATTGTAGATATGAACATTTTACATAATGTTTAAACTATAATATTTCAGGTTCAAAAAAGTGAAGTCACAAAAACTGCTGAGGAAAAACAACAAAATGTAAGATGCAGACAATGGCAATGAAACTCAATGACACTGCGGCTGGGTGATAAAGTATTCATCAACCTTTTGAAAGATGAGAGCTCATAGGTATTATTAGCTATTGTGTCACAAATGTATTCTTTTCAACAATTAGTGAGTCACAAGAACAAAGAACACTGTATATTCAAGAAGTCAGACAGCAAAAGAGTAAACTTCAGCCAGAATTCTATTAGGACAAGTCCCACAGACGACTGAAGAAGCCTGCGGGCATGGCGTTGGTGACGCTTGATCTAAAGGCATTTGTGTGTGCACACTGCACATATGTACAAGTATGCAGTTAATGCCAGAGCACTAGGTCATAGGGGCAAAGGTTGACCCGACCACTAAGATTAGCCCTTAATTATGCACAATTATAAACACAATATTATGACGATAGGCGACAAAACATTATGTGCTTTTATCCTACGTCGATGAGCAACCAAAATGAGAAAACTACCATCAATGAACTAAAAACATCCCAACCAGCGAAAGGATTTCGACTGTTTACTACACTCTCAATGGCAAGGTCAGGACGGTGAGCTGTCATGCTTTGCACTAAGAACTGCTAACATGTAGATTAACAAACTGGGATTAGCGGGAGATTAACGGCCCGCCGCTAATCCAGCAGCAGAGAAGGTGGTGTGAACGAGAGGTGAGGACGTGGGTTTGTCTGCCTAAATGCCTGTGCCATGCAGTGGGGGCAGGGGTTAACAGGGACGTTTGAGAGGCATATCCCCCTCCGGCTCTGCTCTTTCTCAGCGGGGGGACCAAGCAAATCTCCAAAGCAGGGGGAACATTAGGTCGCCATGCCGGGTCGGACTTTTCCAGGTCAAGTCCTCAGTGTCAGCACTCAGGAGAAAGTGAATGGAAGTGGCACCATACCGCATGATCAGAGGAGTCCGACTTTCAAAGCAAACAAAAGCAGCGCTCAGTCAAACTCATTATACCATGTTATTGGCGCAGATACGTCCACTAACCTTTAACACAGTGGGACTTTTTCGCATACTGGTAGGTTAATAGGCATTCAAAAAAGCCCTAGCCAATAATGAAACTACTTTATGACGCGACTTTTCAATGAAAAACGGTACGGAAGGCAAGTGGTAGCAATGAAAACTCAATGACCAAGTCGAAAGTTCAAAACTGTATTCAAGAGACATGAAGCAAACGGTACATACAGATACACTGACATTAAATCGCATACTTCCCATGACCCTTGCTTTGTGCGCTGGCGATGTAGTCGGTTGTGCGCTACAGACTTTGACTATTTTATTCTATATCTTAAAACCTTTATGAGCCAAGGAGCTTATTTTATACCGTTTGCCACCTCGACCAAATAAACCTTTCTGTCACTCCCGAAGGTGCAGTATCTAATAAAGCAAATGCCATAAAAATAACAAGGAAATAGCTTCGGTGGGCACACTCGGGAGGTCAAGATGATAAAAACAAACTGCAAAGAGACAGGCGCAAGCTTCATGAAGTTAAGTCTCTCACTCTCTCTAACAAGCATGCACAGTTCTCACAACAATCTAATTATATGCTATTTCTGTGCCTCATAAGCACAAAAGCAGAAGAGAAAGGCGGCGGTATAGGCATTGCAAAAACACTTAAGTAACTGGTCTCTCAAAGTCTCAAAGTCTCTCAAAGTCATCAACCCTGGAGTTTCGACATCTACAAATATGATCTGAAATGCATATGGTGTAGTTTAGCTTATTTACTTTCCAGCATTGGCATTGATTCTTGTATTAGTTTGGCATTTCATATTTCAGCCTTCACCCAAAAGCAATGCTCCTGGACATCTCTAAAATACGCACTGTAAAAGGCATCTTCAAATAGCAAATCCCATCACAATACGTTCTCCGCCAAATCGAGCGGCCCTCGCTTATACATTTTTACATCCCAGAATTCACTCTCAGCTCACTGTCAATGATTACATGCTTTAGCAGGAATTGAAGTGTTGGAAATGCTGCAAAAAGTCAAAGTCAAACAAAGTCTTTACTTTTTTACTGTATACAGCTGAGTAGTTAGTGAGTGAGTGAGTGAGTGAGTGAGTGAGTGGATAACTAGTGAGTGAGTAAGTAAGCAAGTAAGTAATAAGTGAGTGAGTGAGTGAGTTAGTAAGTAATAAGTGAGTGAGTTAGTAAGTAATAAGTGAGTTAGTAAGTAATAAGTGAGTGAGTTAGTAAGTAATACGTGAGTTAGTAAGTAAGTAATAAGTGAGTGAGTTAGTAAGTAATAAGTGAGTGAGTTAGTAAGTAATAAGTGAGTAAGTTAGTAAGTAATAAGTCAGTGAGTAAGTAAGTAATAAGTCAGTGAGTTAGTAAGTAATAAGTCAGTGAGTTAGTAAGTAATAAATCAGTGAGTAAGTAAGTAATAAGTGAGTGAGTTAATAAGTAATAAGTGAGTGAGTAAGTGAGTAATAAGTGAGTGAGTTAGTAAGTAATAAGTCAGTGAGTAAGTAAGTAATAAGTGAGTGAGTTAGTAAGTAATAAGTCAGTGAGTAAGTAAGTAATAAGTCAGTGAGTTAGTAAGTAATAAGTGAGTGAGTAAGTAAGTAATAAGTGAGTGAGTAAGTTAGTAATAAGTGAGTGAGTTAATAAGTAATAAGTGAGTGAGTAAGATAGTAATAAGTGAGTGAGTAAGTTAGTAATAAGTGAGTAAGTAAGTAATAAGTGAGTGAGTTAGTAAGTAATAAGTCAGTGAGTAAGTAAGTAATAAGTGAGTGAGTTAGTAAGTAATAAGTCAGTGAGTAAGTAAGTAATAAGTCAGTGAGTTAGTAAGTAATAAGTCAGTGAGTAAGTAAGTAATAAGTCAGTGAGTTAGTAAGTAATAAGTCAGTGAGTTAGTAAGTAATAAGTGAGTGAGTTAGTAAGTAATAAGTCAGTGAGTAAGTAAGTAATAAGTGAGTGAGTTAGTAAGTAATAAGTCAGTGAGTAAGTAAGTAATAAGTGAGTGAGTTAGTAAGTAATAAGTCAGTGAGTTAGTAAGTAATAAGTGAGTGAGTAAGTTAGTAATAAGTGAGTAAGTAAGTAATAAGTCAGTGAGTAAGTAAGTAATAAGTCAGTGAGTTAGTAAGTAATAAGTCAGTGAGTTAGTAAGTAATAAGTCAGTGAGTAAGTAAGTAATAAGTGAGTGAGTTAGTAAGTAATAAGTCAGTGAGTTAGTAAGTAATAAGTGAGTGAGTTAGTAAGTAATAAGTGAGTGAGTTAGTAAGTAATAAGTCAGTGAGTAAGTAAGTAATAAGTGAGTGAGTTAGTAAGTAATAAGTCATTGAGTAAGTAAGTAATAAGTGAGTGAGTTAGTAAGTAATAAGTCAGTGAGTAAGTAAGTAATAAGTGAGTGAGTTAGTAAGTAATAAGTCAGTGAGTTAGTAAGTAATAAGTGAGTAAGTAAGTAATAAGTGAGTGAGTTAGTAAGTAATAAGTCAGTGAGTAAGTAAGTAATACGTGAGTGAGTTAGTAAGTAATAAGTCAGTGAGTTAGTAAGTAATAAGTGAGTGAGTAAGTAAGTAATAAGTGAGTGAGTTAGTAAGTAATAAGTCAGTGAGTTAGTAAGTAATAAGTGAGTGAGTAAGTAAGTAATAAGTGAGTGAGTTAGTAAGTAATAAGTGAGTGAGTAAGTAAGTAATAAGTGAGTGAGTTAGTAAGTAATAAGTCAGTGAGTTAGTAAGTAATAAGTGAGTGAGTAAGTAAGTAATAAGTCAGTGAGTTAGTAAGTAATAAGTCAGTGAGTTAGTAAGTAATAAGTCAGTGAGTAAGTAAGTAATAAGTGAGTGAGTAAGTAAGTAATAAGTGAGTGAGTTAGTAAGTAATAAGTGAGTGAGTTAGTAAGTAATAAGTCAGTGAGTAAGTAAGTAATAAGTGAGTGAGTTAGTAAGTAATAAGTCAGTGAGTTAGTAAGTAATAAGTCAGTGAGTAAGTAAGTAATAAGTGAGTGAGTAAGTAAGTAATAAGTGAGTGAGTTAGTAAGTAATAAGTGAGTGAGTTAGTAAGTAATAAGTCAGTGAGTAAGTAAGTAATAAGTGAGTGAGTTAGTAAGTAATAAGTCAGTGAGTAAGTAAGTAATAAGTCAGTGAGTAAGTAAGTAATAAGTGAGTGAGTAAGTAAGTAATAAGTCAGTGAGTAAGTAAGTAATAAGTGAGTGAGTTAGTAAGTAATAAGTCAGTGAGTAAGTAAGTAATAAGTCAGTGAGTAAGAAATAATAATAATAATGCATTGGTTTTATATAGCACTTTTCTGGACACTCAACGACGCTTTACATTGCACTATTCATTCACTCCATACCCGGTGGTGGTAAGCTACTATTGTAGCCACAGCTGCCCTGGGGTAGACTGACGGAAGCGAGGCAACCAGTCTGCACCATCGGCCCCTCCGACCACCACCACTCACTCACTCACGCATTACATTCGCTAGGCTTCCTGGTGTTCCCAAACGGTCTCCCATCCAAGTACCGACCAGGCCCTTCCCTGCTTAGCTTCCAAGGTCTGACGGGATTGGGCAGAGCATAGGCGGTATGGCCACATACATAGGCGGTATGGCTACATACATAGGCGGTATGGCCACATACAGTGACTGTAAAAGGCATCTTCAAATAGCAAATCCCATCACAATACGTTCTCCGCCAAATCGTGCGGTGAGTTAGTAAGTAATAAGTCAGTTGCCATTTGAAATCCCTTGCGTCACTTTGCCGAGTCAGGACAGTCACACCTTTTAGGACTAGCGCCCGGTCATCCTCTCAGGATCAGACCAGGATTATACAGCACTGTGATCTTATCTGTTCTGTGAGTGTGTGCCAGGACTCGACACCCTTCGTGTGGCAACGGTGCTTGCAGTTGCTTCATTTTCTTTTCTCATTCAGGTAATAAAGCTGCTAAGCTCTGTTGGGGTTCGATGAGCATACTCACAAAGTACCCTGTGATTAGCCATAATGGTGTAATGTCTCCCCTGGTGACTGTGCACCTGTAACCACTGAGCCAACTGCCCATTAAATACTGTTACAGGCAGAAAAGACAAGTCATTTCACATCAATGTTAGCTTCAGATTGGCTTTTAAAGCATTTGAAGAATGTTGTAACATAACAGCAGAATTTAAAAATACATTAATTATTCTATTTTAATTTTGTAAAATGAACCATGTCCGAGGTCACTCCCTTAAGAAGATTGGTGTAGTCGCCAAACGTGATTTACTCTATTCGCTTGTGCTATCCAATCATATTTAGTTGGTTGAATTTGAACATTACTCACATTGGTCCTTCAGTGCCAAAGCTGCAACACATGAACAAGGAGTCAGCAAATCTCAAACTTCAGCTTGTGTATTGTCATATTAAAATGGGAGTAAGTTATTTTTGGTTAATCAATCTGTGCCTGTGATAACCTGTCCACTGATGTTCGGAGTGCATCCTGAGGTCTAAGGTAGTAATGTGCAGGTTCAAAGCTCGACTCCACCAGGAGTATGTCAATGGTGTAACCCGATTCTATCAATAGAAGTTGGAGGTGTGACTCTGAAGCTGACAGCAGCCCAGAGAGCTGTCGATCACACCTGACAATCCATGCCCCAGAGGCACGCTTCTAAGCCATCTCCTGCCTGGCACTGTTTCTCCAAGGCTTTAATACTATAGGGAGAGCAGAAGCAGAAGTGGGAGGGAAACTAATGATTTTGGTGTACTGAAAGCCAGCATGATCAAAAGGACATCAACAATAGCAAAAGTTGTGTAATGCAATAATGTAGTGGTTAGATTCAATGTGTGTTCATACAATATTATCAAAATAGGTATAAAAGATCATTTCCTAATAATTAGTAGTGGCAGTGTGGCACTTAAGACAGATCATGCAGAGTACTGATTCCACCTGTTTATTTTAGGCATGACCTCTCAATGTGAATGTTTAATATCCATCACTCCCTCACTCGGCTCTGTTCCACACCACAGCATGGTCTGCTCTCCTTTGGTCTGGGCCTAATAATAACCGTGGAGTCAGGAGGAGTCGGGCGTTCACAGGAAGCCGCTCAGCACTGTGGTGTGTCAGACGGAAAGCAGAGCCCACAGTGAGCTCCTTCAGGAGAGACACTGCAGGTGATTGTAAAAAAATATTTACATTTAGGGATATCGATTTGAAACCTTTCCTGTATATTACTGACTTAAGTGCATCAATGCATAATTCAAACCTGCCCTTGCGTAGATCAGGGGGTTCTTTGTTTCCAAGTGGCCCAAAAACCTCAAAATCCCCGGAATACATCTGAAGATAACATCGAGGGGATTGTGTCCTATACCTCAAATTACTGTTCGAAATAACATGACAGCCATTTCAAACAAGCTGAAATAAAGATTCACTATGCAGACAGATCCACTCATTATTAAGCTTATAAGGCTTCATGTTTAGTTGTCTTATCAACATAGTACTGTATGATCATACTAGCTTGACTATATTATTAGGGGGAAAAAATCCAAAGTTACATTCAACCATTTCCATGTATATCTTTAGAGAAATGGGTGAAATTTAGAATTGGAAAGTCCCCTCTCGACCGCTGTTCCCTTCCAGCCCTCATAAAGAATTCCTCTCGCAATGAGAAAATGCCATGAGGAGTGCTGACAGAACACCTACACCTTCTTTCCTATATTGGCATATACTGTTGCAATGTTGCCAGATAAAATGGGATTTTACCTGTCAGAACATTTCTGAGTGAAAGAAAAATGATGTAATTGTGATGAGAATGCAGGAGACAGTAGAGAATAGGAATAACATACAAAGATGCATGTCAATTTGTTAATCATTGGCAAATGTTTTGATATCAGGTCATGCTGTTTTGTGAATATATAAAATACTGGTTTGTGCCACTAACGTTGTGAATAGGCATATACTGTATCTGGACTGGAAAACAAACACGTCTATAACATAAATGAAACTATATCGAGAGAAGAGTCAAAGTCACAATTTGCTCCAATCATTAAAGCAGAACTACTGTAAGAAACTCATGCCCCGAGAGGCCATAAGCGCCACTGCAGGTGTACTAGCATGTTGCGTTTTTTTTACTTATTAATTGTCTGTGAGAGTAAATACAACGCTGCCAAAAAAGACAAAGGGAGAGAGAGATATTGTGCATCCAATTACACAATGGAGATAATGTTTTTCACTCAAACATGGCTGTAAATACTGTTTAAGTGGCGCTAGCGTTAGCTTTGCCTGTTAGCCTGTTAGCTTCTTCTTCGTCATTCCATTAGTGTGTATTGGTGACTCCAGGTCGTGTGGTTTTCTGGTCAGAGGCACCAGGGGGAAATGAAAGACCCCCTAACCTTATCCCATTAACACTTGTATTACCCCCAGAAGGACCACGAAAAGGATTTATTAAGGTAAACAAGTTACTTAGTACTGCTTTAAATTAAAAGCATTGTTAAGTTTGCATACATTTGCCCCAGACCCCACGACTGAGACCAAAACAAAACAAAACTTTTGCTAAGAACATAACCATCTCTTTTTGACTTCTACTGACAATAACTAGAACTAACACCTAAAGAAGCCTTAAATGGATTCAAACTGAAAGTAGAGAAATGATGAATTAAATGAGTGTTTGGGGTTTAGGCGAATCTTCTTTTTGAAGCACCTGCTCCACACTTGATTTCCCTTCATGCGCACGCCTTCATCCGAGCCGCGCACCACGCGATAAATCATTCCTTCCACGTTGCGATGAACACGGCCCGTATGCCGCCTCTCAAGCAGGCGCTAGACACTGTTTATGTGCCGCTTTAAACAGAGCTTTAGCACATGAAGCACATCACACACACACAACTCATCTCTTCACTTCAAGAACAGATGGAGGAGCGGGCAGCACGTAAAAATAGCATTAGTAAGTCAAGAGGAAAAAAAGGTGGTGGTGCACGGAGGTGTGAACCAAGCGGATGTGGGGCGGGAGATTTTTTGGGGAAAAATAACGATCGCATCAAACTTGGTGGTGGTTGTAAGGACGTGTTGAACCGGGAGGAGCATTGATGGTTACGGAGGAAGCAAGCGCGCAGCCCGAATGCAGATGATCCGAATAGACAGAGGTTATCGAGAAACAGTCCATGTTTGCGCCGCATTGATTTCTACCGCAAAGATTGATGTTAAGGCATTGAGCGATTCTCGCCCCGGTTCCCTGGTGCCTTCCTCCTTTCACCCGGCTCTCCTATAATATGTGATCATCATAAAGAAGCAGGACGCCTCCCCGTGACCCTGGCATTTATCAGCATTACGTGATTACATGTTGACTATAGAGGAGTTTAATCTGCTTTCTCCACCAGCTCTTTCGGCGGCATCGCGCCACGTGGAAGAGTCGAATGTCAATGTGGAGCCATAAAGCAGCATTGTTATATGGCCCCGATGTCTATAAAGAAGGAACTACACGGGCAATTGGCATTTTAATGGGGGAAATATGGTAATTCATGCAGATTGTTTTCGAAATAGTCACTTGTGTGAATAACGGTTTTAAGAGACGGGGGAATGCGATGTTTGAACAAGGAATTGACTTTTTCGATAGTGAACGGCTGTTGGTTTCCTTGTGTTTTCTTCCTTTTTGAAGTACAGCCAAAATAGAGTGTCAAAGCCATAGAATAACATGCAGGTTGTAGAGCAAGACACATTCCAAACCACTAAAAATGTATTGTGTATTCTATAACTGTCTAGTAATGATTTGTGTGTGCGCCATAAAGCAGTAGTTGCTTTTAATATAGATCAACAGACTGAAATGAAACATGTGCGGCGGGGACAAAATATTCGATTGAAGCTATAGAGATAACAGTCTTTTCAGCGGCTATATACTGCCTATTCCCGCCGGCCTGTATTTAACATCTCTAACCCTCCCATCTGCACATGTGCATTCAAAAGGCCGGAGCCAGAGGTTTCTCCAGCGCCTTGTCATGCTCCTCCATGGCCGGCTCTCATCCTCTCATCCTCTCTGTATCCCCGCCTGTCTCGCCCTCGTGTTGCTGCATCAGACATCATGAAAGATTCACAACGCTGCTTTTAACACATTTTCACCGACCCCTCCCTCTCCCATACCCCTCCCTGCCCTCACACACACACGCGAACACACACACTCACACACCCCTTCGATCGTGCGCAAGACCTGACGAAGAAGGTAGGAGAAAGAAAAAACTGCACGGTCTGTTCAAATAGCGATTTTACTTTGATAGTTCAAGCTTAATGCGGCTGAGCGGCTTCAGCCATAGATATATCTGGGTAAATCTCTATGTCAGTTCATCAAATCCAAACGGCACTCATTTTGATCATGGCTTTAGATTAGATTTCCAAGGTCATTTAGGTCGGGTTTCAGAAGAGTATTCGCATTTGTGGAGAAGACTGTCCCGCACACTGCACTTCTTGCAAACAGTGAGACATCCTCCCAGTGCAATGTTTCAAGCCTGAGTAAATGATGAAAGGATGTAGTTATGTCGATGTCATGAATTAGCAGAGAGCTATATGCTGTCCCCCCCCCTATAAATAACATTCTTCTTTTTTAATACCACAATTTCGACAACCTGGTGTAATCTTCGGCTGCAATGCACGCATGGCTCTACCCATCCCAGCACAAGGATATATTGTTTGAAACTTTCCAAAGTGTGTGGGCTGAAACCTAATGTAAAAGTGGACATGGCGGACTACAGTCTTGGGCACTTGGTTTGATCGGCCGGCCCCTCCCTGGTGTTTGTGTGGACGGGCCGCTCTGTTCCACTTGGTGGCGTTTTCACCGTTCGCCCGAGTGAGCATGAGATGGCTGACACATGATGGACAGTATCAATTTCCGTGCTCACGCCCACGTAAAAACGCTCAGGCCACCTGCACCGCACGTATGGACCATTTAAATATTTATGTTTCAAGCCATATGTGAAGTTACACCACTTATGAAGTCAGGCAGACAAACATACAATAGTAAGAGCATGAGGTGACAAATGGCAACGCAACATTGGTGAAAAGGTGATGTACTGTACGAGTGTTCGAGCTACCGCCGCTAAAACTGCTGGAGTTTGCTATAGTTGGTCATCACGTTGTTAAACCTGATTGAAGCAGAGGTAAGCAACTCGACTTTCGTTCAGACTGACTAAAGCAAAGGCTGTTTTCTTTCCCATTCTCCGATCAATAGGCATTAGCCTGGGCAAATCCTCTGTTGCTGGCAGCATCTGATTCATTCATGATCACTCCGACTGGCCCCCATCCATATTCATGCAGGTGCCCACTGTGTATTTACTACTAATCAGCTCTCAGCATCACTTCACCCTTCATAGACCTTCCCTGCCAACTCTCACCCAATGTCTCAGTGACTGACTTTACATCTTGATTTCGGAAAAAAAAACAAAAAACGGATCCACGTTTCAGACATAATCGACCAGACAAAATCACTTCAATAAGACCTTGAGAGTGTCATTGCCAATATGTCAACAAGATTTGGAAATTAATACATTTGGGGGTTGAGTCTATAATGCCTGAGCTAGGTTTGTGTGATTGTAGAAAATAGAATAGATTTTAGAAGCTCTTGCAAATGTCGACATCACTGTGCATGAGTTTAAAAAGTTACTAAAGTTATATAGATGAAAGCACGGGTTACAACATAGATACTCTTCTACTATGTAAAGAGACTATGTTTAGACGATAACTCATTTTGCATATTTAAGAGGAATACATTTTCATTAGTACTTAACCTGCTACCTCCTTAGTTAGGGTTAGGGGTTAGGGTTAAGTTTAGGGTTAGCAATTACGAATATCCAAATCTCACAACGTATTGACTTGCAGGGCTTACAGCCTATATGCCAGCGCGATGCCTCATTTGGAAGCCAAGACCTTCTAGTTTCTAAAATGTGAGATCCGTGTAAGTGAAACACAACTTGCATCACATTTGCCGTTCCTAGCCCTAACCATAACCCTAATCCCCTGATCAGGGGGGGACGGCAAGTGACAGGTCCAAGGACACATGAAAACAATGACAGAGGGAGCACAAAAATGTTCAAACTCATTCCTATAACTTTCCTGACACATTTCTCACACAATAGATTTAATTGCTTTGTAATTAAAGGCACACTGGGTAACATTTTGAACTATACTGTTGCCATCAATACAAAACGTGGTCCCAATGAGCCGGAGACATACCCACTCCTGGTAAAGTTGCAGTCATGTCTTAGGAGAGGTGAGGCACATGTTTGTCATAAAATAAATGCTTGTATTTCAATTTTATTTATTGGGTGAGAGGTCTTTTTTCCACAAATATCTGCTTTTACATACATACCAACGGACAAAACTTAAAATTGTATTCCATAACTACAGAAAAAAGCAGGCCTAAAGCCGTGGCATTAGTGGTTTATCAAGTGTTTTTTTTTTTAAACAACACACTCCAGTTGACGACTTCAGCACACAACACGGCACTCCAAAATCCATACGCACGTCCATCATCACCTGACACCTCAGGACAGTACATCTGGAGCATGCCGGTTTACAGCCCTCTGTATGGACCAGGACACTCTTTTTTGTTTTTTTCAGCCTGTTATTCGATAACATGGGTGTGTGCTGCTCCCCTCAGACAATGCAGGTATGAATGAACCTAAGTGTCTTCCCTGGAGAAGGTATTGGCTTTCACCCACTTTTAACCATGTTCTATAGGAAAAGCTAGTCTTTACCTATTGACACGGTGAATGTGTAAGTTAGAATCGCTTGCAGGCACAAAGACAGAGAGGCAGGCAGCAGGAAAGATGACTTCCATTGAGCTGCTGCTTAGGCCACAGGACAAAAGATGGGACTATAGGAGAAGAATGGGCTTTTTTTTTTTACACAGGAGGAATGTAGAGCATCTGCTATAGTCATATTACAAAGAATATCTTATCTTAGACAGCCTGCTTTCCACTCACACAAAAAAACATGTTTTTGAGTTTTCACACAAACTTTGGCTTAAACAAACTTTTGATAGTTGATCTTTAGCCAATAAAAAGAATATGTCGTAGATTCAGATACCCCTGCTATGTTCACTTTTAATTTAGATCTAAGACAAATTGAACACTGCCTAAATCTTGCATTTAGGTGGTACAAAGGCTACATGAGGGTCAAGTTTTTGAGTGACTAAACGCTTAAAATCTCCAGACAATGTCAACCCTGCTTACCATAGCTAATTGAGCAACATAATGTCGTTATGAATTACCATTGTTCTAACACTTGAACCGCCACAAGCACAAATTTCCCCACTCCAAACCTGATTGATCGGTTTGAATACATGTGTGCACTTGTCTCTACAGCTGGCAGCAAACAGACGACTTTATTCAGAAATCCTGAGCCGAACTTCCTTTGAAATTGCATAAGCGTAAAACGGTGTAGGGCTTCACAACATATCACCCAAATATTGCTAAAGGTACAATATATTGCAAGATTGCTCAGGTCTTTGCCAGGTTTGCCAACACAGCTCAAAACAAAAATGCAAGATCAATTTGCGTCCAATAAATGGACCCTATTATGTTGAAATAGTTTACGAGACAGCTATCAAATACCGCAATGTTTTTATTTAAACCCTTTTGCCTTTGCCGAAAGTCAAAGCTGTGTTCCTGTCCACAAACTGAAGTGACCCTCTCCATCACTGTATATTTCTTCCTTACTTGGTGCTAATTGTGAAGCGGCGCTGACTGCTAACAGCTGGGCTTTGTCTTGAATCATTAGGGAAGTGTTTGTTCCTCCCAGTGCACAGGAAGGCCACAGGGCTGCAGCATCTGCGCGCGTGTTTACTGCTCTGAGTGATAATCGCACTCAAAAGAGCCCCACGCGCACCTCTATTTGTCCACAGCTATTTACACTTCTGGATGAATGAGGCTGCGAGCCGGGGATATAAAAAAGGATACATAAAACAAGCTATAAAGGAGACTTCAGTTTGTTTTTGGTGCCACGAAATTTGGCACCAGATCAGTATTCTAGACCAGGGGATGGTCAGAGCGGAGGAAGGTTCTTGGATGAATACTACTGCCGTATTTTCCGGACGATAAGGCACACTTTTTTTTTCATAGTTTAGCTGGGGGTGCGACTTATAGTCAGGTGCGACTTATATATCAAAATATATAATTTCACATTCACAAGAAAGTGTAGAGTGAGCGTGAAACTTGTGAAGGACCGGCGAAAAGCGTAGGTTGCTCTTACTGCAATGAAGAAAACAAAAAAAGCTAATCGCGGGCTAGAAGCTGGAGGAACCAGTTCGCAAAGGGGTGCTTGAACAACATGCTGCCGGGAGAGGCTTGTCAATGGTGCACCGAGGTGGCTGGTGCGACTTATGCTCCGGAGCGACTAATAGTCCGGAAAACACGGTACTATTATTATGTTGGTAACTCTCATGATACAATACAATACATCCCGTTTTGTTGACTGTGGGTGGTGTGAACAAGGTGCAAAAGTCGGCCCAATGTTCCACTGACACTGTAAGCTAATGCTCATGGTTTGATCTGACTGGAGAGCAATTTAAAAAAAATGCAATAAACAAATGATCCAATAGCCGCAAAACCTACCTCCACAACATTCCATCCCACAGTGTAAACACAACACTAATCATTCATCCTTTTGCTAACGTTATGCTCCTTTGCGGAGAGGGGGTACTTAAAGTCATTGTGATGGAATCTGATTGAACAGGTTCCTTCTTGGCATCATCTGATTCTTCTCAAATATAAACATGGCTAAGTCAGGCAGCTGTGTTTACATGGGAAGCTGTGGCCCGCGATGCTCCTATATCTCCGCAATGGGAATAGCGGAGAATACAGAAAAAAAAAAAACTGTTATCTCCATTCCGACTGGAAATCTAAAATTACCAACCCTGGGAGAAGAGACAAGATTGCGGGGACGTAGTATTATTGCTGCCTTCGCTCTTGTCTGGAATGCCAGTTGCGATGAGTTTCATTTTGGGCATCGCCTCGGCTCAACGTAACTACAGCAGGATCAAGGTCCTGCTGGGTATAAGGAGCACTTTGTTTTACCGTCTGTCAGGGAAACATGAGTTTATGATGGGAAGGATAGTCATGGGATTCAGGCTTCTTTAAATGAGAACTGAATCATTGGGATACGAGATTCTATGTACATGCTTTTAGTGGTTTAAATTACAGGGTTAGCAGGTTTTATACAAACATAGGACATTATCGGGAATATGTTGGCGTTTGCAGCGGAAATTGTTCTACCTAAATTATTGCGATTTGCTCATTTCAGCCATTCAAATAATACATAAAGCTTCATTTTGAGTCGTCTGCTATGTTGTCATGCTGTTTCTTGTGTACGTCGAGTTGCCGTCTCTGTACAATGGCATGAAACGGAAAGAAAAACATTTGTCTCTTTTCACAATGGAGATCCTTTCAAACCTCACAAGTCCCAGAACCGTCCACGAGATCTGATTTGGTCCCGAACGTCACATCACTACGGGCTAAGGAAAAAACTTGTGATGTCTGGCCTGATCAACTTGTCACCCAATCACAGCGCGGGGTCCTGGGGTGACTCACTGGCTGCATGTCTGTCAGCCCACCGCTCTCCTCTCGGCTTTGATTTGCCTCTGCTGTCTGCTACCTGTCTGTACGTCCAAAGCTGTCACTCCCGCCTCGACAAATGCGAGATATTGAATAACTATGGTGGCACCGTTAGGCCGCTTTCTTGACATGATACAACCTTCGAATGAAATCAAATACTTCTTTCTTTTTCAGTCTTCCCCAGAAGAAACGTGATTTCTAAAGGCCAAACGACACATTTTGCGATTTATGCTAGATAGATATTTGGACATGGATATTCTATATATATATTTACTCTATAATTGTCCAGCCCTTCCTCAAGAAGATACAAGGATATTTCTTCTCTGAACATTACATTTTCAGACTGACTACACTTAAACCATTCAAATTGCAATTTTGATTTGATTTGACATTGTTCCAGCAGCTCTAATACGAGTATGTGATGCATTTATAATATAGCAGGCTGGCTCACTTGATGGGCTGGTGACAGGAGCTGAATGAATGACGTGGGATCTGATTGGCTGGTTGATTGAGCGCCTGGATATCTCACCCATTGATTATGTGACTGGTGAGCAATTGACACATTGATTAAACACATGACGAGCCTGACGAGCTTGGTTTCAAGGCTGAACGAATAACATGAGCGGGTGAAATTTTGCACCGGAATACCAATACCATCAGATCTTTTCAAGTGTGTCCTATTTTAGAGAACTGTATAAGGCGGTGCCGGTAAAAGTATTTATTTGTTCTTGGAAGCTGGAGGCATGTTTTGATGGAAGACGCCTTTGATTTATGTGGAAAGCTATTAACTGTGTTAAATGTTCCTTTTATGATTGAGTTATAGCTTAGATTCAACATTGCATCTAGTGCCAATGCATAATGACTTGCCAGCAGGGTTTGTTGATGAACGCAATGGTCTTATTCAACATTCCTGGACACAGTTAATTCACGGCCCGTCTTGGAGTGTGTTCCTTTTCTGCATTATTGAGTTTTTGATGATCAGAGCAGTGGATGCCGTCTTTTGCCAATGACTGAACAGTTTTTGTACACGCATCGGACCTCATTAAAGTAGCGTTGTGGTGACGTGTAGCTCATATCCATCTATGTAACAGAGAATGGTAGAGCATTTTCATTCGGAATTGAGCATTACAATTTAGTAAACACACCAGGATGAAGGAATCAGCGCCACAGAATCACACTTCCTCTCCCACAATGTTCTCAACAACAACCTTACACCTGTATTCCATTCTTCCTCCTTCACCACTGTTGCTTCACAAATTGTAAACCTGCAAAAGCAAATCCGCCGCCGGGTTTGCCCGCAGCATGCCTAAATTATTAGCTTATGCAAATCTCAGCATCTAGTCACAGTCTCACACCGGCAGAGCAAACAATAAATATCCCCTCCACTGCCATACATTACTGCAAAGTCCTCCTAAGCAACACACAGCTCAGTTACTGGCGAAAAGTGAATCTAGATTTTCCAACAGGACTTAATATCAAAAGCTGGACACTGACAAACGCTCATATGGACAAAATGCAATAGCTTTGGAAGACACATGGCATGCTCACACCCACCTGCCTGCAATGCCAACCCCAGCTTGCTCAAGGAACAATGAAAATGCTCCAGAAAGCGCTGTATGGGCCAATACATCAGCGGGACGGGGTGTAACAAAGGGGTATAGTTCATTAATGAAAGGGACGATAAGAGAAAGAGGGTATTGCAGCCATGCATGTGCAGGTAATACAAGAGTAAGTGGCTTGGGGGCTATTAAAGTATGTATATAGCTGTGGAAGCTGAACTAATCAAGTTTTATAAGGAGATTTATAGCATGGAATGAAGTCAATATCCTCTGGAACCGCCAAAAGGCCCATATTGCAACTGCCTCTAAACCATAAACAGGTATAACACAATAAAGATGCACTCCAAAGCAATTAAAGAAGACAAGCCATCCCATTGTGCAATTTATGGCTGCTGCAAGCCCATCAATCATAATCTAAGCGGATATTACACATACAGAGGGAGGTGGTGTAGGGGGATGCGGCGCCTCCGTCAACTCACCGGAGATTTCGTTCTGCGGGACCCCGGCCAAAGTGAAGCCCTTCCCGGTGTAGAACTGCCGCAGGTCCGAGCAGCTCCGGTCCGCCCCCCTCACTGGGCCGACTGCTCCCGTGCACAGGGACAGCAGCAACACGAGCGCCCGCATCTTCCCTCTCCCCAGGTGTCGTTGACCGCCTCTGTGGATCGCGTCTCCTCCACACAAAGTCGGCGAGAAATCCTGGTGATTCAAGTTCCAAGATTGTAAAGCAGTTTTGTTATTGTTGTTTTAAGAAGCGCAGAGTTTAAAGAAGAAAGAAAAATAAGCCAAAAACAGTGAAAAGTCGCGTAACGAGACAACCGGGGATCCGTACAACCGGCGCGTGGCTGCACGGTTCCTGCGGGAGAAGAGGCTGCGACGCGCGGCTCGTGGGAGTCAGGTTCACCCCGTCTGGCGCCGCTGATGCTCCGGCTTCTCCCACCGCCACCGAGTCAGTGCAGGGGCTGCGGAGATGCCCGAGACAAAAGGCAGAGCAAAGCAAGGAGTGTGGCAGCGAGAGCAGGTGTTCGAGCCCGGTGCAGGTTTTATCGAGTCATTCTGCTTCTTTTTTGTTTTGTTTTGAAGGCGATAAGTCCGAAACGCAATGGGGGAATGCGTAAATTTGGAGGGATTTTTCCAGGTGATATGAAGCCCATCCGGTAAA
The DNA here is from genome assembly GCF_951799975.1 of Gobius niger. Lineage (NCBI taxonomy): Eukaryota > Metazoa > Chordata > Actinopteri > Gobiiformes > Gobiidae > Gobius > Gobius niger. Next base: position 24,350,032 of record NC_136868.1, on the reverse strand, counting down.
TCCCTTGTTTCTAGGCTTGGGACAATGAAACGCGTGCTTTTGAGCGTGTGCCGATGGGAGTGTGATGCTGCTACTCTCGCTCCACACTTTCTCTCTTTGTGCGCTTCCTGGATTGGAGCTGAACTGCGCCCCGCTTAGGCGGCAGCGCGTAATGCTCTGCAACAAAAGCAGAACATTCCGCGGAAAAAGCGCTCGATCTGACAGATTGTCAGGTTAGTTCTGGCCATATGTCCATTCTGGAAGAGCGCAGAAGGGCCACTGGCTCTAGGGCCACCGGTCTGGCCCCTCACTTTACCTTGCCCTTACCTCCGGGCGCAACCGAGCTTTACCCAAATCTAAAAGCTTTAAAGAAAAGCATCCAAAAACAAAAATGTGCTGGAAAAGCAACAAAAAAAGTGACAAATACACAACAAAATGTGACGAAAACGTGATGACAAAGCAATGAAAAAAGCGGTGAAAAAAACAACAAAACATGACAACCCCCCCTAAAAAACAAGAGACGAAAACACAACGAAAAAGCGACAAAAAAGTGACGAAAAAGTAATGAAAAAGCAGCAAAAAGCAACAAAAACAAACAAAAATGGAGCGACAACGTGACAAAAAGTTACCATCACTTTTCTAGATTTTAGCTTTCAAATGAGGCGTTACAGTGTTGCTCTCCAGTCAAGATGCCTTTGAATTTGGGGAAAGCTGAACTGGAGAAAATGCTCTCGGTTAAGGCGGGTGGTAAGAGGTTAACATATGTATTTGTGGAAGTGTCGCGTTTACGCTAATTTGGCTGGGCTGGCCAGAGTCCAGGGCTGTTTTTCAGTCCCAGTCCGCCCCTGGGTGAGTTTGGCAAATCTATGTATATTATATTATATCTATGGGCAAATCCCACACTACTTTCAGGAATGCAGGAGATTTAGGTCTGTATCAGTTCTACTTTAGTTGAATTTGAGATTTCATTCTTGGCCAGTGATGCTATTTATGATTAATCTTACATTGTTTCTCTTTAAGGGATGTTTGCTAATTTTGTGTTGTGAACCTGTTGCCTGCCATCTTAGGGTTAGGGTTAGGGTTGTGCATATCCAAATGTCAAAGCATACAGCCTATATGCCACTGACACCTCATTTTAAAGCCGACCTTCTAGTTTCTAAAAGTATGTGTAAGATCTGTGCGAGTGAAACAAGATAAGATAATCCTTTATTGATCTCACAATGGAGAAATTCTCTTGTTACAGTCGGCGTTCAAGAAGATCACTCAGAGTTGTGCAAAAACAGACAGGAAAATGTGCAACCCGTAAAATAGAATAAAAACGAGGTAAGGGTAGCATCATATTTTCCATTCCTAACCCTAACCCTTGATGAGGGGGGTTGATGGCAAGCAACAGGTTAAAATATCTGTAGTAGTGGTGATGATGATGACACAGCCACCTCCAGTTTGGCTTTGAGTAGATGATTGATCCCCCACCTTTCAGTTTTTCAGGATAAAGGATCCAGGCAGTTAGATAGAATAGATAGATAGATGGATGGATGGATGGATGGATGGATGGATGGATGGATGGATGGATGGATGGATGGATGGATGGATGGATGGATGGATGGATGGATGGATGGATGGATGGATGGATGGATGGATGGATGGATGGATGGATGGATGGATGGATGGATGGATGGATGGATGGATGGATGGATGGATGGATGGATAGATAGATAGATAGATAGATAGATAGATAGATAGATAGATAGATAGATAGATAGATAGATAGATAGATAGATAGATAGATAGATAGATAGATAGATAGATAGATAGATAGATAGATAGATAGATAGATAGATAGATTCTACTGCAACATCCCCAAATGATTCAAATTCTAAAACACAAACTACATTATCTTCAAGTACAAGTGTTATGTTACTCCTAACACCACACTCTGATAAGATACCACAGGAGCCTGTTCATATCAGTAGGATCAATTTCCACAATCTATAATAATCATCCTTAACTGTTTTCTTCTCCTAATGCCAGGGGTGTGATGGTCAGTAAGTAATAATCAACATCAGCTACTTATTAACCACTTCATGATCAGTATCGACTGTTTTAATGCACAGAACACACACAAGACAATACAAATGCAATGTGTACCCGATCATTGAAGTGATTCACAAACTCATTGTGTATCCTTATGTAGGCTATATAAAAGGTGGTTATAAAACTAACGGCTACAATAACTCAAACCACATGGGCAAGGTGGAATAACAGCAGCAGTGTGCAAAACATGAATGGCATTGTAAATAACAATGTGTTGCAGAAACTCTGTACAAATAGCACCGATTGTGAAATAAATATGGACATACTGGCAAAAGTAGGTCTTGCTTGGGTGACTCAGCTTGGCCATGCACACACACACGCACACACACACACACACACACACACACACACACACACACACACACACTAGTTTATAACAGAGAGGAGCAGTGGTCAGGAGAGTTAGTGTCCTCTGGCGCCTCATTTGGGTTCGTGGATGTGACCGATGAGCTGTCCAACATGTCCGGTTACTCACTGCCCACGTCCTCTCAGCTCCGCACGCCCCAAGCTCCACGAGCCAGGAAAGGTCACGGCAGCCCTGACTGACATGTACAGAATCTATCGGCAGTCATTTGTGCGCCATAGTTAAGCAGTTGTAGTCATTGTATAGTAAAAAAAGCACTTGGTTTTAAAGGCTTTTATTGTTAAAAATGGAGTAAGGCACCGTGATTTGATCTTAAGACTTTGGAAGCCACTGCGACTTTATTTCTAATAGCTGATATTGGGGCGGCCCTGTGATGTTCTCTTTTGTGATTTTATCCCTTCATCTATAGGTCTGAAAAAATGAAAAGAAAAAAGCTCTACATCCTCCGGCCCTGACTCGTCACAGATAAAGTATGCTTAATTTTTTTGTCATTCTGCTTATGTTATGTAATGATGTAAAGTTCTAACATTGATCTGTTGAGTGAAATGTCAGGCAGTATGAACACAATAATGCAGGTTCGATGGAACTTGATGTAGAAACTTTCTGAATGGGGGGTGAACATTTATAGACTGCCACTTTCTTCCTTCCAACACTCAGAAACAGTGAATATTAGACATGGTTTAATCAGGAGGAGTTCTAGAAGTTGCCCTTTTATAGGTAAAGTTTTAGGACAAAGGAAAGAATAGTACGTCTTGCCTCTGCTTTTCTCCGCTTCTCTAATGACCCATAGACCTCCCACACTGTACGAATCCACCATTTTGGCCTTGGCTGTCTCTTTGTTGGATGTTGCACGGAGTCAGCCTAATTTGGAAGTCACCTCTAACAGCGCGATCTCTCAAAGTACAAAAACTCCAGCAGCACATGTACCGCACGTCGCTGCTGCCTGCTCTGTTTTTTCCGCGCACCCGGTAATGTCGGGGCAAGTGTTAATCCAGCCGGTGATTTATTGCCTTGGCAAGCTCAGCTGTGTTAGGATTAATGTGGTGAAAGACTTACACATAGGAGCCAGTCTGGCCCCAGGGAGGAAGACGTTTATAAAAGGCCCGGAGAAATGAGAGTGGTTGGGATCATGCGCGGGAGCCAGGGGTTTCGGACTTTGTTGACGGCTTTTATTTGGTCATAGAAGTTCAACTCTGTGACATGTCTGGTCTAATTTGACAAAGTAGGCCAGTTGATATTATATATGTCATTGAAAAATATCATCTTTCTATTGTTTATTTATTAAATCCTTATAAAGTGAATCTCACTGAGGCAATTGTGTGTCTTTAAAGCTGGAGTGGACGACGCAGCTTCTTGATCTAGAGCAGCGCTTCTCAAAGTGTGGGCTGCACCCATTATGGGGTGGGAACCAGGAGGTGTGTGGGGTGCAGGCGGTGTCTGTGCAAATTTGGCAATTTCTTCCCCCTATCCATTAATTGAACACATGTATTGCCTGCATGTCTCGTGCCCTAAGACATTAAAAGGACTGACACGCACCTCAGTTGCCATGGCGATCCACAAAAAATTGATCTTTTCTTCGGAGCTCAGAAGGTCTTTGGATATTCATTACGTTTAAAGCGCGACTGACAAAATAATACTTTTCCTGTAATGCGCATAAATCTGGTGGTATTTGTCGAACACATACCTGCGAAGCATTAGAGCGTGTTGATGTCAGGTAGGGAAATAATGAAAGACAAATATTCCCAGCCTGCTTCAGCCTGCTGCAAGTATCAACCCCCGTATGAATGTGATTCGTGCTGAAGGATTTTAGTCATCATTTTGTGCTCGGAGAATCACAGTGACAGACATTTCCTTTGCTGTTAGTTCTGTGTTGTTGGCCAACTCGTGTGTCAGTTGTGGTTGCACCTGGGGTTGTTAGAGTATGTCACACTGTGGGAAAATTATTGTGCAAGCAAACTGAGCAACCGAGAGGTGGCTGGTACCCGAGAGCACATTTTCTCAAGTGATGCCAAAGCTACAATGCCATAGTTTGATGTCGCAGTAGTTCTACATCGTTGTACCTTGATCGTATCACGTACCTGCCTTGAAGCCTCAAGGAACAATGACAATGCACAAAGGAACGTGAGGCAAGATTCTCTGGCAAATAAATATCAACTGAGAAGCTTCTTTTCTTTTTTATCTCACTTGGATAGTCCTGAGCTACATCATTAAGTTTATATTATTAGCCAGTGCTAAAGTGTAGAGGAAAGTAGCATAGATATTGTGTCATGTAGAACGCCTATAATTATATTCATTTTATCTTATTTTATTTATTCATTTATTTGACAGGGACATTGCAATTCAACATAGTGCAAACAAGCTTGTTTCATCCTATGGAAAAAGAGTTTACAGCTTGTGCTCATTTTCAACTCCAGTCCCTGGTTGGGCCATTCTACACTTCTTTAAAATAGTCAGTTTCATCTTATAAACGTACCTATATACACCATATAAATCATTTACACACACAAACTCGGTACTGTAAAGTAACGCCGACTGTAACAAGGGAATTTCTCCTTTATGAGATCAATAAAGGTTTATCTTATCTTATCTTATCTTATTTACACATTTACAAATGACTTAAAGGCCCCTACATGTTTCAACAATGTCCTACGGTGTAGAATGAGCCCAGACATATTCACCACAACTGCCTCTAAAATCCTGCACCGTCACTTCAAAAGGTGTTACTTCGGGTCTGAAGTGCCGTCATCCACGAGCTTAATGTAAAAAGTGCAGTTATGGCCTGAGGCGGCAGTAGTGAGTATAAAATGGCTAACTTGCATCTGCCCCTTTAACTCGAGAGGTGAACATTTTAAACTCAGCCATGGTTTTAAGTTCAGTGAGTAATGAGTTCCACAACTTTGCACTTTTATACGTAAAGGCAGTCTGACCAAATGAAGTCTTGCGGTGAGAAACTGTGCAGTTATTATTGATGGAGCCTCTGGCGACTCTGTTGCTGTTTTGTCTCTGTATAAATGAACTGAGTGGCTCAGGTGAAAGATTATTGAGACATTTGAAGGTTAGTTTGAGGAAACATAAATCGCTACAGCTTTCTTTACAGTGTGATTGTATAATGACCTGATGTGTTTAGTGGCTGAGGGAGTGGCCTGGGCCCATGCTGTCATGCAGTATGATATGAGAGCTATCCAATAGGGTCATTTGAACTTGAACTTATACAGCATGTCTTTAACTTCAAATGGTAAATTAGCATATACTTGCTGTACAATGCTGCATTCATAAAGTTTACAATTATGTTGTAATGTATCTATTGTTTGGTGAAACTAATTGCATTTTTGTATTATTGGACTTGCAAGTACTTCTCTCTGTTACAGAAAAAAAACAATGGTGTTGGATAGATGAAAAATAGGCAGGACTCTGGATGTCTTACGCAGGAGAAGTTTGAACTCGAGACTTTGCGCTAATTTGACCATTCAAGTCTACCTATAATAAAAGGGATAAATAACCTCTGTTGTGCGTCACACTGATACACAAGTCAAAACATCCAGTGCCTGAGAGCCAGAGGTGATACGACTGTGCATCATTACCCAAAATTATAAATAGTCATTGAACTTCACTCTCTAACAACTCTCACCTCTGCATTGAATCTTGTTGTTGATTGCGACTTTTGCCTTGACAGTGAGACCCGCTACAGGCGGAGACGCACGCACCCTGCCAAACTGCTGTACAAATGTTAGGTCGGCCAGGCGCACTCATGTTAAACTCATGTTTCTGATTAATGGTGAACCAGTCACTCTCAATCCAAAGTGCCTGTCACTCTAGATCAGCAGCACAGCGTCAAAGCCAATAAAAACTGACATCATGACAAGGCAGGAGATGGCTGGAAGGGGTTCAGGCCTACGTGAACCTGCTTGAACCTGAAGTGGAGTCACCTGTCAGTAGGGTGAAATCCATTGTACAATGATAAATAAAAGCACTTACTTACTTATTACTTACCTACTTACTTACTTACTTACTTACTTACTTATCCTTATTTGTGCACATTTAGACTGTCATCTTCACACACTTCAACACTCCCCCTTGTGATGTCATTGGGGGGGCAATCCTAGAAGTGGTCCTCTGTCAAAACACACCAGATCCATTCTGACAAGGTGAAAAGCATCTCTACTTTAGAGCTAGCAGCCATTGTTTTTAGCCTAATTTCACAGCTTCACTTCTGAGTGACGCTCTGTGAAATATTCAGCTCCAGACATGACGAAGTGAGTCGGCAGAACGTGGGCTGGGCAGACCCTCATGGCAAATGCCGAGGTTATGTAGAGCAATGAAGCACATGAGGCGATAGCGCAACACAAGGGAGGAAGAGATGAGGAGACGCTGCCAATGGGAAATTGAATACAAATGCATATACAGAAATAAAACAGATATATAGTTTTTCATCATTTAAGGCGAGACACGGCAGGTGAAAGTATTGATTTTTCAGTGGTCGAAGTGGAGATTTTTATCTATTTTCCTCCCTTTACATCTTAGTTTTCATGTCAGATATAAAAATGACAAAACTCACCCTGCATGATGTTTATTTTATGATGTTTTGTCCGTCTGCGAGGTGGGGGCAACCCGGAAGTAGCTGCTGCGGCGCGTAGAAACGCCGTCTTTCAAGCGGGTTTTCATTCATAAATATTGACAGATTTTACATCCACGTGTCCTGCTAAGGGTCCCCGTGATGACACTTTCACCCAAATATGGTGTTTTTCCTCCTACGAGACGCCTGGTCAGGCCTGGTGCGGAAGAGTCGAAGAAAGGGCTGGTTTTCTCTGAATGAGAGAAGCCGCACTCGGGCAGTGGGTGAGCCCTTATAGTCGCTCCCACAGACTCCAAACTTTCCAGTCTTGGACTTAATAATATTTTGAAGGTTTTTTCAGAGGGATTTTTTAATATCTATTTCCTAGCCTGATTTATTCAGCTTTGAAACCAAAACATTTCAGTTTTTACAGATTTTTTCACTGATGATTAGTTTATTGAAAAACTGAACAAAATATCCAAAATCCCCTCTGAAAAAATCTTAGTTACTAATATGTCAATAAAATAAAACCATACATTTTAATCTGGCTCAATTCATTATTTTGATTTCGATGTCCAAAATATAGGCAATTTTGGCCATTTTAATGCCTTATTTTTAAACATAAAATGACATTAACAATGACAATAACATTTTTCTCTCATATTTATATCTGTAATGTTCTGCAAAAGTTTCAAATTGATATCTCTACATTTATTTTTTTCCCTATTCACCTGCAGTGTCTCGCCTTAATTTGATAATGTTTATGATCAATCTTTGACTAACATCCAACTAATTCTTTGGAATAGCCGAGATAGGATGCAAAGTCAGTCAATGCCCTTCAGCGAGACATTTAATCCCTGATCACTCCCGTCGCTGTGGAGCTGACGGGACGCGGCAGGAGCTTGTGTGATGTTGATCAGCTTTCAGAGTTAAACAAATCCAAGCCCAAATTTAGACCCGTGCCACGCTGCGGCCTGTTCTGTTAAATCAGCATGCGTCGATATGCAGGAGTCGGTTACACCGCCAGGAACAGAGAGCAGACAATGAGCTACACATCCAGATCCAGGAGGAGCGATGAAGAGACTAGCACCCAAGGGTCCGCCGCGCGAGAGAGTGTTTTTGAAGCAAGTGTAAATGAGGAAGGTTGTTTTATATCAAAAGGGGCATAAAAGGAGCTTGATTCTTGGAGTCTAAAGGCGCGCTCTGCATTTTCCTTTGGGTGGGCTTCTGTACGTTGTAGCTTCCCTCATCAATCTATAACTGACCAAGATTTTGGCTCAAAACGTGGAGATGGGACCATTTGCACAAGGCACATGCATATGACAATCCCACAGAGCCACGATGAGTTCTTGTTATGGTTTTGTTGCAAGTGAGGCCACTTTGAGACCTTTTTGGCCAAATCCTGCAAGTCACAATCCTGAACTACCTGCATAGAGGGGCCAGTGTATTCACCCTCCAGCATAGATAAGAAAGGAGGAAATGTAGTTTTTTCAGGTTTTATTGAAAGGATCTCCATTAGTCGCTATTCTTCCTGGGGTCCAAATTTTCTTACAATTCTCTGTCAAACTGTTTTGTTTTATTTTATTTTCTCACTGGGACACTCTTGGGATAGAAATAATGGGCCTGACCTTTTTCTTTTACATAACTGTATAGACGCGCTGACAAAAACCCTCTGTGCGGGGCATGTATGTACACCTGTTGAGGCCACGAGGCATGGAGACAGCAGACATACCTGCGAGGAGCAGTGTAAACAGTCGCAGGCAGCTGAAGCAGGTAATGTGAGATATGAGCAGTTGTAATATATGAGGCCGAGAACACAGACCAGTCAGGATTACTGGAGCAGACTGATAATTACAGCTCTGATTTCATTAGCGCTGCCAGGGATGAAATAATTATTATAGGAGCGGCGCCTTCATGTTTTACATTAGCATGAGGTACAGTTCCATTTTTAGATTTATCGCAGGATTGTTAACGCAATAGGAAGAATACAGTGGGGGGGGGGGGGGGGGGGGGGGGGTTTGAAGAAGAGGAACTTGCCGATTCTTTTCAAATCTCTCAAAGACTGTGCCGCGCTCAGTGGAAGATTTAGCCAAAGGGAAACACACCCAAAGTTGGTTTAAATCATCGACAAATAGACTGACAAGAGGCAGTTCAGTGGCATACCTTGCAATGTGGGTGTCAGTAATTCTGAAGAGGGCTTTTAAAAAAAAAAAAAAAAGTTAACTTAATCCTTTATAGGCCACTCATTGAAATACTTTGAAATAAATAATATCAACTTAAGGGGAGACACTACAGGCAAAACTCAATTTTTTCAGTTTTCAGGTTTTGGGCCAAATTGGTCTCTGAACATACAAGCTTTCACCCGGTTACAGAAAATATGCCTGATCTTCACAATAACATGTTTAAATATTGGGCTGATTCAATGTTCCCCCATAGACTTATATGGGAGAATGCAATTTCAAGGGCCTTTTTCTCAAAACACATTTTTCTGTCATTGTGGCGACACTATGTCCACGTCAGTCGGACCTAAAGACTTCAAATTTTGCAGCCTTGGACTGAACAATATTTGGAAGATTTTTTCAGAGGGATTTTTTATTATTTAATCCCTAAGCCCCATTTATTGAGTTTTGAAAGTCAAAAAATAAGACGAAATTTTTTTTTTTTTACAAATCTTTCCACTAAAGATCAGCTTTTTTAAAACTAAACAAGAAATCAAAAATCCCCTCTGAAAAAGTCTTGGTAACTCATTTATCAATAAAATGAAACCATAAATTTGAATGTAGCACTATCCAATATTCAGATCTCGTTGCCGAAAACATGGGAAATTTGGGGCATTTTTAGGCATAAAACACCTTGTTCTTATATGAAAAGATAAAATGACAGAAAACTTGCCATGTATTTTTTTCTCACATTTATGCCAGTGATCTACAGCAAAAGTTTCAAATTGATATCTGTAAATATACATTTTTTCCCTATTCACCTGCAGTGTCTCGCCTTAAAAGTGTTAGGGTAGAAGTTACCATATTTGGATCATTGCCCTTTAAGGGGTAAAAAACAACAACACCGGTTTATATATAAAACATACAAAAAGTACTATCAGGTCTTGGGGGGTGCTGGTACTCAGGAGACGTTATGTTTTGTGATATTGATTGTGCAGTGGGCGGGATTAGTCACCTCCAATATTGTTTGAATTGTAGTAAAAATAACTTTTGGCAACATAAAAACATAGGTTTTTTTGGTTCTTGTGTCAAGACAATACTGTAAGTATGAATACTAGGTGCAACAATAATAGGTGTTTTAGGTTGGCGTATGATCAAATATGGTGCCTGCCTTTTTCATGCTGTAATTTCATACATTTCACTACGCCCTCCAAAACCAACACATACATCATAACTTAGTGCAATTATTCACCAATAAAATGTGTGAGTTTCGTCAACTTACCATGGATATTTTCCAAGTTATGTAAGGAAATGTACCATGAGTTTAGCCAGACTTGGGTCTTTTTCAGACTTCAGGGAAAACAGGAAGTTGAGGGCGCAACCGGTCTCTGCTGATTGGTCAAATGCAGCAGAGGCGGGATCTGTGATGTCGGGTGAGCTCTTCTGATTGGCTGAGTGAGGACTACATGCTTCTTTAGCTTACTGATGTGCAACAGGGAGGCCATATGCAAAGTGTAATAAGACTTGATTATGTTGATTGAGACACAGACTACATTAATCCAAAGCAAAATGAACATGATAAAAAGGAAAATCTGCAAAATCACAGCAGTCAATTCCGCACGAAAGTAATAATTTTTTCTCCTTTTTAGCCGCAACTTTGGCCTCGCTGTGAGACTGTGCCTCTGTACTTTCCCCATCTCCTTCGCCGCGTCTTCATCTCCATGACGATTTGCATTCACTGATGTCTTTATTTGCGATCATCCCCTGGCAGTGCCGCTCGCCAGTGAGGGTAAGCCATGCCAACCCCTTCCACTTGGTGCCAATCCACCGGGTAATCTCACAGAGGGCCAGAAGCCAAAGAGCTGCAGCTTCCCATACACACACATCAGAGACTCACAATCGCTCTATTCAGCCGCCGTTAACCTGTTGGAGCAGCCGGCTCTGATGCCACATTGACAGACATGCCTGGGTCACATGAAGTCAATAGTCGTGGGAAGATGACATTATCAGACAGTTTCTTCTTAAAAAAAAAATCAAATCAATCTAAACAGGATTAAGTTTTACGGGAAAATAGTAAAATAATCAATAAAAGAGGTCATAGTTTTGCTGCCAATGTTGAAAGGATCAGTTACTTGTAAGAAAGCCTGGGGTCTCGTGCACCTGTGTAGCACCTGAGTAACCTCATCACAGCAGGTTCACAGAGCGATCACAGACGAGGGGCTGACATGTTTCGTCACTTATTGTACAATGAAATATGATACATGTTTCTAATTAACTTCTCTGATCAAATCTGTGTTCAGCCACTTAACCCGAAACAGCCCAGAGCATTTCAGAGTTAGCTGCAGATCTTGGATAAGGTGTGGCCAGCTTAAACCATGTAGAAGTGTTGCATTTTGATTTATTTGGATTTATTTGGATTTTCAAAACCCTTTTGTAAAGCCTTTGCATGACTACACTGCCTGATGGGGGGAAAAAAGGTCACACGCTCTAGTATTTTGTATTAGCGCACATTCACTGTGGCATTGTTTGAACAAGCTTCTGCCATGTCAAAAGATCCACTGTGAGTCGGCTGAATCCTGGCTTTATCATCTTAGAATATGCCTGTGCCGTCAGGGAAGAAGGTGGTATAACCTGGTCATTCAGAATCATTCAGAATGTTCAGGCCGTCATTCTCATTCTGTGGGTACATAGTGTTGCTTAACCTAACCCGACCAACTGCAGCGACCCCCGATCAGGTGGTCACTCCTTTTTTGTTTTTTTTGTTTTTTTTGTTTTTTTGTTTTTTGGGGGGGGGCAGGCAGTGCATTTCCCATCTTATAATTTAAAATAACGTGTAATGTAATTGAAACATGTTCTATAGGGGAACAATTTCACTGTCATTCAACTAGACAAATGCTAAGTTGTGAGTGCCAGCTAGAAAATAGCTTATTATTAGGCATTTGTGGGTATGTTGCGACTTATTTATCATTTGACATGGACTGTTTTAGGGCCAAAATCCATTGTGCTAAGTGCTGTTTGAGTACATCGACACAGCTTTATACTTAAAGGGACTATACAGAGTTAAAAAATGTTTTAAAAATATGTATTTTCCTCCTCCTACATGTTCCAGCAATGTCCTAAGGTGTAGAATGGGCTCAGACCTGTTCACCACAATTGCCTCAAAAATCCTCCACTGTCACTTGTTACTTCGAGTCCGAAGTGCCGTCATGCATGAGCTTAATAAGTGCAGTTAGACAGTTGACCTGAGGTGGCAGTAGTGAGTATAAAATGGCCTACTTGCATCTAGCCCCTTTAATAATGAGAATAAGCGTAACAGGGAGATGTCTGCAGAAGCAAAGCACTTCTAACCAACCACCGAAAACAGGTAAGATGGACTCACATGCAAACATGACAATCAATGCATGTCCCCCCAAAAATAACACAAGAACGTTCAAATTACACCTTGTTAATTTTATTTGATGTTGCAGCAGCTTTTGAGTACATTACATTTCAACAAGCTGTTTATTGCACCTTGTGATAATCAGCCACAAATGACCTATAAAACACTTATTAGTCATAAATATAAAAATACATTTTGTGATTTTCTGACGAAAAACAAAACCTGACGAAACAAAAACACCTTCAGCTCGTCTCTTGAACAGGCCGTCACGTCCGTGCCAATGAAGCACTGGTGTGTATCCAAATATATATAGAATATAATAGAATGATTTTCGACTGACGAAATTAGTTTGTCGAAATATACTAATTTTGTATATTTTCGACAAACTTTTTTACTTCTTAAAATCAACCTTAAAACGTGCAAAGCACTATAGTGACCTTAGTTGACCAGAATTGCACTCCCTTTATTGCTTGATTAATGAAGGACAGAAACATGGCTTGTTTTGATACCACAATGACATTTAGGCTTGGTGCCCAAATTCCACAGCACAGTTAAGCCTTTAATAGTATTTCTAAATAGTTCAATCTGTCAGCCAAACGCAGCCCTGTCGAAACTCAGCAATAAACCTTAATATAATATGCAAACAACCACTTCCCTTTGTAAATCCTTCATCAAACAAGACTCAGTACATGGTTACAGCAGAAACAACCTGTTCATAATGCTCGGAGCGTCCTTTACTTGTGTCAGTTTCATCAGTATTCCAGTGGTCCGTCCTGGGGAGCACCGCGAGGACGTCTAACACCCGGCAGAGAGCCAGAAGGGCTTCATGATGGTAATTAATATGAATTATCACTCATTTACATGTTTGGACGTGGCACAGCTGTAGCTTAAATCAGACTCGAGAAGCAGCGTCTCATAGGAAACAAAGACAATAAGAAATACATCACAATTAATGCTCCATTATTTTCATTATTGGAGAGAATAGAAGATGTACTGTGTAAGGACTGTGAAATCAGCATAAAATATTGCACAGTCTTTTAGCTGATGAATTTGTCTTGCAGAGAGGAAATGGGTTTAAAATGGGTTCTTTTGACAAAGCTACATATAATTCAAATTTTCTCATGGCTAATGATAAAAATGATTAAATGACTGGATTATGAAGATACATAAGCACTGTGTGATCATTATATTTGACCTAGTTTGTGAAATATTTATTTTAATTGTCGTGATGAAAAACAAATAAAATGTATAAAAATAATGTCCAGGCAGAGTAGAAAAAAAAACCCCAAATGAAATATACAGTTCATAGCATTCTCTAGACAAATTATAATAATCTATACAATTATGATTTATATTGTTTTCTTTTGGATTTGAGGCGTGTTGCCACAAGCAGTTTGGCTGTGGCACTGCTGAAGCTCAATCTTTTTAGTACAGTAAAGTAAACAAACAGTTACAGTTAGCTGTGGATCTAAAGGTCTTTGAACTGCATTTGAGACTTACAAATCCACAGATTTCCTCTTTTGAAACACTGAAGAGGCACCAAGAGCCCCCCACACCTGCAGCACAGCGGAGGCGTCACAAGAGACACTACAGGAAACAAAAAAGGAGCGAAGGAGGAAAATGAAAGATGAGAAGCAGTAGAAAGTAGGTGGCATGGTGGGAGCAGAGGGAGCTTCGCAGGACCAGCTGACCAGTGCAGGACACCACGCTCTGAAACAGGGATAAACCCAGGAGATGCTGCACCGTTTCAAAGGAGCACTGAAGGCAGCCAGCCAGGTTACCTCCAGGTTCCTCCGGTTTTGCCTACCTCCAAAAACATGCTGCTCAGGTTGGGTCACAGTGGCGGTGAACAGAACAACCCCACATCTGAACTACAAAACTGTGTTGTACAATTATATAATGACGAATAAAGCACTTACTCTACTGCAATAAACCACTGAACTTGGAGATGTTTGTAAAAGCTCCTGTTGTACTGGAGTTCACCAACATTGAAAGGTTTTCCTGCACGGTGGTACAGCGGTTCAAGCGCTCGTGCTTCACAGCTAGACGGTCCTGGTTTTGATCCCCGTTCTCCCTGTGTCTGCGTAGGTTTCCTCCGGGTACTCCGGTTTCCCCTACCAATAAAAACATGTACAATAGGCCAGAATGAATGTAGTGTGTGAGTGGTTGGCGATGGCACAGACTGGTTGCCTCGCTTCCGTCAGTCTATCTCTACTGTGCGTACAATAGTTGCTTACCAATAATGAATAATAACTATAGTAATACAGACTTATGAAGCGCAATAAAAGTGTAAGGCATTATTATTGTTATTATAACCAGTAATCTGTGCTTGGATTGTTCAAGATTGGAGACAGTGTAACGCACCCCGACTCAGAGCCTTAGGCCACTGAAAACTGCAAGGTGGACCCCCAGGCAGAGCCATCAGACCATTAGCCAAAGTGAGAGAAGATGCTAGAATGAACTACAAAGTGCTGGGGAGGCTTCTTGGATGAGAGCTGAAACGTCATTTCTACCACTAGTCTTGAAATGAAAGACAAATAAATATTGATTCTGTCAAATACACAAGAAAGATGCAGACA
Source organism: Gobius niger (assembly GCF_951799975.1). Taxonomy (NCBI): domain Eukaryota; kingdom Metazoa; phylum Chordata; class Actinopteri; order Gobiiformes; family Gobiidae; genus Gobius; species Gobius niger. Next base: position 24,334,926 of record NC_136868.1, on the reverse strand, counting down.
TGAAACCATCACATCCTTTAATTATCCTCCATTTTACGTGAGGTTCTGTGTGGAGGATAGAGACGCAAAATGTAACTGAGCTACTTTAAATTATTCTCATTTTCTACATTTATTATTCTCTATTCGCAGCTAAAACAACTCTTTATAAATAGGCATAATCTTTGTATGAGGAAAAAATATATATTTACATGTCTCTCCAAATAGTCAGTAGTGCTACAATCTGTCCTATTGTGTTAGATGCAAAATACAATACGGTTAGTAAAAGTAATATAAAAATACATTTGTGCACTTCTTGTCATCACAGCAGCATAATCCTCCTCCCAGAGCTGTCAGAACAGCTGTGGTTATCTCTCCGTCTCTGTGCCCAAAAGGATGCGTCTCCTGAAGGTCAGCGAGGTTCCCATGGTGACAGCAGCACGAGCGCCGAGGCGACCAAGGTCAAAGGTACGCGCGGGGCGGCCGGCGGACGGGCACCCCCTCGGACAGCCACCTGACCGCGACAGAAGGAGCATGAAAGAGTAGAAGGCGCTCGAAGGCGAAGTGCTGGTGTCCTACCTGCGGAGGGGACGGCTGATGAGGAGGGCGGGCCCCGCGAGGGGGAGGGGCCACGTCAATTGTCCCGGGACTGAGGCCGCTGTATGGGTCACCTGCAAGGAAAAGAGAACACGCAAGGAGCTGAAAGGCTGCAGCTCGGATCTAGTATTCAGACTACGTGCAAATCAATGTCCTTTCTTTATTAGCTTTCATCAAAAAATAGCATACATTTGTAAATTCTCTCAATATATTTATGTTTTTCGGGCAGTGGGCGGAAGCCGTGGGCATTTACAAAAGAAACCATCCCCAACATAATGAGTTTGAGTCACTTGTGCTGAATGTTTCCCAGCTTTTCCACCCATCTCACGCTGCTCGTTGTACAAAGAAATCTATCTGATTCAAAGAGAAATAAAGCCGGCGGCCTTAAAAGAAAAGAAATAACAAGCAATGCAAAGCTGTACATTTGAAAATGACATATTTAAGTCCATAACAGGAGCAGAAGAATAATCACCAGTGAATTCTTGGTAGTAATCCCAAACCTGAATTAACCACAGCTTCCAGAACATCGAGTATAAGAACACACAAAAAATAATTAGAATTCCTACATCCTAAAATGTTAAAAGGAAGAGAAGAGGATCAGGATGTCCAGTGTCTAACCTATTATACTAATATGCGCCAAAATGTTGTTTGATCATCAACTTCTAACAACAAATTGATTCTACACAAACACATCCTCCACACAAGGCTTTTCCCTGCCAACAGCTTGCTTGCATAAACCAATTAAACAGTTAAAGCTAGTTAAATTACATTCCTCTCACACGCATGAGTAAACCGCTGCGTGCAACGCTACGCAGAACTTGTGGAAGTGATTTTAGCTCAGTTTTTAGTCTTTCGCCACTTTGTGCATTATTTACGACCGCTACGTTGTTGTTCGGATCTGAAAGATTTATAGTCGCGGCCCCGCCCGTGCGCCGCTTTCCACTGTCGCACCGAACAACAACAAAAAAAAACACGTATGAATATGAAACAGCAGCTGGTGTAGGTTTGCCACGGTGTTTGGGCTTTAAAGATACCCCCGCCATCACCACATCTGTGAGCTGGCAGGGCTCCAATCTCCTTGTCGGACGTCCCAGGCAAATGCATGGATTACCACCTGCATGTTCACCTTCAGCTTTGTAGGGGCCCTGTGCAAAAAAAATGCAGTTTGGGGACCGTACTTGCATAACTACAATGGATAGATTTTTAATGCCTCCTTAGACAGTTCGCAGGCATGCCTCTGTGCTTTGGACACAGCGGGGATTTTGGCTGTAAAAGTTAGGAATGACATTTGTTTCTGGAGAAAACAAAACAGAAAACTCTACTTTGTTGCTTACAAATAGGTTTAAACAAAACAATAGCAGAGGGTGGTGGTTTCTACTGCAAACACAGTGGAAAGCAAACTAAAAAAAAACATAAGATGCTAAATTAGTAATGTGGCAAAGTTATGTATAACTGTTTGGTTATGTGCTGTTATGATCAAAACAAGTTGGTGTCTGGACTTGACGGAGCATGACGGAGGTTCTTGGATAGACTAAAATCGAAACAAAACCCCACCGCCATATTGTTTTTGATAAGGGGAAAAAGTTATAAACACAGTTAAAAGCTTCAAAAACGTAACTTAAAATATAGACAATGTAAAGTTCAGGCAAAGCAAGTATCCAGGCAAACATAAAGTCCTAATAAGTGTCAGCAGGGGGTGACTGGGTGTCCCTCATCCTTATATTCTCCGGTACAGTGAGAAAAAAAACTCAAAAACCCGGCGGGAGAAAAGAGAAACCTCAGGGAGAGTATTTACACGATCCAAGTATAGCTACACAAAGTTAAAGATGTGGATTTTCTAAGTGGTTAAAAAGGGGAACTATATTGTACGGCGTAATAACACTATAGGAGCACTTCGACGCAAGCACAGTAATATATGTATTTTGTTTCATGTTTACTTTGCGCGGACGTCGAAGTGCTCCTAAGGTGGTATTATATAGTTCCCCTTTTTATCCACTTAGAAAATCCACATGTTAAATTTTGTGTAACTATACTTTGATCGTGTAACTACTCACGTAACCGTATTTAAATAAATAAAAACATGGAAGAACTTGGTCGCTTCTAACTTCACCCCCGTTTGGCTATGAGAGGCTAAATGCTAACAACATCTTTGGTCTTTTGACTGAGCGCACGTGTAAAGATCATCAACTCGTCGAAGCTCAGGTAAGAACATATCTAAGTATGGAAAAACAGTGGCCTGTTCCTTTAAAAGAGTTCTTTTTTTTTTACTGTAGAGCTTGACAATACGCTAACATTATCCAGGGAGATGACCTGCTCAGATATACTCTCTCAGGTTTTCAGGGCCTAGTATAATAACCTCGGTTTTATCAGGGTTAAGGAGGTAATTCACAGACATTCAGGCCTTCATGGCTTTTATGCAGGAACGAAGCCTATCTAATGTATCCGTCTGACCTGGTTTCATTTGGTTCAGCTGTGGGCCCCTGCTTGTGGATGCGGGGCCCTCCGCGAGTGCACAGTTTGCTCAGACTTAGGAGCGGCTCTGATGTTCGCACACAGTAACAGGCGCACACACACCTGGGCAGGCAGAAATTTGATTCTGTCTCCTACAATAGATATAATAGACATTGTCCCCAAGCACAATAGACAAAGAGCGTCTTTCAGCAGCTGAGGAATGAGGTGAGTTTGGCCTCATGATTCAGAAAGTAGAAAGAACAGTGAGCGACTGTATACCCAGACGATAATGTTTATTTATGTATGAGGACTTCAAGCACATTGTCGGATAATCTCCTGTCAAGGAAGAAAAGAAGGTATTTTTGGTGTTTTGGCTGTGTTGCCTCAAACTCCAAGAAGGACTGAAAGGAAAAAAAAAAAGTATGCACCTCTGCTGTGTTGAGTTTTGACAAATAGCTGTGACACTGGAGAGACAGGGTGCATTTTTGTGTTTTGTGTGCGGCAAGTTTCAAATTGAACGGAAGACTGGTATTGTATCTGCTAAGGAGTGGTTATAATAGGAATGAATGTACCTCCTAAATTGAAAAATATGACCAGAATATTTTAAATCTATTGTCAAGTTCCTAGCACAGTTTTGATGCAAAACAACGTATTTCTGTGCTGAACATGCTTGGAGTGAAAAGTATGTTGTCAAAAGTTGGTGAACATGTAGCAATCTAAATATAGAGCATCAGGGCCCAACCAATATTTGGGAATTTTGCAATATCGTAGAATCATCGCGGTGAAAACCGGTCAAGTTTGTACACCTACTGTATTTTATATATTTAATGTTTTCTGGTACGTATAATTTCAGAACCATAAGAGATAGAGACTTGCTCCCTCCCTCTAAAGTTCCTAATAAACATGAATGTCCTGAATAAATCAGCCATATGCCCTTCATACAGCGCCCCCTGCCGTCACAGTTGAAAACTGACACCTTTGGAAGCATCATACACAGGATATAGACGAGACATTAAAAAAAAAAAAATGGTAAAAAAAATTGCCCAAAAATATCAGCAGTGCATGTCGGCCTTAGAAAAACCCACATCGATCGACCTCTATTAGAAATATTGCTAAATGTTTCTATGATTGAAACCTTTAAAATAATAATAAATGTTTAACTATAGGCTATTTGAAAGATAAAAAAAAAACATAAAATTAAATCACTTAAAAAAGTATATAAGCCATATATAGCATATATACCGGCTAACAGCCATGCCAACCCCTTCATATCGGTATCGGACCCCAAAAATCCATATTGGTCGGGGCCTAGTTAGAATCAAAGTTCCCAAGACCTGGCAGTATCATTTAGCAGGCCTGCTGTGTGACAATGGAAAGCTGTGTCTTTGCGCGCCCTAAAATCTGGGTGGACAGTAAACCTGCGTCTCTCTCTTGCCCTGAGGCGAGTATGTCTCTAAGCAACAGCCCGGAACATGTCACATATGGCAGATTGTTTGGAAATATGAGCAGACACACGCGGAGCCCGGCGTGAGTGATGAGAGGTGTCACCGGTCCCGCTCATGGGGGGCCCTAACCTTTCTGTGCAGAGGGATGAGACCGCGGGTGCGTTAATAAGAATACAGGAGTGACATTTGAAGAATCCTGCCGGTGATCGTATCTCTCCAGATTGGCGCTCAGGGCACCTCAGCCAAATCCTTCTACCTTAGTCCGGCATGGGAACGTATGACACAGTAATAGCTCAGTTTGTGCCAAGACTAGCTAAACTGACATAGGGACGCGCTGCTGAAAACAGACAAGCCAGGCATGCATCATCCACTTCCCCCCCAAAAAATAAATGTGGAGCCGTCCCTATCCAATAGCAATATGAATGTTCCTGTAAAATAATAAGGAAAAATGAAATGTAACCCAATGGAAATGTTCACCCAAGGGTGACACTAAGCTCCCTGAGCAGGTGGGCCAGGGCTATAAATCAGAGCCAGAGTGAGTCTCGGGAAACAGAGAAGCTGCCAAGTCTGCCACATCTGTTTCCTCACACCAACATGAACACTGCAGAAACAGTTGGGAATGTTTAGCTGCTAAATTTCCAAAAAACATAACACACAATAAAGGAGACAAATTTCTTATTTTTTCACTTCAGTAAAAGACATAATAACTCTAGGCATAAAAGGATTTTGAAAACCAGACTTGGCAAAGAGGGACATAACACATTATTCACAAAGGTACTATTGATATTGAGGTGACAGTGGCGATAATCCACTTATCGTCCAATAACTGAAAGACAAACAATGTATTTTTAGGCTCAATATTTAATGAAGAATTAAGTAGCTTTTTTACATTAATAAATCCTTTTCGTAGTCTCTCTGGGGGTAATACAAGTGTTGATGGGATGATTGGGGTGTCTTTTATCTCCCCCTGGTGTCTCTGTCCAGAAAACCACCCCTGCAACTTTCCCTACACCGACCCGGAGGCGCAATACACACAAATGGAATCACGAAGAAGAAGCTGGCTAACGGCAATTGGATGTACAATATCCCTCTCTCCCTTTGTCTTTTCTGTCAGCGTAGTATTTACTCTCACGGACACGTAATGAGTAAAAAAAACACATGCTACGACACCTGCACTCTCGGGGCATGAGTTACTTAGTTCTGCTTTAAGGTCAGTACATTTACTAAAAATTGTCTTTATTTTTTATCCTATTTTTGTTACAATTGAACAATTTAACCCGCGTAACTTTGTGTTTCATTGAGTTTTGTATTAATTGCAAATCGTTTTGTCAGTGGCATCAAGTGGTCCTTGATAATATTGTGTATCGCAATATCCAGCCTCAATATATCGAACTTCAAATTTTGCTACCGTGACAGGGCTGAAGGTTGGTGTTTAAATCCTCCTTTCCAAAGTACGAAAAAGTTTGTGTATATTAGGTTAAACCTATTCTCAAAGCTCACTGGTTGTTAAAAGAATACTGGCCTACAATGTCTTGCAGTGAATATCTGCATCAAAAACACTGACAAATATTGAAACGTGCTTCCAAACGACTTCCAAGGAGGATGTTTCACCCCATGTCTTTCTCTGTTGCTGCTTGTGAATGAAAGCAACAATGAATGGCTGTCTGAGTGTGCGTCAGCGCATGACTGTCTGACCCCGCCTAAAGCCCAAAGTTGTTGTTCGGATCAGCTCATGCCACCCACAGCCTCGAACAGGAAAACACAGACGACGATAAAAGAATGTTTTGCCATTACGAATCTGCAAAGCCATAATTCACACCTGTCTCTACCTGCTGTAAAACTCTTTGATCCCCCCCCCCCCCCCCAAAAAAAAAAGAAAAAGAAAAATCCGGGCAATCCCTGTCAAGCATTCCCCTTAGTCTTCACCACAAAACCCCATCGACAACGCACAACATGTCTCCCAAAACATTAGCATAACCACATACAGGACTGAACCACACGAGCTATGCTTTGATCCAACAGACCTTCATGCGACGATCATTTGTGGCGTCTTGCATATAAATGAGCGTACACACCACATTTGTTGTACGCCATTATGTCCGCCTTTGCTGCTTACGGGATGCCAGGATGCGTGCCCTGGAAGTTTGGTGAAGCGCCTTAATGGTGGTATCTTTTATCGGATGCCACTCGACGACCGTGCGCAACTGTCAATTTGGCGCCCAATTATACCACATCTTGTAAGAGCCCCTTTTCAAATTGGTATGTGCCCAGCAGACGTTTAGAGTCCGGTGCACGGAGAGGCGCACATGACAAGGGGTGACCTTGAAGAGTGTCTCGCAGTGGTGGAGTGTGTAGGTGTGTGTAAATGTATCCCCAGTATTTCCAGCTGAATCAGTAATGAGCATTTCATTACTTGAGCCGCAGTTCCCCCTGGGAGGAAACACAGACGCACAGACACACGGGGGGGGGAGAGAGACGGCGAGGCAGGAAGGAGGTGTGCTGTTCACAATATGATTTCAGTCAAATTAAAAGCAGCAATAACTGGAAATGAAAACGTGAGTGATTAAAGATAGAGGTGCTATTTGGACATGGTTTTTGGCAGAACCATAGGGGAAAACTATTTTGGGGGAAAAAAATATGTAATTGCTATCTTTAGGCAACTATTTTCTGCCAAATAGCTTTGCAATTTATGTTTTAAAATCAAGATTAAAGCTAAGCATACTCTCACCGTATCCAGCAGTAATATTTGAACTGTTCTGTTGAACTATTTCAAAACCACTTTACTCAACGCTTTTGTACAGAACCCCATGTCAACACATTGATATTTGGTTTTCTGCAGGCATTTCTATTTCTCAGACTTAATCATTGTGATTGTTGAAATAATCTCTCGTAGCACTGCAAAAGGCTTCTGAGTAACCATTAAGCTATGAAACTGAGGCAGGTACAACTACCGTTACACGATACCAGAAATGTATTGGGACAAAAGTCTAGGTACTGCTGGTATCGAAAAAATAGAAAAGCAGGTACCTAAAAAATGTCAAATTTTTTCAAGGCAAAGTTTTGATGCCAAGTATAAGGTCCAGGGATCTTATACTAAAAAATGTATTTTGTGGAATTACTTAGCATTATTGTTAAACAAATATATGGGTAGCGCTAAAAGGTATTGTTCAGGTACCGGTATTATAAACCAAGTATCGTTTTAAAACCGGTATCTACATTTTTTTATACAATACCCAGTCCAAGTTACACCACACCAGAGTAAACAAAATGGAAGATTTACTTAAAACTCTAATTGTTACATCTTTTGGCCAATTTCCCAGGTTGTGTTCGATATTCATACGGAGGCAGGAGCGTGAACTGTTTGCCACAACTAAGAACTATTGTTAAAACTGTTTTTTCTTTGTTTTTTTCTCGTGTAAGATACTGTAAATACTGCATATTTAGGACCGTTTTGTTTCCGCTGCTCTGTACTGACCTGCGCTGTGTAGGTGGATGTGATTGATGACCGGAGCTTATTCATATCAGTCTTATGGGACCGCCAATTATGGAACAGCACCCTGAACAATTTAAGTTATGAGACTGAAAATATAATAACCATTGTCATTCTATACTCACTACCTCTAATGTTTAAACTAGCGAAAATCATAGAACAAGTCCTCAAAAGAAAGCACTGCTAATGAATTTCCCTATGGGGACAATAGAGTACACCTTAACCATAACCTAGTTTCTGTGCCTCGACAAATGTATTGGAGTGAACCAACAAAACACCGTTAACAGATTTGTTCTGCCTTCAGTAAACAGTTTATCAATTCAATAAATGTTTGGAAGTTGTTGTTTCGCGCCTCGAAGCTCCAGTACTGTATATGGCACTGTAGCGCACCATTGTGTAGCGCCTTAAGCTGTTTTCGGATGGCCATAAAAGCTATTAATACTTGCACATTGGATGGAGAAGCACCTTTTACAAGGACGTGCTCCGTGAGGTTAAACATAGCCTAGAGATCCAGAAGAAGGAAACGCGCTGAAGGCTGCAGAGTGAATAGTCCAGGGAGTGCCTTAGATTAGAGCAGCTTGAATGCATAAACACAGGCGAGAGCTTAGGTGAGCATTTACTCATTTAAATAAAATCAGTTTTCGGCAGCAGGAGGCTTAGCCAAAGCAGCAAAAGAGAAACAGGAAAGGTCATGGGTAAGAATAACAACTTAGTACTGAGAGCCAACACTTTCACAGGTGAGGTTTTTCCAGATTGGCATCGACAAACCATGAGGGGTCAGACAAGCCGAGTGTGGATTTACAGACAGGCACCTGATGGGCACTCCTGTATGTGCAGCACATTGAGTCAAGAATTATGTAAAGACAAGAAGAAGACAGACATTGTGTAGTACTAGTCAAAACCGGTAACATTTCTAGGATTCTTCTGGAGAGAGCGGGCAGGTGTGGCGATGTGAAGGCGGTCAGTCAGTTGAGTTGATGAAGCGGGCGGCGGAGTTTTGAACCAGCAGGAAGTCCGTTAGGGAGGAGGGTGGCAGTGTGGAGCTGGGTTGGCTGGAGATGTAGAGCTGGATATCATCTGTGTAGCAGTAAAAGTGAATGTGATGTTTTCTTAAAAATGTGCCCAAGAGGGAGAAGACCATGAACAGCAAGGGGTCAAGGACTGAACCCTGAGGAACACTCGAAGTGATGGGGAAACGCAGTGGCGTGCCCGTGGGATTTCAGTCAAGGCCTTCTGTAGCAAACTAGGTTCACTCACTAAAACGCATGTAAATAGAAAGGCGTATGGATGAAACAGGTTTTTATGTGGCATTTGTACACCACATGATATATCAACAAAGCAAATCAAAGCAGCAGTGCCTCCAGACCCAAACTAAACCTTCGGGAAAGCTAATGATATACAAGACGCAACACATGACAGGCGGAGACGAGTGCATTATAACGTGGAAACAGGCGGCTGTTTTTATGAGATGTCTTAAATTAATAAATCCATTTTGCCTCGTTTGAGACCTTTGTTTATCCGGTTTAGTTGAGCTGGCACTTCTGATTGGCTGGAGCTGGAACATGGATCTTGTTCATGTGCAGGTACATTAGCGCGTTTTCCAGGCAAGGACAACAGTCACCTTATTCCGGAAGTTCGCGTGGGCGCCACCATGAATTGTGCCCGCCCCTTTTCTCCTATCAGTTAACATGGGACCAGAGACGTCCAGATAAAATAAATTACTACACGAAAGCAAAGTCGTTTTTGTCGGCGCTGAGAAACAGTGCAGTGTTGACTAGTTGGTGTAAATCAGGGGTCCTCAAACTATGGCCCGCGGGCCAAATCCGGCCAGCGAGGTGATTTAATCCAGTCCCCGACTTGTAGAGCACAAATCCCTGAGTATGTCAAAAAAAAAAAGTAAGTCTCTAGCCCATTCCTGTGCGAAGTTAGGATATTTTAACTAAATAACCAGTTTACTCATTCCAGCCAGTAGGGGGCAATTTGAATAAACAAAAAAATGTCCAGCAGAGGGCACTTACATAAGAGATCAGAATATAAACAGATTATAGCCACGTGGTAAATGAAGCTTAACACCACAGAGTGTGAAGAGAATGAATAATGACAACAGTACTTTGAGAAACTTGTGACACAGGCTTGTAAAGCACAATACAAGTGAAATAAGTTATTACTTTGGTCACATTACATACTGATGTTTTATTTGAAAATAAAAATAAATGGAAATTAAAACAAAGTGTGAAGACTTGATTACTATTTTTGCAAACCACTACAGTGAAAAAAATATTTGCCTGAATCAAGTGTTGATCTTGTGGACATAGTAGTGGGGACGACTGTGCCAGGCGAGTAGTCTCTACTTCACAATGAGGCATTTTGGTTTAAGTCATGCAATCCTATGTTATAGCCAACCAGGTCCGGCCCCCCATCAAAGTCAGGAACAATAATGTGGCCCCCAGAGAAAAAAGTCTGAGGAACCCTGGTGTAAATGAACATTGGACATTTTACACAAATCAAACGACTAAACATCAGATTTTAGCTCTCCGTTTAAATGAACGGGCTTCGCACTCGACCGGAAGTGTCAATACAACGGAAGTGCCGAGACAAGGCAAAAAGAGGAAAAAGGGGCGGGGCATAATACAGTAAGTCAAATTTTGATTGGCTGATAATTCTGTCAGTCACGCTGGCTGTCAATCATGTGTGTGATCTGACAACACAGGAGCAGCTGAATCTGTAGCAGGATCAAAGGTGGAGCAGTAGAAGGTAATTTCCTACTCAAAAATGTCCTTAAACACCTCAATAATACCAATATAAGCAACTCATCTGTACATTATATAATTATCAAATATACTTTGAAGACATTTTACCCTTTTTTTAAATTAATTTGGTCAGGGCTAGCAGAGAAGGCCATGCTGGCCCCGATGGCCCACCACAGGGGAAACGGTGTGAAGTGAAAGGCTTCAGTAATGTAATGTTAGTCTATGGGCAGTGTTTGATAATCCCCTCTAAAATGGTGGATATTTATATTGACGTTCATGTTATAACATTTAATCCCAATGTCTCTTAATTACATTTTATATAGCATTCATTGGCAGGAAACATTTGTTTTCGGTAACCATTACAAATGGTATAGTAGGTCTGGCTATATCATAAAGAGTCTGTGGATATCAATGTACAGCATTTACAGCCAGCTCGACTCCTGAACCTGGCTGTGAAAGTGATGAACTGAACACAGTGTGAGAGAGATTCCTTAATAAGGCACTTCCAGAGTGCAGGGATGTGTCATTTTGAAAACCAATCCTTATTAACTACCACTCACCGCTGTGTGCTCAGCTCAAACCCACTACGTCGTCCACTTAACAAACCTATAGTCAACTCAGAGCACAGTGAAGTAGATTTACAGAGCAGTGGGAATCTAGGGCAGTGAGGCTTCATTTGCTCTCATACTCTGATGACACACAATCTATACATGAAGCAGCTAAAACTGCCTTAATGGAAACTACTGGGGTTTAAAATGTCGTGCAACTCAAACATAGCACACAATCAAGACAAGTCAAGTTCCAGAAAAGTTTGTTCATAAACTCCAATAACATTATTCCCAAAATGAATAGTGCATAAAAGTATGTTAGACTTTTGAGAAAGGAAATAACAAACAGACAACACAGAAAGGAAAAAAAAATCAATACATCTATTAGGGTTGTATCCATCCCACACCCTTTTTCTTTACATCCCTCATTATGTTCTCACAAGAGCAACAGCCTCCTGCCATCGCCCTTCTGTCCACACAGCCATAAATACTGTATATGGGAGAGACTCAGCATGTGTGCGCCATCACTTATACATTCTCTTTGGTTCTCTCACCCACTGTTACCTCCTACTGTCTTCTTCTTCACCTTGTGAGTAGGCCCTGGGACTGATACGGGCATCATCAATGCGCCCAGAGAGGTGTGAACGCTACACAGGTCATAAATAAACCACAGAAACAAGGACAGCGCGGGAGCTGCTATAGGATCGCTCAGCGGTGTTCATCGATGCAGGTTAGACGCAGAGTCATAGCGGGTATCGAAAGCAAAAAAAGAGTAAACGCTTCTTGGGCACAGTGAGCTCAAGCTGGCTCTTATTTCTCAGTGTGCTTGCCAGTTTATAAAGACAACAAAAACAAAAAAACAATATGGTTGCTGCGTCCATGTGCACGCTTGCGTCATAGCTTCATCAACAATTCAAATCCCTCTGGCCTTGTCTTATAGCGATCGTGAAGTGATATACATACAATCAGCTTTCAACAAACGTAGAGCCTAGAGTAAAAAAAAAAAAAAAAAGGCTTGAGTAGAGACAGAGTAGAAGGACCTGCTAATGAATGCTTGGATTAGTATCTCGGGATCGCCACTGCGCTTTTAAGTGCACACCTATTATGTAAATACGCTCACATAAACACACTGCCCTCCAGCAAACCAGGCTACAGTAAAAAAAAAAAAAAGGCGCCAACTGGGAAAACATAGCAGCGTTGAGAATAGCCCGACTGTGGTGTACATCCACTACACGAGCGGCACAAGGAAAAAGCAGTTGAATTTCATTGCACCGTTCAGTCTCATCCTATAAGAAGTTTTATGGCGGCCGCAGATCAGAAGCCCGGTCTGACTTTTTTATTGTTCTTCTGGCTCCCTTTAACAACGGCGGATGCTTACGAATGCAGATCAAACTGTCCTGAGGCGTGAGGGGTAGCGCACTCTGGGAAGCGCTGGCCTTTCCCTTTAAGACGGAATAACTTCGAAAGGCTTTGCGGATCTGGCCCTTGGGGAGGTGGTGGGGCGGGAGAGGCGGGGAGGGGGTGATGGAGCGGAGATACACAGAAGCGAGTAATAAATGTTCCTACACAGTTTACTGTCATGCTGTGGGTCAGATATTTATAGCGGACAGTGGCGTAGTAATGTTCGAAATTCTATTTAGTTAAAAAAAGTGTTCCCAAACATCCCGCTGTGTGAAGAAGAGTCACTGCAATAAGACACTCGCTGACAATGCCCTAGCAACAACTTAGGACATGTGGCTTTAGGTCAATTGAACTGACACACTGAAAACTTCCATCCACTATTAATATTACATTCATTTCACAAATTGTATTCATTGAACATTGATCATGGCCACATAGTTTCAGTTTTATGCCTACTGTAAAATAAAGGTGAAATATAGAGTAAAAATACAGTAGCCTTCTGAATAATGTATCTTCCAAAAGCCATGCAGATTCAAAATGCAAAAAATAACCAGCTTCACCGAGCACAATGTGTAACCTAAGCCATCCGTTACATAAATGTAAAAAAAAACATTTGCAAAATGATGCCCCAGAGAGATGACACCGCACCTCATCTGTTTTGTTCTCTCTATCTCTCACACTGAGTCCCAGGGGACAATGGACCACCTGGTTACCATGGATACAGGGACAGAATGCCCCAGCATAGCCACATTCTCTCACACACAGTCAAATGACCTTTAGCGCAGAATATAAGTATGACCAAATGTATATCTACAGAGGAGAGTGTGCATAACGAGTTATTATGACTCATGAAAGAATGACGGTGATAAAAGGATTTGCTATATGATACAGAGAGACCAGGAGGAGACCGGGAGGAGAACAGAAGAGGTGTGTTTACATTTACATTATTGACGTTACCGGACCTGGATATGTCTGGGGAGACACAGAGAGAGAGAGAGGGACCAAGGCTGATAGAAAAGAAAAAAAAAGGAAGGATTGTGCTGGTTCCACAAGAGCAAATCAATCAGTTTAATCTTGGTGAGTTGGAGAGAGGAGCGAGGAGAGAAATGACAGAGTGAAAAGACAAAGGAGCAGAAGATGAGAGGCATTAATACTGAACCTCCTGCAGATTAATAATTTGGTAGCACATGCAGTTGTTGCAGCTGGACATAGATTGAACTTTATAGGCAGACTCAGCAGCAAAAAGGCTTCAGGTTCAATCCCCTGGCATTCTCCCCAGGTGTACTGTCCAACACACTTTCTATACGTTTTTTTAGCTTTTAATATCAATCAATCTTTCAGTGATTGGAATACTGTATTTCAATTATTTGATGGCTTTCAGTAACAGCCATTTCTGCCACAACAGCATCAGATCTTATGGCTTGGGACGGACACTGGGAGCACGTTGGCTGTGACAAACATTATTCCAATTCCTTTCCACCAGCTGTCTTTCTCTTTGTTCAATACGACCTAATTATACAGCGCAAATATATCTTATTTGTGTCTTGTCTCAAAACGCGTCGTTATAAATGGTTCAATGACAAATTGAATTGTCTGAACAAACGGAATACAGCAATCAATTAGCATTAATCTAATGTGCCATACTGGATTCAAAGCATTGTCTCTAATGTCTAAAAATGGCATAGAGCTAACTTAAGCTTGCATAATGAGATGCTAAACCTTTCCTTTGCTCTGACGTCTGAATGAACTTCCTTTTATGTGTCTGAAGTCATAGACACTGCGCCCATGACAGAAATCTTTACTATCGGTTGATTTACCTATATATTTAAAAGGTGGCTTGAAGTTATTCCGTTTCTGGCAGATGTGGCCCCCTCCAACCTCTCATTTTTGATCCGTTTCACTTTTCGTGGTTCGATAAAAACAGAAATGCCATGAGAGTTACTTAGAAGAAAATGTCTCTTTGACGACAGTGAACTAGGTGTGCTAAAAATGAGCAGCCAATGAGTTCCTTTACAGACTTGAAGCAGCTGTATTTCCACTTTGGTGATGAGTTGTTTCATGGTTGTTTCACAGCGACAAAACACCCCGGACTTCTTGGTAATGCAGGAAATGATCAAAATGCTCAAATACATACCGTAAACTACACCATATATTACACTGTATGTGAAAATGCTGCTGATTTGGCAACAAAACAAAGCTATATCATTATTTATTAACCTGCGGGTGTTTTATTCACCGGCTACAGCGAGCAAACTAATGAAGCCGAGGCACCAAAAGTCCAAATCACTCAAAAGTAAATGGCCTGTTCGTCTTCTCGGGGTCTGATTTGTGAGGCTGGTACCGCTTCGCCTTTTCAGCTTCAATGCATCAGGGCCTTGTTGATATGCATAAGGGCGGCCAGCGACATGGAGAAAATCCCCTTTGTCACTCTTTATTCTGATCTCTGCTTCAGAAATTCATTGCCGGCTCAAAAGACGGCGCGCGCCACCGGATCGCTAAATCATAACTAGCTATTTTCTCTGCAAATGGCCAACGTGCCAGTTTGCAGCCCAGCGGGAGGTGCTTGTTTCACAGATCTGGCATATCAAGGTTAGAAGAAAGGCCGTGACGAATGCTCCTACGGCTCCCTTACTTTTCACACTGGTTCATGGTCTGTATAGGTAGATAAAGACAGAAAAAAAAAAACTGTGCACCACAATTTAAAACGATGCAGAATGATCAGCAAGGACCTAAGTTAAACAAGTGGGCGTTGCATTGTCACATATAAATCAATAGTCATAAGGTTAAAGCAATACTTAGCAACTTGTTAACCATAAAAATCCTTTCCGTAGTCCCTCTGGGGGTAATACAAGTGTTAATGGGATGATTGGGGTGTCTTTCATCTCCCCCTAGTGTCTCTGGCCAGAAAACCATGCTTGTAACTTGACTGCCACCGGGTCGGAGGCCCCAATACACACTAATAGAATCACGAAGAAGAAGTTAACATGCTAACGGGCAAAGCTAGCTGCGTGCTAGCGCCACTTAAACAGTATTTACAGCTAAGTTTGAGTGAAAAAAATGATCTCCATTGTGTAATTGGATGTACAATATCCCTCGCTCCCTTTGTCTTTTCTGTCAACGTAGTATTTACTCTCATGGACAATTAATAAGTAAAAAAAAATGCAACATGCTACAACACCTGTGGCGCCTATGGCCTCTAGGGCGCACGAGTTACTTAGTACTGCTTTAATTGGTGTCAGAATGTTTTTTATTCCAAACCACCAAAGTGGCCCATTGAAGAACCACAGCTGTTGAGCCACGTTCTATAATGAATACGCCGCTGTCTGCAAATGGAGAGGAGTCACGTTAAAAGCTACAATTTCAGGCGTGCCCTTGCTCCACAGCGTCCCGTCCCGAGGGATTTGAACTGCTGTCCTTTGATCGTCATCGGTCACATGACCTCTGCCAGTGAAGCTTTGATGCAGAAGAAACAGCAGCGCCTGACTAAAAATACCACCCCACTAAAGTAAGAACAACTCAGACGACAAAACTTCTACCCGGTTTTCCGTTTCCATTCGGCTAAACTAACAGGAAGATGGGACGAGGCAGTCATCAGTCAGGCGCCCCGATGTATTGACGTGACCGTGGGGTTAGCGTTGCCATGACACTTATTGACTTGTTTTCAGTGACATCACTTGAAGGGAACAGCGATGATGAAGCAACATAAACACATTCATGGCCTGAGCACACATAAAGAAACACACACACAAAAATAACAAAAAGCTCATTGTAAAAAGAGATGGGGATGAATACAGTTTGCAACTGCTAGCCTATACATTTAAAGTAATTTATGTATATGTGTATTGACACAAATCAGAGCAGGGACAGCTCTTTTTTAATATATAAAACAAATAAAATAAAAGTAAACATGTTTTTTTAGTAAGTCAGTTCACTCTGTGTCAGATGTGCAATGCTTCAGACATTGTAGACAAGAACCTCCATGACGTGACACGAAATCTATCTATATTCACAAAGCACGGGGTGTCATGGAAAACACCACCCTAGTAGACACCTATAGAGGACCTTTTATTGCACGTGGCATCCATTAATTGTCATGAGTTATTGCAGCTAAACATAGACAGGACAGTGGAGAGTTTCTAGCTGTGGGATATAGGGCACATCTATGCTTTCCATATCATCAACAATGGGGGGAACATGAGCAGCTCTCATGACATCCAGAGGTCAAAAATCACAAGACTATTATAGATATGCTGGACAAATTAGACTGACAATTTAGAAACAGGGGTCCTATCCAGCAATATGCTAGTACATTAATCACCTTTTAAAATACAGGAAAAAGCCCGGGCAGACGGAGGTGGATAGCCCCGGGGCTGTGGTGGTCCCTGCATCTCAGTGACACCCATTTATTATGCATAAAGATTATGAATAAGTCAGGAGATGAATAAATGATTCGAGTTTCCTTCTTTTTGGGGTGACCTGGTAGATTTGAAGTAACAGTCTGAAATACCGAGGTCAGCAGATAAAGAAGAAAAGAGAGGAATGAAAGGTTGATCTTATCGTCCTTCCCATTAATCTGCTTTAACTTTATACCACCAATAATATACATAGTAAAAGACAGATAGATTAAAAACTCCAAATACTAGTTACATAACTATCTGCCTTTTCACTCTAACTGTGAACATGATCTCATTTGAGAATATTCACATTTTGGGTATATACTATTCTTATGTGCTTCTCAGGAGGGTGTCAGAGGGTGTTTGTGTTGCTTCTGATGCAGGTGTGTTGGTCTGACTCACCACTGTCCTGTGCTCCAGATCCTTCACAGCCATCCTCATCATCACAGTCTCCGCTGCCTCCCTCCCCTCTCTCTGCATGCTCGGTGGGTGTACTGCCTTCTTCAGATTCTTCCTCCCTCCTGCTGGTCTTCATGGTCCAGCCGAGCCCTGCTATCAGCTCCTAGACGCAACAAAAAAACCCGTAAAATATGGAAAATTAGTACCAATAGCAACTAGAAATGCAATGGCTGCGCCATTGCGATTGACTGCGGAATTGCGGGAAGCGAATGCAGAAATTGCATAAACTGTTTAAATTGCATAAATTGCTTAATTTGCATAATCCAATTTGCATAAACTGTATAAACTGCATAAAGTGGTCAAATGCATGAATGGGTTAATTTGCATAAATTATGTAAATCTTTAAAATTCATAAATCCTAAATGGCATAAACTCTTAAGTTGCATAAACGGTTTAAAATGCATAAAGTGGTTAATTTGCATTAATTGTTAATATTGCATAAACTTTTATATTCCATAAACTGGTCAAACTGTTGAAATGGCCTCAGTGCTTGATTGGCAGAAGCACAAACGGCTGAAAGGCCTGGAGTCTCCCCCATTGGCTGGATTCCCCCATACACACCAATGCAAAAATGTCAAACTCTCGTATAAAAAAACTGGAAAACTGCAGAAGGCCAATTTTTTCTCAAAACCCACAAGTTGCATAAACTGAACATGCACAAAGTGCAGAAATTGCATAAAATGCAGAAAAAAGTGCAGAAAAGCATGGATTTGCGGCAGCCCCATTATAAGTCAATGGGAAAAATCTCCAACATTTTTGCCGATTGCGGAAAAACCGTAAATAGCAGAAGTCCCAAAAGTAATAGCACCCTTCTCCTCAACATGCGGAACGTTTTGATGCATAACTTGCATAAATTGCACAAAGCATGAAGGTGCTGAAAGCTCTAGAAAATCGGGAAAAAGATGGAAGAGGAATAATAATAAAGAACATGAAAACCAATAATTGACTGCGGAAGAATTCCGCAGTCAATCAATTAGTTATTGGTTTAGTCAAATAGTAATCAATAATTCATTCTTATTCATTTCTGTGCATGTCTTAAATGGGAAATACAAGCATTCATTTATATAACAGCAGGCCAACAAATCAATGGTGCCATGATAAATGCTAGAACAGATCTGATGATGGTCTATGGACTTTAAGAACTCAAAATACACTTCCAAGTTCTATCTATTACATAACAAAAGTCAGGAGACAGATAAGTGTCAAAGTACAGCCGTAGATCAAGAAACAATCAAATGATTACGTGCAATAAAATGTGCACTTAAGAAGAGAGATGGCTATCACAGAAGAAAGAGTAAAAACTTATAACCAATACAGCCCTGAGATCTGCATTTACAAAGCAGTTTGTCACAGAAAGTACTTTACAGCTGATTGGACACACATAACAGTCATGAGTTATTGCAGCTAAAGATAGACATGGATGTAGCTACTTTCACAGCTGCTGAGGAAATGGCATTCCAATAAAGAAATGTTTGCAGGTCGATGTTTATTTTTGTATAACTGTGGTATGTTGAAGATGAGAGAACAATGTAACAATAAATAACTTTAAAAACATGGATGTAACACTTAAGCTGGCCTAAATAAAGGACCCATCTAGGCCAGGAATGAAATAAAATTGGATCAGCCTATTTGTCATTATCACTAATTTCCCCAGTGACTAGCCACAGTAACACACTGGCCCATTGTACACAACATAACACTGGACAGGCTTCTATATCTGGTGTTCTTAATAAGTATATTAGGTATTCAATTATGTACATCTAGTCTAGAATGTCCCATACTGTACATAAAGTATTTACTGCAAGATTTCCCCACTTTTATATCCAAATCCCTTAGTTATTGTTTAGTTACAATTAAAAACACATCTTCTGAACATACTGTATTATCATCAGTGCCATTGTTTTGTGCACAAACGAACATATGACAATAATATATATATATATCTATATATAGATATATAGATATATATAGATATTATATAATAAGAGAGAGCCTGCACAGGTCACAGTGCAGGCAAAGGCTAATTGAGGTCGCTCTATTTATGTTGAATCCATATCATATACTGCTCACTTAACTCACAGTGTGGTTGTAGGGGCATGTAACTTAATGCAGACCCAGTGGTTTGACACACAGGATTATACACAATCTGCAGGTACTTTTTGTTTCCGTTAATGAAGTGATATTCTCTGGGCGCGATAAAAACAAACTGTTGGGTTTCCACAGTGACAGGGACTTATAATTGGTACATCGTATGATAAATGTGCACCTGGGATGGTTAGATACCGTGGGTAATATAAAGTCCTGCCGAGAATATAGATAAGGTACAAAGTCTAAAATAAGAAAGAAAATGTACAGATACTAAATTTCATTCCGTTTCTCGAAAGATTACATGAAAGAAATAGAACTAAGCTTATGCTATAACAGTGATTTATGGCTGACTAAAAATGAGCATTAGCACACAAAACAAGCCTCTTTTTCCCAAAGGAATTTTAATGGTTACATAGAATTGTTGTTATCAATAATGTGTGTTCTTCTGCAGCTGTACCATATGGCTGGGGTGAGGTATACAATTCAATACCCATTTGTTTAAACATTGTATTTTTTCGCAAATCAAAAGCCTGTGCAATATATAAGCTCATTTGCAGCTTTCCCCTGGCACCATCCTCTACTATAAAGTTTTCAGTATAACGAAGGATATAGGAAATCCCTTCATACTTTGGGCACAATTCGTACAGCAAAATCAGAGCTCAGATAACCCGGCGACTGTGACAATGTGTCCAAAGGGACTAGAAACAGAACAGACTGTAGTGATTCACACATGACACTGGATAAACCCCAGTGAAGAATCCCTCCACAATCTCATATAGAAACAGATTATTATTATTATAATATTTTTTTTATGACAATTAGTTCGAGCTCGAAAGTAGCAGAGGTGAGACTTTCACAAATGGATTTTCGAAAGCGAAGAGGAATGACCTCATTAATAACAGGCAAAATTAGAAAGTTTGAAAGTTACAAATGAACAACCCCAGTAAACAAACCATTAATAACATTGGACAGGAAAGAGTAAGGGGTGTTCCAGTCACTTACATGGACCAACATTAATTAAACCTAAATGGATCTAATTGACAATCGTCTTCTCGGATTATTATGGGAGGAAATAAACAATCCTCTTTGAAAAAAAAAAAAAAAAAATCACATCTTCACTTGTGGACAATGCAGTGAAGCAGTTGTAGATCACCTTTATATTACAGGTTGTTGATTAGCATCGTGTTCTACCCACTTTAAACGGCTGTTGTGCCCTTGGAGGAGAAAGCCGACTTACTACAATAAAATGCTGTGACCAATACTTCCCGTTTTGAATATGATCAGTATATGGTATTGTAATTTTCACTCTGGAGCTTAACATTATCTGACAGTCTCCTTGTTAATTTGAGCCCACTCCAGCTCCTATATGTGGTGTGGTGGTTTCCTAATTAAGTCCTTGGGCATGCTGTCACCTGCCTCCCCCGTAAAATCCCGATGATAAGTGTTGGGACTACTGACCTTTTCTATTACAGGGCACACCACGGCGGGCTGATTAGAGCGCCCCGTGATTGGTTGACCATGTACATACAGATCTTAATTGCCAGGATATGCAAGTGGCAGCGCTGATACAAAGCCATTAGAGAACAGTGCGCGTCTTTGGTCTAACCGCAGCATCATCAAACAGAATCGAAGAGTGAAGGATAAGAGAGCGTATATGATTAGATCGGGAGGTTCACGGACCCCTACAAAATGGCTGATGAGTTGTTTAAAATTCTAAGGATGTCCCTGTGTTTTTTTTTTTTAATATACAGTATGTAGCCTCGCCTTTAATCTGTGCTGGGGAGGAAATGGGGCATCTGACAGCCACGAATGATAATTAATAAATGGGGCACATTAATGTGTTTGATGCAGATGAATGGCTCTACAATGAAAAACCGGGCCCATGACCTGGCAATATTGTGTATCATATAAACTCTAATGTGAATAAATGTTGGTTGGTTAAGTAACCGAGAAGAAAAAATCTCTCAGGTTATATTTTAGTGCAGGAAATTTAGCATGGCGCTCATGTTCGCAGGTGTTAGTGTCAAAAAGACCATTTGTAAGAACTCGTATCATTCACAGGCCGTGACCAAAGCCTGGCATTTCCACCTAATCTTCCACTTTTAACACATTTTTAGGGTTTTTCCATCTTTCCATCCTCAGTGTCTCAATATGTCACTACAGAGCATTACACAGTTACAGCAAAGTGTATCTCTGTTTGTTTGGGAAAGAAATATAATAATGCATTTACATTGGCAGATATAACAGCCTTAAAAAAAGTAGCTGTCTGAATATTATTAGTCAAACGTCATGCCAAAATGGTCAGCCATTTTGTTGGTAAGTGACAACAACAGTATTTATTTATAGAAAGTGATGCCACAGCTAGGCCACTGTTGGAAATTTGGTCCCTCATTTGGAAAAGAATTTGGTATATTAGGCTTTTTGCATGTAATGTTTGGTAGTCTCAAACACATTTTTATCACCTTCTTAACCTTTGCTGGTTAGAAAATGCAATATGGATATGAAACAGCTGCAACAAAAATATCCAGTAGTGGCACTTCCTGATGTTCAAGCAATCTCCTCATTAGCCCCTCCCAAACACCCTCCTCTTGCTCCCCTTTGCTGCACAGCTGTTTCAATAAAGACAAGAAAACAGGCCCGTGTGGCTGTGGTGAAAGGATTAAGTTTAGCAAGAGATGGAGAGGTGAGGAAAGCCTTCCCTTGATACATAGGACCTGAGGAGGAGCTTTTTAAAGAGCCTCCATGGTGCTGTGAATAGCCTCTGGAGAAGATTCAGTGATTACTCAAAAAGATGCAAGTGGATCCTAAGTAATACAGTTCTGTCTGGGTAGGTTTTTGATGAGAGAACATGGTGAAATCCGCTAAAAGAATTTGATGTGGTTATAACAACACGGGCCCTGTTAATTTGTGTGCATTTGTGTTAGCCCCGTGTTTGTGCTAGCATTGTACCTTATTAGCATCTGTTTGTGTGCATGTTATCAAGACCGGACACGGGCTACACTGTTCATTAAATCAAGGACTAATGCATAGGTTACACAGAATTAATGGGCCTGAGAAAGTAAATCTCATACATAAACGATTTACATGGCCGCTGCGTGCTGCTGGGTGGGAGCGCTTGTGGATATGATGTGGGGAATGCTGAACGGGCATTTCCTTCATCTAAACATGATTAATGGACACGCCACCAAAATTAGACAGAGCGCAAAACAAGCTGCTACAGCAGAAAGCAAAGCATGTCTGCTCTTAAGCCTGTTTTTGTTCATGCAATTGTTTACATACTAATCATACTACTTATTGTGATGCAATTAATCTGTATAATAAACATGTGAAATGGTATTGCACAAAGGACAGTGCTTTGCAAAGACAGGGAACAAACTACTTTTCATAAAAGTACAAATGGACTTAGAGAAACCTGGCCGCCTATTGTCAATCAATCAATCAATCAATCAATCAATCAATCAATCAATCAATCAATCAATCAATCAATCAATCAATCAATCAATCAATCAATCAATCAACCAACCAACCAACCAACCAACCAACCAACCAACCAACCAACCAACCAACCAACCAACCAACCAACCAACCAATCAATCAATCAATCAATCAATCAATCAATCAATCAATCAATCAATCAATCAATCAATCAATCAATCAATCAATCAATCAAGGTTTATTTCTATAGCACTTTACAACTGCACTTGGCAGACCAAAGTGCTTTTCAGAAACAGAATAGAATAACATCAACAGTAAATGACGTAAAATGCTACTACTAATTACTAAGTATTTTAAAAAATTGCACTTTGATTAAACTTCCTATTATTCCATAAGCTTTCCGAAAACCGCCATTAGAACTTTAAACAGTTCTAACAAAAAGACATGCACAACTAAAACACCAATCAAATTAAGTCATCAAAAAAGTGTATTAATTCGGGCAATGCCTATAAGTCAACATGTCAGCTGAGAACATCAAAGTAAATGTATTAGCTAAAAAGCTAAATCCATCCACTGACAGGTAAGGACATAAAACAGAGGAGGGAACCACATACAATATATTCGCATAGGGACCACAGGTTGAAATACAATGGATACAATGGCACTGACAGAAAAGTCACACGGCAAAGAAAGAAGATGCTAAGGCTACCTTTGAAATTGATAGGACAAAGAATAGGCAAATTAGAAAAGCACTTAATGTTTAAGTCAGAAATGTAACTGCTGTAGCTCTGAAGCCATCCATTTAACATAATGCACAATCTACATGTTATTCAACCAGACGCAATCATGTACTTTCAGTTTAAAAAAATAATTGTCTGGGCGCCAAATGTTGGATTGTAATCTTGCAGTTTGTTGACAGTATTATCAAGAACATATGAGCTTTGCCGAGCAGAAACGCCATATGCCTCGCTGCAGTCTTCTTCTCCTGTTTGTTAGCTGTCTCCCGCACAGTATGCATTTCTCCTCTGGCTTCCTGTTTGCCTAGTGGCCTGTCTGACTGTTCAGCTGACAGCTCTCACTGCATTCTAAGCAACACCCACAGCATGGTCGTCATCACAAATAATGACTCAGATCTAGCAATGAGCTTGATTTATAATATTCTCTTAGAGAATTATCATAGTGTTCCGAAACATGCACCCATGATTATATTTTACAATGCATTTAACTCCAGCGTAAATCCCGGTTTATGTTGAATGCATACATTCTTATTGCACGCGATTGATTATCAGCGCCTGTTCGGAGTGCTGACATTTTCGTTTATTGGATGGAGCACTTCACACACTGAGTGATAGCAGATGATGGGAAGCTGCAAAGAGGAGAGAGCACTAGACTCCCAGAAACGCAAAGTGACAGCACAATTCCCAACATCTTGCTGTCAACACAAAAAATAATCTAACAATACAATGAAATAGATGATGTCAGAATGTGTAAGCATACATTTTTATACTGTGTTTGTACCTATGAGCAAAACAATAGTAACCTGTGATGTATGGAGTCCATGAAGGATCCAAAGTGTCATGGAGTGTCCAAAAAATATAATGTAAATAAAACAAGCTTTGTTATAAGATGTGTAAAATTGGAATAGAGTACAACAGTGTAAGTTAACTTAAAGGCACACTGTGTAATATTTTGGACTATACTGTTGTCATCAGTACAAACCCTGCTCCTAATGACCAGCTCAACACAGAAAATGCTATTAGTACAGTGGGTTATCAAAGAATGGATTTGGATGAGAACCTAACCCTTTCAAAGCTGAAATTTTACTGACTTTAGTCACATCTCCATGGAGACGAGCTGGAGACGCACCCACTCCTGGTAAAGTTACAGTCATGAGCTGATTTTCAACTTTAAAAAAAAATAAACTTAATTCCCTCTCAAAAGTACTGGTCATCACGACTTGCATTAATATCTGTTTGTGAATTCATTCAATTAGGAATGTTTTTTTTTACATTTGGCCAGCTGGCTGCTTCCTCATACCTGTGTCAGCTGCTCCAGTCTGTGTTTGGCCCCCTTCAGGACAGAGTCAGAGTTGCGGACAGTCATCTCCGGGTTCTCCCTCTGGGCTTTTACGCTGCTGCCAACCACTCGACCTGCGTAGCTGCACAAAGACACAACAAGACACATATAGTTCAGTACTCGGTGTCCCAGATAGGCGCGTAGTGCTCTCCTGCCCTACTTTACCCACAGCTACTACACGGAGTAATAACCTTACAAAATCACTCTACATATCAAGATGCCGTTTCAATTAACCTTCTTAAGGAACATGATTATCCAATAAAAGAATGTGCATGGGTCATCTTTTAGCTTGAAGACATTCTTTTAACAAAAAAAGTTGTTCAATGGAGCCTGTATTTCCTCCCTTGGGTGTTCAGGCTTCTGTGAATTGGTGGCTTTAAATTTGCCAAAAGAGAATCATGGTGAGAGTTTACAGAACTGGTTTTGCAATGGAAGTAATGACCGTGATGACATGTTTTGACACAAGGTCTGTGAAAACACACGGCATGCAAATAAAGTGCAAGGGTGGATCTTTAATAAGACGGGCATGGACAAAAAAAAAAAAAAACACTGCGTCATTTTGAACAACTTTCCAAACCAAACCAGTAAGCTCAACAGTCATCGCTGCAACTGACGTACCGCCCTGTCCCCACCCTGTTCTACAACGACCAACAAAAACAAGTCTACTGCAGCAGCATGTAGACTGGGGGAGAAGACTGTGGGAGTCAGTGATGCGTGGTGGATGCGAACCAAACCACCAAAAACCTACTTTAGTGATGCCAAGTGATGATGCAGCAAAGCGCGAGGGCTGGAGCCATGACAGTCTGCAGTGAGATCCCGGCAGTAACTCTCTGATGTAAAAGTCGAGCAATAAATCCTGTCTAATGCGCGTTTTGTTCCCGCTCAGATTAACTCTTAATGCAGGGGGGAAAGTAATAAAAGTTAGTAAAGGTTTATAAAATATTCATCAAATATTCTAGCCTGAGGATGAGGTTCTGTCGGCTCTACACTTACATCATGTTCCAGTGTCTCTGAAAAATGTGTGTCTCTGTTTACCAATGGACGGAGAGGCTCATTTCATATTAAATAGAATTATACATTGTACATGTTTGTGTCTGGATAAAAATAATAATTTGTTAAACAGCGGACTTTGCTTGTAGTTCATTTGTGGGTGTGGTTTATCATGCATGTTCCCAAATCATAACAAAAAGAAAGAGTGATCTTTAAGGAGGGAAAGCTCAAGCTGAATTGAAAGTTATCTTATCAAAAAGTAATCCAAATCCTAGGTTTATTTGATGGTGAGAGATTTCCGTAAATGTGCCAGTATTATTGTCTTTTTTAAAATGTCTAATCCTTTTCATTTCACTTTTTTTTAATGGACCAAGAGTCCAGAATAAAATGTTGTTGAATTGAATTAGCTATGGAGGTAGTTTTCAAGCGTTGTCCTGGGCGAGGTTTTATAGCAACAGCAATTAGAAAAGTTCATACTTGAATGTTTGTACTGAGTTTGAGCCAAGGCTGTGTCAAAATACATCTCCATGGAAACTAGGATTGCAGTAAAAAGACTGTAAAGTATGGATGAGTGTAGAAAATTGAAAATGAGTGGAGTAAAATTTCCCAAAAGACAAAAATAAAATGAGAAAAGTGAGGTTGTCTGCCCTGGATTTTCACAGCTCGGTTTGCGATGTGGATTGTCGTTTGCCTAGCGGTCCTGTCGGTTGGCGATATCAAAGATCTTTACTTATTTGGCCTCTTGCTAAGATAAGATAAGATAAGATAAGATAAGATACGATAAGATAAGATAAGATAAGATAAGATAAGATAAGATAAGATAAGATAAGATAAGATAAACCTTCATTGATCTCACAAAGGAGAAATTCACTTGTTACAGTCGGCGTTCAAGAAGATTTAATAAGAGATTTAATAAGAAGAGTTAATAAAGTGCAGCTGATACAGAGATTATTGCACATGTTATTTTACAGTCTTATTGTACAGTCTGACAGCAGTGGGGATGAAGGCTTTGCGGTAGCGCTCCGTCCTGCACTGAGGGTGTCTCAGTCTGCCACTGAAAGAGCTGCTCAGCTCCTCTACAGTCCCGTGCAGTGGGTGGGAGGTGTTGTCCATGATGGAGGTGAGCTTGGCTAACACCCTCCTGTCCCTCACCTCCTCCACAGAGTCCAGTGGGCAGCCCAGGACGGAGCTGGCCCTCCAGACCAGCTTGTTTAGTCTGTTCTTGTCCCGCTCTGTGCTGCTCGGGGCCCAGCACACGGCAGCGTAGTGGAGAGCAGAGGCCACCACAGAGTCATAAAAGGTCCTGAGCAGAGGCCTGCTCACTCCGAACGACCTCAGTCTCCTCAGAAGGTGGAGGCGACTTTGGCCCTTCTTGTACAGGGAGTTGGTGTTGTGGGACCAGTCCAGTTTATTGTTGAGGTGAACACCCAGGTACTTGAAACTGTCCACCTCCTCAATGTCCTCCCCAACAGGGTAACAGGGTACCTGCTTATTGGATTAGACGCTGTCCTGGATAATCGGAAATTTGGAAAGACAGCCGATTGCGATTTGACCCCGCTGCTGTCCGTTGAAATTAACAAGCACTTTGGAGCAGGGAGTGACTGAGTGGTGGAATGACACCGGAAAGTAAAGCACAACAAAGATGGACTGTTGTATTCAACCTGGCAGCTCACTGTGGAGACGGACAATAGGTGGACTATATTTGGGGAGGAAAAGGGATGAACTGTGATGGAACCTCTTATCTCTCCCTTGCAGTCAACACTTTCCTTTCAAGACCAAGCCACAGGGCTAAACCAGATACGGACTGAGCTCTCTGGGTCATATTTTGCATAACACTGACTTTCAGGATTGTAAACAACTGCACCCCCCCCCCCCCCCCCCCCCCCCCCCCCCCTAACCACGCCCCCGTCGTTCTGCGTCTGCCTCAGCACGTTTCCTCAGCCCCATCCGCCAGTCAATGGCCGGTCGTCCTTCCTGTCCCTAAGAAAAAAATCCAACACCTGCCCTGGTGTGCTGTGTATTTCCCATGTCTTGATATTTTTATGTATGTGCTTTGCTTTAACTTAACCTGTTTGTAATTTCGCATATCTTCTTTTGTATGGCGCATTGAGTTGCCTTGTGTACAAAATGCACGGTAAATAAAGTTGCCTTGCCTTGCCATTTCCTTATTGGACACCGACAGGAAGTGACATAGCAGAAGGTGAACATTTTAAAACTGTTGCCGTGCAGGGAAATGGGTCAAACTGCTATGGAACTTTACCTTTACATACAGACAGCATCTCGTCATAGAAGGGGGCGTGGCCTCGCCAAGGGGCGAAAATAGAATCTTTTGGGAAACATCATTTTTCACTCTTTTTAGCCATTTTTTGGTGGAATATGAACTTATTTATCACATACAAATAAAGTCCAGTGTAAATCAGGTCCATATGGATGTTTATTCACAGCAGATTGTTCAGTAGAGGCAAAAAAACAGCAGTTATAGCTAGCGCTATCTAGCGTTAGCATTAGCACGATGCTAACATGTAGCATTCTCCGTTGTTTATGTATTTATGGGCTGTTGAACCACTTTGCTCCTCCTCATGTCTTTATATCTTTATTTAGTAGAAAACTATATTCATAATTCAGCGTTTGTTAAAATAGTTTTTGAATAATTAGAGAAAGTTTAGATTTTTCTCCCCCTTAACTTTTTTCAAACATGGTCAAATCTGTATCTATCTTGTCACTTTCCGTCAGCAGCTTAATAATTCAATTAAAGGGGCTGGATGCAAGTTGGCCATTTTATACTCACTACTGCCACCTCAGGCCATATGTGTAACTGCACCTTCTATATTAAGCTCGTGCATGACGGCAATTCGGGCCGAAGTAACACCTTTCTGAGTGACAGTGCAGGATTTTAGAGGCAGTTGTGGCAGGTCTGGGCTCATTCTACACATTAGGACATGGCTGGAACATGTAGGGGGAGGAAAATACTTAATTTTAACATTTTTAAACTCCCTATAGTCCCTTTAAAAATAACTTTTCTGCCCAACATTTCTTTAATATTCTTAAAATGGCTGCTTCACTGAAATACAATGATAATTATGCAACTGATGAGCTTGCATGAGCTTATGTTATCCATCTCAATAAGTCATATTTTCAAAAACATTAAAGCCTGCCTTATGCACTTTAAAGCATAAAATTCAGCCTGGAAATCCTCCTGTCAGCCCACAGCACTTGTTCTCTCTAATCACCCGCTATGTAGTGCACTCCCTCTGCCCCTTTGCACGCAAACCCATCTCCACCGCAGCAGCAGAACCAGCCGCCTCAGTCTCAACACATCCTTCACCGCATCTCTACCTGTGCAAACTGAAGCGCCAAAGATTTTGCTATTCATGAGCAAACAAACAAAAACAGAATGCCACTATTACAAATCAACATTTTGGAACATGAGTTTTAGTAGAATACAGGAAGGCACAGATAGAGAGAGGGGAGAATAATAAAAACAAAAATTTGCTCAATTAAAAACCACAGTCTGAGCCTCAGGGGGAAATCCCTGGATTCCTTCGACTCCAGCGCAGATTTCAAGGATCAGTGACAGCGGTAAGAAAAACACTGCCGTCACAGATCTGGCAACACATCACACTCGCATAGTCTGGCAAACGGGCTGCTTTCTTTGCCATCATTACGGTTGGGAATTTTCTCCGAGAGACAATAACCCAATTGTAGCTTTCGGTAACTCCTCAAAGACGCCAACTTCCACCACACGACAATGTTGACGGTTACATCTGACTAAGACACATTTTGACGGTTTCAGATTGCAATACATTTATTAGTGTAGTTAATCATAGAACTGATGGAAAATTTATGAGAGCAGTCATGAGAGAAGATTATAGCAATTATGGTTGCATTTTGTTGTTTTAAGAGTTATGAGTAACAGGGTGACAGAGGGGGTAAGGACACATAAAAGCATCGTAGCTCGCAATGCTCGACGAAATGTGAAAATAAGATTTACTTTGTAGACCTTATTTAATATTGATTGATTGATTAAGATTAAGGTGTGCCGTATCTATTCTGATGAGGAAATTTGTTTTCAACTAATGAGTGGCGAGACCATTTTCACTACATTTTTGGATCATTTTTTTATAGTCAACCTTATAATCAATGCTTGAATCAGCAGAACCGTAAAATGGAACACTGATCTTTTAGGTTAATTACACTAAAACATGGCCAAAATGAAAACAGTTCTTATCATAAGCCTAAATTAACATTTTTATTAGGGTCACCGCTGGGGTCCAGAAGCTTGAAAAAGATCAGCACTGTTTTAATTTATTTATAGTCTTAGTCTTTGGATGAAAATGTCACTTGTAATAGAGATTTAGTGAAATGATTTAGTCTAGTTTTTAGATGACTAAAACTAAAAGGTATTAAGTTGGCATATTTAAACACAAAACATTCATGGACTTTCTCCTTCACGGGCTGTATGCTTTTAGTTCCTGCTTTCTTTTTTCAGTTTTTATTAGTAAATGGAAATATCTGGAGGTTTAGTCCCAGTTTTAGTCAACATTTACTTTTTTTCTTTTCTTTTTTAAACAATAACTGATCCCAAGCTCCATACTGCTACTGCTAATCATAACACAAGAAGAAGCTTTATCAGGTCATGTCTGTTTGAGCTTGTGTCACTGTATTGGAAGGAACATAGAAGCAGACTGGCAGCCAGGATTTAGTGAATAAACAATGCACCGAATTGTACAGCAAGACTAGACTAGAAAAGCAATATAATACTGAAACATTGGAGTGACAACTAGGCTATTACTCACCCACCTATTAAATAAGCTTTAGCTAAAATAAATAAGATATTAAAGAATAATCAGCATGAATGAGTCATAATCATGCCATATCCAGACAGATATTGCTGGCAGCATGGATTAATAATTAGTCAAACAGCATTGTCACCACCGTTGTTTTATTCCTCTATAATCCTGTTGTGCGAGAGCAGAATGTGCTCGTCATATGTGCTATTGGAACCCTTACACTAAATGCAGAGTGTTGTATTGTGGACACATACATCTGCATAAGAATGAGATCTCGCCGAGCGTGGGTGAAATTCAAACGGCATACTTCTCTTCGTGCAGTTGGTCGAACAAAACAACATCTAAATAACTTTTTTCCACCTTAGTCAACAAACGCAACACTTGGAGGCTTTTAGAATTTGCAAACCAGCAGAGTGAGACTAATAAGCACACAAGGGCAATGACAAATTGAAAGTAGAAGTGGCCATTGGGAGTCAGATGTGAAAATGAAATACTGGAGAATATTTCTAATTTGCAGCTGGTTTTGCTGTATGTCTTTCTTTCAATAGTTTACACCAGATGCCATTCCTGCCTAGTGTATAAGCTACCCCTCAATAGATTCAAGCTTATTGGTTAGTGAACGTGGCTACATAGACATAAATAAGCATATATGGCCAAATATGTCTCAGTGGTTAGGGCATCTGTTGTTCAATGGTTCAAATCCTGGCTCTGACAGGTGCACATTATTGTCCTGGGGCCAGGCGCCTCATCCACTCTGAAGTTGCCAATGAATGAATGTGGTGTGAGAGTCAGTGATTTGTGGAGGTGGTGGTGGTGGTGATGGCTATTCTTCCATCGATCTACCCCAGGGCAGCTTTGGCTAGTATGGAGCTAACCAACCACAAGAGAACAATGCATAAGATTGTAAAGCAACGACTGGAAATACGAATAATGTACGATGTAGATGCACTCTGTCACTGCATCGAACAGATCAGTTTGTGGATGTAACTTTCTCCAACTAAACTTAAACAAAACTGAGATCATTGTGTTTTGGCCCACAGACACAAAGAGATGTGTTTTCAGTCACCTTGAGTCTCTCTCTCTAAACCAAAAAATCAGGTTAGAAATCTAGGAGTAATCATGGTCTCAGGCCTGAGCTTAAACAGCCACATCAAAGCAATAACATCAGCAGCTTAAACCATCTGAAAAACACAGGAATGGTGTCAAAACCAGACCTATCCATGCACTTGTCTCCAGCAGGTTAGACCACTATAACGGCTGCTCACTTGAGACAGCTGCAGAACATCCAAAACGTCCTGACACGGAGCAGGAAATACGACCATATTAGTCCAGTGCTCTGGTCTCTGCACTGGCTTCCTGTCACTCAGAGCATAGAATTTAAAACAGCTCTGCCTGTGTACAAGTCTTTTCATCTTAGCACCGAAGTACATCTCTGACATGTTAGAGCCGTATGAACCATTTAAGGCCTTGAGAACTTCCCAGAGTCAATAATAAACACGGTGAGGCAACGTTGGAGAGTGCTTATCTCATTCGCAAACACCCTTCCTCCACATATCCAAAAGTATTCTGTGTTTGAGTTTTATCAAAATGCTTTACACATCCGTTTTCACTTCAAGGATTTTTGAGGTCACCCTAAATCATTTCTGTTGAGTTGCCTGTCAAATCTTCTCATCTGAGCTATAAATCACAATGTGCCAAGTCGGTGCATGGAAGGCCTTAACCTGTGCATCCATCCCAGTGTGTACGAGCTGTCAGCCCCGCAGAGGAGCTATGGGTCAGGTGACAGCGCGCGGTATCATCAAAGCAACAACATGACACTCGAAAAGGTGCGACTGCGAGCGGCGGGCT
This sequence comes from Gobius niger, assembly GCF_951799975.1. Taxonomy (NCBI): domain Eukaryota; kingdom Metazoa; phylum Chordata; class Actinopteri; order Gobiiformes; family Gobiidae; genus Gobius; species Gobius niger. Next base: position 24,302,188 of record NC_136868.1, on the reverse strand, counting down.
TCTAAAGACGGAAAACGATCGTGGAGGTAAATCAGACTTGTTGCCGCGGTCGTCCTTGGTTACGGACGGATAATGTGATTTTTGTCTCGTCGCCCGCAGCAAGCGTCGAAGGCATCTGTTACCGATTCACACCTTTACACAGTCACGGTGAATGCAATGACTCTACATAGATAGCAATCAGATCTGAGGGGCGCTTGTAATTATGAGAGTCACAACCTCAATCGTAAAGGGAGCTCCATTTCTGTCAGCTTATCTGCGCTGCTCAGCAGACTAGACCCGGGGCAACCACACTGGCTCCTGACACGCCGCGGTTTAGGTTTACATATTGTTCCCTCCACTTAGACAATATGAACACAGAAGAAAAGTTGAAGATGTCTTGTAATCATATTTGTCACATTGGAAATTGGGTTCTTTCTTTCTTTCTATTTTTAAAGCTTTGTTATAAAATAGAAGTGTGTCTGACCACTATATGCAGCAGCTTCATTTCCCCTTTAGACTAACATAATTATTTTAAGTATAATCAAATCATGTTAGGTTGTCAAAGTGAAGAAAATATTCCAGCCATGGATTTCACAGCATTTGGGGAATAGTTTATTATTGTGTGCAGCCAGACATCATTAGATCATCATCATCATCATCATCAGTATGTTTGGTTGGTGAGCTTATGTGAGAAATGGTAAGGTGCTGCTCTCTACTGGAGGACGCCTGCAATTGCAAAACTCAGAGGGAAGATGGGACAGAAGTTCTGAAGATTTCGATTGTGGGACTTGATTTTTAGCTCTATATTAAAGGAGCCTGACATTTTTTTTATTTTTGTAGGGTAAAATTATTTTTGCCCTATAAAAGTATGTTGAAAAGGTAATGAATTGTGAAAAAATTATCCTGATACATAAAGTTTGTTGATGTTTGTATAGTCAAACCAAATAGTCAATATGTGACTAAAAGGGGATTACCTTTTCCATCAAATAATGACTCCGACTGTGTAAATACCAATTTTGTCACATTTTGACTAAAAGAGGTTGAAAATCAGGTATAGTCCATTTAATAACATAAAAATCTAAATATCATCTATAACAGAGCACAGTGCAGTCTATGTCAAACTTGGTGGTTATAAAATATCTTAAAGACTAAACTAAATGTACTCCTTTCAGCACATGGAAAGAAACTGAGGCGAGCTACTGTATATTGGTGGGTCTTTGTGTGTGCTGTTATTTAGGGATACTGATCATCTTTTAAGACAGTTTCCTCATTGCTTTCCCATTGGTTTTGCGAAACTATTTCTCACTCATTCTGTTCTCCGGTCCCATTATGTACCAACTTGTGATCTATCGCTTAAAGAGTGCGCTAAACTATCTCTTCATCGCGGTGTTTTTACGGCCTCGTCCTCTTTTGTCCCGCGCGCTCGGGCATTACGAAGTGAAGTGGGTCAGAGGGCGGTGGTTCAGACAGGAGGGTGGACGAACTGGGCGAGGGAAGATGTAAAGAGGTCAGAGAGGCACACACTGGCTACGCTCCAGCTCTGCGCAAAACGAATTCCGAATGCACTACATCCAACAGGGAAACGTTTTGACGCCTGGATGGTCTACAGATTAAGGAAGCTTTCAGACATTTTTATAATTTTAGTATATAATAGTTTTTTTCAGTCTGATGCAAAAATAATAAATGATGGGGCCTGTTGCATGTTGCTAATGAACCTTCTCCATCTCTTTTACTTTCACTTTGATGGACAGATCAGCTCATGATTGTAACTACTTGTGCAGACCGACAGGTATGACATCTCTTCTCGGCGTCAGTTTGTGTTTGGGTGCAGGAAAGTTTCTGTTTGCCCATTTGCTTGTTGCCACTTAAAGCTGCCAGTGAAATCACCATAATAAAGACGTTGGAAATGAACCCTCTAACCTTCAGAACCCTGCCCCCAGTCCTCCATGCGCTGGGATTCACACAGCGCGCACACACAATCTCATTCCATTGCCATTGCGTAACAAACTTTTGTCCGAAAACCTTCGACTGGATTTGTTTTATGTATCTTACCTTTCAACAACATCTTGGCCACTCCAGCAAGTGTGCTGCTCCACCTCCATCTCACTTTCACAGAGCATCTCTGGGAGCTCCGAAAAGAACCATTGGTAGCGCTGAATGGAGCTCTCAAACTCCCTGAAGGAAGGGAGAAAGGAATGGAAGAATAATAAGGAACAGCTAATAGCACTGATTCACTAATATTACAGTTTTACTAAAGGTGCATGGAAAACACTTTATTTTGCACTATCCTTAATAAATTGTTCCTGTCAAATTTAATACAATGTAATGTGCGCTGTGACAATGTGTAATAACTCGTACCTTTGGGTTACATACAGATGGAAAAATATGTATTTGTAATTTTGTTAAGTTATGTAGTTATGTAGTACATACACATTATTCCATTGTGTATGTACTACATAGGTACAGGTTATTACTCAAGCAGATTAGATTGTACTAAATTTAGTTTGGTACAACGTATCAAGGTGCAAAAAAAAAGTGCAAGTTTGGGAGATATTACTTGATGATTTATGCAAGAATTTATTTCAGTGGTTGAGCAAAATTCCCTATAGAGCTTGCCCTGCAGACGTACAGTTGTAATTGAAAGTTTACGTACCCTGTTAGAATTTTTGATTTTTTTGACTATTTTTCAGAGAACATGAAAGATAATACAATGTGTTTGTTATTTTTAAATCATAATGAAAAAAGAAAGCACCAAAAATGTTTCACCATAAATGGCTCCACACAACCACTAACTATGAATGAAAAAAAAAAAGTTTGTGTTATCCTCCATATTCTTTGAAAAATGGTCAAAAAAATCGTGAAAGATTCTGCCAGGGTATGTAAACTTTCAAGCACAACAGTACATTATGATATAAAAGAAACGTTATAGGCAAAATCCTGCATGTTACCGATTGAAATGCATTTGTCAAACAACATAGTGCCATGGAACAACTCTGTTAAAGCTGCACCGCCTAAATTATCCCGTTTTCAAACCATGAAAGTCAGAGGGAGTTGAGTAAAATCTCTTGAGCTGCTGCCCAAACTCATTTCTAGCTCTCACTGACCTGCTCACCCATTACAATTGAACTGAGCGGACCGGACCGGTATACGATATTGACACTAATCATTTTATAAAAGCTGCATTTACAACATTTATTTCACCTACTAAGAGAATAAATGTATTACACGGGCCGCAACTACTGTGGAACTGATGTCAACCTCTCACACACTACAGGTACATCATAATTGTCTCAGCCTTCTGCATTTTAAACTCTGTATTGGTTTACAATTATACCTACAGGGTTATGCCTCGTGGTATGATTCTCAGTAACTGTTATAGTGACAAGCATTTAGAGCTGAGGCTCCACTTAGACCCGACACCGGCATGAAATGTATTCTCAGTGACGGGGACACAGATGGCTGCTTTTATTGCCAAGGATAAAACATGTTGAAAAACAGTCTACCTGCTTTTCTTGCATCAAATCCAGTGTGCATACCTACAGACTACATGAAATGTGCATCGACGTAAATATGTTAGTAAGGCCAATGTTACAAGCTGGCTATTTGGGATCTGTAGAAGATAATAAAAACCTGGAGCGCAAAAGAAGATAAAACAAACCTGGAGAGTTTCTTCAGACTGCGACTTTTGTCCCCTTTAGAGCCTTTGAGAGGAAGTGACCTGTCAGGACAAAGTCAAACAAACGCTGAGTTCAAGTCATTGACCTGCTGAGGAGACCTATTAATATTTTATGGCAACCATAACAATTTGCACTGCATTTTGAAGCATGGCTGAGAGGGCGTATTGGAATAGCTGCATGTTATTCTTAGCAGTAATGCACACACCTGCGGCTGAGCGGCTGAGGACGATAATGTGTGCTGTCAAGTGGAGAGAGGAGTAAGGAAGATGTTTCTGAGGTTTCTGGTTTCACCGGGGTCACAGGGGTTGCTGTGTGGACATCTGAGCGACTTGTTCTTGTCACTACTGGGGCAGCTGCATGCGGACCACACACCTTTTCTACCTGAGAAACAAGACAAAGGAGATCCAGTACTTATCTAGCTCAAAATCATTAGGCCACATAGGCTGTAGCATTGTTTTGATACGTTTCTGCTCTGTCACAAGATTTATTTCCATCTGGTGTTGCGTTCATATTTCACCAAGATGTTGTATAAATGATGGAATATTTGGACCACTGTGCAAAGCCTTTTCCAGCAAACACAGGTGTTGAGGTCTGGATTTTGTGTCAGCCAACCCTCGTGTCTCAAGCAGGTTTCTGAAAAAAAGTCTTTCATAATTTGAGTGCAACAAATCCAAGCGAATGGCGATATCATCATAGCTAGATTTACCTGGTCAATCAGAGTATTCAGGGAGTCTGCTGACCTCACTCTTTGGCCACATAATGTTGCTGGACATAGACCTGGCAATTCAGTGTATATCCTATAATAGTTTTGAGCATGTTCTGACCAAGCAAAAATCAGAAATCTATCATAATAATACATCACCAAGGCATTGCAATGTAAACCATGCACATTCTGCTCTTTGTTATTCACTTCTAAAGTAAATAGTAATATAATGCCATAGTTGGCCGTGAACTGCAAAAGGTTTCTCATTATCATTTGAGATCGCGTTTAACCATTGTGTGTGATGAATAAGACAAGAGCAAATAAAATCAATGAAGTGGCGTTTCCTTATGAAGCACAATTAGCAGTGTGCATTTGTTTACCTCTTAGGAATCTACTCCACTAAGTCCACACAGTGTCCTCCTAAAATTGGAGCCCTTCTGTGTTTCTTCCTCCAGTAGTGTGTGCCTGCGTCTATGTGTTTGTGTGCTATCTGTTTGTTCAGAGATTAGCCACAGAAAGTTTCTCATCACTCCGAACCAAGCTGCATTCTGGGTATTGGTTGTCCCGCCAACCACCGCCTTTGTCTGGCAGCAGATCTGTATTCAGGCTCACATACACACTCATGCGGACTAAATAGACTGAATGGGAAACCCAGGATTCTCTGAAAAATCGGGCTGGTCCTTCAGGGAATATAAAATTTGAGTGAGACCTGAGTGTCATGCCAAGTGTGGCCATTAGAATCCTATGTTGCCACTGGGGGGAAAAACAGCATTTTGATTTTTTTTTTAATTACTTTATTTAAAATAATGTAGTAGTTTATTGTCCCTGTCATATAAATAACAATGAAATTAGAGCTGTAGTTCCCAAAGATGGGTCCAGGTCCCCTGGGGGGATCTTAGAGGCACTGTAGAGGGGCCCTGAAGCTTGATTAAACAAAAACACAGAGAGGGGGAAAAAAATATTGAGATGACCGTTTGTTGTATTTATTTATTACTTTAAATCAGTGTGTAGTCTATAATATTTGTTCTTGTAAATGTAGTACATCAAAAGTACTTGAAAAAAAAAAGTGAAAAGATATTAAATACTGTTTTGAATAAAGTGAATTACTATTATTGGGAGGCATTTCTGTTATTCAAATTAAACTGTGAAACTTATAAAGACTCATCACATGCAAAGTGAGATATGCCTTTATTTGATATAATTTAGATTATTATGGCTCAGCTTGTAAAAACCCCAAATTAAAAATCTCATAATATTACAATGTTTTGAAAATGGACTGTAAGCCATAAATGGAGATAAGTATTTATGTTTATCTCAGGTTCAGGAGCAGGACCACACCTCCCTACGCCCCTTCCGGCCACCGGCCTATTTAAGCCCCCCATATGCTAACCTCGTCCTCTCGTTCATGGTTTCCGGCCCCATCCTCCCTCCCTTTTACTAATGTTCTTCTTTTCCTTCAGGTATGGGGACGCGAGCCCGGGAGCCTACCTCACCCGAAGCCCCAGAACGTCATTTATCACGTGTTTATCAATAAACGTTTGTGTACAGCGTATCTGAGCTAGTGGTCCTTATGAGTGAATCATCAAAATTATAACAAACAAAGGCTTGACATACATGTGTCAATTTGCATGTAATGAGTCTATATTATATATTAGTTTTACATTTTAAGTTGAATTACAGAAATAAATGAACTTTTGAACGATATTCTTTTCACCTGGGGCAAAAACTACCACTGCATCTGTGTGCACCGCCCTCTTGTTTCTATATATACAGTAAGATACCTGTTTCTTGGTCAACAAAAATATAAAATAGAAAGTTGTAATAGGCCAAACTTTTTCATAGGTTCTTATTGTTACTTGTTACTTCAGTACATAAGTTATTCATGGAGGAGTTTGCGTTATTCCCCAACAGTGAATAATATAGTACTGGTGTATTGTAAGTGAGTGTGCTTACCGTCGCTGTAATGTGTGGTCCATGTAACTGTGCGTGCAGTATGGCGTCATTCACTTGGTTTCGAACTGCTAACAGGGCCAGTTCCATGCTGTTCTGGTTACTGCTGGTTGCCAGTGTTGATGCTAACCGCTGGAGTAACACCACCAGACTGTTCCAGGGCCCACCGAGTTCTGACACACCAACCTACAGAAGAACAAACAAAACTTGAGACACATACATGAAATACATGAACGGAAAAGCATGAGCAGCAAGACACATATGTTGACCAAACCCCAAAGTTTCACAAAACACATGTGTTTCCAAAGACATCACGCATAGTTCCGGCCACCATTTTGAATACCGAAGAAGAATTATGCTGTACTACAACATGTAACAATATCTCTACTGAGACAGTGGCATTTTTATGTACTTGTAATCACTACTCAAGAAAAAAACAGCAAAAACTCAGCCCCAGAGAGCGCACGTTTATGTGATATAACCAGCAAATGTGGCACAGAAGTAGCAGCTCTGTCTGTCGAGCTACAGCAGGATTTACTAAAGATCTGCTTCACTCCTCAGACTAAATTAACACATCAAAGTGGACACAAAAAATCTTTTTCTGTGATTTTTGCAGTTTGTCATGTCAACAGAATCTCAGTCTGAGTCAGTGTTTAAGCTGCTCAAGACGTTAGCATGCTACCGGTTAGCAACTGTCAACTATTGACAGTTGATTCAATCAACTGTCAACGGCTTCAACACATGTGTGGCTAACATCTATGAACAGTGAGGAAATACTACAGTAACAGCTTGAAGCTATATGCTAACCGGTAGCATGCTAACATCTTTAGCAACTTAAACACGGACTCAATGGTTTCTTCACATAAACGAGCGCTCTCTGGGGTTATCTTCTTGAGCAATGATTACGAGTAAATAAAAATGGCACTGTCAGTTGTCTTTCATTTATATCCTGAGTAGAGATATTGTTGTATGTTGTAGTACTGCATAATTCTACTTCGGTATTCAAAATGGCTGCCATAACTACAAGTCACATGACAGAAAGGCATGTATTGACCAAGCACAATTTTATTTATAACTGGAAGGTGACGATAACAGTATGACAAAAGGTCTTCAAAAGTTTTGACTAAGCTCGTTTAAAAATGTGTGAATCCATTAAATGTGAGTTTTTTGTTATTGGATGCTTACTAAAACTTGCACTTACCAAGCATCCTCTCATCACGTTGACACATAGTCCAGTGCATGGTCTGATCAACGTCAAGCCCCTACAGTGCGAACAATAATGCATCTTCACCAAGCTCCGGCCACACTCTCTGCTCAGAGTTGCCTTTTCAGTTGCATTGATCACCTCTCCAGCCAGTTTCAACAGCCGGCTGAGCGCCCGACCCAAGCCGAGGGCACGGGAGAGGCTGTTGACCAGAAGGCGAGGGTGAGGTCCAAAAGGGCTGACGTCCTGCCGCGTCAGTCTCAAGCAATCATCGTGACCACTGTGAACGGACGAACTAAAGTGCTGAGAGTTGGGGCCGAAGCCGGGGTTGAGAACGCGGCGATAGACCAAGGGGAATAAATCGTCGTAAAACCGATTCACCACTTTCTCCAGTGACAGAGCTGTATCTCCTGAAAGGTGTAGTTTAATGGCGTTGAACAGCTGGAGCACAAGGGGCCGACAGTCCAAAGCCAGGGCCGAGTAGGCGCTGTCGAACAGAGTGCTGGTCAGGTTCGACGTAAAGGAGACCAGCGACTCAAAAGTCTCTAAAACAAGGAAACATAGAAAACAATGATGATATGGAAGACAAAACAAAGACAAATAAACATCATGAACGACATACAGATCTTACAAAAGGTGCAAATTTCACAACTACCCACGGTGTCAACAAAGCCCATTAAAACCACACTATCATAGTAGAACCGGCTATTTAGTGACTATTAAGTCCCTTAAAGTGGTTTTACGGCGATATGCCAGGTTCACATTCATCCTCTACTGCAGTGCGTCTGTCCTCGTGGGCTTAATCAGTCTATGGAAGAGTTTTGCTCTATTCATGAGGGCAATAAAGGAACCTCCCAGCGATGTATATGCGAGCCACCTTACTCATCACATTTCCTAATGACAGAAAAGACCCACAACGTCGTGACGCGAATGGATTAACTTAGTAAGTTTGACATATAGCTAAGTAGTAATGCTATTTGTAACCGATACGTCTATTTACTTAATACAACAACTGTTTTTTATTTATTTATTGGTTTAGGAAGGGCCACCAGTTCTTTTTCTCTTCCCAGTAACACTGGGTCCCCGTTTCTTACAGAATTCTTTTAAAACATCGATTTTCAACGCTCAATATATTCAATATCTGTGTCACACTCGGTCATGTTAACTGTTTGGGATACGATCTGGGTAGTCCTGACCTTTAACCTGGACCAGCATGCTTTGTGCTCGGTGAGATGCCGAATCCGCTTAATGGCTGCATGTAACGTCTTTGCCAAAGCGGTTCAAATTATGAAAATGAACATGAACCTTGCCAGAAAGTTATGTGCATCAACTGTTGTGACTGTTTACGATATAAAACCAGTAAATTGGTTGATTAGGTATGATATACCGGTAGGTCGGTTTTCTGTAGCCAATAAATGGTTGAATAATATTTATTGATTTTGTAATCTAGTGTGACCCAAAGATAGAATGAAAATTATGCAAACAAGAGTGGCCCGTCAACTGACCTTGAGCTTATGTTGTTCTAATGCGTATGAACAAAAATAGCTCCTAACTTAATTGATGTGAGGGATCATTTTCACTGCTGTTAACTATAGACAGGTGATTATGAGAGGCCCTTCCTTGAGGTCCTGCTCTCTTTGGACTCAGACCGTGGATGTGTTTTCAAGATATAGAAATTTCCATTAATTCAGCCAGACTAATACATTCTGGTTTGAGTCGCAGTTGTTTAACTATGTTTTATAAAACCATCTTAATCAAAGTCTTACAATGGCACTGTTGTTCTAAAGTTGTCCCCCAGGTCAATTTCTTATTTTACTCAACTGAGCCCGTTTGTTATATACGAGACTTTGAACTTGATGGTGGTGACCCGGGAGAACAGGCAGGGCACTGACAGAGAAGCATCAGGTGACAATGTAGGGAGCGCTTTGTCATGTGATTAGCTCTTTGCTCTGTATGATTGGATGACAGCTGCACAGTAGTGAAGAGGGCAGTGGAGTCAGTGCCTGCAGACATGTATTCCCACACACACACACTCTTCAGTGCCCTCAGGCGTGTAAATAGACCCGCACTGCCACCACTCCAGGCATGTCGTAGTTTCTCTAGAGGGTCATAATCACAGGCTCGCTAGAGAATCAGACCAGCTGTTGCACCTCATCACATGTGTTTACCATTCATTATATTAATTCAATGCCAAAACATACCACATATCTCACCCACAACCTTCAGCAAGAGATAGTAAGACGGCGATTGTATTTTTGGTGAAGCTTAATGATACACAATAAAAACTTCATTGGAAGCATCAGACTCTGAATGGTTTGGTCTGATTTGTTTTGACCTCATTCAACTCGTCTTTGTCCAACTCGTCCACAAATAAGCGAGTCAAATAAGTAGAGAGACATATGGTGAAAAAGAACAGAAATGGACATAAAAACATATTTGTCGTGTCTGTCGGCTGGGTTTCATCAACTTGAGCCCTCTCATCATCTGCACACTCCGCTGTATCCACACTCCTCACGCACATTTGCACAAACACATGCACATATAACGGAGACTGGTGAATGGCGCTGAGAGACAAGTGGACAAGCAGTGTATTCTTCCCCCTATTCAGCGCACAACCTTAGAGACCGGCTGTTGCCCACAGCAACAACGCTTTTCCGCAGATACGTAGTGAATGTAAACATTCTTCGTCTCTATCCCTCTGTGGTTGGACATGAACAAAACCTGATTATTGCAGTGACAGCGGCAGGCAGACAGAAGGCAGAGTTGTAACTGAGAATTTTCCTGGTCCCTCACAACTCAGAGACTCAATTGAACATCAGTTGTATGTTTGGCGAGCCATTGCGGCGCCTCACAAAATAAATTAGTCTCACACATTATATCCTGACACAAATGAGCTATTTCTTGATGAACCTACAATGTTTGACAGACAAGAGCAGCCCCAGCACTTGACAAATCTCAGCAGCAAATAATCACCACAGCAATTAAAGTTCATAAACTGTCAGTAACACTATGCATCGTTTCATCAGTGATTCTGTCTTTGTTGTATGGTAACAGTGAGTAAGTTCACAATATGTTAAATATGTCTGAACAGCTCTCCTCTCTTCACTTATTCTCTCATAGGCTGTCTCCTTAATAATGCCTGACCTTGGTAGGCCTTGATGTTTCCTCCGATCAGGTACTTGAGCTCAAAGCTGTAGGACCTCATCTTCTGCTGTGTCTCACTGCGGACCGCCGTCATGTAGTTGTCCTCCATTTTACTGGAGCAGCAGCTGGGCCCCGAATGGACACACACGCGCAGAGAGTCATCTGCAGCACAAGGGTCAGAAGAATTCTTATTGATCTGTATTCATTGCTTTCATCTACGTATATGCAATAAATGAAGTGCTTGTTAAATTAGACAAAAGATAATCTAGTTATAATTAAAAAAACGTTTTGTCACACTTTATGTCGAACTGATGTTAAATTAAATTTGACAGATTTGCAAATTAATTCTCCTTCATTGTTTTATGTAATTTCTAGTCACAATGTTTCAAATAAATTACACATTATAGACACAGTGCTCAATTGTTCAGCATAAGACAACGGGTCTACTTCATATAGACATACAGTCATTTGTATTTGTCTGACTTGTATGTAGTGAGACGACTAGAAACTGGCTTACTATTTTTAAGTCCATAAGATCAGAACTGTCCTGAGTGACCAATTTCAGGGAAAAATAGCGAAAAAACAAAGCAAAAACATTTGTCTACAATTATGCTCGGCTCACAGTCTTTTGCTTGGTAAAAATCCAGAGTGGGCAAATGACTCACAGCAAGCAGTGGCAATATTAGAATGCCTGAACCTATTTTGGTTACAATGGAGGACTCTCTGAATTGTCATTGAGCACATGCAAACATTATAAAGATATAACAGGCACATGCTGCACCTGTGCATGTGTTACATGCAAGTCTGTCACTAAGTGCTTTGCTTAGTTAGCCTGTTTGAACAATGAACAAAGCTGTTCAAAAACCACATGCTCTTTATCAAATTAAAGTCAGCTCTGTAATGTAAATGTCATATTTCAAAACATTATTTGTTGCGATGATTCTTTTCATATGTTTAAGTGAGGAAGAGGAACAGTTTTCTTTTCACCATCCGATTGCTACTGTACTACTACTGCTATTAATTATTATTATTATTATTATTATTATTATTATTATTATTATTATTATTATTATTATTACAATCAGTATTATTAGTCTAGTACTAGTCTTTGCATTTAGCATGATAATCAGTCAAATATCTATTATTGTTATTTCAAACAGACTAGAAGTGATAGTGTCTAAGGAGAGGAAAGCGGTGCCATGGCACTGTTAGCAAATTGAATAACCTTATGATTTGTTGAACACATTTTGCCATCTTGCCGTGAGTGAGATAAAGTTAGTTGAGGGCTTGGTTTATAAATATCACTGTGTTATTACCTGCTCTCGCTCTATCTGGCACAAGCTCCACGGGACCTATTTGGCGCATCATGTAGGCTCTCTTCACCTCATGACAGCTGTCTGCCCCGGTCGATCTACTGGCATTGGCCGCCTCCGGTACGAGCGCAAACGCGATCCAAATCACCCAAAAGAGATCCACGACTCGTAAATCTGTTCGGGACATCGCAACATGTCAGTGAAAAGAAAGAGAGGAAGCCAGAGATAGATAGAAACTAAAGAGAAGATGGTTTGAACTCAGAAGTGAAGCTCAAATGTGCACCGCAAACTTCCAGTCCAGTGTGAACTCGGGTACCGCTCCAGCGCCCGCGCCCTCCCCCTCCCGTCCATCTCCTTTTCTCTCCGTTTATGCCATCATTGCCACGTGATTCATAACTCAGATGCCATGCTGGAGTTTACCATACATAAATGATTTAGCATATTTGTCACATTTAATGAACACTTTTATAAACAGACACTAGCACGACGACCACCTTAACTCTTCTGTTCTTTTTGACTTTCTCATGAGAGTACATTTTACAATGAGGTTTTATGAAGAAATTACATAACACTTTCTCTTTGTGTGTAGTGACTGCAATGAATGTAAAGACAAAGTGTGAACGCGACCTAACGCACATAGCTTCACTATCAAAAGTAATAGTTTCGGTCTTCAGATTTACTGTCAGCACCCTTGTAGTGTTTCTATATATAATGCAATGATTTTCTCCAATTTGCAACACATAAACACTGGTGTACAATTTAATAAAAAGCAGATTTCACAGTACAAAAACATAATTTTATATGCAACAACTTTTCAATTGTTTCAAAAGTTCACTTTTGTCATAGATGTGATCCATGTCACAGGCAGTTCATTCAATGTTCATGACTAGATCTGACCAGGACCAGTTATTCAATTGAAGGCCTGAGGAATCTTTCTCCATAGACCTCCACAAAGACAGTTTTTAATCCAGCGCTGCTCCCACTGTTTCATAGCATTCGATTTGTTGGGAGATCGAAGCATTGTCACACAACCACATCTATAAAAGAAAACAAAGTTACAGAGTGATTGAACCCTGGGAGCACAAGCAAAGATTGGGATGAATCCTGAATAATCAAACACAGGTAGAAAGCTCACCTAGTGCAAGCCTTACTCTCCTCTGTGGGGCACACTCCCATGTGAATACAGCGAAGGTTATCCATCTTTTGGGCACTCGGGCTCCTGTAAACGCAACAGAGTTTTCTTTACAGTCAGTCTAACTAGGTGCACACATTCAGCAGGGAATTCTAGATTCTAGATGCTTAAACTGTATTTTATATTGTGAATGGACTCTTAAGTAAGAATGCTTATTGAACACTGTATAAACCTGCTAAATCTCTGCTCTGTGCAACACATTTGCTGTGCAATGTACCAAACGAATAAATAAATAATAAATAAAAGAGACTTTTTGATTGGGTTGGCCACAGGGGGCATTCACTTATGCTAGAGTAGCACCAGGACCAGTCTTTAAGGTTCTAATACTTGCATTGATTTCATCATTCTGGTAAACTTCGAGGCATACATTTTTTCTTAAAAGCTTTAGCTTGTAAAGCTACATTATAAACATTAAATAATATAAAAGGATGCATTGAAAAGCAAACTGATACAAGTCAGCGAATATGTATGTATGCTTGCTTACTTAGTAAAGACCTCCAGTGGGGTTGTAGATCCCTGTCCTGGCAGCGAAGAGAGCTTTCCAAACTGCAGTCTGAGTGGATGTTTACCCTGCAGCTTCCCAATAACACCGTCATTCACTGGTAGCCAGTCCATTGGTGGCACAAGCAGCTGACTGGGCAGCAGGCAGCACTCATCAATCAAGCTCTCATCGGGATCCTGTGGAGGCGCATCTTCTCGACCTAAAGGGACATTAACTTTAAAGACAGTACCAACCTTTACAATTCAATTTTCTTAAGAATCACTAGAGGTTTCTTACAGCAGAGCCACAATTTGGTCAGGAGCCTAAATAGTAGCTGTAAACTGTCCTGGTTGTCAGATGTAGCTGTGAAAGTGGGCAGACAGCTGGTCTTTAGTAAACCCCAAATGCGAATCATGACCAGCATCTCTCGTAACATCCCCAAAGAAGCACCATCCCGCATAAAACCAAAGCCAGGGCGCACCATGGAACCCTGTGGTCAGAGGAAAGAGAGAAACTGCTTTATGTGATAATATTTTATGTAATTTATAGTTAAAATAGTTTAAAAAAAAACATTTTTGTATTTGTCATTTTCTTATTTCTTTATTTCTTTTTAAATCATACCTGGTTTGGCAAGTTGGCTAACAGGTAGAGAACAAAATCTCCCACCCACTGAATGAGCTGCTGCAGTGACTGAAGATGGGGGCCATCCAATACAAAATCTTGTGTATTCAGGTTAATCATCACCTTGTCAATATCTATAAAGAGAAAAATCCAGTCACTAGCTACGATGCAAAAAAGGTCACCTTTAAAAAAACACATTGTAGGTGAAATTGCTTTCTACCTATGTCTGTGTTCTTAGCACATATCTCAGTAAGGCGGTCCCCTGGGCTTTTGTCAGGCGAGTTAAGCACATGTGGTCTCAGCAGGGATTTTAAGGTTGCACTGATGGCTATGAGGAGCAGTTTGGCGTGGAAGTCGCAGGCTCGTGCTGCTGTGGCACTGGACAGTTTGCACAGAGATGCTTTCACTGCCACAATACGAGTAGCCAGAACCTGCAGCAGACAGCAACATCACTCGTTTGAATAAGGGAAGAAGTGGGTGAACATATTTTTTCTTTTATTTTAAAGTTTCTAACCTGTTGCAAAGCCTGGTTCTGCCTCATATACTCCTCGTGTAGCTTCTCCACCAAATTGTGGACCATAGAGGGTTGAACATGTAACAGGACATCCCACCAGTCATAACCGGTTACCATGCAGTATTCCAGGAGGAACAGGAGGTGGCGTAGTGTTGTGTTCATGTCAAGCACCTGTCCCATGGAAGGTGATACCCTCAACATGTGTAGCTGTGAACATATTGTAAAATACAAAAGAGTAAATCAAAACACACAAAAAACTTTCTAAGTTCAGTTTAAAAAGTCAGGGTGCAATGGGGCAACTTAAGCATATATAGTTTTGATGAACTACATTTTTTCTCTCCATTCATTCCCCATATCTGGTTAGCCACTATTGTACAACGTTTAAACTCCTAATATACATTTTTCAAAAATCTATGGGGAAAATGAATGGGGAATATCTTCCTTCCAAGTGACCCGACACAGTTTGAACATAATTGTCATAGGATTGGCCTCACTTTGCCATGGTTGTCAATTCCTGCCAATGCAAGAGATGTCCAAGAAAACTGAATAGCTTTGAAGTGGATGGCTGGTCCGCCGGTTCGTTGCCGTTTGATGGCAGACTCCTCTCCGGACCTCTGTCCCGGGCCCGAGGAAGAGGACGAGCCGTAGAACACGCACATGGTATGAAGAGACATTCGGTGGAGGATCTGAATACTGCCATCATGGAAGGCCAGAGCCAAACCTTAAGATAGACGATAAGTTGAAGTATTTTATTTATTTATTTTAATCGTCACTTAGCTGCTGGTTTCCATCTTACCAAATCCTGGGCAGAACTTTGCATCTGTGGTGGAGTTGGAAATAGGCAGTTTGGGGAGAGCAATAGCGGATACTCTATCCAAATCATTGGTGGTTGTCAGTATACGCCATTTGAGGATTGTTGGCTGTTTTTCACCCACTGCATACAGATCAAAGCCATAAACAAAATGCAAATGATATGAATAAACAAATTGCATAGCTAGTCATAAACATCGCATTATATTGAGAGACATGCAACATATCTTTAGGTTTAGTACGAATGCAGATCAGATGCTACAAGACTCAACATAAAATGGGAGAATAGCGTAAAATGTATTCCTACCGACGGGAGATCGATGCTGAAAGATGTTGTTGACTGGAAGGCCTTCTTTCCTCAGAGACCAACATTCTACAATGCTGCCAGTCTGATTGGACGCACACAGCAGGACCTACGCAAGTACACAGTTGACTACATTTATCAATAAAGCAAGTCTAGTTGTATTCATGGCTTTACCTGTTCTGAGTTTTCTCTGGTCAAAAATTTAAGGTGTGTAACAGCTGGGTATTTATCTCTTCTGAGCGGGTCAGTTGTGCAGCGGAGAAACAGAGAAGGCAGGAGTTCTGTGTCAATGCGACATTTTTCACTGACAACACTGACCACCACCTAAAAAAGGAACAAAACGATATTACAAAATAAATGCTTTTGTGCTGCACTTATTCATTCTGATCAAGTGAACAGATCTTTAACTCATTGACTGCCAGCCACTTTCAAATCAGAGAGCTCCCCACTGCCAGAGGTTTTTCAGGATTTTGACTGTTTTTTGAAGACCCACAGAAAATGTAGGTCTAGGTCTATGTCAACACGAAACCCATCAAAAGAAAGATTAGACTCTCTTCTTTCATCTAAAAAAGCTTGTTTGTACCTCTTTCCACTCTTTTGTAATCATCCGTAGAAAATAGGTGAAATCACCCAAAATGCTGTTTTCTGACCAAAAAGCTGAGAGTAATGCTGCCACCTAGTGACTCAATAAAAGAACTTGTAGTTCTTTTTTTGAGTCACTAGGTGGCAGCATTAGGCAGCACAACTAAGATTTTAACATCAGACATGCTCAAGGCTTGGCTGCAGCTGTTCCCATTGAAAAACCTAATTGATGGATTTCAATTGAGGTCTATACACGTCATTGGCAGTCAGTGAGTTAAGTAAACAGCTTTTCTTATACAAAATTAAATGTAAGTATGGACACTGAACCAATTTAGTAACATAATAGGTATGATGCAATATTTGGAGATGGTCGAGCCAGACTACAGCATAATAAACGGTTAAAACATGGGCCATCTAGATGATAGATTGCTTTGTCTCTCACCTTGTAGAACTGTACAGGAGAGGAGCTGCTGCCATCTGTAGCTGCCACCACAATATTGCCACCTCCAGTGAAAGCAATGTCAGCGAGGGCCACACGTCCCCTCAGTCGACATAAACTCTCACTAGCTGTCAGCAGTGTGCCTCCCGGCTTCAGCAGAGACACCGTGACCAAACCACTCACTGTCACAGCTAACCACCCCTCCATGGGTTTTCCTCCGAACAGAGTCAGCGATGGAGAAAACTTTACCCGGGAAAACTTCTCACCAAAGTTTGTTGAACTAGACTAAAGAAAAAAACGACAAGGGAAGGTCAATTAAAAAGCCCAAGCTTCAGTAATAACATGTTATAATGTGTTTGAATGTTTCGAACCATTTCCACGTGCAATGCTAGCTTGACACCATTGTGCAGCCAGCTAAGGGCTATAATGGGGTCACCATCCACTGAGCTGGACAGATAGCTCTCCCAACTGTTGACGAGATGATCGGACATAGACCAGCATTTAATCTGACCGTCGCCATCGGCAGAGAGTAGCTTCGATCCTTGAACACACAAACAAATGTAATACTTTAGGTCTTTCTATTAGAACCTACACTGATTATTGATTACAACAAAGCACAATAAACAAAAGATGCTATAAAATAAGAATTTAATACAAATATTCAGTGAATTATTGAATACATTACTACAATGTATTCTGTCGATCATAATCACAATGCATGCGGATTATTGCATTAACTACTTAACTTAACTTGAATGTTTTTAATTGATTATCATTGAGATAACAGACACCATTGTGATGTAGTCTCACCTGATTGGTCCCACTCTAAGCATGAGATAACCTCTGTGTGTCCCGAATTGATGGAGTAAACATCCCAGGGATGCTCGGTGTCAATGATGTGGATCATGTGGCTGACATCTGTAACACATTGTCACGTTTAGAAACAACTTTCTCAGTAATGCGCCTGAATGCAAATGTTCAGAGTTTGTTCACCTTTTTCCTCATCGTCATTCTTTAGGTCTGTCGTGAATGCCACAAGATTCCTGCAAGACCAGGAGCACACCAGAGGGATGGAAGGACAGTGGGTGCTCTTTGGACGTTTTTCCCATTCACATACATAAGCCAGCTCCATGTTTTTCACCAATACGGGGCCTCACCTGAAAATGTTGTGATAGAACTGATGTCAGATCTGCTCCAAGATTTCCCACACATTGCCCAGTGCGTAATTAGTGGAGTAACATTGTTCTCACTGACCTAATTCAATACCGATCTTTTATTAAATTAAAATTCATAGTGCCATCAGATCAAGATTGTTGTAATATTAGGCATTGCTAGTAGTATGTGCGGACCAATTCTCCAGCATTTAATTTAGGAGCAGCTGGCACAGAACGAAGTGGGTGCAATAATTGCTGGCCTACTTTAAGCAAACTTCTGTTAAAATGTGTGAAAACTGGATTTACCTTCAATCAAATTCTAGCTATAAAAGCGAATTTGATGTTCAAAACAAATCCACTCAGTTCTTTCAGCTGAACAATATCCTAGGACCCCACGGCAACTTTGCTGTCTCTCTATATTCCATGTATTTATTACAGAAACAAAGAAGTAAACTGTGGCATAAAAAATATTTTAAAGATATTTAACTTTTTTTTTTACTTCTTTAGTTTTCGTAAAAATATACCTTTTCGGTTATACCAGTTTTTATTTAGTTTTCGGGTTATATTTTTATCGGGCATTTGTGTGGGAGGCTATGGGTTGTCAACGCGGAACTTCCTACCTTCAAATTAGTTTTTAACTTTCGACACAAATTGGTGGGTACACCAGCCCGCATTATAATGCTTGTGGCAAACAGCCCTTTATTTTTTTCTGGGTCGATAATTTTATTAAATGGTGAGCGTAGATAAATGTGGATATAGCCAGTATTTTTACTCACAAACTTAAACATTGACATTCGAATCTGCGAGAGGAAGCGGCAAGCCAGTATTACTTGATGGGGCAGAATGTTGTTTTCGGCCCTGTAGTTCCACTGCTCGACACCGATCAGTCGCCTTCGTTCCTCTGAACCAAAACAGAAAGTTATTAATGGATTTTAATTAGGTCGACTTTCGATGAGTGCAGTTGATGTACACTTGCATAAAGCTCCTGGTCTATGAAATGTCAAGTAATATTGCTGGTACTGGACCAGTCTGATATTTCTGCTTGCTAGCCTAGCCACCCAGTCAATGCTAATCCGTATCGCTGTTGCGTTTGAGTCTGCTCCCCCTGCCTTGTTCAAACATAATGAGGAAGCAAAATAGGAGGATGGTTATGCACTTAAAAACCGGTAAGATAACTGTCAGTCACGTCCATATCAAATTACGTTGAAATGTTGGTGGAAGTCGTTTGGGTGCTGTTAACTTGCTGGGCCTGATAAAAGTAGTTTAGTATCTGCAATCTTACCATCAATATGAGGAATATAACCATGTGGCTAATTTTGTCGAAGACAGTGCTTCCCTGTAACATATGCAGTTTGGCAAGTTTTTTTAATTCTTGTTTAGCTTTTTCACTGTAGAGTATAACACATTTCGTGAGATGAATGAACATGGGTTTTATTTACATTTTTTGTTGCAAGTTAAATTCGTTTTTGTTTGTTATATTTAGGCGCAGTATTTAATTTACACATTTCAGCCAGTAATGTGTCCCTATGTACAGTATCAGCATTTATTTGTACCTCTTATCTTCTGAGTTTTGCAACTTCCGCTGTGCACCATTATAGATTTCTATTGCATCTACTGTAGGTATTTGACCTAAAAACCTCTGAACCCATGTTATTTCATAATGAATATGGAGAAATGCTAAGGTAATGAGTTGTTTTTGTGTTTTAGTCCTGTGATCAATCATCTCTATCCTGGACTGCAGAGGATACTGATCATTCACACAACCTTCACTGCAGCTATGCTGACCTAGGAGAGCGCAGAAGCCTTTCTGTGCAGCGTGACCTGAGCTGACTGACCGTGATTCCTCCCAAACCCCAGTCCTGTGTGCGAGAGGCCATGTCTGACAACCCCCCCAACAACAACAATGTCCCGCTCAACAATAACAACAACCGCATGCGGAACCCCAACATCAACCAAAACCCACTCATCAATGTTCGTGACCGCCTCTTTCATGCCCTCTTCTTCAAGATGGCGGTTACATACGCCAGACTGTTTCCTCCGTCCTTCAGGAGGGTGTTCGAGTTCTTCGTACTTCTCAAGGTAATACTCAAGGTTCTGATTTGCACAAGTATACTTTTGATCCAGATATAATGCACTTTATCAGGACTATATCACCACTTATTGTTGAATAGCATGACTTCCACAGAAAAGTAGAAATCTGAAAAGTGGGCAGTTCTGTCCCTGGTATTTGTTGTTTTTAAAAAAAAAAAAAAAGCACACATAATGGATGTGGTAAATGTAGAAAATTGTGGCTCAGCAACACTTCTTTGAAGGTTTGAGGCCAATACCATGTTGCTCCATTGGATTAGTAGTCATACATTCAGGCTTTTCTCCCTTATCTCTCCCTTGAGATTGTGAGCGACTGCAGGAGCAAAAGTGTGGCTATGGCTGCTTAAGATTTTACATTGAGTTTTTATCTCAATTGTAGCTTGGACCAGTGTTTTTGGGGGGGTTTGGCTTGGCTGGTTCTTTTTTGGTGATGCAATATAGCTAATGACACCCGATACAAATTTCATGCTAAAAGATGTTTGGGAATACAGATGGAAACGGGCACTTTTGCTATAAATCCAACATATTTCCACAACGATTGTTACAGATAAGTTTAAGTTATACTGGATTCATCTCTATAGAGAAATTAGTTCTCTGCATTTGACCCATCCTCAGTGTCGCATGGGGCGAACTGTAGGAGCAGTGAGCTGCCAGCATGGGCCGGCGCTTGGGGACCCATCTCCATGATGTGGAGCCAAACTCCACACAGAAAGGCCCCGTCTGGGTGGGAATTGAACCCGGGACCTTCGAGCTGTGAGGCATGAGCACTAACCGCTGCGCCACCGTGCCTTTTCTCTTGAAACAGTAATAGATAAATGCAAGATAGGAGTTGGTAACCAGTATTTAATTGTGTGTTTGATTTGGAAGAAATCTGAACTGTAACCTAGTAATTTTGGTTTACTATTCCACTGTAATTAACTAACCATGCCTCAAAATATGCATGTTAAGAGTGAACTTCAATAAATACTGTATGTCATCACCACATTTAACACGACAGGATTATGTGAATTATAATAACTGTCAAACGTTTTTCTTAATGAGAAATTAGTAATTGTTTTTCACACACAGGCACTCTTTGTCCTATTCATCCTTGCCTACATACACATTGCCTTCTCGCGTTCACCAATCAACTGCCTGGAGGAGGTGAGGGAGCGCTGGCCTCGGGACGGCATCCTTCGAGTGGAGATCCAGAGAAACTCCACCAGAGCTGCAGTCTTTCTGCAGTACTACGACGCAGGCTTCCAGGAGGAGCTTGAGGTAGAGGATGCTGGAGGAGGGGCAAGCGTGGCTGGGCTCAGTCTTGCAGCGCTTCAGGAGGAAGAGGATGAGGAGGAGGAGATGACTGTGGAAATGTTTGATAATAGCTCTGTGCACGTAAGTACTTTGATGTTGGATGTAGCAATTTTGGTAGTTTGCAGAATGTATTGACGTCTCACTCTCAGAGATATTTTTATTATACTTTCATAAAAATGTCCTAAAGGGAGAGCTCCATTAAAAGTTGAGCTACATTCTTTTTGAATGTGACGCCTGCCTTGACACTTTTTCTTTTTTCTTTTTTTTACTAATTGTCATTTTTTCCCATTTGTTCTGAATGAATCCCTGGATGCTTGTCTTTTTGTCGACAGATTTCCTTTTGATAACGTTTCCCTTTTTCTTAACAATAATGTATACCAATGTTGGGCTGGTAACATTTCTTTGAAGATGATTCCCATTTTTATGATTTGAATGATTTTAGTTTGAGCTGGACCTTGAGCCTCGCCTAAAGCCTTCTCTGGTTGGTGGAGCTGTGGGGGCAGGAGGAGGGCCATCAGTGAACGAGAGCCAGGACGTCTCCTTCAGCCCAACCACTAAAGGTATGCAGCCGCTGAAGGACTCTGTGTCTGAGCTGGAGATGCTAACCAGAGCAGGTAAACCCTCCTCCTCTCAGAGCTTCCATCTCTGAGTTCTACTGGACTCTCCCGTCTTTTGGTTCATTTGATGCATGTGATTTTTATCTTTTGTGTGTAGCCTTATTTGTCTTTGTCATGTATGTGTTTCATACAGTCTGGCCTCAGGAAGAGTACATAGTGGAATACTCTTTGGAGTATGGATTTTTGCGTCTATCGCAGAGCACCAGACAAAGGCTTAATATCCCTGTGATGGTTGTCACACTTGGTAAGAAACTGATTCAACACAACTCTGGTCACATGATTTGATGTTTCCATCTGACAGTTGTCTGTTTCATCTTAGATCCCATGAAGGATGAATGTTTTGGTGATGGCTTTAGCCGCTTCTTGTTGGATGAGTTTTTAGGTTATGATGACATCCTGATGTCTAGTGTCAAAGCCTTAGCAGAAAATGAGGAAAACAAAGGTAAGAGATGGGGAGGCACAGTTCAAATTAAGCCCAAGGGCAGGGAGAGAGTAAGAGAGTAATCAAATTGCTTTGCAGGATTCTTGAGAAATGTGGTTTCTGGCGAACATTACCGCTTTGTCAGCATGTGGATGGCAAGAACATCATACCTTGCCGCTTTTGTCATCATGGTGATCTTTGTACGTTAAAGAGTTTATATTCAATATCCTCATTATTTAATTCAATGATGTTACACAACTTTGGTATTTTAACCTGTTATAACTTTTGTCTACATTTTCAGACTCTGTCTGTGTCTATGCTGCTCAGATACTCGCATCATCAAATATTTGTTTTCATCGGTTAGTATCCTTTTATCACTTTACATCAATGTTTAGACATAGAAAATTTTACTTGAGGACAGCAAACCTCTTAAATTCTTCGCATCTCTACTAACATACAATTCTGTCTTTATCAGTGGACCTTCTTCAGATGTTAGAGATGAACATGACCATTGCTTTCCCAGCGGCCCCTTTGCTCACAGTCATTCTTGCTCTTGTTGGTATGTTCAAAACATAAAGTCTTTCCCAGGGTCGTAATAATGAATTGTTTTTAACAGTAAATGTGATTGTCATCCTCAGGAATGGAGGCCATCATGTCTGAGTTCTTTAATGACACAACAACTGCTTTTTATATCATCCTCATTGTCTGGTTAGCTGACCAGTATGATGCTATCTGCTGTCACACTAACACAAGTAAACGCCATTGGCTGAGGTTTGTACGCAATCATTTATTAATCTGGGCTCTTTCTTTTTTTTACCAGAGTTTGCATAATTAAAAAAATGCATATGTTTTGCAGGTTCTTCTATTTGTACCACTTTGCCTTTTATGCTTATCACTATCGCTTTAACGGGCAGTACAGCAGCCTGGCATTGGTCACATCCTGGCTCTTTATCCAGGTAAGCACAGTTAATGTGGACATAATACAGTATTGACTTAACAGTGTTTTGTCCATCTACTTTTACATACTGTATATGACGTCACTGTGGATAAAGCTTCTGACCCATTGTTCACAGCACTCCATGATCTACTTCTTCCACCATTATGAGCTTCCTGCCATCCTACAACAAATCCGTATCCAAGAGATGCTGCTTCAGAACCAACAGGCGGGTCAGAACAACCCCACAGCCCTGCAGGATGGTGCTACTGCGGCTGCAGCACAGCCGGGACCTCCTGCGGAAACCCTGCCACCCTCACCCTCTGCTCCCATCCCCGAGCCCCAAGCTCAGAATGACATTCCTGCCCCCTCCTCTGCCCCAACCGCCGCTGAGCCCACGGCCGCGTCGGAAGATGTCCGCTCAGAGCTCAACTGGGTGGCACAAACGGCAGCCATCATTACAGAAGCTTTGTCCAGCTCGGCTCAGCAAGGAACTACTGTGCACTATAGGGTCAGTGAAGGCGGGTCCTCATCCAGCACAGGAGCAAGTGTGACTTTAGGAACAAGAGAGATTAACATGGAAGTGTGGGAAGTGGCAACTCAAAGAGGTGAAACGGAAACCAATACAGTTGGACTAACAGTAAACGATGAAAGTGTAGCAACTGACGCTACATCCACAGCCACTTCCCCATCCAGTCCTTTATTTGTTAGACCAGCGAAGGAAGAAGGAGCAGCCTCTGGAGTGAGCCCCACACCTCTGCAAATAGACTCTGCCATTTCACAGACGTCAGGGACAGACTGGGACTCCAGAGCTGAACACAACTCCTCTACTGGCCCTTCATGAGACCCTCTGACATGAGCTTACTTCTTAGAGTCTGTGCCTCAGTAAGATAATCAGAGGGTTCAAAAGTCGATTACCTTTTTTGGGGGATTAATTCTCATTTTTAACAAAATCCAAAGTGAGAACATAGGGTGTCTTATGGTTGGTCTAATGCGGATAAAAAGACTAAAATCATAACTAGACCACTTTAAATCGATAAAAGGTTTGTTGTTGCATCACCGGTGGTCTGTTCTCTCCACCAGATTCCAGCCAGTACGTTTTGTGATGGGATTCAGAAATATCCATCAGCTGCTTGCCTTGCTGGAATTGACTGCAATATATAAAGCATCACCTCTGATGGTGATCATTTAGTTGCTGGTTGGGATCATTTTACTTTGATTAATCCTCTGTAAGTTAATAAAACACATGTGAATGTGGATATTAAGAGACTAATTGGTGTGTTTTCTACCTATCTGAAAGAGTGAAGCACAAGGAAAAAAAGGTTATTTTCATTTAACTTTTTTTTTTTTTTTTACATAGTATGAGAACAGATTTACAGACCAAGCAGTTTTGGCCAGGACCCATAGTTGAAGATTGATGCCCTGTGTCTTCAAATGCCTTATGAATAATTCTCAAATTAACTGTACAATGCACATATGCTTAAACATGCCCAACTCATTTTGCTGGCTCCTGTGAGAGGTGTTTGTGTCCTTTTGCAGAGTTGGAAAGTTGTCTATTAATAATTCAAACCCGAACTTTCTCCCAATCTAAACACTGTGGATGTAAGGATGTGTTTTTGTTGCCTGATTCTGGGGAGTGTGGTAACAAACGTTGCTGATGCACACTCTTTGAAAAATATTTCTTTGTGCCTCTGCTAAAAGATCATAGCTTAGTGCTTGATCTTAAACTCATCAAAAATGTATTTAATGGTTCAGTAAAGTTGGCTCCCAGCAGCTGTCTGCCCGAACCCTGCCTCTGTCTGAATAATTGAATTCTCTTGTTCTGGATTACCTGTTCATTTGTTCATTTAACTGAGAGGCCCATTAGCTCCGGGCTTATTGCAGAAGCTACTCTACCTGGTTATTTCCATTACAAATATTGACAATATTGCATACAAAGCCACAAACGCGCGCGCGCACATGGGAGTAGCGAGAGAGAGAGAAAATTACCAGCGCCATCTAGTGCCCGAATCATAGACTGTAAAAATAATGCTCAACTTTTTTTTATTTTTTTTTATTAACTTCTTTTACATTACATCTTGAGCAGTAGTATACAAGGAGTAAAACCATATATTAAAACAGAAAGTAAAGAATACAGACAGAAAAATAATGCTCAACCAAACAGCCCGCCCACATTCCGTGACGTACAGCTCCGGTCATGGCGTCACGGGGCGGGGCGGGTTTGGGGTGATTTCCGCTGCGGAAGCTGCATGTAAACAAAGCGCATAGCGGCTACAGGTCCGAGACGGGCTCTCAATTTTAAGTTGCACGCGCAGAATTTTCAACTCATAAATGAGCCCATGCCGGGTGACACATGAGAGCACACTTGAACTGAACTAAAGCCGCCAGGATGTCGATGGAGGATCCGTTCTTCGTCGTCAAAGGGTGAGCACTGTGAACAAAGCTAATGCTAAAGTGAAGCTAACTTGGATGGATGCTAGCTGCTGCAACGTAAACATAAACATTACGCTTTGATGCCCCGCGACTTTCTAATTTATTGAGAACAAATACTTCTACTACACGTCTCCTAGCTGCATCCTACAAATATAACTGAGCTTGCTTAATGGCAGTAACCTAAAACTGGTGTGATTTTGACTGGCCGATGTTTATCTGTGTAGAGAAGTGCAGAAGGCTGTAAATGCTGCCCAGAGCCTCCACCAGAGATGGAGCGAGCTGCTACAGGAGGGTGGCGGTGCCTCCAAGGAGGAGATGGACTGGACCACAAACGAGCTGAGGAACAGCCTGCGTTCAATTGAGTGGGATTTGGAGGACCTTGACGAGACGATCAATATCCTTTAACAATGGGTGGAGGCGTCGAGCTGTCATTATTGTCTGTGATTGTGATCATGAGCCCTCAATCTTGGTTTGCATCCTTTACCACTTTTAAACGTATTGTTGAGTCTAATCCAAAGAAGTTTAATTTGGATGCTGCTGAGCTGTCAAAGAGGAAAGCGTTCATAACTAACACTAGAGAGACTGTAAAGGTAGGCGCACTGTTTCCCTTTCCCATCTGAAAAAAAGTTTTGTATTTACTGTTGTTTTACTTCAGGAAATGAAGGAGCAGATGTCGAGTCCTGCTGCTGTGTCTCTGGACAAAAAGAATAAGCAGGTAATTCATAATTAAAGCAAACTAATTCAATTTATTAAAGTTCATCTACAAACTTTGATGTGCATCTTTTATGTGTCAACTGAACAAGTGACACATAATGGAATTGAATATTATATTTCAAGCAATATAAACATCAATATCCAGTGTAAAAAAACAAATGCAGAGACAAAGATACTTTAATAAATTAAAATCTTTTGTTTGGACTTCCTTACTTCCTTTGCTCCTATAATTGGCAAAAAAAAATAAACAACATGTTAGCTTCAGAAGGAGTGGAAAGAAGACAAACTTATTTACTGCCACCCCTACTCATATATTTAAATAATATGGTTACTACAATACAACGGTCCTTAGTTCTTGGTGTCTTATAGTAGTAAAACAATTGTGTTGGTTAAATTATGCACATGAAATGCAACAATACATTACATTAAGTCAACAAACACAATATGCAACACTTTTCTAAGAAGTGTATAATTTTTCACTTCCTATACCCAATGTATTACCATGTTAGTAATGAAGTAGTAGTGTCCCTCACTAATATAAAACGTGCAACACTTTTCTTTCTTTTTAATTGTTTGTCTTGTCCTTTTATTTATTTTTTATGTACCACGAGTGCAAAGATAAAATGGAATAAGGTATATACAGTATATATTGTATAATTGTGTAAAATGGCTTTCTACACACTTACTGAAACAGAACACTAATACATTTAAACCGACAAGGTGGGTAATCCTTCATTGATTGTTCAGCTAGCCCTTTGATTGGTGCGCAAATGCCCTCTATTCAGTTGCAAATGCCCTCTATTCAGTTGCACTCTTTGTATCCTTGTATGTGTTTTGTATATTACTGTCATAAAGCTGTCATCATTTCTTTTTCTGTTTAGGCTTTGCTGGGAGAGCGTGGTGCTCAAGGTCCTATCTGGCAGCCCGGACCGGATAAATATACCCGTTTGGATCGACAGCTACAAAATGCCAACTCTAATTTTATTGAGGAACAGCAGACCCAGCAACAGGTACGATCACGCATCAGTTCAGTGGCCAAGACAAATTCATTGATCCATATCAGGTGTTCTGAGGTGTAAGTGCATGAATGCAAATGTCCTTTAACTTTAACCCTTTTTAACCTACACTACTCAAAACACCCTGAATATGTGTCATCAGTTGGACTTGGGCCTTGACTGTATTTGTACAAATATCTGAGAAAGCAACTAGATTTTAAAACATTTGTCTTTCTGCCATTAGCTGATCGCAGGACAACAGGATGAGCAGCTGGAGCTTGTGTCTGGTACTATTGGTGTGTTAAAGAATATGTCTGAGCGGATCGGCATGGAGCTGGACGAGCAATCTGTGTAAGGCTGCCTTATATGTAATACTTCTACTACATATACACATGGTTCTGGTTGTGCCTTTGACCGCTGATTCTTCTTTTTCAGTATGTTGGATGACTTCGGCCACGAAATGGACCACACTCAATCCAGACTTGACAATGTAATGAAGAAACTGGCTAAAGTCTCCCACATGACCAGCGGTAATTATCCCAGCCACAAATTCACAGAAAGTAACCACTTAAATAAACTGAAATAAACGGTGTCTCTTTAGATCGCAGGCAGTGGTGTGCTATCGGCGTTTTGCTGGCGATCCTCTTCGTTGTCATCATCCTCTTTACAGTCCTTTGATTGAGGGATGGTTCCGTCAACACAAACATGTCTTAATCCTGTGTCTACACTCCAGCTTTGTGACTGATCGATCGCCTTCAACCATTTTACAATATCTGTGCAGGTCGTGTTGCTGATGCTGATGACCACAATCTGTGAAATGATAAGGTTTTAGTAGAAAGTTCAAGAGCGGGTCACCTGAATTTCAATATAAAAAAACTTAAGATCTATGAGAGTTTATTAAGTTTGACATCTTTATGTATAAAAAATAATAATGAATGAATTTATGAGGAGGCAGGTTATTGCCCTCTGCTGTTATAGCCCGGTAAATAACTTCACTACCTGTTATATTTTATATTATACATCGGCGACAAACTCTTGAATTAAGTTTTGCCCCGCCCCAAATAATTTTCTTTTTTTTCTTCATCTTCCAGTTGAGTAATACATTTCCAGTTTGAATATTTGTTACAAAATGTAATAAGTATGACCATGTGCGATCACCTTCAATCATCTCCTTCCTGTTTACAACTAGTATGAGACACTTTTTTATATGAAATCACTTGTTTCATCATAATTAGTGACTAAACCTTGTTCTGTCCAGTCCCGTCATTGGCTTATGAAGCTATCATGGAGCAGCTGTGTTTTTCTCCAAGTAATAATAGTTCAAATTGAACATTTAAGCACGTCCAATGTGTGTGTGCTGTGGCGCCTGGACATGGGTTCGTCTGAGTAAGAAAAAGTTTTGGGGTTTTTTGGAGCTCAAAACATGTGTGACCCATTAGAAAGGTCATCAGGGTGAACATTGTGTTTGGTGTTGATGTTTTTTTTTTTTTTTTTTTCCGTTTTGTTTGTAAGGGCTTTATACATTTTTCAACAAACTAATTTTAAGTTGAGCTAACCAGTAAAACCCATTTTATGGAGCTATTTAGTTTTAGGTTGTAATCGTTAGACTTTTGTTTGGAAAGATTCTAGAACACTACGATATTGGAAGTTTACATTTTATTTAACTGACTGAACGTCTACTGCTGTGATGTTATGTTGATGGTCGAAGGCTTTCTCTGCTGCTGAGCAAATATTATTGAAAGCCATACTTCCTGTGACTGTTTGGCTTTAAAAGCTTTTATTTTCTTTTGTTTGTCTGTTGCAGCTACTATATGCATGGTCCTGTTTCATATCATACAACGGTACACAGGGCAACATTCTGACATTATTTTGATCTACCTTATTATCCTGTTATTCGTTTAAATGGTCTTATTGTTAACTATCATTTTACTACAATGTGTATCTGACAAATCAAACCAATATCAAGCCCTAATACCAACAATAATAATGATTTGTAATATTTATACTTTTTTTTGCTTCAAATAAGTATTACTGCCTAAGGGCAGAAGGTAAACCTGTGTGTTCAGGAAACATTCACAAGTATTGACAGTGTTTAACAGAAGATGCTTAAGTGACTGAGTCCATGTGTTATTTCAATTGTCATATGAATTTGATCCTGTAAACTGAAAAGCAACAATTACATCTGTATTCATTTTATTTTTTTGAGGCATTAATACTGACTAGAGGTTTAATTTAAAACTTTAGGACTGTACTATTAACTTTTCTAATTAATCTTTACTTTGTTTTAACAGTTATACTTGCTTTATAAGTTAACCACGGTTAACATTATTATGTGTTTAACAGGTTATGGACCACTACACCTGTAAATAATACTAATGCAGTTCAGGAAACCACTTTGTTTCTGTTTTCAAATCATAACAGAATAAAATGAAGCTGTGTTATTGATCAGAGATCAATAAAGGTCATGGAAGAAACATCTGTAATTCTGAGCCATTATTTCTTTACATTTTTAAGAAGTGGGGTTTGAACTATGTACATAGACCAAACAAAATAACTGAGCTGAAACATAATGTTTTATCTGTTCTTTATTCTGACTTGGCTTAATTATAAATAGTAATAAATACATCAAAACATTAGAACTTTAGAAATGGGAAGAATACTGCAGAGGTTTATGTAAATCATAACTCAAGACACATGTGTGGCAGGCAAATAATAAATATTCACAATAAACAGCAGGTGTTGGCTGACGCTGAAGCTGACGCTAATGTCAGGAGCTTCATCGTGCTGGAGCCTTCCTCTGTCTGAGCACTCGCACTGTTACTGTGCTGCTGTGGGTCAGCAGATGGGTGACCTGGTCCAGGCTGAGACATGCAACCTTCTCTTCATTCACCTCCAGGATCTCGTCTCCCACTGCCAACAGCCCGGCATAGAGCTTCTCTGTGCTGCTGTCCACCATGTTCTCCACATACACTCCTAGACCACACCAAACATTATTATCTCCAGACAGGCAGCATTAACGCATTAAAGAGTCAGTCAGCAGTACCTGAGTCAGACCGTCCTTTCCCTCGGCTGATGATGAAGCCATAAGTGTGGCTCTTGGGTCGACTGAGCTCCAAAAGCAGAGTTCCGTCAGAGTCGACCTGGAGAATGCGACCAACAGAACGCATAGAGCTTGGACAGCTCACATCTTCCACACTGAGGCACCGCTGCAAGACACTGAGACACATGCAGTGAACACACTGTAGACTCCACACCAACAAGAGTGTGAGATTTAAACTGAACAGTTACCTCTGAGCCGCTGGTTTGTAGTTTTCAGAGCGATCTTTTTTCTTTTGCTCCGTCACAAAGTTCTGTAGAGAGGCTGACTTTCTTAGCTTTGCAAAAGGTGACCCCTGCATTGCAATAAATAAACAAGACTGAAATAAGCTTGGCCCATCTATAACAACAATAATATTCTACATTCTTGACTTAATTGATTCTGTTGTTTCATAACACATGCATTCTAACAACTTTTGACATGAACTGATTGTGGTTCTCTACACACCATTGTAAGAGACTGAACAGAGGGCGTTTTCTTCAGAAGGCCGTAGGGTTTTGTGGGACCGGGTGGCTCTGTCTCTGGAGGAGAGGGCCGTGAGCTGGTTCTGTCCAGACTGCTGGTCCTCCTGCGACCTAACCTGACCGAGGAGAAGAGACGGCGCAGGGACATTCGAGAGCCCTCCACCCTGAGACACAGACGAAACAAGAGACACTGTCAACTACTGGCATGATTCAATTGTCACTGATTTTTATATAATATAATGGATTTCTGTATTGCTCGCTGTAGCACATTATTACGAAGCACTTTATCAATTCTTGTACATCCATGCCCCCATGTCTTTCTGGCACAAATTTGAAAAATTTGAAAAGCCTCTTCTGAAAAGAGGCTTTTCAAAAGCTGAAAACCCTAATCTTAAGTGGCAGCAAAGTATTTTGCCCCCATAACATAATCATTACAAACTGTAATGATTAAAACTAAGTGAAACTGTAATACTGAATGTTTTGGAAGCACTCACGGCTCCAGAGGTGAGTGATGCTCCAATTTTATAGGCTCTTTAGACTTTCCATTCGAGTTAGTTGCAGAAAGGGTTTGACTCTCCACTGTCAACAAAAAATACAATATTACTGAATTCAGCCTATTTGCAGAAAAATAACGAGTTGGGAAGATATTTCACTGACCTGGAGACAAAGAGGAAACTGAAGAGGTTTTCAACTTGGCATCCAGGCTGCTCTCTCGTGCGTGTCCCTGAGTTTGGAGCGGACTTGGGGGCGTCTTTTCCACTGATGCCCCATGCTCATTGGGGTTCTCAGTCGGGTCAAAGTTCTGGCACTTTTGGTCTTTGGCTTTGCTCGTTTTCTGATTGCGTTTTCTGTGTGTCCTTGCGTCATGATGCTTGCCGTTGTGCGCTGGCGTTGGGGGTGAAGGAGAGAAAATGGAAGAGGAGTTGACTTTATGAGCAGATTGTGCTGCTGTGGGAAGTAGAGTCTGCTCGGGGGCATATGGGTTGATGGGCAGGTCTGAGTTGGGCGTGGCCTGTTTATGGTATCCATTACGATTCATGTAATTGGTCCGTCTCCCTGTGTTCGAAGCCCTCCTCTGCTCCACCTGCTCCCCGCTTTCTCCTCCGTCACTGTCGCTGTATGTAACCACACCAATGTAGGTCTCTTTGATCGGCTCCGTGCGCAGGCTGATGACCGGTCTAGCAGGCGGGATTGGGTACGAAATTTGGCCCTGACTGTATAGCGGTGGGGTCGGGTGGAGTTGCAGACGCACCCCTAAGTGAGCATTGTGCTGGCTGTCAACACCATGACCTGCTTTATGTCGACCATTGACGTACTGCAACACATCGGGCTTGGATACCAAAATGTCCTGCCCTCGCTGCCCCGCCCTCCGCTTCTGCCGCTCCAGGTAACGGGACTCCGCCTCCTTCTCGGTTTCATCTTCGAAGCGGAGCCGGCGGTTTGGGGACGATTCAGACCGGCGCCTCGTGGACCTGCCAGCTGTTTGGATGTGTCCAGGCAGAGAGTTGACCTGAGCAACTGCGCAGTGCCTGACCCCCGACCTGCAACAGACAAAACTGTGGCATTCAAACACAAACCACAAGAGCTCGCAACAACATCAAAATCACAACAGCCACAATTACTGTATATACGAGCAATATATTCTGCTAAGTAATATATTCTGCTATTCGTTTCAGTTTAAACCATTATACACCTGTTTTGAAATGCATATAATTCTTGCATTAGTTCATAGCTCACTTCTCTCTAAGGTTAATTTCAGCTGGGGGAGTTTAACGTCTTAATCCCCAATGGAACCGAGTGCATTTTCTCCAGTTTGGCTTTACCCAAAACCTTAAAAAAACGCAGCAAAAAAGTGACAAAAACAAGGCGACAACATGACAAAAAAGCAATGAAAAAAAAAGGCAATTAAAAAGCCACAACAAAAAAAAGCAACAAAAAATGACAAAAACATGACAAAAAAGCCACAAAAAACTGATACATCAATCAAAATGATGATGAAAACAAAAAGTGGAAAAAAAAAGAGAAATGAATAACTGACAAAAGCGCTTCAAAAATGTGACAAAAACGGGGCGACAATGTGACAACAAAGTTATGATCACTTTTGTAGGTCTTAGCTTTCAAATGAGGCATTACACTGTTGCTCTCCTATTGAGAAGCTTTAAGATTTGGGTAATACCCAATGGCCAATATTAAAACAATTCACATTCATTCTCTGGGGCAATTCAGAGTCGCCAGCAGTTTTCCAACAGCTTAAAGGAAATCCCATCATTCCTAGATTTCACAGCTATTATTAGTATACTGTTGACACCATTAATTCCAAGAGATGGCCTATACTTAGTGAGATCTACTAAATGTAGAGTTCCCATTCACTGTGCCCTGCATGACTGCATCTGACAAAGCAGTGGATAAGGCCTGACAGCGCTCCACAGGTGGAGCACATGTGACGGGAGTGTGTGGTGTAGAGTTGACGGAGCAGCACACCTGTGACAAGTCGCTATGCACATTTTTGACTCTCGGGATAGACCTGGACCAGTGAACTGGTGAAATAGTAAAGAATCTATTTTTTAACAAGAAAGCAGCATAAAAAGTAAATAAAACAATTCTGGAACATTATTGTTGTTATCTAATTAAGCATTATTTGAAAAAACAACAACATTTCAAACAGGTTCCACGAGGCATCAATAGATGATGTAGATATCCAACTATAGCTCTACATGCAACTAGGAATAGCCATCCACCGACATTATGAGAGTGAAACTAGTATTGTAGCAAAATGTGTGAAGACCAAAGTAAAAAGCAGATTTTAAATAATGGATAATACACAATTCAGTCTTGTGGGCAGCTCTAACAGGAGATCAACCTGTTGAATTTCAGTCCAAGTTTGTCCGTCACACAGGACAGTAAAGGAGTAAGCAGGTACTCACAGGGAGCGCGTGTCGGGGGCCAGCAGGTTGTGGTCGGCTCTCAGGGGTTCGGGCCGACGCTTCATACGAGCGCCGTCCGCACACTGCTGCTGCCGCGGCAACCGATCGCACACAAAGGGTCTGACACACACACCGGCGGCGGCGCGGGACAGGGGCGGGGGGTGGGGGAGGGTAGGGGCTGACGTCCGCTC
Organism: Gobius niger; assembly: GCF_951799975.1. Lineage (NCBI taxonomy): Eukaryota > Metazoa > Chordata > Actinopteri > Gobiiformes > Gobiidae > Gobius > Gobius niger. The sequence continues at coordinate 24,267,950 of NC_136868.1, read as the reverse complement.
ACTCCATTGGCGCGTGGGACAGAGGGACAAGAGGAAGGAGGATTAGACGGAGCAGCTAGTCAGGACTAATTAACCTGACGAGAACCGACACAGACTGTTTACATCAGCACTGTGGTGAGGACGGGTGTGTGTCACATTGGGGTGTGTGTTTAAAAAAAAAATGCTGATATAAGCTTTTTTTTTTTTTCTTCCTTCATTGTTTTGAATATCGTAGCTTTTCATTGTTTGACAACATATGCTCAAAATGATAGATGGACAGTTTAGAGGTACAAAATATGCTTCGAGAAATGCAGAGCCAAAACAAATGATATTCCTTGTGGCAGCAGGATTTGAAAGGGTTACTGTGGATTTATATAATCCTGCAATTCTTGCAGCAAAAAAAGAAAAAAGAATTAGTAAATCATTCATACCCATGGACTTTTTTCATAAGGTTTTCTCATCTTTTCATCTTAGACATTATCATTGCTGATATAAAATGTTGACTTGCCGACAGATAAGTCAGACAACTCAGATAAAACGATGTTTGGAAATAAAGTGTGAGACTGTGGTTTCATCATATCACAACATTTCAAAATATATCAACTCCATTTTGAAACTGGTAGTTTGAGGTATGATTCGGTGAGATCATGAGGATACTTGCACATTTTCATCACATGAACAGTTACCTGAGTAGGCTTCCATTTTGCTGGTCCTCTGAATCCGAAACCTCAAAATCAGAACCTGGGCCAAAAGAAGGAGCGATATTTTACAAATGCATCGATCCATAATATTCAGTTTCAGCCAGTAAAACCAGGGGACAGGGGCAGAGCCTCGGGCTATATATAGCCCCTGTCTGTAATGAGTCAGAGGGAACAGTCTCCAAGGTTTAGTACAATTTGTAGAAGTATAACTAAATTTGAATTGAGAATTAAAATGTTTCTGTAGGTTCTCACAGTGCAAGAGTTATCCATAGTATGACTGAGAACGGAAGCACTTTGTAGAGCTCCAGTAAAATATTTTTGATTGGGAATATACTATTGAGGAAACGTTTTCAATAAATGAATAATAATGAGCCTGACAGGACTGTAACCTCGGCTTACACTTCTATTGCACTTCACAAGCCTGAGTTACAAGTCTTTGCTACACTGTTGTCATTATTCATTAACTCAGCACTCAGTGGTGGTAAGCTACTATTGTAGCCACAACCGCCCAGGGGCAGACTGTGCATTTAATATGTGATTGTAATGCGTTGTTTATATCCTGATCTCTTCTTATGCGGAATTCTTTCCTTTCTTTATTTAAGCTGCTCCCTAGTGGCTGGAGTGAGTGTTCTGGTTATTGCTTTAAACTTCATAACTCCGCACAGGAATGGGCTAGAGGCTTACTTTTTTGACATAGGATTTGTAAGTCAGGGGCCGAATTGAATCATCTCGCAGGCCGGATTTGGCGCGTGGGCTGTCTATTGGAGACCCCTGTTGTAGACACTTCCCCATACTTGTTATAGCTGTATAAGTTGACAATTCTGCTGAATTTGCAAATGACATCTGATGCAACCTTTCCTCATGAATGCGATGGAAAGGTTGCACCCCCCACCACCTTCAAATTATAAACAAATTTAAAAAAAAAAGAAGCTTTCTCCTGGATTTCCCTAAATATACAAAACAATACAGTTTCCATTGTTCAGGACTATGTACCTGTGTGCCCTGATTGTCCGACTGCTGCAGGCGATTTCAGAAGGTGCTGAAGGAGGCTGCGGTTCAACTCTACTCTCTGAGTGAGCGACAGGACATTGCTCCTCTCCAGCTCCACCTCCTGAAGCCTCGTGACAACATACTGAACTTCACTTTCAGCAGAACCCTCAGAAGGGGCAAAGGTCACACTGTCAAGGTCACTCTGGGAGCTGAACTCTGGCAGGTCTTCATCACTGCTGCCTGTGAAGGAGCCGTCGGTGTGTGGGTCCGAAACATGCGAGCTGCTAGACCTCATGTTGGAATGACTGGGGTCAGGATTGAGGCCAGATTATTTACCTACAAAGAACAGGAAATATTTAGTGTTGTACTCAAACAAATGAAATGAAAATAATCCTTTGTACATCTAACATCCACAAATGACAGGAAGTGCACAGTTGGCTAATCTTGAAGCTGGGCATTTCTAGGCAGCATTCATGGCCAACATTCCTCAGGAGCTGCACTGGGCATTCACTCCTCGAGCCCCTGGGTATAATAACTTCACTTTGACCCTAATCCTGTATTTTAGAAAATATGCTGTTCTGGCCACTTAATTTACACCTAAGGGCTTACGGGCCAGTTTGTTTACATAATTGGAACTATAAATGCTGACAACAATAGTGTCCATTCACACCTCAGCTATTAGCACATATGACCTGGCACACACTTATCTCAATTAGCAGGTGATGCTCAGCCGCAGCAGGAGACTATGGGGACCTGGTTCAATCAACACCGTTATTAAACTTTAAATACCTGATGTGTAAAATTTTAATGTTTTCATAGATAGCCTGCCAAACTAAGCCGCAACAAATCAAAAACATACGGAGGAGATTACATGCTGCTATGTAGGTCAGAGAGATAGAGTTACTGCCTCAAAATATGAGCTTTGTCGACCAAAACTATGAAAATCACTTTGGCGATTGGGACACTTGGGAGTAACAGCCCAACTGCAAACCTCCACTCATATTTCAGCTTATCAACACTGACCCTCCCCAGTCTTCAAATGCCTGAAATATTTTGTAATCCAGACAGCTGTCTCCTCCTCGGTCCTTCAAGCACAAGCTTATATGTTATCCACGAGAGACACGTGGCATGTGAATAATGTAATTAAGAAAAAAAACTATAACTAAATACAATGAGTTCATCAGGATCGTGCATGAATATTGTCATTAAAAGTGTGTCGGGTTTGCAGTCTCCGTCTGTGCCTATCCTGCATAATGACCTGTAAACTGAATGCTGTTGCTTGGTCTAATTTACTTTGTACAGCAGCAAGAGTGAATCAAAAAGACCCACCTGGATCAAGCAAGTCCCGGCCTCGTCACTCTGTCCATTTCTGTGGCTGTCTCTACCTCTCTCTCCCTGTACTTCTGCAGGTTTTGAACCTCTTGGTCGCTCTAGGAGACGCCCACAGCTGCTTCTGACTGGCTGCTCACCAATCCATCCCTCCATGGCTGGAGCTGCTGTTGGCGGAGGCTATAATTCTGCCCTCCCCGTGGGCAGAGTCTGCAGCAGGGCAGAGGAAGTGTTTGTGTTGGATGATATGGTATTTCCTTTGTTAATACTGCAGCTGCCCCCGTCTGTACTGAGTCAGAGGGAAAAGTCTCCAAGGTTTAGCACAATTTTTAGAAGTATAACTAAAGCTAAGGCAGGGCGTGTGTTTAGTGAAAAAAAGTTTGATCCTGTTAGGTCTGTTTTCAAAAGTAACTCTTTGCTTCAGGCTGGTGGCAGGCAAGTTAAGTCACATTAAATCGAAGCCAAGGTTATAATATTATCCTGTTAATTTTCCCCCAAGCCAAGCCTGAGCTTCTAAATGCTTACTGTGTAATAAAACTATTGTTTCCCAACCAGGGGCCCCTATACATGTATGATGTATATGAATATGTAATTATGCATAAACTTTAGGTATCATTGCAAAAGTTAGTCTATGAGATATACAGTGGGGAAAAAAAGTATTTGGTCAGTTTCACATAGACATTGTATTGGATTTTGGCCAATACTTTGTACAGTACTGTACAGTCTGAAAAAGCTATAACAACTGAACTTTATTTTAACTAACTAACAAACCAACACATTATGCAAACACATATGTAGGCCTTTACCTTGATAAAAGCATCATCTAACATACTTACCTACAGTCTCTGGAAAAATCCATGGTTAGCTGCGCAAAAACAGGGGGGAAAGTTTTTAGCTTGTAGTCTGCAACATTGCACACAGACACATCACAGCACAGGCAGCTCGTGCCTACAGCTCCCAGCATCACGCACTACAAACCGGAAATGACGTAGAGGCCCGAGCCACTGTCGCCGGTCTGGTGTGCCGCGTGCTGTTTTGTTGTGTGTCAGAGCCAACATGGCGGCTCCCTTGGAGGTGGTGGTGAGCAGTGACTCGAGCTCACAGCTGTGGAACTGCACGGTGTTTGACCTGCACAGCGGCTCCAGCCTGCTGTCCTACCGCGGAGGGAACAGCTCTGCCCGGACTCTCACGGTGCTCAACGGGGAGTACCTCCTGTCTGCGCAGCTGGGCAAGAACTTCATCAACGTGTGGGAGATCCAGAGAAAGGTACCGATACAGCAGCTTCACTAATGGCGAAAGCTTTTATCATTCACATCTCTGCCTTGTTTTTGTGCATACATCTTCCTGTATATCACGTTATTTAAATGTAGTGCGTAGAGTCAGAACATGCGCTGCAACTAGCTATTAACAACGTGGGTAAATGCACAGGCCCATTGCAGGGCTGTGATGCTATTACTGCACTAAAATGTATGCTTTTGCCCAACATGACGAGTGTAATGTGCTGTCTTCTTTCTCCAGGATCCACAGCAGCAGAAGATCGTGTGTCCAGGGGTGGTGACCTGCCTGACAGCCTCTCCAAATGGGCTGTTCCTTGCTACAGGAGTTGCTGAAGCCATTTACCTATGGGAGGTAAGTGAGCTCTAGATGTGACAAATATTGTTCTGTGAATGTTCTTTTCTATTCAGTTGTGTTTGTCCCTAGGGCTGTGTGCAATTCATTATATTCAATTTCAATTCAATTTAACTTTATTACGGACTCGAGGTCCAAAAAGACAGAGTGACATCACAAACAAACAACACCAAAAATACAAACAAATACACAGTCACTTTAAAAAGACAGCTATACCAGTGCCTCTACATTCTCGACTGATAGCGAATGGCACTACAGGTGACATCAACCATTGAACCAATTACTGTATTTACCTATTCAAACCCCATATAAAACGGTACATAAGTGTCCGCAGTGTAGCTTGCAGCGTGTTTATTCCAGCAGTCCAACATCTCACTCGCACGGCACTGGTCCATCTCGGCCTCCTAAGAAGCACACACAGAGCGTCATTATAGGCCACCTGCAGCCTTTGCAAAGTACCTGGCTTTTTAACACCACCTCACTAGATAGGGTATACAAATTGGACATGTCATTTATCCAATATCGATAACAAATAGTGGATAGTAATGACAACAAGGAAGTGGCAAGATGGCAGATTATAAAGTCCAATATGACTATAATATGAAATCGGACATTCACTGATAATGACAAAAATGAAAATTGTTATGATAAATAACAATAACTACTAATCACATTTATTACATTTTTTTTTAATTAGCATGCTGTGTTAATGATATGAAATGGTAAAACCTCCTTGTTTGCCAGTGCTGCAATAGTCTGTTGATCCTATGTTGACAATTGTAACAACAGTAGGATAAAACTTAACTCACAAATACATATAGGAATATAATTGTGTACTGACACTGATATAGAACACTCAGAAAGGATTGTACTTTGTTTATTTAATGTAAATGTAAAAGTAATGTATAACTGTAGCATCATGAATTGCAAATGTAATATATATGAACAAGGGGTCGGCACTTATAAGCTTTTGCTTCAGTCGACTCCCTTTGAGCTTCCATTAACTGTATGATTGTAAAACTCTGGAGAAAGAGAAAATGTTAATTGCTCAAATAAACTACACAAACAAACAAACAAACAAATACCTTTGTTGTAGTTCGACCAGAGGTGTGCTGTGTACAGTATGATTTGAACAACATTATTTTCATTTTGTCTGTACAAAAAACAAATTTACTAACCAAATATTGATCTAATTGTGATTTAAATGGTCAATCTCAATTACAGAAAGTGGCATAGCACTTTTAATTTGACAATGCTATGGGAGTAGCGGGTTATTGTTTGGAGCAGAGTTTGAATTTTAGGAATGAATGTTTTTTTATGTTAAATTGAACATTCATTTGTTTTTGTTGTTTTAGCTGAGGTTTCTTTACAAAAAATGATATCATGAACCTTATTGTAGTAAAGTTTGTGATCAATCCATATGAGCTTTATCTACTTTTTTGCCATATCACCTAGGCATATTGCTTCTGTTAATTTTGAATTGTTCATTTAATCAATGATTTAATAGGTCTCTACTGGAAAGCTGATGGCCGTCCTCACTCGGCACTACCAGGACGTCACTTGTCTAAAGTTTACAGATGACAGCAGCCACTTCGTCTCAGGAGGAAGAGATAACCTGGCTCTAGTGTGGAGCTTGTCCAGGTATGCTCCGCTTATTCACATTCTGGACCACCAAAAAAACAGAATTAGTTTTGATGATGTTGCTTATTCTGTGTTATTTTTTGATTGTGTGATTTGTTGAAGATGGGGGAAATAATGAAAATGCAACATAGTGTTGTTTTGTTTAGAAAGTTCTTTATAATGGCCAGTAGAGGGAGCTTTTAGACAGTGTAAGTTATGCTGTGTAGGTTTGTGTTCCTCTCCTGTGAGACATCTGTCAGTTGTCTGTGATCGATGTCGAAGCACCAATGAGGCATTTGTTATCAAGTGTAGCTTCACCACATCTCATTGGGACATGTTACACACTGCTTTTTACCGGTTACATTAGCATTTTTTGTCAAGATGAATGCCCTTTCAGTGCATAAACAAGGTTGCTTAAACTTCTGTGACGTATGAGATTATTCATTTGTGCTTTTTCAGCCCATGGCAATTATATTATGGAACTAGAATTAGGATGAATCGCTAAAGACATTGTGTTCAGAGACTGCTTACACTGAAGTCTTGGTCATGTTTTGGCACATCAGTCTCCCTTGGGTGTGTTTAAAATCCCTCTGATATAAATCCGCCTGCTTTTTATCGATGGCAGCTGATAAAGTTGTAAGATACAGTGTGTTTGCCAGTACGAGCACGCAGAGTGCATTGCAGTATCGGTGTGATAGATTGGGCGATGGACTTTGCCAAAATTGCCACTTTTAGCTGTATTAGAAAAACTGTAGCTGTTCTTGTACTGCCTCGAGTGATATTTGGTAACTTTTTTTTACTGCCCAGGACTGAATGAATGTTGGGATAAATTGTTGTGTTCTCAAAAGAACTAACAGAGGACTGAAACACTTGAGCGCCTTGACTGTTTTTCTTAGAACATTGTTGCTAACGTAAATTAAAGCAGTAAAAGTAACTTGTTTACCTCAATAAATTCTTTTCGTAGTCCCTCTGGGGCTAATACAAGTGTTGATGGGATGATTTTGGGGTCTTTCATCTCCCCCTCGTGTCTCTGGCCAGAAAACCACACTTGCAACCTTCCTGCCTCCGGGTTGGAGTCACCAATACACGCTAATGGAATCACGAAGAAGAAGCCAACAGGCAAATGGGCAAAGCTAACTGCGGGCTAGCGCCACTTAAAGAGTATTCACATTTGAGTAAAAAAATGTGTAATTGAATGTACAATATCTTTTCTGTCAGCGTAGTATTTACTTAATTAATGAGTAAAAAGCGCAACATGCTACGACACCTGCAGTGGCGCTTATGGCCTCTAGGGGCATTAGTGGCCTTGTGTGCGAAATGCGCGGTATAAATAAAGTTGCTTTGCCCTGCCTTGAATTGCCTTACTTAGTACTACTTTAACAGTTGTTTTTTTCAATACCTTGTTATGCTTCCCAAAGTGGGATCCGGGGCCCCCTAGAGGGCCTCAGAGGCATTACAGGGGGGCCTCTAAAGTTTATCTACAAAACAAGCACATTGGGGGAAAAAAATATTTTGAAATTTATATTTGCCAAAATGTACTACTTTAAAACCATTTTAATCTCACTACTCGTTACTAATTGTTATTTTATAGGTAAAAATTGAATAGCTAAAATGATGACTAATGTTTTTTAATAAAGTAAATTTTTATCATTAGGATTTTCGCATTAATAGGGGGGCCGCGAAGTGAGAAAGGCTGCTGTACATGATTTGGGAAATTTAATCTGATTTACCCAAAGGTGAGCTACGGTGTTGAAATCTCTATCAAGCATAAACATATCTTGCAGCCGTTTGCCAATGTGTTTTGTTTTTGTATCAATTAATAATAATTGTTGTTGCTTGGATTGTATATTTATGATTTGTGGAGCAGGGTTGCGCAATTTTTTTACTATCCAAATTGCACGAAGCCAAGATATCGCAAAATCACTAAGGTTTTCTGTGTAAGTGTTATATAATATTTGCTAACGCTGCCTAAACCAAAACGCATGCAACTTCAAAATGTTTTATTCATGATTTTTCTAATATAGCCTTTTTTGCTTCAAAATTAAGTAATTATAAAACTTAGAAATAATTTGCTGAAACTGAAAATGTAATGAAAGGGTTTAATGAGATTGAAATATGCATTCATTAAGCTACAAAGTTGCTTAGGAAAGTCCACGTTATTGCCTTTCTGACCTGTCGTGTTACCCATCTTTATAGGCATTCTTATCCTATTTGTGGAATGTGACTCCCCAAAATCTCCTGGGACAACTGTGAGCCGAGTCAATTAGGGATATTTGTCTCATAGCTTGAGGTGCGTGCATCTGTTTTTGTAGCTCGCGATAACTTGAAAGCGCCACTTCATTATTATTCCGCCGGTTTTGTACATCTTCATTTGTTTATTTCCGCGTTGAGTCAGAGATGCATCAGAACTAGTCTTCTGTCATTAAAGCATGAAAAAAACACAGGCGGCTGGCAGGCAGTCGGAGAAGATCCAGATTCGGAAAAGCCCCCCCAGGCTGAATCCGGCTCCTTCTCTGAGCTGCACCTGGCACCCAGCGCACTTGTGGAGGAAGCTGATTGGCTCGGATCTTGCCTCTCTCCCCGACGAAATGGAGACAGAAAAACCAGGCCACTCAACACCCGCATCCCCCAAAATCCAGTTGCATAAAGTTACTCCATGACCTCTGACCGCAGGAACAATAATAAAGTTGTGACGCCGATTCAGCCGAAGGGGGCTTTAGTTCAAACGCTATGTAAAATCACGCCCAGGGCTTAAAAAATGAGCGAGATCCCTTCCATCGCTGAGATATAAAAGCGCTCTTAGATTCTCAAGAGTCGTGTGGGCTTCAGTCCTCTGATGTGGTGACGTCAGGAAAAAGGCGCGGAGGATTGTGGGAAACCTGAGTGGAATGTTAAACGCGCTCTTCTCGGGTTTGTCAGATGGACGTGTGTCTGAAAGCCGGAGTCAGTAATAAAACATGTTTCTGCTGCAACATGCCGTTTGAACAGCCCTCATCTGCTTCTGTGCCGTTCATCTGTGTGCTCGCGCTGTTTGGGCATTTTGATCATTTTTTAACAAATGTTAGATTACCAAAGATGATCCATTTATTCTTAACTTTGATTCATGTCTGAGGGAGCTGAATCATACTAAGAAACTAGTTCAGATTTGGCGAGCGAACCGTAGTTACTGTCAAAAGAGTTTACTTGAATAAATAATGCTTTTTTTTCAAGTGGTCTCTTCTTTGCGCTTGCAGTATTTCCACATTTTCTGCTTCCCCAATCCCCTCAAAGAGAAAATGAAAAAGAGAACCTTATGTCTTCTTGTGAACTTGTTTTTTGATTAGTCTTTTGCTCTTTTATCCCACTCAACAAGTTATCGACAGATGTTGAATAAAGAAACTCTTGAGACTCTTGTGTTTATTGTAAATGTTTTGATCTTTTTCAGTGTGATTCAGCTGGATTCAAACCATGTGCCCGAGCCTCGTCACGTCCTCTCCCGTCACTCTCTGCCAATCACAGACCTGCACTGTGGCCTCATGGGACCACAGGCCCGAGTGGCCACCGCCTCATTGGACCAGACGGTGAAGGTAACCTGCACTCGTGTTTTATCTAAAAGTCAAAACATTTTTCTGAGTTGGAACTTGGAAGATGCACAAATCCTACTGATATTATTACCTGCTTCAGGAAGATGGCGGAAAATCAGTTTGGTTTATTTGTTTTTCAAATTACAGCTTTTTTTGGTGAAATTTTGCCCCTGTTATGATCTTACCTGATCTTATCTGTCCTACTCCAGGGAGTTACAGAAATGCAAGAGAAATGCCCAACATTGTCGTTGACTTTTTCTTTTATTAACCCTTAAAAATTAGTGACAGCTTTAAAGGTCCGGGAGCGTTTTTTGTCTTAATTCACACATGTCTGTGTAATCATCATTAATCCTGCTCTCTGAACAGCTGCTCCGCCCTCTCCTGGTAAACGACTGACTTGTGCCCATTTGACGTATTTTACGTCAGATTGTAAAACCAGAAAGTGTCTGTAATATAATGACTTACGGCCTGATTTTAATTTATAAAACAGCTTTTTCATTATTTCTGTTGTCAGAAAGAAAAGAAGAAAAAAAACCTTACCTAGCAATAAGAAAAATATGGCAAAAATGCGCGTTTGGCTACGATGGCTGCAGGACTCAGGACTGTTCCCCTTCCTTCCACTCGCCAGAAGTTGAAATTTCTCTCCGTGATCCTGCGACTAACCAGCCAGAATATGTTTGTCACTTCACCGATGGATGCTTGCGAACATTGGACTGAACCAAAGTGGATTAACTTATAACCAGCGCTATAAAAACACCCGATGGAGGGGCCATTGGTTAACACACACGTAAAAAAAAGTGATATTTTAATATTACCTACAACCTATGGTTTGCTTTGGAGTAGGTGAACGTCAAATCTTTAATGGTTCTCTGTTAAATGCTCATAATGATTAATATCCAGACTTTCCAAGATTAATTGATCTCTGACACAAACCAAGTAAAAATGCCATCAAGTGTCCTTTAAAAAATATGACCATAAAGAAATATTGTAGTGGAATATGCCCCTCATCTAAAATTCTAACTATCATATTCTAGTGAGTTAACTCAATCTTTTAAAACTCCATGTTTTGTGCATTATGCAGCAGCTGTAAAGACCATTGGGCACTGGTACACAGTATAATCTTTTAATTAGTTATTAACACCCTCCCTTACTCAAATCTGATGAATTGTGCAGTGGTGCGGTAGATCAAGAGACATCTTTTGTGGTGCTTAACAGAATAATTTGTCATATCGTGTTTCTGCAGGGAACATCCACTCAACCTTTTGCGTATTTATTTGAAACATTGTTGTTCCCTGCTCATACTTTGCTAAATCAGTCATTTTACCATGTCAGACAAGTGATGCTGAATGACCTGTAAATACCCATGTTTGATCGTGGGGTTCTTTCAAGCAAACCTGGAGTGCTCATGAATCAGCCGCTTGTTTATTTGTGTGAAGGACATCCAAATGGAACGGATCTGACGGGGAGGATTACCTTGGCGGCAACATTTCACATCTATCATGGGGCAGAACAAAACACTGGGGGAATTAGCAAAGCATCGGAGGTGGCATTATCGGCTGTTAATATTGCTGTTGAGTCATCTGCGTCGCAACTGCCGCTTTTATGTTAATCCAGAGTGACACTTTCAGATGATAAACAACACATTTACAGTATTTTCTCCAACGCACCATTCCCATAGCTTTAGAAGCCGTATCGTTATGATTTCATAGACAGTTGATGTAAGTCGACTTGATCTAGTTTAGGGCTGCAAAAGGGGCTGTCAAATTATTGCTATCTCAGTTTTAATTGGCTTAATATCGACATCGCAAGAAGCCACATTATTGCAAAATCACTAAGGTCTTCCATCTGACTGCGGTAAATACACTTTTGGCTAATGCAGGCAGGCTATAACTTCTGAGGAAACATTTTTAGCCCTAAACTAGTGTGATGCTGATATTTTTTTTTTGTGCATTTTATAATTATTCATTATTGCTTAATTTATTTATGCCTTCCTGTCCTAAAATATAGTCACGTAAGAGATCATTTAATTATTAATACATCTAACCCCAAGGAATGTAGTTTCCAATAACGTCGTCCCAAGAGGAACACAGCATGCAACATTAGTATGTGCATTGTAAAATATAGAAATGTTAACACATTTATATATTTTTAAAAAATACAAAGACCTTGTATGTAGCATGTATGGAATGTGCAGAATCACATGGGACTGGGCTGTTTTCTATTGACATGTGAATGAGATGGATATCAATGACAGTTGCCAGGAGTATTCAAAATTACATTGGATATAGTTGGAAAAGTCAGTGTGAAATATGTGAAGAACGGAGCTGGTGCTTAAAGTGTGTAAAAAGACAGGTCTCCTAGCAACGTCTACAACTTTGCATAATTTATAGGGCTGGGACGATGCACTTTTGTTACGATCCGATACGTATCACGATACTCGGGGGATAATCCGATGCGTTTTGCGATACAGTAAAGTCATTTTGATAAGTAAAGTTTGTTTTAAAATGTGTGAAAAGAAAAGTCATGTGTCCAAAGATAAACCAAATGCCATTTCACATTTATTAAAGGGGCTATGCAGAGTTTTTTTTTTTTTTTTTTCCTCCCCCTACATGCTCCAGCCATGTCCTAATGTGTAGAATGAGCCCAGACTTATCCACCACAACTGCCTCTAAAATCCTGCACTGTCACTCGAAAAGTTTTTACTGCGGGTCCGAAGTGCCGTCATGCACAAGCTTAGCATAAACTGCAGTTATGCGTAAGACCTGAGGTGGCAGTAGCGAGTATTAAATGACCAACTTGCATCTAGTCTCTTTAAAGGAACAGTTTTGACATACTGAGTCTTTGTGCGTGCCCATGGAAGAGCTTTTTCGCTTCTAACCTCACCCCGTTTGGAGCTATAGGAATACATTGGGAGAGGCCAAATGTAAAACGACCAAACATCTTTGGTCCTTTTGCCTGACTGAGCGCACTCACAAAGACCAGACAGGTACGCATCAACTCGTCTAAGCTCAGCTAAGAACATATCAATCTCAGTATGTAAAAATGGTGGCCTTTTCCTTTAAGTGTTAAGATTGAAAGTGCATGAACACAAAATGTAACAAAGTGCTGTGTGACTGGAAAACAAAGGAGTTGACGAGATGACGAAGGGGGATAAAAATGCCTCCAAACACAAGTATTGAAAGTACTGTGATACTTCATAAATTATCGCAATACTTAGTATTGCACCAAAAGTATTGTGATCCGATCCAATATTTTGTCCCAGCCCTAATAATTTATTGGATTTTGGGGAAATGTATTGAAAAAATTAAGTCAACACACTCTGCTCGCTTGCTTGTAAAACTCTGTGTTTTAGTCAACTCTACTGTTATTAAAAAAGGCAGATAGTTTTACTGATGCTGTGACACTTTTTGTTAGACATGAGCTGCAATCGTAGCGATATACAGTAAATAAGTGCCCCTGCATTTCTCAACCAGGACGTGAATAAACTTTGCAGGGGTTTCAAAGTTAAATGTGATCCTGTAAGTAAATGCAACAATGTTTTATCCCAAGAATAAAAAGCAACACAAAGCTATAAGATCTTTCAAAACCGAAACATGCCCTCGGATTCCTCTGGGTTTATGTTCCCGTATACAGTATGTCGGACAAATAAACATACAGCCGCTCTGATAATCGGCATCGCTTATCCGTTCATCTCCTGTAGATATCATTGTGCACGTCGCGCTGTTTGTCTCTCTAGTAAAGAAAGCGTCTCACTTTGAACCGGCTCATCTCCCCTGTGCACCGTCACACCGCGCTGTAATATTTATGAGTTTATAACACGACAGACAGAGACCTTCAGCGGCGATCTGTCAACGCATCACAACAGCTCCACATAGAGAACAGAACACGGGAAATGCAAGACGAGGACAGACCGTGAAACTGCTCGTAACCTATGTGAACAGTATAGCTCGCGCCTATATAGGAGAAAGATATGTTTTGCGGATTGGTATTCAGAAAGTTTTCAGACTTCTCAATTATTTTCTATTGTAGCAGCGCAGGAGTTTTATTGTGTAGAATATATAGCCCTGTTTTTATTTTGTATTAGAAACCTTCGGCCCAACTTGCTGTATAAGCTTTAAGTGGAAGTTTTTTTTTCCTTCTCAATGTCTTTGGTGGAAGTGAGTAGGAAGCCATTTGAGAAAACTTCCTGGACTTTTTCTTTTTGATGTAGATCTCTGTCAAGCATTTTCTGTTTCACTGCCTCTGTTTGTTTCCGTTATTGTGAGTCAGAGTCCTGAATACATTTTGGCTAAACTGAATACAGTTCCCAACTTTACCTAGTTGCTATAACGCTAATGACTTGACCATCCCCCCGACCGCTGAACTTCCAGTTGCTGGACTTACTAATGTCCCAATTCAAATTCAATGTTTTTATTGGACATTATTATAAACTGTCACATCGCCCTAAAGATGGAGGTATGGGGTAACGGATAAACTTAAGTGTGTGCTGTTGAAGGTTTGAGGTCGGAGAGATGCGCCGAGACACTAACGAGCTGCCGGTTGTCTTCGAAAGTCGGTTTTATTTTATTTTATAATGAGGGTTTTGTTGGGAACTTTGTGAATAAAATCGAGTTGCGGATTAAAGGGGAAGGTGGGACAGATGGAGAGATGGAAGTTTTTTTGTTTTTTTTTTGTCTTCCTGATAAGTCCGCCCAGAGACTCTCGGGGGAATTGGGAAGCCGCCACTCCTGTCTCGCGCCTGATTGGTCCATTGCCCCTGCAGAGATGACCGGGACAGCTACAGACGTTTTTATCAAAAGCATGTTCATATCCAGGTCACTGCTAGTTCACTTCAGACTGCACCACGCTTCTCTTGTACTTTGACATGATGTGTTGCATGAATAACAACCCGCTGTGCTCCGGTGAATATGAGAATAGCAGTGACAGATTTCACTAAATACATTTATGCTACTGACAGCGATGAAGTTTTAATTTCAACAAAAAAAGGAAATAAGACACAGGCTGACTTGAATAGGGCAACAAGTTATATCATACTTGAATTTTTGCTGTAAACTGAATCTTAATTTTAAAAACAAATCTACTCACACTCAACTTTCAAAACTCAAAAATAAATCACAGCTATATAGTTTATAATATTGAAATTCTATCCATTTGTTTTTTTTTGGACTAGCAGAAGCAGCAGCAGCAGCAGCGGCAGCAGTAGTGCCTTCTGGCTTTTCTGACCAAGTTTCCGTTCCACAGAGTTTTGCTCCTCGCCTCAGGTCCAAGCAAACCCATGCGTGACTTTACAAAGGAATAAACATGTTTACTGTTTGGTAGGAGTTGACTTCTGTTTTGGAGCAGCATCAAGGGGTTTATGAAGGCAGCAAACACATGTTTATCATTCAGAGCAGTCCACATTAATTAACATCAGTCCATCAAGTTAATGTGCCAGATTTAGCCAATAGTCAAACTGTACTTCACAAAGCAAGGCATCTAAAAGCAAAGCTACTTTGTACATTATGTTCAGCGAGTGCAATGAGATTATTATTGGATTTTGTATGTGTTAAATAGTAATTATGCATTACACTTCGCGCCTTTCAAGATTCCCAAAGCTCTTTTCATTGTAGTCGTAAGCTACTGTTGGAGCCACAGCTGACCTGGGGCCTGGAGTAGTCAGGAATGTGGTTGCCAGTCTGTGCTATTGGCCTCTCTAACTCAAACACACTATATTCAAGTGTCTTATGCAAAACTCGTCACCCACCACCATACATACATATATTATGTACGATACGGTTTGTGTCCGAAGATCTATGGTAAAAGCATCGGTATTTTGAGGTATAAATAATGGGGTCATCAGACAGTACTGTTTCTACTCAGTCAACAAATAATAGTTGTTGTTTTTTTTACATTCTTATTATGTTAAAGGTGCAAGTTTTTGCAAGTTGGTCATTTTATGCTCACTACTGCTACCTCACGTCTTAGGCGTAACTGCAGGTTCTATGCTCTTGCATTTGCCTGGCTCTGCCATACTCTTCCCTGTCCATTCCACGCAGGGAAGTTAGTCTGATCACGGAGCAATTGGAGCAGTTTGAAAGGGTGGGCCTAACGTGCACAGATTGCCAGTGAAATAAACCAATTAGCAATTAGCGGACGTGACGACAGCTGTTGTCCAATTCGCAAAATATGAACTGAATATAAACTCGCGCTGAGAACGCGGAGGCAAAATCCTCGACTACTTCATCCATGATTAGTCTTGGCTGATGTTAATGTTGAACTAACAACATAGTGGTGCTGCAGCGAGTGACATAACCTTGTCAATTCTCTGTGACGGTCGTGATTGGTTCGGCCTTAGCCGCCAATCAGCAACTTGTTTACTGTGTATGGCCACACCCACCTTCTTTCACGCAGAAAGAAGTGGGTGTGGTTTATCAGGCTACTCTTGCATGACGGCAGTTCGGACCTGAATGAACAACTTTTTGAGTGACAGTGCAGGATTTTAGAGGCAGTTGTGATGAATAGGTCTGGGCTCATTCTAGACCTTAGGACATTGCTGGAACATGTAGGGGAGTAAAATACTTAATTTTAACATGTTTTAAACTCTGTATAGTCCCTTTTAAGTAACATATTTCACTTTGTGGATATACATGGCATTTCTTTAGGCCAATGAGAAATACTGTCTCTTAATAATGTCTATCGTGATATTGCACACCGGTATTGCACGTTTCTCCCGTATCGTGCAGCCCTAGCACAAGGCCACAAGTAGCTCAATTAATTATGAATCAGAGGACAGAGGCTGAAATATCTTTAAGAGATGGCAAACAAACTTTACAATGATTAGGCTGTATCAGTATTGACCCTGACTTAATATTCTCCCATTATACGAGAGGGAAAATGCCAAAAGTAAGTGTATTTTCTGAGATGGGATTCTTTCAGTCTCAGTTCTTTTTTATATTTTAATGCTCCAGACATGTGCCTTTGTGAATGAATCGTGATGTTGCAAATCTCATTTCATTGCAGTTATTAGAGAAATTGCTTTTATACATTCTACCAAAATGCTGAGGACTGGTGCCTTATTCTCCTGTATGTCTTTGCGGTAGATGAGGCTGTTTAAATGGACTGGACGGCTCCTCAAGACAGTTAGTAACACATATTTTAATTATTAAATATTTATTACAAGTTAATTAGAAATGGAAGGAGTGTCACTTTATCCCTACTGTCTGTTGGGCGTGTCCTCAGATCAGTTTTTAATTTGTTAAAACCCAGTCGGACATAAATCAAAAGGAGGGTCTTGTTCGTGACGGCCCAGAGTTAGACACTGCTAAAAAGAACTGAGCCGTCCCTTTAAATCACCCCCTTTAAGTGAGTCTGCAACAGAAACCCTTTTCCGCTCTGCAGTGTTGGCTCTGTTCATTTGGACACAGGTCAGGGGGCACCTGGCACTGAATCGGAGTTGCATTTTGTCACCAGCTTTTTACCACTCGCTCCTAAAACCCTCTCTTTCCAGCCGTTATGTTGGAAAAGCTGAAGCTGCTCTTTAGGTATAATGGAATAACAATGATTCCCACAGAGTAATGTCTTGGCTCTCACTGATGCTTATGGCTTATGTTTTTTACCCTTTTACAGTAAAAAAAAAAAAAAAAGCACCTCTGGGAGTTCAGTAAATACGATAAAAACGATTGCATTTTTTTTTTTTTTTTCATGTAATGGTTTAATAATTGCATAGATGGAATTTGCAAATAGTCTTGACAAATTGTATTTTACATTATCCACAAAACACTCTTTTAAAGTAACTTGTATAACCGTACATTCATTGCTTTCTTACCATTGATACAGTGGTATGCAAAAGTTTGGGCACCCCTTTAACTTTTCGACATTTTGCCATGCTATGGACCATAAACATAAATTATCCCAGCTTTATACTTCTCAATAACTTTATCCCGGACCTGTCTGGTGTGTTCTTAGACTTCCTGATGCTTCTGCTCTCCAACCGTCTCTTAACAGACCTCTGAGACCATCACAGAGCAGCTGTATTTGAACTGACAGTAGATTACACACAGGTAGATTCTATTTAGTCATTGGGTCAACATGTGAGCATTCAGAAATCATCAGGCAACTTCTGAAGGCAGTTGGTTGCACTAAAAGGAAAGGGTGCCTATCCTTTTGCACATCCCACTTTTCAGTTTTATATTTATTTAAAAAAAAATCAAAATCATGTATAAGTTTCATTTCACTTCACGACTGTGTGTCACTTAGTGTGTGTCTTTCATATACAATTTCAGCTAAATATATTTATGTTTATGGTCCATAGTATGGCATAATGTCAAAAAGTTAAAGGGACGCCCAAACCTTTGCATACCACTGTATACTGTTTTCATGCTGTGCTCACTGCGTTTCCAATGTGCTACAGCTACACATAAACCTTGAACTAGATCTTGATGTTACAGTTCCATTAATTATTTTTCTAATGTGCTCTTAATGATACCATTATGCGTGTGAATGTGATGTTTTGCATCTTTATAAGCATTTGTAAATAAAACTCTATGTAATACAGTCATGGCTAAATCTCATTCATATCGCCAATTCTGCAAAGCAAGGTGACCTCAGCACGACAGTTCGATGATCAATTTTTCAAAGAACAAAATGACCAAACACGAGAGAGACCTATGAAACGGTTTGATTAAAAATCAATGACGAATTGTGCTGCTATTAATCTTACTGTCATTGTGGTGTTCAGTTGTTGTAATTTGTCTTTTCTATTAATCAAGTTGAATTTTGTTGATGATTTAACCTGCAAATACACAGGGCTCGACAGTCCTTTCACCGGAATGCACACTCTGATCCCAGATGAATACCATTGATTAATTTAAGGTTACAGATTTTAGCCATATTTTCACGTATAGTGTTTTCTGACAAACAAACAAAAACACACTTTAGTTTGTAATTATTATCTAACTAATTGTTAGCTGATAAAGGCCTGTTGTGCCTTTAACACTTTCCTGTCTAAATGATCACATTTACATTGCGCTTTCCCTATATTCGGCATTCAAACTCTTACATTAAAGCTACACCGTGTAACATTTTGCCTCCAACATAGAATAAAATACAAGCATGTTTTATTACAGATATTCTTATAGGTAAAAAATAAACACCAAAAAAAGATGTGTTTGCTGTGACCTGACTAACTTTATTGGGAGCGGAGACGTCTCCAGCTCGTCTCGCCAAATGTGAGGTTTAAAAAGGTTAAATTGGTCCTTATCCAAATCCATTCGATACAGCAAACATAGCCATTTCTGTGTCAAGCTGGTCATTAGGGGCATGTTTAGCTGGAAACAGCATCATCCAAAATGTTGCGCAGTGTGCCTTTAAGGAGCCATTCACCATTCGCACAGCAGTGTGCACAGACACTGGCGGGTCAAGTCTCTTGCTTTTTAACCTGACAATATATTTCCTCCTGTTCGTTCCCTCCAGGTGTGGGAGCTGTCCTCTGGGGAGATGCTGCTGTCCATCCTCTTCGATGTTGCCATCATGTCCGTGACCCTTGACCCCGCTGAGTACTTTCTGTTTTGTGGCGGTACAGACGGCAACATTTTCCAGGTGTCTCTGTGTAGCCAGGTGAGACTCACAAACTTTCTAGTCACTATTTAAGTGTATGGCATGACTTCCCGAGAGTGTTTTGAGTTATATTCTTCCACCTTATTTGCTTTTCACAATGTGGCACTTGTGGCTCATTGAGTCACATCATAATTCCTCATCAGTTTGTGGTCCTTGGATGTAACATGTTAAGGGATCCCAAGTTTGATCTTGTTACTGCAGGATTGACACAGTGAGTATTAATTAGCCGGATGAGGGTAAGTCTTTCTGAGAAGATTCCTCTGTATCATAGTCTTTAGTCAGCAGCATAGTTTTCCCTCTTTCTCTCTCTCTGCTGTTTCTTTTTCATTGCAGATTAGCATGTTGGAGCTTAGCACTGTACTAATCCCCCAAACAAACGTCTTTGATAAACACTGCCTTTCGATCCATTCTCTCCTCTAAAGCTACTGATACTGTCTACGGTCTCAAAGCTGCTGCTCTCGCCTAACGTGAACTATGGAATTTACCGGCTTGTGTTTACATAACTAAATATTTCACCATTTGCACGAGTTAACCAGTAATGTAGTTGTCAGGAACCTCAGTTTGTTGAGCATTTGCACACGGATCCAAAGGTCTGATCCTGTCAACACATTCCTTTAGTGCAGTGCATTACTTTGGCCCTCTTCCGATGTCGTGAACTATTATTTATGATAATTTTGCAATTATACTGCTTTGTGGTCCTATATACAGTATTTGAAATATTCCCTGGCACTTCACTCTGAATCCATTTTCCTACTCTGTAAATGCCATTTCTCTTCCAACTGTAAGAAGTGTGACATTGTCAGGATGTGACACATTCATGTGTTTCTCACTTTGCATTTGGCATTTCATTATGAGGCCCTAAGCCTTCCCGACTCACAAAGAGAGTTCATTATAAAAGTGGGCTTATTCTGAACTGTTACAACTGCTCACGAGGGAGAGTAGGAGGAGGAGATGACAGTTTAAAGGTGCAGTCACTCGCAGTCAGGTCTTGGTTCTTCCTCCCTTGAATCTTTCCCAAGCCCCGAAATCAAAGATGGCCAAACATATTGTTTTTTCTGTCCCCTGCGGCATGTTCACAATAGCCTTGGCCCCCCACTGTCCTGTCTCAACCACTGCTCCCTACTGTGCTCTCCCCACTAATGGTCTTACAGACAATAGACCGAAGTGCTACCGTTTTAGATTTTTGACATTTCAAAAATGATTTAACTTAAAAAAAAATACACATGCTATGCTCCTTTTTGGAAACTCTGAAGCCTCGTTTAATCATAAGCCACTGTTTTGTCTGTTGGCCATGTGTGTGTCATCCACACATTGCATCTTTTTGATATTTCATATGTGAGAGTGGAGGCTCCCCTTAGGCAATAATGCAAGTTAAAGCTTGATTTTAGACTTTTTGGGAATATCATAGTTTATTCTGACAAGTAAGACCAAGTGCATCAAAGCTGATCTAAGAATTTGCAATTCTTGCTCATGAAATGATAATTGCGAAATAATATGAATGACTCCATTTGACTTTTGGCAAGCTTACATCGGCGTATCTGTGTCATACACAGCTAAACACAGTACCAGCAATAATAAGTTGCTGGTCCAAATCATATAAATGTCAAGTCTGTTAATTGGTGAAGTTTTCAAGCGTTTATAAAACATATTACAGACAAAAACTTGGTCTCACATCATCACAACATCCTGGACATTTTAGAGATTTATGTCTTAAAGCAACTCAAAGCATTTCCGGCCTTCATGCGAGTCTTAAAACATCCTGACATAAATAAAAATATTCCCATCCATCTGTCTTTTCCTCTCGAGGATGTTTTTTGCTGTCGCTGTCAGATTACTCAACGTGGCTCTCTTCTCACCTTTTTAAGAGTTCAAGCCTTTTCTACCTGAAGAGACGCTTGTTTTTCATTCACCAGTTTAAACCCGATTCAAAGTGTAATGAAGCGGAGTTGATCCCGCGGCAGCTTCCAGGGGCTCTGCGCCTGTGACGAGTTTATCAATGAACAGTCTAGCGGCAACAACAAGCCAGAGGTCGCTACGAGTCACTGCATCATTACCACTGTCGCTGTCACAGAGCTGATGGACACAACACATTTAACTGCACTGTAGTCTTGAATTTGAATCCGCTTTCCTCGGCGCCACCTGGTTACACTGATTGATGCAGCGTTTAGTGATTTATTCCTTCTAAACATCAGTCATTGTGCAAGGCCAAAGTGGCAAACAAGCGGGGGCAGAGTGCCACTTGGATGTTTATGCGACCCATGTTTTGCATACGCTCATTCATCATGATTTCAGATTCATCACAAGGAGTGGAATAAGGATTTTTCGGTCTCGGCACTCTAACTATTCTGGAAGTTGACTGATTGTGTATATAGCTGCATTTAACCTGTGGTTTTTATCATTTGTGTCGGCTCAACTGAGGAACTTCTTCTGCCACCGTCTCAAGACCCACTTTGCATCAAAGCTCGCCATCAATACAAATATTCAGTAACCTAAGAGGTACAGGATTACACAGTCAACATGTGTAAGCAATGGCCGCTGGTTGCACTGCTTTATGACCGCGACGCAATGGGGCCGACATTACCCGCCATTGCTGTAGTACCTCCATATGTGGGCGGCAAAACAAGCTAGTTTTCCATTAGATAGCATTGCACTTTACATACGATTTAAGCAAATGTTGATTATATCCTGATATCAATTTTTTGGAACTTTATACAGCTAGATATTGCTCCAGAAATAACTCTGGGTTTGTTACAATTAAAGAGACCAGGCTGGTTTGCGTTAGCATTAGAGCTAATGGTTCAGGGGCGGTTACAATCGAACATCACACGAGAGCCGAGTCTAGAGTGAAGATCCCGCCCTTTTGCCCTTTTTAGGAACATGCTCCATCAGAGCAGGGTAGGAGGAGTCTTTAAATCCGCCAGATTTCCCTTTCGAACGTTGTCATTGTGGTAAACGAGGAGGAGGGAGTGAAGAGAAGGAGTCTATTATTATTATGTCTATGTGTGTAATAGGTGGGAGGGTGCCTAAAAATGTCAAAGTGTTTTGCTTTAGTGAAACAGACGTGGCTTTGGGTGTAATAAAAACACCTTGAACCATGAGTGACCTTGAAATCCACATTTTCAAGTTTAATGCATTATCAATAGCCAGAAAGCATTAAAATGATAAAAGTTGTACAGCAATGAAAGAGTAAACATTGCACAGTATTGTTAGGATCACTCAAGGAGAAGTGAAGGGTGGCTATTGTCAGATGAACACCCTTCACAAGTCCAAACTTTGAACTTGTCAATCACTGCAGCCTTCCTTTGCTGGTCACCATTCTGCATATTAATCTTGATTCCAATGAGATTCATAGGGTCTGATTAAATGTAATATTCTTGTTCTTACCAGACCCGTGTTCGCTTTCATTCATACCTTTTCCACGTTTCCCAGGTGTTTGATTCTGCCCCTAGCGATACGTAAACAGTGTATAACATTGCATCGGTCAGGGATACACAAGCTCTTTGGCGGTTCCAGACTCGTTCACGCCGGCAGACCTGCTGATGTAACCAAATCTATAATTGATGCAATTAAGGGAATCGATCAAAGCGTTTAAGGCCGGCAGCAGGCCAGAGCAGGAGGAAAGGCAGAGGCGCTGTCGGGGCAGGAGATAGTGGAGCCGCAGACTAATGAAGCTGGCGGCGGTTAAAGTGTTGGACCTCTGTGTGTTTCAGATGCTCAGCCGGGACAAGCAGTTTCAGAGCGGAGACAACGGCAACCAGGTGTTTAAAGGACACAGGTGAGACTCCGAGTTGCACAAGTGATGAAATTCTGGTTAATCAATTTGTTCATGTGTTTTTGAGCAATTTGTTGATAACAGGGTGTCTGCGGATCCTGAAAGAAGTAAAAGTGGCTAAATCATTTTGACCAGCATTAGCATTTCCCCTTTGTACCCCTGGCATTAGGGATAAACTGCAGTAGCATCAGTGCCTCTTGCATTACTAACCCCTTAAAGGCTAATCCAATGCTCACGCTTTTCGGTTGCTGTAAAGTAATATGAATAGTCAAGCTGTTACATAACATAATTAGCTTTTTTGTTGTTGCTTATTTTGCAACGTTAAAAGTGTTCCTTACCACTAGGTTTGCTGCACTCACGCTCCTGTTACACCTTGAATGTTTAAAGTTCAAAATCAAGTTCAAAGGCTTACAATATTTCGAGAGGGTCTTAAATGTGTCTTTCATTCCCCCTCTGTTCAATTTTTATTTCATCTGCAATCTAATGTGCAGTATGACCTTTCTTTCTAATTTGTGCAATTTGCATAGCTGTAAAATATTAGGTGTGTCCAGAAAGTAATGAGTGTCATGTAATTACTGAACATTGGTTTCATCCAATTATCATCATGGAAAAGATGCAGCATGACTGGATGATTTTTGTTCAATTTTGTACACTTTCCGTGATGGTGATCAAGTGGAATGACATTTACAGCCCATGTAGCTCTTCGGACACGACCACAGTGATCCCCTTTTTAAATGGGGAGAAATTACACTGTGATTATTGGACGGATTGACTAAAATAAGAAAAAGTAATATTTTGAAGTAACCAATAATTGCGACTTCCGTTCTATTTTCATTTAGCCTTTTGGTTCTTTAACCTCTTAACCTCCACCTTAACCTCTTAACCTCCGCCTTAACCAAGCACACACTGCCTCTAGGCCAGTGTAATTTTAAAGCTAAGACCTACAAAACCGATCTAAGATTTGTCCTCTCGTCATCGCTGCGTTGTAGCTTTGTGGACACCTTTTGTGGCTTTTTTGCGTTTTAGTTTTTTTGCATTTTTTGTTTATTCATTTATTTTTTTACACTGTTTAGCCATGTTTTTGACACTTGTGATGCTTTTTTTTTGATGATTTTGTCCTGTTTTTTTGTATCCTGTAACTTTTGACCAAAGCAATTTCTGGACCACAATCATGAACGTTGTCTCCCACTGCAGAAATCTGGTGACTTGCCTCTCAGTGTCGATGGATGGGACACTCCTCCTGTCAGGATCCCATGATGAAACAGCTCGACTTTGGGACATTCAAAGCAAACAGAGCATCCGCTGCCTCACGCACAAAGGTACACACCCACTCACTCACATTACGTCTGCTCTGCCGCTGGGAAATCCATTTGAACAGAGTATGTCGACCATAAAAACCCCAAAGCTTATTGACTGTAAAACATTCCTCCTTAAACAATAAAAGGCTTTTACCTCAGAACTACACAAGGAACTCCCACACGTCCTTTCATAGTTGACGCCCCCAAGCACCTCAAAATACATTCTACCAGGAAAACCCCGACCTTTTATAGCTCTTTGCTGTAAACAAGATTATAGCAAAAAGCCGAGGAACAATGTCAGATTTCTGTTCGCTTTCAGAAAAATGATCTAATTACGATTTATCTGAGTAATAAAGATTCAATTTACAATTTAAACATAAAAATCAAGATTTAGTCCATGTTCCTCGTAGCTTTAAAGGAATAGGCCACCGTTTTTACATACTAAAATATGTTCTTACCTCACTTTAGACGTGTTAATATATCCCCGTCTGGTCTTTGTCCGTGCGCTCTGCCAGGCAAACGGAGCACATACGCAGCCTCTCCCATATGTCATATAGCTCCAAAAAAGCTCACGATAGAAGCTACCAAGCTCTTCCACGTGTTCCCTATTTAAATAAAGTTACGTGAAGTGTTTTCATGCGAAGTATATTTACACAGAAATGTAACATGTCGATTTTATAAGCAAATAAAAAGGGGGACTATATTGTGAGGCGTAATGATACGAGGAGTAAAACGTCCGCGCAGTAACTCCTAAAGGTTATTGACGGAAGTGAGCGGGGGAAGTCTTTCGGAGTTACTGCGCGGACGCTGTGCTCCTCGTATCATTACGCCTCACAATATAGTCCCCCTTTTTATTAGCTTATAAAATCGACATGTTACATTTCTGTGTAAATATACTTCGCATGAAAACACTTCACGTAACTTTATTTAAATAGGGAACACGTGGAAGAGCTTGGTAGCTTCTATCGTGAGCTTTTTTGGAGCTATATGACATGTGGGAGAGGCTGCGTATGTGCTCCGTTTGCCTGGCAGAGCGCACGGACAAAGACCAGACGGGGATATATTAACACGTCTAAAGTGAGGTAAGAACATATCTTAGTATGTAAAAACGGTGGCCTATTCCTTTAACATTTATGAGAATACCATATTTTTCTGACCATAAGTCGCACCAGCCTTGGCAACTATCTGGGCATGGAGGTGTAACTGCACCGTTGACAAGCCTCTCCCGGCAGCATGTTGTTCAAGCTCTCATTTGCAAACTCGTTCCTCTAGCTGTAGCCATGTAGCTTTTAGCCCGTGATTAACTTTTTTTATTTTCTTCATTAGAGTAAGAGCTTTTTGCCAGTCCCTCACAAGTTTCTTGCTCATTCCAAACTTTATTTTTTTTATTTTTTATTTTATTTTCAATAGTACGGTAAGTACGTGCTTTATTTGTAATTGTTAAAGAGTAGCAGATAGTGGTACACAAGCCTAGAGCGCCCTCTAGCGGTTGTCAGTGTGAAAATAACACAACGTTAAATTATATATTTTGATATGTAAGTCGCACCTGAGTATAGGTCGCACCCCCAGCAAAAATATGAAAAAAGTGTGACTTATAGTCCGGAAGATACGGTACACTTGATGCATTTCACAACATTTCCATATAGCTCTTTATAGATACCATCTTGTCTTAATCCTGAACTCTTTTGAGTAGAATATTTACAGCAAGAGACTCTTCTCCATAACTATAAAATTCTTCGTACTGCCTTGAATGTAAGCGTTCTAAAGTTATCCTCAAAGTCATCTCTGCTGTGATTGGTCACCAAAGTGTTTAAAATGCTTGCCATCACTCTCCCTTATGTGTTCAGACTCCTCAAGTAAAAGTCAATCAATAAACAATGGACTACATTAAGCTCATCCATTCCTCCTCACTGAGCAGCTGTTGTCTTGCTCATTTATGTTCCCGCCTCTATACTTTATCATATTGCGTCTATTTTTGGACATCTGACTAAGCAGACTTGTTTCTTGGCCTCTGTCTCGACGGAGGTAAAGGGGGTGTTCCCTTTTTTTTAGCAGTCGCTACTTTATTAATGATGCTCTGAGGCGCTGACCCTGATGGAGCTTTTTACTTGCTCTCATTCATAATAAGTGATTCTGCCGCGGCTGACAAGAACACGCAGAAGAAACGCCCCGCGGTGATCATGAGTGGCACTTTGTAATTAAACAAATCCTCTCTGTGCCGGCCGTGCTCCGAAGGCGATCGCACACTTCAAACGGGCTGTCAGGAGATGATAATCCCTCCTTTGGCCGGACCGTGGAGTGGTGGTCAGCCCCCGCCCACTAGACATTTACAGACATTTCTCCTGCAACTGCTGGTGTTGAATGAGAACCACTGTGGCAGAAAAGGCCCTCATCATCAGTGACTGTGGCACTTCCAAACCAAAACCAAATTTGTTGCAGCCACAGCAATTCAGCTGTCCTGGAATTCAAGAAGATATTGACCCGAGATGAAAGGAATTTTGCAATGGGCGGGTATTAAGCAAAATCAACATTTTAGAGCTTTGTGTTATGTGAATGTTGTTCCAATCCCTCCACACGTGGAGCTGGGGTTTTTAGACATTCATGAATGTTTGAGAATTTTCTTTATATTTCCTCCAAAAAATCAAAGTGTTGTGACTAATTTAGTTTTCCCTACACGACTCAAACCAATTTTCACTGTCACACCTGGAAAAAAGCGTAGTTTATTTCAATAAAGGTGCACAAGTATTTGTTTCACATTTTATTGATTTATCAAATGGTATGAAATACAGCGTTAGAGATGGAAAAGAGTAACTTAGCTGAACATTATTTTTCTCTACAACAAGTGCAGCCTCAGCAGAAAGTCAGAAGCGGTTTAATAGTTTGTTTTCATTTGGACTCTACTTTGTTTAAGTCAGTGTTCTATCACTGTCCAATAGTAGTCAATCAAAAAGCAGCAAAGTTAGCAAACTTCGAACTTCCAACCGATGATTAATGTGCTCCTGCTAAGAACTGTAGCGAAGTTCTGATTGGAGGAGAAAGGTGTTTAAATTGTATTGTTGCTTTGTATCCTCACTCTGACGGAGAGGTTAGCCCATCAACCTCTGTGGGTTAGCGCACTTGCCTCAAAGCAAAAAGGACCTGGGTTTGATGGCCCTATCCACATGAAACAAAATCTGGCATAAAGGTCAACGTCTTCTCCATCTGCACAAATGGCTTAGATTAAATTATTTTCTCCTGAAGGTATCCAAAAGGGAATCAAAACCTTGCCGTTCCCGTGAGGAATGGAGCCCTAACCCCTACTCCCTCACACGTAATATTGTGAAGCTGTAAAGTGACCATAGTTGTAAAGTGACCATATTGTTTTGTCTTACAAAAGCAGTCTTTCTCCCATAGAGTTGTACTGGCACCTGACATTATTGTTATGTCATCATGCGAGTGTCCACAGTCCGATGTGATCTTGTGTATTCAGTAACATGCACTGTTCCAACACACATACTAAAAACGGATTATAACATAAGATCAAACTCAGTTTGTAAATTCTACAACACGTACGATCTATACAGTGAATGTAAGTCTCTTCATTCTCAAACCCTTTGTAATGATTACATGTTATTATATAGTAGCTATACAGTGTCCACTTCTTTGTGGGTTATCTCTGGCCTGTTCAGCGACATGCATGTTTTTGATGTATTGGAGTCTCTAAAAATGTTCCAAGTGAATGGGAGATTATGGCTGTCTGTCAGGTATGCTTTACGCGTCGGATTTGAGGATCAAACATGGGTCACATTTGCATAACCACAAATTTAATCACACAATTATAATTTCAGGAGGAAAAAAAATCTGTTCCGATGCCAATGTTCTTTTACTGGAAAACAGCTTTTTTATGACGCCATCAGACAAGCCAGAAATGGCATAAAACTGTGGTGAATTGCTGTTTAAACACATGCTAAATTGGACTGTCTGAAGCAGAGTCATGGGTTATTTAGCTTTTCTAAATGGGTCACTACCAAATTGAGTTTGAGAAACACTGCCTCAGAGAAAGTACCAAAAAGGTAGTGCACTATATAATCAATTGGATGTTGCTAATGATTAAACTTGTTTGGCAATAACTTTGAGAGAAGCCTTCATTGTCTTGTATGCCGTTGGCGTCTCACACGGTTTCATTTCACTCAGCAGCACAGTGGTCCATTGGGATTGCGCATCAGACATTCTTGTGTGGATGTTGCGACTCGCCGCCTGATCAGTTAGAGTTTTGCTCCCGAAAACAATTAATTTAACTCTGTGCTTTAGGAAAATGTAATTAAACGAGGATCACAGCTTCTTGGAGAGCTACTGGCCAACTCGGAGGGACCACTTTAAAGTTAATGTAATCAGGGAGACTTCCTCTTTTTGTGATTTCAAAGCCGTTACAACAACAGCAGGATCTGGGGCCTTCTACAGAGACGGCATACAGAAACAGATTTCAACTGGTGAGTTCAGACAGAGTTCACCACAGAGGTACACCAAGGTGGAAATGCAAAAAGATATGAATCTGTTCCACTCTGAAATCTGCAACTGTGTGCTCCTGTCTCCTCGAGGCTGCTGACTTTTCGATGTATGAAATCTCCTGGACCATTATTAAGTATCAACGGCCTGTCAGCGCCGTCGTTCAGCTGCGGGCGTCAGAGCGAGACCTCTCCACTCTACAACCAGCTCCGACACAGCCCAAACAACCCCTCCATCTCAGAAATCATTACCACAAACTGACTGACAGCCCAGAGGCGAGACGCTGCATTTAAAACGACGATGACACCCGAAGGCAACAGGACAGCCAACAAGGACACCTGAAGGCAACATGTCATTTTCTACAAAGGCTCTTATCGTACAAGCAGAAGCACTGCTAAGTGATGATAAACCTCCCGAAATGAGTTCATCCCCAAGCGTATTCATGAAGGGTTCATTTAAAAAGAAAGATAACTTGTTATATTAATGTTATGGATGACGTAGGCTTTACTTTTTTGTTTGATTAGTAGCTTGCGGGCACTCGCCAACGCTCTTTGAAATGTAACCTTTTGTCTATAGAATGTTCCCATGTTCCTATTTTGTGCTATGTTGACATCATAAATCCCCCAAAATAGAAAAAAACAAGGCACTGTCTGGTGAAAAATAATGAAATGCGTTCATTATGATGTCTAAATGGACAAACATAGCCCCAACTCGTTTCAGCCTAAAAGGTCTTCATCAGGGGAAGAAAAAAAATCACAAATTCCAATATGGAAAATATAATATAATATAATATAGTAAATTAATGTAAATGTTTACATTTTTGAACTCAATAAAATCACTCTAGGCTCCCGCATTTAGCACACTGAGTGAACAGAACTGAAATGGATAACGATCAAAAACTTGTAAAAAGTCACAAAATCTGGACATGTCGTATATTATTGCGTTTCTTTTCTTTCTTTTTTTAGTCAGTGGGGCGTGGTGTTGCATAGCAAACACCTGTAAAGCCAACACTTCTCTCTCGCTCTCTCTCGCGTGTTTGACAAAGCAGAGCGGCTTCCCATGGAAAGATCGAAACAGTTGAGATTCTTAACATTTCTGAGTTTTTAAATGGTTAAAATTGGTCCAAGTATGGCAAGTAAACATCTGGGTTAAGTCTTCAATCCGAGAACCAGGCTGTTTAAAGGGTTTAGATGCAAGTTCGTGATTTTATACTCACTACTGCCACCTCAGGTCATATGTGTAACTACAGCTTCTATATTAAGAGTTAGTGCCTGTCGAGGAGAGGAGGAGAGAGGAGTTAATCAGAAAGGAGAGTGTTTCATAAAAGACATATTATCTCTGTTTCTAGAAAAAAAATCTGTGATTTTTATCAAAACTAGCCTTTAGCTTAGATTATCAGGAACTGAGGCACGTAGAATTAAACAGTTTTCACCTACGGAGAGCTTGAGAGCATGTGTCCATAGCTATAACATAGAATATGCGGTGGTGCAACAAATATCATGAAAAATGGTCTGGATTGTTGGCACTCAACAGCTAAATCCCCAAAACAGCGCAGCACTCAATGCGTTAACAATGGCAAAAAAGAAAGAAAAAGATGATACATTTTATAGGCGTCCATAGCTGTGTTTTTTTTTTTTTTGTGTGATTAGAACTACCTGCGGACCTCAGTAAAACTGAAATTACCCTTGTGTGTACCTTTTTCCTTCGAATGACGAACAGAGGATGACGGACGGATAACACTAAATGACAACAATCCTTTTGATTTGTGTTGTGCTATATGACTGTCTTTGGCAAGGTTTGTTTGTGCTTTGCAGTAGCGACAAAAGCCGCTTCTTATCACATGCCACGACAAACGGCATCTACATTGTGTGTCTGGGATTTTTCTATTCTCATAAAACAGCAATAGCTTTTCTCTTTAAATCCATTCGCTCTGATGCAGCCTCTTGTAAACTTTGCCACAAACACATCCAAACTGTACATCCATGATCCAAATCAGAACTTTCTCTTATAAACTTTTTAAATGGATTAAAAAAAAGGCATCTGTTTCCCTCACTAGATTTCAAGCACAGGTTTCAAAACACCACCATGTTAATTTATGTGGTACTAGAATTTCCAATTTCTCACAGACATAGAACCTTAGAGGGTTTCCATACATTTTACCTTTTACCTGAGGTCCCTAAGTAATTCTAGTCCCGTGTGAATGCAGTTTTAAATTGTGTGTCAAGCCTATCCTGCCCATTTTGTGATAAGCGTTAGTGTAGTTTTGGTGCGTTGCCTCCTCGGCCCACATGTACGTAAATGTTTAGGTCTTATCTCCTGCTAGCTTCTCCCTCTGAAGTGGGTTGGCAGCACGTCAGCCTCTAGCACGCTGATGTATGGCGCTTGGACCACTTTTGGACCATTAGTGTAATTCTTGCGGCTTCTGCCAAGCACCCAATCAATATTTGTAATTGAGTGGGAGATAATTAGCCAGTTTCTATTACCACAACAAGGTAAAAATCTGCTCAGAGTTTAGGAACACACCTGAGCTTTACATTACATGACACGGACCGGTTTAGGATGTGCAATATGCAAAATCATGTGTCATATCAAACGGGGGGAAAACTTTTTGTCCTGAGAAAACTACACTTTCTCCATCTAAACTGGCAGTTCATGAAAGTTTGATTGATTGTCTTGGGGCTTATTAGTTGTATGGCACCTCTTTTGACTTCCAATAGATTTACATTTTTCAGACTTGGCAGCTGTGGCAGTGTAATTTTCAGCGTCTGAGTGGCCGTGTTTGATTTAAATCTTCTTTTAAAAGCTTGAGTAGGACTTTTTTCAAATTTGGCAACTTGACATAAGGTATTTGATGAATGAGATCCCGCAAAACAATGCACTTCCCGTAGTGTTATGACGACTGAAGTGAGCAACGCATTCTCCTCTTCAAGGCTCGTGTTTGTAGATTACCTTACAATTTGTGTAATTGGGGGAAATTTGTGAAATTGCTTGATGTTGGAAGTAAATATCAGAAATTCCTACAAATGACAGCACTGTGGTGGTTGTTGTGATGCACAGGTGGGTAAAGTGCCAAGTGGCCAAAATATTTTGTAAAAGTTACATTATTTTTTGGTACAGATTTGCTCACAGTGAACGGAGTAACTACTGTATTTTCCGGACTATAAGTCGCACTTCTTTTCATAGTTTGGCAGGGGGTGCGACTTATATATAAAAATATACATTTTCACATGTATGTTATTTTCACACTGACAGCCGCTAGAGGGCGCTCTAGACTTGTGTACCAGTATCTGCTACGCCTGTACCACTGATAAATATAAATATAACAAAAAAAGGCAAACAAGCTGGCAAAAAGTGGAGATTTCTTTTAATGCAATGAAGAACACAAAAAACTAAAAAAAAAGCTAACTGCAGGCTAGAAGCTAGATGGCCACAGCTAGAGGGATGAGTTTGCATTGGGTGCTTGAACAGCGTGCTGCCGGGAGAGGCTTGTCAACGGTGCAGTTACGCCTCCATGCGCAGGTAGTTGCCGAGGCTGGTGCGACTTATACTCCGGAGCGACTTGCATATGTTTTTTTCACCATTACGCATTTTTTGGCTGGTGCGACTCATATTCCGCAGTGACTTGTAGTCCGTACAATACGGTATTATGTATGAAATATCAAAAATGAAATTAAGGTGAAATAAAAACTGTTACTCTACAAGTACAATTTTTATAGTTAATGAGTAAATATACTGCCCACTTCTATTGTTAGGTCTTTCTCATGTGGTGTGGTCAGTATATCAGAAGAGTCAAGAATCAATGGTGGACCTGTTAAGTTGATAATATTTGCTAAAGTAAAAAAGTGGTTTTGATAGAAAGTTATCTGAATATACAGTACATTACAAGGTCGCAGAAAAGATTCCGACATGTTTTAGAGCATTATCTTTTGAGATGAGACTGAGATACGAAACCACTAAAGAATCACATACATTTCAGAAAATATTCAGAGCAAACAGGATTAGCGCAATATATATATATGAAGACCCCGATGGAGAGGGTATATTGTTTGGAATGGACCTTTTTGTGCTTAAATGATTGCAAGTGATGCGATTTGATAATTGAAACATTTTAAGTTGCGATTTTGATTGATCGATTTGATCGATCAATCAAAATCAGCCCGTTTTCAAAGTGTTTTTCTTTGGCTTCCCACACAATTAATTGAATAAAGAGCTATAGTTTTCTGGCCAAAAATTTGCAAAGTCACCAAACTCATAAACTCAATGTGGCTTCCGAGTGGATCTTAACGGTCAGTAAATACTCCATTGGCTGTTGGTTCATTTCTAATAAAGTTTTATGTCACACGATTGGTTTATTTGGTCATTTCCACCTCGGTGACTTTAAAAATGGTCCATAAACATTTTTGTGTCTTGAGATCTGAATCAAAACACATTGATTGAACCGGCTTGGCCACATCTGAAGCGTCTTGTTATCGATCAGACATGAGCAGTGCTGTCAGACTGGGACATCGCGGCAGGACAATGATCTGACGGGTCGGGTTAATTGTTCCCTTCGCTCAGCATCTCATCCCTGTCTTTTTGAATTATTCATCCCCTGTCGTCTTGGTGACCTGCGCAGCGGTTCATTCACCCGTTGAGATGTTAATGGAGGGGTGTGTCCTTGTCCTCCTTGTCAGTTTGTCATGGCGAGTTTACACCCCGTCTGCAAGTGACTGTTAACGAGCGGGGAGTTTGGCAGGTCAGAGATTTTTGGTAAAAGGACGGCGTGACACACGAGCAGGACATCCGCGCGACCTGAGAGTTCCAAGAAACTCAGTGGAATGTCTAATCTGCAGAGCTAATGTTGATTTTTAATGAGCTCTTTTTAAGGACACATCACTCGGGCGGCTGCTCCGAAGTCTCCTTTTTGGGGAACATTAACCACCTGTGAGCACACCTGTCGGCTTTCATCAAGCAGTAAAAGCAATTATGGCACTATGAAAATATCCGTAATATCCTGAAACCATAGAATAATGATGAACTGTCTGCTGAATGCTAAAGATTACCATTAGGCTGCGTGTTTTAGCTGTTACTTGTATCATTTGTCAAAACCATTTAAGCAACCATGCTGTGGCACTTTATGTTTAACAACAGCAATCCACATTATAACAGGAAGTCAATGATATATTGTATAGTGTGTTGCCACTAACTGCCAAATGTAAGTCATGTTTGTGCTCTTCAAGGAACAGGCCACCGTTTTTCCATGCTGAGATATGTTCTTGCCTGAGCCTGAGACGAGTTGATGCGTACCTGTCTGGTCTTTGTGTGTGCGCTCAGTCACGCAAAACGACCAAAGATGTGGTTAGCATTTGGCCTCTCCCAGTATATTCCTGTAGCTCCAAACGGGGTGAAGTTAGAGGCGACGAGCTCTTCCACGGGCACGCACAAAGACCAGGTGCGTATCAACTCGTCTAAGCGCAGGGAAGAACATACCAGTATGGAAAAACGGTGGCCTGTTCCTTTAAATAAGCAGCAATTTGACCCAATTGAGAATTTGGCCTGCAGGTCAGTTGAATACATTGTTACCATAATGTTTCTCATTGCCTTTGTTTTTGTGCGTTATGTTTTATGGACATGGAGTGGACATGGCAATGGCGGTTCCCCTCTGCAGCGTTGAAACCGCCATCTAAAGATTCCAGCGCTGACATTTTTTGAACGTCCTCTGTTCTAAAAATAGCCCACTGATATTGTTTGGTCCAATCAGTTTGTCATTTGTGTTTTGCCACACTGCACGAGAACGCGCACCAACAAATCTGATTACAAACCCCCAAATAGTTCTTCCACAGTAATAGCCCCATAAAGGACAGAAATACAATTAGATGGCAGAAGACGGCCTGTTTTCAGCTTAATGTCGTCCTGCATGGGACAAACCGGCTGTGGGAAAATCTTCATCTTACTGAACAGTAGGGGAGAGTATTCTGCCGCTTAATGGTATGCTCTGTGCTCCTTTCTTACATTACACTGTCATCTGGGTTTACTGAATGGGAAAATTCTTCAAAAGAGGCATTTTACTTCTTCAAAGGCGACAATTTATACCCACACAGATTTGATCCACATTTACATGAGTCAGAGGAATCTTAGCGGCCCTCAAAGAAAAGCACTGTACGGCTTTGTGAATTTTAAGCGCCGCTCCACCGAGATTAGCAGCAGGTGGTGTCAATCCCTTTTACAAGAACCCTTTAGGGCTGCCAAAACTCGCTGCCCTCCTTGTGACAGAGGGCACAGTGGACAGTAGCGGTGATGGGATACCAACAGATCCCTGCCATAGTGCGAACTCTAATAATCTGCTCGCCTTGTTTGCTTCCGTCGCGCGTTCCCAGCTGAGCCAAAGCCGCTCACGTTTTTCTTCTGCATGGCTCGCTCTCCTAATCGGTTTCTGTTTGATTTCTGCCCACACAGCAACTCTATTATTTTCAAACGGTTGGGTCACATTTCAGAGAGGATTTAGTTCGTTTTAGAGTTGACCTTGGGGCTTTGATAAGACCTGAAATGGACTTAACCCCGGTGACCCCAAGCCAACTTTGACAATAACTTCCCTTGCAACATAATGTGCCATTTTGCCGGTAAATAATCCAATATTTGTATGTGATTTGAATGTAGAGTGTGACAGCGCAAACAGTCCCCCAATCCCACGTGGTTTTGTCACAGACACAGACGTGGTAATTGATTTTGGAGGTAATCTGTAGGAATTTAATATGAAAAATCCCCAGACAGGAAGTGAGTGGCAGCAGGCCGAGTCAGCATTGGGATTGCAAGGAACTCAGCGTTATGATATCCATTATTCAGGCTTTTAAAAACACTGTGATACACACAAATGTACAGTTTCTCCAACCCTTTAGAAGGCGCTGATGACCTTGTTTTGGTGTTGCGAATTTCCCTAAAGGGGCCAAATTAGTAGCCCAGGTGCTGCTAGGTTGGAAATAATTTTGTTGCGTTTGTGTATTGTAGAATTTGGAGCCTGTAATGAAGGAATTGTGTCATGGGGCCAATATATGATACTGAACACAGCAGCCAGAAGAGGCGATCTGCATATCTACTATACATACACTTTTGCATTGATGTTTAAAAAAAATAGCAAATGGGAGATACTGATTTAGCCCTAATTTCTAAGGATATCAGCATTACCTATAACTACAGTAGTTAATTTGAGCATAGAGCGTATTTGAAAGTCAGCCATGTTGTTTTTGAGTCCTTGGACAAGACACCTAAGCATCCTTGGCCCCAGTGTCTGCCTACACCGGTCTGAATATGTGAGTAAGTTGTTGATGTGAAGTGTTTTGAATGCTTAATGCAATAGTAATAGAAATATAATGTTGTTCCAGTTGTCCTTTGAAGTCTGTTTTCCTCGAGTTCTTCTGGACTCGACCCTTAAGTTGTCCCCAACTGATCAGCCGCCTTCTGACGCCCAGTGCATCTGGTTTATGCTAATGTTGCTAACATCCACCCCGAGCTAATGACAACAAGGGCGCACTTGGATTTCTAATTGAAACGCGCTAATTGTATCATAATTCATTACATTGTTCACACAGTCACATTGTCCGGGTGAATAATATAAGTTATTAACAGTTAATTAGATGATTTGTATTTGCATCACTGTCACTAAAGCTTATGACTTGACAACTAGGACACAGTAACTCAGAATAAACTACTTTCCCAGCTCAGTGCTCCAACCTCTGAGGACAAATGGAACATCTTTCGAGCCTGGAAGGAGCTGAAGCACATGGGGGGCATTTGTTTTTATGGAACAGGGGATGTGACAGTAAAGGCTTTTTAACTTTAAATCATCAGAGCCTCTTGTCTGCTTTTACCCATCTGGCAGACCATATCTCTTATTCCAGCTGCAATGAAGCACGGTCAGAAAGTAACTTCAGCACAATATTGGGAACTTCAGGTCAAAGTAAAAAATTGTGCGCCAGTTGAATGGGAGTGGGGACCGAAGGTTGTGGTAAATCTCCTCCTACACGTCAGGTTCTCCTCTTCGATATTTTGGCTGGTGTTGGCGTGAAATGAGGCTGGCAGAGCGTCGTCTCGTCAGCCCGCTCCTCGGCTGCTGATTTACTGATTGAAGACGGCGTTCTCCTCCGCGCCCCGGCTTTGTGTGTTCGCTCTGATAAGCTGCACATCAGGATTTGTTTTTTTTCTTGGTCAAAGAATAGGATTGCTTTTTTTTTTTTTTTACAAAGAGATTGGAGTAGAGGTTGGTAGATTAAAGCTGCAGGTCTTGGGTAGCTGTAAGAGATTAGGAGGTTATTGCTGTGTAGGATTCTGCACACTACAGCAGGATCTGAGCGCGCTGACCAGGCATGGGTCAAATTAGGCTTCATTTGCTCCACATGAGATCATTCGAAAACTCACAGGGCTATTTGTGCCATTTGCTCTACGCTTGTTGTGACACAAATAAACTCAACTTTCTTCTCCAGCTTCTAATTTTGTCTCTATTGTGTACGCCCTTGGAAGACTGCAGTAGATCTTAAGAAGCAAATGTCGAATGACAGCTGTTTCCACTTCAAGTTGCTGTTTTATGGCCTCAGTGTTAATTAAACCACTGCTAAGAATAGACAGTTGATGTTATCTTATCAACACAATCTTGCATATGACAATTATAATTACCAGAAAGACAAGATATCCATAGCGTAATTTGGAAAAGTATTACCCAGCCTTCAGACTTCAACGTGCACATTTCAACTTCATCTATGAGAGTTATGTTAACACAAGGGAAGGGGACTTTTACTAAATCAACATCGTAATGTTCTGCGTCGTCTTGTTGTTGTTTTGATGATAAAACCGGATTGATAGAGGATCAAATGGCTAATCAGACAGTTGAAAAGAAACAAAGCCAAACACAGAAGCGCATCGAAATCTGAAACCTTAATCAAAGGGAAAAGCCTTTGGGAGCTGGTCAGGCTTTGCAACTGTTGGATCAGAGTCAGATAGCGATTGATTGAACATTGATCAGAACGTATTGATGGAGTGATAATGAGTTGGCTTTTCTCGAGTGGAAACTCAACATCTCTGCCTCAACTTAATCTCCCAGTGAAACAAATTATTTCTCCTCTGACAACTTAAGAGGTTTTCACAAGACAAGCCCCTTAAATTCAATTTGTTGGGAGTGTGGCTCAGCAGCACAGTTTCACACGGCAGAGAGGAAAGAGGTCGTCCAGCTTTGTGTTGGCTGTCAGCAGGGATTTTAGTGTGAATATAAATAAGATCAACCGGAGCATCAGGAGTCATGTTGGAGTCACCCTGGTTAGCACGAGCAGGAAAACGGAGGGTTGGAGAAGTTCTGACATATCTTTATTTAGAGGTAGATAGATCGCAAGATAAAACATTCAGGAAACTGGTTATGCTTTACCCCAAATGACCCACTTTGAGAAACAAGACAGTCGAGAACTCATAACTTTTACAGCCTAATGGATTGTCTTACTGCCTATGGGTGTCATTAATTTTTTGTATCACAAGCTCACCTGGCCACTGCAATTTGAGACCACAAAAACATTGTACTGACCTCCACGGGATACCTTTTCTTGTGCAAGTTTGCACTTAGCTGTAACCGCGGTGAAGCTCATGAAAAACCTAAAAACAAGTTGCGAAAGTTGTACGTGGAATTTGAGATACTCTTCTTGTGTATCGATTGTCTATCTTTGAACAATATTTTCCCAAAGCCGCCTCAAAGCCATTGTGAGCCAGAACAAGTAGACATCGAACGCACTGGGATTATTAGCTTTCCAGTGTCCAGCTCAGAAGAGACGTTTCCTTCTACTTTCTTTATTTATCCTCTGTTCACCTTTTGACCTTCACTGCTTCTCAAGTCCACTACTTATTTCCAAACTGCCGCCGCAAATCACAGGGAAGCCAAGCCGAGGCTGAAGTCGTTTTAATAATTTACCAATGGATCCGGCCAGAAGAGGTGTTTTTAAAAGAAAAAGGCATGAAGATGTTCTCATCTTGTAGTTTATCGTGCTCTGCTCTGTGCTCTTCTGTACTTCACAGAGCTGTGTGTTCTGTCCGTTTCAATCAGACCGAGAGCTTAATTCAAAACTTGCACACAAAAAATCAGATTGGATGATTCAGATGTTTCACTTGGATTCTCTTTTTTCTTTATGATTTTAACAAGAGACTAGATTTCTGTTTGGAAACTGCTTAATCTTTCATAGCCTGCCTTTTTTGGTTGCAAGTTCACACCAGTAATCCCATATGACCTGGAAGCTGCTAAAACCGAATTGGCCCTTGGCTTATTCCTTTGTACAATCAACACGAGTTTATTGACTTGAAAAGCTCCGATTGCAGGGGAATGACATTTGTCGGCACAAGGATGATGATACATAGAGGAACCCATCTTGAAGAAAAATCATAATTGAAGATAAATTTTTTTATCCCATCATTTCAGATCCTTGATTGCAATGGTGAAATAGTTAGTTCATGCTTGCAACATTTGTGTGAGTGATTCAACTTTTGAAAGATATCAGCGCTCACAGCAGGCCCCAGGTTCTAACCCCTGTGGGGAAAGTCTCTACCTGCACATAGATGCTGTATGGTACTGGGCCGATGGGGAATTTTAAGCAGCCACTATTGAACCATTTGCCAGCAGGAAAGGGTTATCCTCAGCGGACAGGAGTCAGCAGACCACGCTCACTTGAAAGGGAAAGCACTCCCATTGAGGATTCTGAGGTCTACATTTTGGCCTAGAAAAGACTGCCAGTTTGAGAGAGAAGTGATAGAGGTTGTCATCGGGGAAACCCAGGGACCGAGATTAAACACAAGAGGTGGATTTAGCAAAAAATCTCTCTGACCTCACTGGGTTAATAGTCCACAGGTAATTATCCATTTGGGCCACTGCTGGGACTCAAAAGGAGCTCACAAGACTTTCTATTTTCTGTTTGATATGGAATGCTCCAAGTTATTTATAGAGTTTTGTGTTCAAGACGCTCATATTGCAATAATCTAAGTTAAACCATTGCATGTAGAAAAAATGCCTCTACCTGAGTTTCCATGAGCAGTTTTTGCCGGGTTTGTGTTTGGCAGTAAGCATGAGGGGCTGTTTTCTCAATGGTCTGAAATATATTGAGTATCTTATTGGTGCATAGCAATGAGGAACTGTTGATGACAGTATTTGTAATGTATTGTGCGGTCCACTGATTTTATGCATCTGGTTTAAAGCCGGGATAAAACGGCGTCCAACTGTGCTCCCAAAATTGCAATCTGATGTTGTTTGGATTGCAGAAGAATTAATTCAGTTGAAGTTAAGTCTCCAAGGCCTGAGCTCACTTGAATAGAATGGAAATCCAGGTGGAATGTGTCATGGCTTTAGCAGTCTACATGTCTGCTGCTTCGGAGAAAGGCGGCGGGCGCATCCAAGCCGAGCGTCGGCAGGAGTGGCACTAATGCGAGCCCCTTGTAGTGTCTGCGAAATGGGCACCGCTCCGGATTGTGTTCAGGTGCCTCCAATAAAACCCCACCTGCATTTGAATGAGCATTGATTAGCATTAGCCAAAGTGGTTCCTCTCTAAACATGCCCCATGCTGTTGTTTACAGTAGCTGCCATTAAGCACTGCAGCTTCTTAAAAGGTCCACATCACTTCGCTGACATTTATCTGGGACTGTTGTCTTCTTTATGGAAAATGATGTAAGGATCTAATACTAATGTTACATGATTAATTATGAAAATAACAATTACAGTTCTTATTGGTCTATCTGAACTGGTCAATATCGCAGCAGCTGACTTTGTATACTACCTACACAGCGTATGAGTCGGGTTGTTTCCGCATTCCATGTTTAATTTTTTCTGAATAAGAACCCATCGATGGAAGCACTGCTGTTCATCGCATCATAGCTAACATACTGACTGTGGAGACTGGAAGATCTAAAATAGAAACTATTAATCAACCGAAAAAGCAAAGGCTTATCGAATCAGATTGGAAAAAATTGTATTGGAATGACAGTACTTTTGTGTGATTGCACAACCTGCTGCCAATTGTAAGAGCCAGGACTCACAATGGTATGTGCACTGCAGCCTTACCCCTTTCTAATTCAACACTGCTGCTCATCAGACCTGAAAACTCTTTGGTCTGAGGTTGTTGTTTTTTTTAATAAGGTTTTTATGTTTTGGAGTGAGACTTTGCAGTCAACACATGAATTGTTAGTCTCTTGAGATCTGACTTGTGATACCAACTTGGCCCGATAGGTTCCCTGGCCCCTGGAATTCCCTCTAACCCAGGTTGTCTCCAAGACAGGCAGACAGATGGGGTGCATCCCTGCGTTTGGAGTCTGGCCCGTGGCACCGCTCTGATGTTGAAACCACAGCAGGCAGGTGTCAGGAGTTTAGTGGCTTATTTAAACTGAACACCTGAGACATAGAGGAGCCGGGGACACTTAATGTGAGAGGATGTCCATCTGCCCGCTGGCCCTCAGTCAACGGAGGAAGCGGGCAACGCGGGACGCAGATATACAGGCTGTTTGTGCATCACTGACAGTAATGGACCAATAAAGGATCAGCTGTCAGGTTCAAAAGTTGAAGTGCAGCGTGCCTCTGTCCCGTAAAGGAATAAAAGTGAGGTGAGGTCTACAGTTATTTTTAACTCTGATGACAGAACATTATTTATATTGTAAACGTTTCAGTGGGTGCACGTCCTCAAACTGCCATTTTAATAAAGACACACTGCGTCTATATGAATCCTTGTAAACAATGGCAGAGTCTGCGGCAGCGGTTTAGACTCAGCTGGGCTGTTTTCAAACTGTGGTCTGGTTAGTGCTTCTCATCCCCGCGCTCCTGCTCTGCCCTGTTATGTCTGTTATGAAATATAAAAGCACAAAAAGCGCCCAAAGCAAATGGTGAAAAGACCAGAGCATAGCCGCTCTTAAAGGAAAGCTATTCTCTGTGGTGTCGCTACACTTGCGCTATTCATTTTCATTATCAAGGCTTGTGCTATGCAATAGTTAGTCGATGATTAAGAGGTTATATAAGGGCAGTTTTTTAGTTGCTAATCTGTAACTCTGTATTATGGGCTTGTGGATTTTAACTGCAAGAAAAACATGGTTATATTAAACAGTATTTTGTAATATATACCAGCATACTCTATTATAGTCATGTGAAAAGGTTAGAACAAACTTGACTATAAATTATTTGATTTGGACGGTATTGCTGAACATGACTAATCATGATGAACATGATTACTGCTACTATTATTACTACAATTCAATAACAATTGCATACGTCATTGTTTATTTCATTATTTGTATTTGTGCTAACAATATTGTGTCACGGGTCAATCCGGTCAATCCATTGCTTTAGTATAACATAAAATGAAAGTTTGTCCTGGGAGAATTGGGATGTCATTGGGCTGAAATGACTTCATATTGACATTTTCTCTGAAGGCTGTGATTGGTAGGTCAAACCACCATCCCAAATCCAGCCTGAATCTCCATGAGCAGTGACAGATTACCAGGTTAAACAGGTTTGAATTCTTCTGAGGATTGCCAGTCCCGGTGCTGCAGCTCTGCTCTGGCGCAGCTCATTTCCCCCTCTTTTTCAGGTTATTTCGGGTTACAAATTGAAGAGTTTCCTCTCACTTTGATCTGTTGGCTGCCTTCAGGCTCCCACTCTGCTCCGTCCTCATCCTCATTCAGCCCCGATGTCATAAATCAGCTGATCAGCTTGTTCGTGTGTAGCTACACGACGCCGGCGAGGGGCCATTTTTACGCCACAAAATCAAAATAATACAAGTCCAACATTTGTTTCGCCACCATCTTGTTTGTTGGAGAATGGCCCTATTGTTTTCGGGTCAGGTAATTGCACCGTTGCCCTTTGTTCTATGTGGCTTTCTAAACCACTTAGTCATGCCTCCCATCATTTCTAATTTCAGGTCCAGTGACGAATGCGGTGATCATGCTGGCCCCTGCAAACATGTTCCTGCCCGACAGCCGGCCCACGCTGCCTCTGCCACGCTTCAGCCGCCATGTGTACGGCACCGAGGGAGACATCAGCGAGTCAGGGGAGCTGTGCGTGCGCCTGGGTCTCTACACACAGGTATAAGCGAGAGGCAACCAGCGGAGACTAAATGCACCAATACAGACAAAAAACAAAGAAAAGTAGCGGGGAATAACCCAACCTGTTCAATCACACTTCATCATCCATTGTGCTTACGTCTGAATCTGCTCATCTAATGATATTGTTCTACCTCCAGAGAAATGCTTTGTCTGGCAGGCATGGTAACTCTACAAGCTACCTATCTGAAAAGGGCTTTGGTAACTTGTAGATAACTGAGCTATAGATTCAGTTCAGTTCAGTCCAATTCATTTATCCCACGTGGGGCAATTCCTTGAGCGCAGAAAACATACATTATAAAACAGCCACACAAACCACATACAAACAAGCAAGTGGAGCTCACACATAGATACAATCTGTCTGAACAACAGGCAAGAGACAACCTCAAATTAAAGAGAGTTCATGAGTCGTATAGCCTCGCGGATAAAATATTTCTTATAGCGGTTCCTGTTACCGCATGGCAAGGCATAATGCCGTTCTGAAGCAACAATGAAAATTCACCATGTAGGACATGCTCTGGAGAAGCAAGAAATGTCTTGGCTTTCCTAGAGATCTGCTGGTCACAGAAAGCAGACAGGTCCCTTAACTGAACTCGATTCAGACTATTTTTGCCTGTGAGTGAAAGATTTTTAAACCAGCAGATAAAAGGCTCTCGATAAATGCTTCATAGAACTATATAAGAATTGTGGGACAGACCGAGAAAGAACTTACTTTGCATAAAAGGTCAATTCTTTGCTGACCGCACTTCACAAGAGCAGCCGTGTTCACATCAAGTTTTAACCTATCATCAAAGAACATGCCAAGATATTTGTAAGAAGCCACAATTTCCACACTTTCATTGTGTACAACACTCTCAGACACAGGGACCTTTTTCCTTCGGAAATCAAACATAATTTCTTTTGTCTTAGCGACATTCAAGTCCAAGACGTTTATGTAGCACCAAGAAATGAACTGAGTGAGGGTGTCTCCATGACCTGAGTCAAGCGAAGACAGAACACACCTTTGTGGTGAACCAGTGGATATAGTTACAACCTCAGACAAATGGCCATTTACAAAAACTCTTTGCTTCCTGTTAAAAAGTCACAAATCCATCGCACCAGTTGGTGTGGAATATTTAAGTAATTTAAAAGTCTTTCAATTAAAAGATGATTTGTGTGTATGTGTATTTGATTGTTTTGCTAATTTGATAATGTGGTTGTTGTTTTAGGAAGAGGATGAGACATACCTACAGAAAGCAGCTAAGCTCAATTCTTTAATGAACGCTGTCACAGACAAGGTAGGTTCGCAGTCTTTATTGATCAGTCTTACCTGTTGTAGATTCCTTTGATTCATGTAAGGCCCTTTGTTCCAGTCGGTGTTCGGCGACGGTGAGAACACAAAGGTGCGAGTGGCCGAGTTGGAGGAGGAGGTGCAGACTCTGAAGAAAGTCAACAAAGATCTGTACGACTTCTCCACACAACTACTCTCCAAACCTACATAAATCTACAAC
The DNA here is from genome assembly GCF_951799975.1 of Gobius niger. Classification (NCBI taxonomy): domain Eukaryota; kingdom Metazoa; phylum Chordata; class Actinopteri; order Gobiiformes; family Gobiidae; genus Gobius; species Gobius niger. The sequence goes on along the minus strand of NC_136868.1, from coordinate 24,223,424 downwards.
ATCTTCAATGACACGCGCAGCCACATTAACACACACGTAACTGTTTGTATGTACAGTGTAAGTGAATGCAGCATTGAAACAGTTCAAATGTTTGTTACCTCTTTTTGATATGAAATAAAATGTCCTTGTTTTCATCTTTGGTTTAATGTGATTGGATGGGAGAGATGTGACTTCAATAGCAATGCTTCGAAGTCTAGTATTGGCTGTGATTTACAGTTGGACCTCTTCCGCTGCCCATTGTAATAAAGACAATGGCTGCTGAAACATAACCGTTAAGAGAGGGGATTACTTTTGCTTTGGACGTAGAGGGACCATTAGATTTGGAGAAAGTGGATACAAAGCACATTTCCTCAGGCTTTGAGTTTAAAGAGAACCTGATCCTAAAGCTGGGTTTGTGATCTCAATTAACCTTAACAGATTTAACTGTCAAAGCTGCAGGAAAACTCTCAGTTAAAATCAGGCACTTCTTAAAAACTAAACCCGCTAATGTGATTGGAATATTTCTGGGCAGATACACTGTAACATTGCATTTTCTTCCTTAAACCTGCAATCACAACCACTTAAAACCACAGTGGCATGAGGGACTTTTAACATTTTGAATAAACAAATAAATATACAAACCAAAAAACGCTCATATTTCACAAAGTCTATAGAAAATGATTGCAGAACCAAGTGTACGATTTGTGCTGCCTGTTGGCTGAACACCTGCAGCGTTAAAAGTTGCCATTATGCAAATTAAATCCATCATCGTGGTTACAGTAAATACTGTAGTTGCACAAGTTCTCAAAAGCTTCCATGTCTGTGTTTTGATGCTCTTGAATGGCTGTAGTGTCTAGTCTATAATCTTCATTGAGCAGAGCGGCACAGATGGTATATGAATAAATAATCAAGAGGACTGTAATCCAAATAAAATAAAACGTTCAAACTCATTATAAATATTAAACATGGGATTAATCTCACATCAAACATAATAGCATCATAAATGCCCCATGCTGTGTGCTCTGATACAAAACACAATGCTGTATTTACTTTTGGAATTTGTACAAATAAATGTTTTCAGCCAGTCGTCCAAAATATTCTGATCAGAGGGGGACTTAAAATTTAGTCCCAGATTTAACTTGTTCCTAACATTTTCAGATAAAGAGGAAAACGTCTGAAATGGAATAGGCACAAGTGAATTATTGCACGTATCCAAATAGATGCTCTTATAAATATCTGCAGTCTACTAGTCAAATGCTGGCTTTACTCTCACTGTATGTGCCCCTTTGTCCGGTGGGACTCCTTAAAATTTCAACACCACCCCTACCTTATATTCCCTTATTCAAGCAGGAATTCAACCAGTCCGACTGACATTTCGGAATCTCCTTTTCAGCTGTGAGGTGTGAATTCTACTACTGTGCGCTGCCGGCAAAATCTAAGAGGAAACATCAGGTCTATTCTCATTCATGAACCAAGAGTGCGAGGCCTATATGGCCAAATGTATGGGATTAATGTTTTTCTGTCTCATCGATCTGTCTTGATCGATCACCATCACCTCTGCATGTACCTCAAATCAATTGAGACAGAGGCACAAAGAAAATGGCAAATGGGTGAACTGTGTCGAAAGTACAGAAATAACAGACCAATTAATTTAGACGGACGACTTGTAGTTGCAAATATGGTGACAGAAGCTTTTTTTCCTGCACTCACGCGGGGCAAAAAACACCTTGCCATTATGGAAATAGTTCAAATTTCCTATCTTACTAAACAAAAACATAATAATCATCATGTCAGAGAAGTAAACTATAGGGGACTTGCAGACACACAGGGGAGTAATGCTTTTAATTTGGAGTTGGTTAATTACTTTAAAATGAAAGGGGCAAGAGGAAATATGGGCCAAAGAACCGTTTCACTTGGCCAAGCTTTACATCAACATAAACCACAAAATGTCATGGGACTATGGGGTATGGGGAGTATGTTATACCTCGTGAAACAACAAACTCAAATGCAACATACTGCAAGATGGAGCTTCAAAGACAAATGGCTGTCGTAAATTTCAAATACTCTCCCGGCACTTAATATAGTTGTCAGTGTTTGAGAAGACATGACTGCCTCCCTCCTCTCTCTCACTCAGCTGCTCCTCTGAGCCCAGCCGAGCAGCAGATAAGCCCCTCCGGTGGGACGCAGGTCTGTCCTGTGGAGCTGCTCTCGTGGGCTGTTCACATCTGCCCGGGGGCATCTGGACCTCCACAGTGTGAGCCCAAGGGTGCGCTTATCGCCAGTGCCTCTGAGTGGAGCAGGAGAGGGGCGCGGGCAGCAGGGCGATTACGAGCTCCTCCCAGGCCGCCATGCTTCAGAGAAAACACATGACAGCTGGCAACTTCTCAATCTGGAATGAGCAGATACTATACTGCCCACTATTGATTTAGACTCTGTTAGCAAATATGAGCAGGCTGCTAGTCAAATGCTGGCTCCACTCTGACTGTATGTGCCACTGTGGCTGGTTTGTTTCTATCATGCTTGATTTAGTACTTATGTCATGTTTTTTTCCCCCGGCTATATATTATTCTGTAGTCGTTATAATCATGATAAGAAGGTGACCAAATAGGCCCCATACCTGATTATTATTAATTTATTTTTACAAAAAAAAAGGAAAACGGAAGTGCATCATTTTTAAATAATTTGTTTAGCCTAGATAACACGTTATTAACATCATTGCAGTGGCCACACTCTGGTTGTGATATTGTGTGCTTCCTGTTCTGCTATTTTGATATTTTCACAAATGAAAAAAAACAACAACAGCAAAAACAAATCAAGTTTGTAGGGTCTTGGAGTAAATTTTGTCAGTCGAAAACTTGTAGGGGAGAGTGGGGTAAGATGAGCACTTTTTGCTTTGGTGGTTGTTGTTTTAATATTTACTGACATTTTAGAATGTTTTCTAGTTATCTGCATCTTTAAAAATCGTCTGGGATATTTGGTTTAAAGGGGCTACATGGAGATTAAAAATGTTAAAATTATGAAATAAATATTATTCATTATATCATAATATAATAAATATGTTTCTGCGCCACCGGTCGGCACAGTGGCGCAGTGGTTAGCGCCTCCGCTGCACAGCTAGAAGGTCCCGGGTTCGATTCCCACTAGGATGGGGCCTTTCTGTGTGGAGTTTTCATGTTCTCCCCGTGTCTGCGTAGGTTTCCTGCGGGTACTCTGGTTTCCCCTCCCACTAAAAACATGTGCAATAGGTGAATCCTCCAGCCAGGTGATTCTGACCATCAGCCTGGCTCCACATCATGGAGATGGGTCCCCGGGCGCGGCACTGCCGTCGACCACTGCTCCTTACAGGTTGCCCCAGCGGCATCAAAGGACAAATTTCCCTACGGAGACAATAAAATATACAAAGAAACATCATATTGCAATGACCGCAATTTTAGTGAGTTATATTAGTTTAGCTGTTCATATTCCAGTTCTCTTTCTCGAAATGTTCATGCTCCATGTGTTTAAAATGTTGGTTTGAGTCTCGAGTTTAAAGAATAAGATAAGATCAGACTTCATTGATCTCACAATGGAGAACTTCACTTGTTACATCACTAGCTAATCAAGTTAGCAGGTTTATCCAAAATCGTATAGCTCTAGTAGTTAATCATGCACTAAATAGTTTTGTCTGCTTGGAACAGCAAACGCTCAAGCTCAAAAACAAACAAAGCAAAAAAACGGTTGGCTAAATCCTGCACTGCCAGAGCTGGCGCCGGTGGGAAAAGCTCATTCCTCCAAACATCTGCCTGTAAACCCTGCTCATATAATTGACTTCCCTATATGAGCAGATGTGTAATATCTCAACATAAAACAAGTATGACTGCCGAAGATCAGAAAAAACACATCAGTAAAAGCATTTAAGTTTAAGGGCTGCAAATAAGGCTATCTTAAACAAAGTGTTGCTAATACTGTGGGAGTAGAAAGGAAAATGTACATGGCTACATTTTGACTTCAGAAGAGACTTTGTAGAGAACCGCCTTTAATGGTGTGCTCCTGTATCCCCTCTAAATCTACCTGGCTGCTCTTTGGCCTGTTGGACCATTGTGCACTGTGCTATCAGATGAACAGGTCTGGCTTTGTACTCTCTACTTGACGCTCGGCTATCAGTCTGAAGCTCCTTATCCGCTGTAGCACAAACCTTTATCACAAAGTCCAGGCTCCAACCCAATAAAAGTCCACTTTACACAAGAAAAGGCCATTGCTGTACTACAGTCTCCTTCAAGGTTATCATGAGAAGGGATCACACATCATTTCATCTTTGCCCCCCAAAAAAACTGTTGACGACTTTATTTTACATCAAAACGAAGATGTGAGGAAGATGATTATTCTTCCAAATTTGGAACGTTTTTTTGGACACACACAGGGAATTTGATTAGATTAATCCCTGTTTAAAAGTAGATTTTGTATGCAAGCCAATTAGCTAGTTTGCAGAGCAGAAATAAATATGTTGCCAGAAGCGCAAACACTGACTTATAAGAGACTCAGATATGAATTGGTTTATGAATATGTGCCAGCATCACAACGCTGACTGTTAAGGAGGTTTAAAATGAATGATAAAAGGAGGATGAGTCCAACATCGGAGGAGATGGTTTGACCCTCTTGGCTTGCCTTAACCTGCTCAGTGACTTTGACATCCCACACTGTTCCACTGGGAATATCCAATTTGACAACGTCACCTCTCAGTCAGAGCCCAACAATAACAGCAGTCAAGGTTATAGAAGGCAGAGCATTGGGATTCAGAGGTGTCATTGGTATGCTGTGGGGGACAAGGGATAGTCGATATCCCAGACGTGATCTCTAAATGACCTGTGAACTTTAAATGAATGTGGACCATTTTCCCACATACATATGCAACAACATCACAACTCTTTCCTTAAGTTACACTGGGTGATTTAAACTTTACTTAAAGGTCAAATCATTGTTTTGCTTGGACTGTCATAGCTCCAAAGGCCAGCGCTGTGACCAGTGTTAAGCTACAGAATTGTATTGTGTGTGTTTCAGTCAAATCTCCAGAGTTCAATTATTTTCACTGATCAAACCATAAACAAAATAAATAAAGGATGTTGCTTGAATTTATTTTATTTTCTCCAAGTGTTGTCAGAGGCAATAATCTGATGATTTCAGGGGTGTGTGTGCTGATGGTGGGGCGGGGCGCTCTGCCAACTAAATCGTACAGGAAACACTGCCACTTATATTCTTCCTGCTGCTCCCGTGCACGGGGTGGCCCAGGAGAATCCAGAACGTTGAATGAGAGCTGGGAGAAACTGCAAAGTTGTAATCATACTTTTGTTTTACACACTTCACTCTGATTGGTTAACTTCACCTGTCACTCACTCAGACCCTGAGAGACGCTGACCAATAGGGGCAGAAACCGGTGTCTGAGCATGAAACTACAGTTTAAATCAGATCTAATCAGCAGATCTAAATCATACACCTCTACAGACTGACTCAATGATACTGTAATATTGCACACACACTGAATATACATCTGGTGTAGCTTTTCTTTGTATTGGCTCTGCATCTAAAACACAGTCTACTTGAAACCATAGTGGTCTGACATGCCGATGATGATGAGAAACTTTTAATCTTATGCTGCAGTTTACTGTATATGTGTATGTGTGGGTTATTACCCTCTTTATTCCCATTCATTCCCATATAGTCCTATTCATGTCCATGCATTTTCTAAAAAGAGCTTTACAGCACAGTTATTTAAAGGGACTATACAGAGTTTAAAAATGTTAAAATTAAGTATTTTCCTCCCCCTACATGTTCCATGACCTAATGTGTAAAATGAGCTCAGACCTTTTCACCACAACTGCCTCTAAAATCCTTTAATGTCACTCAAAAAGGTGTTAATTCGGGTCCGAATTTCCGTGACGCACGAGCTTAATGTAGAAGGTGCAGTTACACGTATGACCTGAGGTGGCAGTAGTGAGTATAAAATGGCCATCTAGCCCCTTTAAGTATGTTTACTGCCTCTAGAGGTGGTCATAAAATTACTTTGGAGACACCTTTGTACTCCTTCAGTGATGGAGTCACACCAGCAGCAATAAGCTCCCATCAATTTCCTGTGCAGGCCGATGCTTTGAGGCGACCAGTGGCAGTCCTAAAGGAGAGCGTCCCAACACCAGACCGGAGGAGATACAGGTTGACCTGGGCCTAAACCGTTGAACTGAAGAAACAACCTAGATGCTGCTGAGACGACAGCCAGCCACAGGACAAGGTACACACCCCGCACCCTGGTTTCCCACACAATGAGAGAGTAGCTAACACATCTATGGCAAACTGAGGCCCTCTCACACCCTGTGTCACGGGGTGTTCCCTCACGCCCTGTCCCACACTGCCCTATCACACGCTGTCCCATTTAGCTCTGACCGTAACGCCCTGTCATGTCACGCTGTGTCCCATTTTGCATCGCTCTGCAACGTCATGTCCCATCCCATGATGTCCCATGACCGTCACATCCTGTCATCTCAAATCTACAGCTGAGCTCAGAATTGCAAATTAAACCGTCGTTAAATTGAGTGCACCTATACCGATACCTCATGCTATCACCTCTGTCCTGTCGCCCTCCTGTATCGGGGTGCTCTCCTCAGGGCTGCTGCTTGTTGCCTCAAAGTGCCGTCCAGCAGAGGTAATGACTGGGAGCTGATCGCTGCTGGTGTGAGTCTGCAGTAAGAGCTCAGAATAAATGGAAGGAACATTGCTTAAACTGCCGTCACTAAGAATAGAGAACGGATAAGGTTCAAAGATTACCCAAACGTGCACGAGTGGCTACAAGTGTGTTTTTTCAACGAGGGAACATTGTAACATGGTAAAAAAAAAAAAATCTCTAGTCTATCATAAGTGATAGTGATATTCTTATCTGAGTTTTTTCTTAAAGCCATTTCTTCCCAGAGTGTATTGTTATATAAAAAAAAAAACTTGTAAGACTAGGAAAAAAAATGCATAGACTGTATATAGGGTCAAACACATGGCATCAGCGGCATTCATTGGAACTGTAGCCGTTTCAGATGCGCTTCCAGCGGCCCAACCAGCGAAGTCATTTAAAAATTCATGACTTTTTCAGTTTGATGTGAAAACTATGTGGATTCCCATAATGCAAAGTGGCAGCTGTCATTTAGAGTAGAGGCAGTGGAACTAACACCTAAAAATGCACAAGTACGGCCCATGACAGTTCTCACTCTCAGCATGAAAACAGTTGGACTTTTCCACGACGTCTCCCTTGTGTTTCTAGTTTGACTTCCACACCGTCGGCTTCACAAATTTCCTCCCAGCGGAATTTTTAAGGACCAGCATTGCATAAACTCGTGCGTGCCAGAAGCCGGGAGTCTCTCTGGGAAAATGTCTTATGTCAGAGAGTGCGGCATGCTGGGTAATGAGGCTGCTAAGGAGGAGGAGAAGGAGGAAGGAGACTCGACCTGGCAGCCGCTGTCATGAATACTGGTGTGAAAATAAGCATCAAAACAAATCCGGCGAGGAAATGGGAATTTGGCTGGGAAGGGGAAAATACAGGAATATTCAGTGAATGCTGTTCTATCTACAAACAAACTCAAAGTAGTGGTGTCGCATAACTTTGTGTTGTAAGGGTGCTGGGCTAGCACTAAAGACTAAAATAGTAAATTTAAATCTACAACGCACGTTTGATCTATGGAGAAAAAATCATGCCCAATGGAAAAAGGAAAACTGTAAACACTGTTGTCAGTCATGTCATTATCCAGTAGATCTGCCAATGTTTCACCCAGCTGTCTATCATTGGTGGCTCTGCGGCCATATAGAATGTGTATGTTTATAATATGTTTTTCACTTTTGAAAGACCACAACCCCCTCCAGAGCTCGTCCGTCTATTTTTTTTTCTTGCTAACACCTTAAAGAGGGGTATTATGCGTTTTTCAGTCACATAGCACCAGTCTATATCACACTACAATCATGACCAAACCATCTGTCGGTCTGTAAATGCAGTAAATTAGAATAACTGCCTTGTATAAAATTGCTCTCTCAAAATGGCTGTAGCGAATGTCTTGAAATAGGCCTCTGTCTCTTTAAGAACCTCTGAGCCTTTCCGACACGCCCCCTCCACACACTGTCTGTGGCATCAGTGGGGAGGGGGTTCTACTGAGGAGCAGTGGTTGGTTACTCGGCTGGTGACGAAAGCTCGGAGGCATCTCCAGGAGGTGGGGGCGTTCCTAGGAGGACTCAGGCAAACCTATCCCTAAAATGGCTGCCATCAGAGTTTTTACAGATGACTCAAAAATACGTGAATGTGCCAAGGCAACACTTCAGGCATGTTTTTAATGAGGGAGTGACATAATAACATGATGTAAAGCTTGAAAAAGTCCATTTTGCATAATACCCCCCCTTTAACCTCCCACCTGAATCGAGCACAGAGACGAAAACACGCTTCAAAAATGTGATAAAAAACGGCGACCATGCGACAAACTTTTTTTGCATGTCCGAGCTTTCAAATGAGGTGTTTCACTGGCCCAGCTCTCCAGTCGAGAAGCTTTTAGATTTAGATTTCGAGTTAAAGTGGTGGCAATATGCTCGCTATATCTCCCCAAAGAAGGGAACGATCTGGCTGTGCCGTATGGCTCTATCTAATTTCCCATATAGAATCTTGCTAGAGCTTGCTGGTGGTCTTCCAATTATTTTATGTTTTATGATATTTTGTCGTAAAGTTCTAATTTTAAGAAGAAAGGTTCACAGGCGTATGCTCTACAATAGGAAGAATCAGAGTTCCAATTTGTAAGGATCTAACTCGGTCTCACTCAATGGCCTTATGGATGCTGCACTGTATGGCCTATCAGTGTAAGGGTTGCACACAAATAAAGTGAACCAGCGTGGAGGATCAGGAAGTGAAACGCCTGGTTTTAGCTGTTTTTGGATCAATATTGCAACAACAAACAACAAAGTGTTTGACATTGTTACCAAATACCTGCAACTGTGATCCCTGACCATTTGCATTTGGTTTTAGGAGATGCTTCAAAACAATGATGCACTTGATTTAACCATGACCACATTTTACCTTTCCCTGTGTTAAAGGGGCTCGATGGAAGTTGCTAATTTTATACTCACTACTGCCACTTCAGGTCATACGTGTAACTGCCCCTTCTTTATTAAGCTTATGCATGACGGCAATTTGGACCCGAAGTAACGACTTTTTGAGTGACAGTGCAGGATTTTAGAGGCAGTTGTGGTGAACAGGTCCGGGCTCATTCTATACCTCAGGACATTGCTGGAACATGTAGGGGAGGAAAATAGATCATTTAACATTTTTTTGAACTCTGTATAGTCCCTTCAAGGGCAAATCCCTGCACATTTGTTTTATTCCTCTAAGAGCGCAGAAGACTTGGTATTATTCTGTCCCCTGTGTGAAGTTTATGGGGCATGTTGGCATTTCAAAATCATCGCGAGGGTATACAGTGGCTTTCGCATGTGGTTGGGGGCAGTCCTGTATCGCCGGCGTGAGATCAAGTACCAAGAGAACTACTGTAAGGACTTTCAGCACCGCGGACAGCGAAAATTAAGCAATCAGTGGATTGTGGCCCTGAGATTGGAACACTCAATTCATGGCCCCTCAGGAATTTCCCTACGTTTGGTAATAACTTATTGTCTATGGCATAATCAATCTCACTATAACAAGAGGCCTGAAGGTAGGTCCTTAAATCTAAAATGACAGGCAATCTACTGTATAGCAACAGGCAGATATTCATCAAAGCGCTCAAAAGTTCCATTGTTCACACCAGAATGTAAAACGTGGGAAAGTTCAATAGAAACAGCCTTTCTGAGTGTGTAAAGCCTTCATCTTGCATCTTCTCTTGCACTCTTTTTTTTTTCTACAAATGAAGATGTGAAAATTAACCACACGCACACTTGCTGCTGGTGCCGCGACATTTCCAGGCCTGCCCCTCAGACTCTGGGCCATATTGGATGTGCAGTGACCACACAGTCCTCTTTTCAATCTTCTCCTCCTCCTCCTCCTCATTGCTACATCACTCCGCTATCCTAACTCCGCCCACGTCTTCTCATATACTTCTACTCTTCCACCCGAGTGTCCTTTCCCTTTGCCTCCATGTGTCCTCAGCGCCCTCCTCCCTTTCCCCGGGTGCAAGCTGTCGGCGGAATCTTAAACCCGGCGCGGTGACATTTAAGTGAAAAAACACTCTAGAACAGTGGCGGCTCGTGAGAGAAATTGAATCAGTCTTTATTTAATAAGCCACAATGTACATTTTATGGCCGTTACCTCGCTGAGCTCATATCCTTGCTTTAAACATACAATTGTGAGTTATTTGCATAAGTAAATTATGCACAAAGCAAAAAACGTATCTGCCTCCTCATCTGTGCCTCAAATTAAGTTAAAGAAAATAATACGCCTCGCAAGCCGGTTCAGTGGAGGATTTGTTTTCTCTCATTTTTCTTAAAGACTTTGTAATGATGCAACAGCAGCGACTTACAGAGACATAAGTCGTTATCAGAAAGCACCAGATCAACTGACGCAAACAGAACAATGTCCTTTTTGCACAGACAATGGATTTCCTCAATGTCTTGTGTGATTATATTCCTCCTGGGTGTCGTCCCCCCCCCCCCCCCCCCCCCCCCCCCCCGGCACTGTCTCCATATTTTGAGGGAATGTACCTGCTTAATAGTTCATTCATAAGAACAATCTGCCCAGGCTTCTGAATGGCCTGAGCTTAATCTCTATACCGGATTTGGTTGTTCTCATCAGCCTCCAAACACGCCCATTAGTCTAATCCGATGTCCCACAGAACACATCGCTCTTGTTTAAAGTGGATGAGGGAGCGTCATTTCAGCCCATGTGCTCATGTTTTATCTGCCGTGGTTATTTCCTCTCACATCACACATAAAATTGAAATCAAAGTTAGTCCAAAGGGTTCATTTGGCTTTCCACTTAACTTGACATAAAGGCTTTTCTATTTGTCCATCCGGCGTTATAGCCTGTGTGTAGTGTGGCACATGTGGTGTAGTGTTTAAACAACTTCCTTCCACGCTCCTTTGTCGGCTGATCGTGTCATCCGGAGTCTGTCTACTTCAGGAAATCATCTCACGTGCAGCAGATTAGCCCCTTGTTTTGATGGATTGGTTGTGCATCCACGTAGGAAGTTCATGCTCCCCCCCCCCAGTTGTTTACAGTTTCTTACATTGTGATGAAACTCGAGTATCCGCGGGATCTTTGGATCGATGGAACAGGAGATTGACGGGCAGATCAGCGTGACGTCTGCCGTGGTGCAGGCCTTGTGTCAGACTGTAGTGGTGAAGAGGTTCAGCCAAGGCGAAAGGCAAAGCTCTTGATTTACTGTTTCTTCTCTCACTTGTGTTCATGACCAATGGCAAGATCCCGCATACAAATGATCTAAGTTTCTTGCGCAGGGTTGCTGGGCGCTAAGAGATAGGATGAGATTTATCACCACAAAGTAGAGTCGCAGCTCGTCCTTGTTCAGTGGAGCTAGCTGTGGTGGCTCAGGTGTCCGATTTGGGTATTCGTTCTTTCCTTCATTCGTTCGTTCGTTCGTTCCTTCATTTGTTCCTTTGTTCGTTCCTTCCTTCATTCCTTCCTTCGTTTATTAATTCCTTCATTCATTCGTTCATCCGTTCGTTCATCCGTTCGTTCATTTGTTCCGTCATTCGTTCCTTTGTTCCTTCGTTTGTTCCTTTGTTCCTTCCTTCGTTCATTTGTTCGTTCATTCGTTCCTTCCTTCATTTGATCCTTTGTTCCGTCATTCGTTCCTTTGTTCCTTCGTTTGTTCCTTTGTTCCCTCCTTCGTTCATTTGTTCGTTCATTCGTTCCTTCCTTCATTTGATCCTTTGTTCCTTCATTCGTTTGTTCCTTCATTCATTCCTTCCTTCGTTCATTCCTTCATTCGCTCCTTTGTTCCTTTCCTCATTCGTTCCTTCATTCGTTCATTCTTTTGTTCCTTCGTTCCTTCATTCGTCCCTTTGTTTCTTCATTCGTTCCTTCCTGCATTCGTTCATTTGTTCATTCGTTTGTTCCTTCCTTCCTTCGCTCCGTTGTTCAGTCATTCATTCATTAATGTCCTGCCAAGAGGAGACCTGGGAAGGCAAGTACATGCCTCAGTTGGCCTTGCCATACCTTGGGAGTTGGGACCCCCCCAGAGGAGCTGGAGGAAGAGTATGGAGTGAGCTAAGTGCCCCTAAGTCCCCACTTAGACTGCTCCCTCTGCGACTCGGCTTCTGATAAGCATAAGACAATGTTACAGTTCCACCTTTTGTTTTATTCAGGCACGTCTGCTTTGTCACCTCTGTCTCCTTCTCAAGAGCTTCAAAGGTTTCCACCAGATGATGTAATGAAGGGTACCTTCCTTATTCAGGAATTACTCCTCCAGCTTTTTAATGGCCACCCACCTTCACCTGATCATTTCACCTCCTTCGCGTCATGTGGCTTTAATAGCTTGCAGATTTTGACACCCGGCTCATGTGCTCTGCTGGCAATGGTGGTGTTTTGTATTCACAGAAATTAAGCCTGCGATACTTTTACCCTTTTTCATACACATACATTATAAAGTATACATTTAAGAGTAGGCACTACGACGTTCAAGTACTTCAATAGTTCTCCCTGTCACCCTCCTTTTTGTGTGTGTCCATCCCATAAGTGAGCGGAGTGACTCTCTTCATCACCCCAATTTTACTGCTGGAAGCCTATACCATATCCTTGCATACAATCCTCATAATTACATTGACTTTTGAGTGTGAGAATGCCGGGATTATAGACTCGTTCTGAGCTGTTTATCAGATCATCTCAATGGTATAGTCTGGCCTTGTGTTCCCTCATGTTCTGTAGTGTTCTCCGTTCTGTCCCGTTCCCCTCTGAAGGGCCCCGCTCTCTTCTCTCTGCTTCATGTTAATTAGCTTTTTAATTCCAGCTGCTGGTCGGGGATTTGTTTGATTCAAAGGCTGGTTTCACCCGGCTGACTGCTAAAGCTTCCTGTGTGTGTTTATCTGCTCGTGTGTGTGTGTGTGTGTGTGTGTGTGTGTGAGAGGGAGCATAAACGCTGTTGTGTCGCTCGACCTGTGAATTAAACTCGGATGTGTCTGACAACAAATGAAACGCTCCTTGCTTGAGTCGGCTCAGGTCACCGTTGCAGATGGCTGACAGGCTGCCTCGTGTGTGTTTCGCTGTTTATCGCGCCGCGGTGGCACCATCAACCACAACGCACACACTCGGAAGGAAAGAGGAGGCGGCTTACAAACGCAGGCTTCAACTTTGTTCAAGATTCCAACCATCGCTGTTTTTTAAAGAGCGAACTTGTCATGATTACTTTTGGGAATAAAAAGACCAGCACAAGAGGCACCGTGAAGCAGAACACTTATATATTAGACCAGTTATGAGTGTGGACCACTGGTGACCGACTGCTAGGGCACCGTTACATTAAAATATTTGTCATGTAGAACCAGAAAGCAGAACATTAATGCTCCAATGTCAAGAAATGTGTGGAAAAACGGGGAATCGTTTGGGATAAAATGGAGGGAAATTGGGAGAAATTGTGGCTAAATAGAGTTTAAAAATGTTAAAATGAAGTATTTTTCCAGTCCTATTCACAACTGCCTCTAAAATTCAGGTCCGAAGTGCCGTCATGCAGGAGCTTAATATGGAAACTGCAGTTACACATAAGACCTGAGGCGGCAGTAGTGAGTATAAAAGTGACCAACTTGTATCGTGGAGTCCCGTTAAGGTTAAGTAAATGGGGCTAAAATAGGGAATAAATTGCCTGCGAAATGGGGGGAAAAAAAGGGAAAATAGAGAAAATACTAGTAATAGAAAATGAGCAAAAACAAGGGAAAAATACATTAAAAAACAGGGGAAAAATATGGTGAAATTATTATTATTATTATTATTTTACTTATTTTGACTTCCTCTGAACCCACAGCATCAAAAGTTGGATCTACTATATATTTCTTCTCAGTACTTGCTCTCCATACTTCCATACCTACACTTTTTCTTCCGTTTTTGTTTTGTTTTTTTTGTTTACCAGTTGCTACCCAGCCCTGCATGTGAACTAAAGCTCCCACAGAAAACTCACCCGCACACTGAAAGAGCATGCACATATTGAATCCGTGCCCTTGCCTTGGGAGCACAGCCTCTACCACGATGCGACAGACTTGTGGGCTATAGCGGAAGTCTAAACAGACGTCCAATTTGATCGTCCATTGAGAGATATAGCCACGAAGTGTTCCAGTCTGTAATGAAAGTGGCAACCTAAAGGACATCTCACTTGTGCCCTCTCGCACTCTGTCTACCCACTGCAGGAAACGATTATTCCGTCTGTATATCCTTTGATACTGCACTTTAATTGGCACTTTATTTTTAGTGCCGCCTTGTTGCTCTGTCACAGTACAGCCCAATTAAGTCCGAATGCCCTTAGTGTCCATTAGGTTGCCATGCTTCCTGGTCCGTGTGTTTCCCCTATACTTCTAACTGGTCGTATGAGCCTATGTGTTCTTCAGACTTTTTATTGTTTAGGTTCAGTGTTAAACGTCAAAACACACCTTGTAAAAAGTTTGTGAACAATAAATACATTTTCAGGCCCCCTTTATCAACCAAACAGTATGCAATGTACATGGAATACAACAAATGAGCAGCAGAATGCGCCATCTTTACCGAACAGACATGTCAGTGCTGGAAACATCGACTGAAACTGTTGAAATGGCTGTGTGTAGAAGTCACAGAGAACTCACATCTGGCAAGTCAAGCTAAATTATACCCCCATGCCCCAATAACCTGCAAAATGTGTGAGAAAAATTCCCGCTGATGGTGTGGCTTAATGGACAATACTATAAGGTCACCTCCATGCACCTGTCATTAAAGACTCGATGTTCTGCCCTCAAAAGAGACCTCATACTGGACAAAATGAGAGTTTCCCGTTTCCCCGTCCGCAGACTCCTTGAAGCTGTTTGGATTTGCCGTACGGTCTCGGAGTCGTTTGTGGAGTGTCGCGGCGCAGTCATTAACCAGCACAATCTCCAATCATCGCAGAGCTGCCCTTTGGCCCCCCAGTGTCCCATCTACGAGTTAGATGCTCCATTATGTCTCCGGCAGTTATCGGAGCCACGAGTGCGCCGCCGCCGTCTGATCTCAGCATGAAAACGGCGCTCTTGTTGGCCGCGCGACGTTCTTTCGTGATGTGGCGCTTCGCTCTTGGAAATGTAAAGGCGAATTTTAAGTTTTGACAAAGGCGTCGAGCATCAAAAAGGCAATCTCTCTTCAATAAATGTTTGGGTGTGTGGATTCAAATCTTTTCAGCAACATCTACTAATCAGTGAAAAGGCTACCATGTCACACTTCCATGAATACACAACGCTGGCAGCCGTCCGACATTGCTCCGTATATTCTTAGTGGGACTGACCGCAGATAAGCAGCAGATCCAGGAAATGATATAGACTAAAACATAACATATGCTGGTTGCAATAAAGAGTAAAGCAACTGGCTGCTTTAAAGGCTTCCCAAGTAATATCATTGTCACCTCACTTTTACAGACACTCATGTTTCTCTGATTGGTTTGCTCTGTGCACGCAAGTTCCGCCTAGAAACTATGTTCAATGGAAGAGAGGAAGAAGAAGCAGGAGGAGAAAGAGCGGAGGAGCGTAATAAGCAGAAGAAATGGAGAGGAACAAGAAGAGGAAGGAGAAGGAGCAGCAACAACAGAAGAAGACGAAGAAGAAGAGAGGAGGAAGAAGAAGAGAAGAATAGTAGGAGGAGAGAAATAAGCAGAAGAGGAGAGGAAGAAGAATAAAAAGGGAGAAGAGGTCGCAAAGAAAAAAACTAAGAGAGGAAGAAGAAGAAGAAGAAGAAAAGAAGAGTAGGAGGAGAAGAGAAATAAGCAGAAGAAGAGAGGAAGAAGAAGAAAGGAGGAGGAGAAGAAGAATAGGAGGAAAAAAATAAGCAGAAGAGGAGAAGAAGAAGGAGAAGAAGATAAAGAAGAAGTAGAAGAAGAAAAAGAAGAAGGAGAAGAAGAAGGAGAAGAAGTAGAAGAAGAAGGAGAAGAAGAAGATAAAGAAGGAGAAGTAGAAGAAGAAAAAGAAGAAGGAGAAGAAGAAGAGGAAGTAGAAGAAGAAGGAGAAGAAGGAGATGAAGAAAAAGATGAAGAGAGGAAGGAGAAGAAGAAAAAGAAGAAAAGAGGAAGGAGAAGAAGAAGAAAAATAAAAAGAAGAAAAGATATAGAAGAAAAGATATAGTGTAATATCCAAATGCCCTGAAAGGCTATAAGGAAAGATTGTCTCTGGAAAATCCTCACTGTATTTGAATGTATCACCCTCCCTTTTGTCGCCAGGTAAACGCTGAGCTCAGCCACACCTCGCGCTCTAATGATGTTACAGTTTGAGCTCATATTGGTATGCGCGGGCGTGCTTTGTGTGCAAGCTTTATCTAATATCATTATGCTAATCGTTTTTATTCTGTACCATAGACGCTGCTGCTTTGGGGCGTCTTAGTGTAATTGCGGTTGCGGACAAGATGAGCGATTGTGCCCCACCCTTCAGTTTGCTGCTTGTTCTCACATCGTCACATGAGATGGAAATTTGACTGAAGTGTCTTTCGCCAATAACACAAGATGTAGCACATGTGAAGTGAGACTACAGTTAGTCATATGTTATTATTTTTATGTTCATGTTTCTGTGTCCTATAAGTTATACTAAATGACATTTGTATTGCAATTGTATTCCCATTTGATCTTTGTAAAGTTGTCTGGCTTCCCTAGTTCCCAAGTCCACCAAGCATATGCACAGCATTTGTCCTGAAAAAACTTTGTGATTAAACCGCACTGCCTGTGTCCTTGAACGCATCGCAATGAGTCGCGCAGTAATGTTGGACCACACACAACGCCTTGTACGATTGCACTAGTGGGGACTCTGATTGATCAAATGCCTGCTTCACTCTCACCTGTTCTCCCACACACTGCTGTGCTCTATGGGTGGTCCTGAAGGACTGTCGTTTCAGGTCAAAGTCCCCACAAATATGGACAACAAAACACACACACCTCATCTCATTGGACTGTCTTGAAGGCGTTATCGATTAGTTTAAACTCTCTCCCCATGACCTACTTAGTAACGACGTGTCTCATAGTATTTCCATTCACAGAAAACAGGAGCGAAATGCCGCGCTTGACTGCAACATCGACTTTGTGTTTGACGGTAATGCGCTTTTAGCTGAAGCTTCTCTGATACGTTCGTTTAAGTTTTGAGGTTGTGTGTACATTCAATAAACATAAACAGTTCGAGATAGCGGTCATGATCTTTACAGTCAATAGTTTTAAAAGTCTACATTTTAGGTGAAAGTCTATTATTTCTGCTTTATGCGTTGAAGAAAATGTTTGAATGAATTCGTAATCACCACATAAACAAGTGTGGCATTTTGTAGACCAAACTGTTGGTAAGAAGGATATAAGAAATGATTAAACCTGGAATGACCTGCAGTTTCGGGAGCTCTTTAGCTCATTGACAGCTTTCTGTCTCTGTACATAAGTTAGTGAGTCAAGTATGATTACTGTCTCGTGAAGCAACAGTCACATTTATATACATTCTCTCTGCTGAGTCATGATTCATGAACAAAGGAAAACACTCCATAAGCATTTTCTAAATGTCGTACGTTTTTAAAGGGAAACTCAATTTGTTTTTGTGTGTGTTGAAATGTCCACTTGGCTTCGAACTTCCAAAGTGCATACTCTCCTTAAGTCCCACATTTTCTCAAAAGTTTCCAAAGCTCTCTGTCATTTTTATTTGATTATAGCTGCTCACGGGAGAAAAACATGTCGGACACTGCTGGCCTGATCCATGGTGATTGGACTTCTTAGTGGTAGCTGGAGGCTGAGGCTACATTCATAACTCAAATGTTTGATGATGGAATCTATCGAAGATTTTCTCATCTCTCTATAAAGTGACACGTTCTCTTAATTTCACCTAAAGCTCAAAGTCTCTCAGTTGTTACCTATGATGTGTGTGCGTCCAACCACAGAGCAACAGCTGAGGAACTGTGCACTTCAGGGGAGACCCACCGAGAAAAACTCCACTCCACACGGTCTGGGATTTGAACCCATGACTTTCTTTCTTGAGCTGTGTTCAGTAATCAAAGGCCTTTTTTCACTTTCAAGATCTTTGACCTGACCAAGGACCATTTTCCTCAGCTCTAGTTCCGACATAAAGAACTTCAAAATTTAAACTATCTAAAGACAAAGTACAAGGTAAGAGAAGCACAACCTCCAAGTGTGTAACTTTTGCTAAATCTTATGATAATTAAAGCAGAATTATGAGTCAAATGATCCCAAATTAGAATTTCAGCGAGTTTCTCTGCCCAGCCTCATTTCAGCAGCGCCCCAAAAGCTCCGACTTTTTATTGTTCATAAATACTCAATGACGCTCTAATATCCAACACATATTAACTTACCCCGAGGAGAATTCTTCCCTTATTGTTTTGCTGTGTACAATAATTTTAGTTCCACCTGGACGGGGACATCGACTAACACAGCGTGACTATTTATGCTCTTTGAAGTTATTGCTATATTTTGCCGCGTTTTAGCTGTAATGTGCGGCTGGTCATCAGATAAACCCGAGTGGAGTTTTGTTCAAGCCTTTTGTCAAGAATTGGCTGTTTGTGAAGGAGCGTTTCATGTGTGAGCCTTACGTAACCGCGCTCCAGCTTTTTCCGTCTGATCCGCCGAGTATGACGAATCCAAAGTCTCACAGAGGAGCCAGAGCTGGAGTCTCCCCCAAAACCCCTGAAACACTGTGCAAAACAGTCTAATAACATTATAACAACGCGGCGCCGGAGTTAGCATAATGCCCCGCTAATGCTGTGCTAATGCTACTGTCACACGGTAATGCCCTCGAATGCACCGCCGCCAAACACTTTTAATGAAACACATTAGCAGTTATTCATCACCGGTGACAGCCGTTTAAGCAGCTTAACGCCGTTTTGTCATCCACCTGGTTTTGATCAAGATCCTGAGGGAAAACTTCTTCTTTTTTTTTACTTTTGTGACTAACAATAGCAAACCATTTGTCAGGCTACAACATTTCAATCACAACCTCCATTTGTGTCAGTCGTCAACATGGAGGCAGTGTAATAGCGTTGGATATTGGTGGGCCACTTTTTCTCTCAGTCATGTGACAAACGTTTTACCCTCCGCCATATTGATGTTGGTTGCTAATGTAAACAAATGTCCAAGGAAAGGGATTATCGGCCATCATGTGTTCCTCTTTGCTGTCAGCTGGGGCAACAGGGACAACAACCATAGACTGTAAAAAACAATGGACGTCTTATGCTCACTCCTCCCCGTTTACCATAATGACCACGGCCGTGGGGGAATTCATGGCGGATTTACAGACTCCTCCTCCCCAGCTCTGACCAAGCATGTTCCTAAAAAGGACATACAGGCGGGATTTAAGATAAGATAAGATAGATAAGATAAACCTTTATTAATCTCACAAAGGAGAAATTCACTTGTTACAGTCGGCGTTACTTCACAGTCTTATTATACAGTCCAACAGCAGTGGGGATGAAGGCTTTGCGGTAGCGCTCCGTCCTGCACTGAGGGTGTCTCAGTCTGCCACTGAGAGAGCTGCTCAGCTCCTCTACAGTCCCGTGCAGTGGGTGGGAGGTGTTGTCCATGATGGAGGTGAGCTTGGCTAACACCCTCCTGTCCCTCACCTCCTCCACAGAGTCCAGGGGGCAGCCCAAGACGGAGCTGGCCCTCCTGACCAGCTTGTTCAGTCTGTTCTTGTCCCGCTCTGTGCTGCCCGGGGCCCAGCACACGGCAGCGTAGTGGAGAGCAGAGGCCACCACAGAGTCATAAAAAGTCCTGAGCAGAGGCCTGCTCACTCCAAACGACCTCAGTCTCCTCAGAAGGTGAAGGCGACTTTGGCCCTTCTTGTACAGGGCGTTGGTGTTGTGGGACCAGTCCAGTTTATTGTTGAGGTGAACACCCAGGTACTTGAAACTGTCCACCGCCTCAATGTCCTCCCCCTGGATGTTCAGCGGTGTGCGCGGTAGTGGCTTCCTCGTGAAGTCGATCACCATCTCCTTCGTCTTACTGGTGTTCAAGCACAGGTGGTTGCGCTCACACCAGTCCACAAAGTCTAGGATGACTGACCGGTACTCCAGGTCGTTCCCCTTAGACACACAGCCCACGATGGCGGAGTCGTCGGAGAACTTCTGGAGATGACAACTGTCCGTGTTGTATGTGAAGTCCGATGTGTAGATGGTGAAGAGAAACGGTGAGAGGACGGTGCCCTGAGGGGCCCCGGTGCTGCAGACGACCACCTCAGATTCACAGCTGCGCAGCCGCACATACTGTGGTCGGTCAGTGAGGTAGTCGATGGTCCATGCGGTGAGATGTTCATCCACTCCCGCGTCCTCCAGCTTCCCCCGCAGCAGCGCCGGCCTGATGGTGTTGAAGGCACTGGAGAAGTCAAAGAACATGACCCTCACAGCGTTCCCGGCGTGCTCCAGGTGCGTGAGCGCCCGCTCCCACAGGTAGATGACAGCATCCTCCACTCCGATGTTGGGTCTGTAAGCAAACTGCAGCGGGTCAAGGGTGGGGCTTACCACAGAGCGGAGGTGGGTGAGGATGAGCCGCTCCATCGTCTTCATCAGGTGGGAGGTCAGGGCGACTGGTCTGTAGTGGGCCGGTTCCCTGGCGTGCGCTGTTTTAGGAACCGGGATCAGACAGGAGGTCTTCCACAGGACGGGGACCTTCTCCAGGCTGAGGCTCAGGTTGTAGATGTGGCAGAGGACCTCGGAGAGCTGGTCTGCGCAGGTCCTCAGCAGCCTGGGACTGATGCCATCTGGTCCTGCAGCTTTCCCCCGCTTCAGTCGCCTCAGCTCCCTCCTCACCTGGTCCGGTGTGATGGAGAGGGGGGACTGGTGTGGGGGTGGACTGCCGGGGGTGGGGCAGGTGCTAGAGGAAGTCCGTATGGTGGGGGCTGGAGACGTGGGTGCAGGGAGGCTGGAGGCAGGTGAAGGTGGTCGGGGGAGGGGGGCAGTGTCCACTGTGCTGCAGACGTGTGAAGAGGAGGGAGTGGGGGGAGAATTAAACCGGTTGAAATGTTCGTTGAATTCATCCGCCCCGCGCTGGTCTCCATCAGCTGTCCCTCTGGCACTCTGTCCAAAACCAGAGATGTTCTTCAGTCCCCTCCACACGTCCCGTGCGTTGCCCTGCGCCAGCTTCTGCTCCAGCTTCTCGCCATAGTCCTTCTTGGCCTTCCTGATCCTCCACTGGAGTTCATGCTGGACTCTCCTCTGCTCCTCTCTGTCCCCTGAGTTGAAAGCCCTTTTCTTTTGGTTCAGGAGGGCTTTAAGTTCAGGGGTCACCCAGGGGTGGTTGTTGGAGAAACACCGTACCTTCCGGGTTGGTACAGTGTTTTCCACACAGAAGTTGATGTAGTCTGTGATTTTCACCGTAGACTCGGCCCTTGCGTGACGTGTAGCTCGCGCGGCTCCAATGCTAACAGTCCGAGCCTCATTAAGTACGAGATTTCAAAAATTATTTTAACGAAAACCAGCCTGGTTTCATATATTGTGAATAACCCAGCGTTATCTCAGGAGGAATATCTAGCCTATTCTAGTGTTGAAAAAATTGAAACCAGGCGTTAAAGTTGTTTTTAAGGTGTCTAAACTCCAATGCTTTTCAATGGGGGCCTAGCGGCGATATGGAGGTACTATAGCAATGGCGGAGCAATGGCGGCCCCCAGTGTCGTGGTCATAAAGCAGAGCAGCCAGCGCCCATTGATTACAACAGGTGATGCTACAGCATACAACAGCAGCACCTTAAAATATGAATAGCTTCATTATGCTGAAAATGCTAATGAATCATTAGCATCTGAGATTATTTTACAGGCCTAACAAAATGTACTATAGTCGTCTAACTGCTGGGAAACAGTGTGTCTTCTGTGCTTATAGTGCTGACCAAAATGATAGTGCTGACCAAACATTTATGTCTGAAAGTTTTAACTGACTGGGCCCATTATAAGTCAGTGCATGCCCAGCGTAACAATGGGTTATGCCGATTTCTATGTGGGTTGCATAATTTGGCAAAAACAAGTATTTATTGTCGGTACATGCATGGTATAGGGATGGCTCACACCACACCCAGGAACGGATTAGCCACCCCACCCAGAGAGGCAGATCACTGGGGCAAATGACAAGTTGATTCCGATCTTAGGCTTCTCATCAGAGACTATTATTTACATAAGTAGACGTGTAAGTTTAGTAGAATGCTGATAATTTAGTGTCCATAGCTCAAGTTTGTGCAATAATCTCTCATGTCTGTACTTCCTGTTGTGGCTGAACTGAAGGAGATGAATATAGTCAACAGGATGCTGCGTCAGCGGTTTATTTTGAAGAAGAAGAAAAGTGATGGAGGATACATGTCACAAATCACAAAAATGTTCGGTTTCATTGAACAAAAGTAGAAACTACTGCCTGTGCATATTCAAGTTTCAGCCTCCAAAGGTGATGCAAAAACCTGATGCAAAACTACTATTGTCTTTTACTTTCCGAACTTTGAATAGTTTGCGCTGGGTTATAGCTAAACCATGAGGTGCGTGAAGTTTATAGACTGTTCGTCCTGCAGCGTCTCCTGGTCATTCTTGCGTCCTAATGCTGCACAACCAACACTTGAGTCTTTATTTTAATTGTAGCACGAGCACTCCTCCCCACGATTGATGGGACAGGATCATGTGCGGCATGTACAATGGACTCCCCGCAGATGAAATGTTGTCTGTGCTTCGCCATCTAACCCCCAGCTCAGGCGTGACATTAAAATTCATTCTGATAGGATCAAAGGAGGCCAGCACTAATACCAGGTGCGAATACCCTGGGCTCCCCTGTCTGTGTGTTATATAAAGGGAGTGTGGAGCAAAGTGTGGAGGATATGCATAGAGAAATATGCTAATCTCACGTCTTTCTGAAAAGTGCCTAAAACTCTTGGAGGCTTGGACTCTGAACAGACTTTGTATTTTGATAGTGTCTCATCCTGTACACATTAAAATGCATTGGGTTTGTTCCTAGGAGTAAATGAGGAGGCACTGGCTAAATGTATTGAGATCTTTGGAGAAAATATTGCCTCAGATTTTTTTTGGGTGGGAAAAAAAAAATCAACTCAAGAAGCCTTTGCCCTTATTTCCCCCTGAACCAGACATCAGACACCGTAACTGTCACCATTTTGATGACGTGTGGGGAAAATGTTCTGACAGTAACAGAAAATGAGATGTCACATTTTCAACAGGTCTACAGTGCGAGTGTGGAATAGGTGTAGAATTTGGGGATTGCTTTGGCTCTCGAGTTTCCAGAGCTGTCCTCTTGACATTTGAAATCACTTCTTTTTATTCAGTGGCACTTCTTCCTTTTCCCGGTGTTGTTGCGCCCGCACTCCCCGCTTTAGCGCACGGGACCGTCTCCTCTCTTTGACCTTCACCGATCTGCGCCTTTTTTTTCTTGAGTTTCTTACTTTTACCTGCGCACCTCCAAATCCACAGCCCGCTCCTCCTCTGGCCCCCTCCTCCTTCCCCTCAGACCCCCCCACCCCCCCATCCCAGCACCAGCAGCAGCCCGAGCAGCAACAGTAGGAGCACGCTCTCCTCTCAGCGGCACGCGGCGGAGGAGCATCGAGCGGAGAGCGGCAGAGCGATGCTGAGAGCGCGGCAGGATGAATTTCACCTCCACTTTGCCCTGTTCCTCCTCCACTTCCCGGACTCTATACTCTCACATCGGACTCCGCGCGTTCATTCTCTTGCACTTGCTCCTCGTGCAGCCGTGCCTCCATCACCCGCAGCCGTGCCACATCCTGGCGCAGATTGGACACACGGTGCGCGTCGGTGCGCTCTTGCCCGCGCAAAGAGCGGCCCGCGTCCAGGTCCAAGCGGCGCTGAACCGGGCCGCCGCGGGCATGACGCGGGACGAAGACAACTTCTTGCCGTACAACCTGAGCCTGGAGCTGGTGACCCGGCAGCCCGCGGCCGCAGACCCGGAGTCCCTGTTCCGGTGCGTGTGCCAGGGCGTGGTGGTGCAAGGAGTCTCCGCGGTGCTCGCCTTCCCACAGAACCGTGAGGAGCTGCTACAGGTGGAGTTCATGGCGTCGTTTTTGGAGATCCCCTTCATCAGCGTCATTGAGCACGGGGAGCCGCTGGATACACAGGTGGGGGGCTGTTTACCTGGCTGTGGTGCGTGCGCTCCGGGGCTCCGGACGCACACGGGGCCCCGGAGCGCACCGCGTTTTGGCTGTGTTTGATCCAGGTTTAAGTGTGCGGACCGCCGGGGGATGTTCCTTCAGTTTGACCTTGACCTGTTTGATTTGAGTGGAGTCAAATATGGCAGCGTCTGCGCTTGGCTAAAGCAGCGCAGGAGAGTGGTTTCAGAATTAAAGAAAATGTTCTTTTTGTCATGTCTCAGAGCGCTTCAGAGTCAACAGATCATGAGCAGTTTGAACTGTTTGTGCGTGTTTGGGAGATACATTTGGGTTGTTTTGGCTTTGAGCTGCAGGTGCCAGTGCGTCATTAACTTCATGATCTGTTGAATGTTTGATCCAGCACTTGTGCAGATTGCAAAGAAAAAAAAATGCTGGATTTGGTCCCTTTTTTTCATTTCAACAGTGAATCTCTGTCATTTCTCAATCATTTATTTCTTCTTCACATTGTATTTTTCGTCACATACGTCACAAAGCCGTCTGCAATTTTCCACTTGCATAAACCTCTGCTTTCACACCGACTGTAGTCACATTCAATGCACAAATCCTTGAGGTGACCCATATGCTGTTACACCACTTGGCTTCGTTCTTTATGCCTAATGTGATTTATATAATAACAACTTGACCACACTGCTGCCTCCTAAAAGGGATAAAGTGCTTGCCCATGAGCAGGACCATGGCCGTGGCTTCCTGATGCATGTAGTGCCATTTTATTATGGGAAGTCAAGCAGACGCTGAAAGCCTAAACCTGGCGGATGCCAAATGGAAACCTCCGAGTTCAAAGCCCCTCTGGTATAATGTGTAGAATGATCTGAAGAGCTGCACTGTGTGGACAGGAGATTAAAGGGGAAGTGGGCACATAACACGTTCTCGTTGGGTCTCACCAAAGAAGCTGGCAGATTTAGTTGCGAATATGCGAGCGGATGTGCAGTATATGGGCCAATCACCAAGTCTACCTGACGAGTCAAATCTTCTTTCAATCGCTACCTTGCATCTGTTTTCCCACAGAGCTCTCTATATATATCAGTATCGTTGCCGCAGGCTGTATTATTGGCTTCTTTGAGGGGAATCCATGGAATGTCAATCATAATCTACAAGAGCAGAGGAGCAGATATAACCTTTTTCTTTCAACTCGATCGTATTATGCCCAAATCAAATCCAGAAAGAACAATGCATTATTTTTAAGAAGCCATTTTCGATGCTATAGTCTTTTTGCTGTTGTTCCACTTTGCCTTTGCTCAGTACCCTTGAGTCAAGATGGATTTGCAATTATTTTTGTGTTTGAAATGAAGTAAATTGATTGTATGTAACTTGCTGTATGCACTTGTTGCTACAATAATTCTAATGCTGAGTACTGCCTTAGGGCTTCTAATAATATATTACATATATAGATATTCAGTCTAGTTGGATTTTGCCCCTACGATTGTTTAGGCCTACTGGATTGTACTATGTAACTATGACTGTGACCACTACTACTATGAACACTACTACTACTACTACTAATACTACTACTACTCCCAGCCCAGAGTATTGTGAGAAAAGAAGAAAATACTCACGTGGCTGTATGGAATGGAGATAAGCAAGAGGTAGTTAGGCCCCAGGACAGATACACACAAGGGCATTTTGTAGTCAACAGCAGCAGTTTCCAGCTTCTACAGACAGAACCCAGTCCTCAAACTCATGCAATGAGTAAAGACCCCCGCATGGTTCAATGGAATCATGTGCACCTCATGGGACTACTTCTATTCCCAGTTTTTAGGCGAAGACACGCACATCCACCGGTCCTAAGCCAGTGTGCTACATCAAAACGTAATAATACAAAAATAATTTTTGGACAATTTTTCAAAGAATACGAAAGATTTTTTTTCAGGATCATTTTTGGTACTTTCTTTTTTCATTATGATTTAAGAAGAGCTGAGAAGAGTTTTTCACCACAAATGGCTTCACACAACCAACAATGAATGAAAAACAGCTTTTTGTGTTATCTTTCATATTTCTTTCTAAAAAAATCAAAAATTCTGCCAGGGGATGTAAACTTTTGAGCACAACTGTATACAGCACTTGATGATGATGGGTCATGTGACAGGATACATAACATGGCACAAAAACGTGTCACATGATCAGTCCACAAGGACATGTATAGTTTTTGTTCTTGCACTGGCAATCTTTATTTCATATATTTTGTACTGATCATGTGACACTTTTTTGTGCCATGTTATGTATCCTGTCACATGACCCATGTGATCGAGTGCTGCATATGCACAGGTGTGTTTGAGCTACCTTGATTGTCTGAAGAAGGGCTACGCCCGAAACGTCACACTGTGGTGAGCAAATATAAAAGCTGGTGGGGCGATCACTTGTGATGCTATGATTACAACCCCTAGATTACTATTATGGCCTTGATTGATCATTTTATTTTATCTTGGAATAGGTTACGTTCTACAATGTGATGATGTCAGAATCTCAGATGGACGGCAGGGCCCAACACATCTCTATGAGAGAGAAACCGTTTTTGAAAGAAATGTCAAAAAGAAAATTGACAAATGTTGCACCTCAACAGTATTTTGGACTGTGTTTTTATGTTTTTACGTTATTGTTATGTATATGTTTTTTTACATACTGACAGAGAAGACTGTGAACATTTGAGACCATTTTTGTTTCATGTAGATTCTCCCAGTAACTCTTAAATCCATCCATCCATCCATCCATTTTCTTCCGCTTTATCCGGGACTGGGTCGCGGAGGCAGCAGTCTCAGCAGAGATGCCCAGACTTCCCGATCCATTTCACCTCCTCCTGCTGTTCTGGGGGGACCCAAGAGGTGACACCAGGCCAGCTCGGAGACATAGTCCCACCAGCGTGTCCTGGGTCTTGTCCCAATAGGACATGCCTGGAACACCTCCGGAGGGAAGCGGCCAGGAGGCATCCAGAACAGATGCCCTAGCCACCTCAGCTGGCAACTTTCAACGTGAAGGAGCAGCGACTCTACTCCGAGCTCCTTCCGGGTTAACTGAGCTCCTCACCCGATCTCGAAGGGTGCGCCCAGCCACCCTGTGAAGGAAACTCATTTTGGCCGCTTCTATCCGCGATCTTGTCCTTTCAGTCATTACCCAAATCTCATGACCATAGGTGAGGGTGGGAACGTAGATCGATCGGTAAATCGAGAGCTTTGCCCCCCGACTCAGCTCCCTCTTCACCACGACAGACCGATACAGCGACCACGTCACTGCTGACGCCGCACCGATCCGTCCATCTATCTACCGCTCCATCCGTCCCTCACTCATGAACACGACCTCGACTCTAAACTCTTAAATATAAGACAAAAAGCAAGACAATACCATCATGAAGAATCATGGGAATTTCCAGTGTCCTGCAGCCTGATTTTTAAACTATAGACATGTGATGTCATGTGAACATGAAACCTATTAAAATCCTCCAAAAATGTCACATTCCCCCTTTGATTAATTGGTCAGTCAGTGAAAAATCTTTTATCCAGCCCTATGGTCAAGACAAATGTTATTATTTACAAGAAGCAAAAATATTCCCGGAGCAATTGTTCTCTAATTGCTAGGGCCGCCACTGCAGCCATAAAGTTGAAATGGGACACTTTAAACCTCTGCCAAATCGAAGCGTCCTCAATAAAATGGTTCCTAAAATTCCTGAAATGAACATTAATGCTTTCCCCCTAAAATAGCTGCCAATGGGTGAATAGTTCATGTTTTTAAAGCCTGGGGTTTCCCAAAGGAACTCTGGGTAGATTTTAGTGCAATGATTACATATTGCAAGCAAACACCCCACAGCCTCACCGCTCTGCCTGTCCTTATTTACATTAAAATGGAAAAGTGCAACTTAGTTACTTGGGTCTGTATCCTGGTTGTAGGAAGATGGATTACAGACGCTGGGCCTCTCTCTGTAAAATGATGCATACCCTTTTATCGCATTTGGGCTCGACTGCTGCAAAATTAATGACCTTTTTCAACAAGCAGAATGCACGGAGGGCTGGAGAGATGGATGTATTGACATTCGCATGGAGCTGGCATAACATTAAGACCACTCACAGGTGAAAGTGTGGTCATTTTCCATCGACGCATCGAGGCATGAAGTGCAAGCAGCAACAAGTGGCGGAAAAAGGGCCCCTGTTTTTGTTTTGTTTTCTAATGACCAAAAGCGAAAGCGGAGATTAACATTTGAAAAAAAAGGCTGAATGGGAAAAGGCTGGGGCATAACTTGGAATAATTCCCGCCAAATAACAAGCCGGTGGTCGCAATGGCGCTCGTGATTTATTGATTTCCAGATTGAAAGTCGTTAGGGAAAAGGCTGGAGTTTTGACGCATATGGGACGCGGGACATTTAAGCATGCACATGTCTCGCATCGCCACATGACACGCTGTTGAAGAAGGATGGCTCAGGGGGGGGCGCCACGTGAGAGATGGGCGGATGATCAAACACCACTGAGCCTTGGGAAGAGCAGGACATTTAGAAATGATATTAATCAAATGGGCGTAGCCACGGGTGAAGTCAGATAAATGCAGAGCCCTTTATGCTGTAAACAGGAAATCCATACACATGACGCATGGCCAAGACGCAATGATTATTTATTGAACGTTTATTGAATTTCAAAAGTGATCAAGTGCCAGCGCTGATGCGGGTTCTTATCTCGAAACATTTACGACACCGTGTTCGTTGTGCGGGAAAAAATCAGTCTGGGAGAAAGAAAGAAAGAACTTGTTCAAACTCCGGCGTCACAGCTTATGTTCAATTACTTTCGTTGCCCTTGAAAAAGAGGCAGTTTCATTCTCGGGTGCTATAATTCCTGAACCATCCCTCTGACTCGGATCTGAATACCCTCAAATTAAAGCTGAGAGTCTGGCACTAGAAGCCCACATTACTTATACATCTGTTGCATTAATAACTTGGTCATAAAAGAGCAAAGTGTGGGTCACTGTCCAATAAGGAACTACCTGTATAGGTGTTAAACCATTCCAGAACCAGTTTGGGGACCACTAATGCTTCTCTAATAAAAGTTTAAAATTAAATGGACCTTTTGGAGCTTTTAATCACGCTATAACGTTCCAACACCAAAGCATTCCTGGATCACTTGGCCTGTTTTTGAGCCAGTGTGCTCTCAGACTGCATATATCACGGCGCCATAGATTTGTTGGCATGCCATTCCGAATAACGACCAAATAACGACCATGCATCAAATGTATTTTCCATGCACGCACATCCATTTAAATGACGAAATGTGAAATATCAACGTTGATGTGTTGTTTTGTCAGGGTTCCCTTTATACTGCAGTTTTTTCCCCCCCTGACAATAACTAGGACAAGCATTTCACTGGGGCGGTTTTAACGTTTCTTGCACCATAACCTTTACAACAACAACAAAAAACACCCTGTAACATTTCACCTTACATATTACTGCAGTGCTACTTTCGAGGGCAAAACAAGTTCAGAAACACTAAAATAAAAAAATAAAAAAAGCATCTCTCCTTCTCACGGACACCCACCGCCTTCTCCATATCGCACCTCCTCACCCAATCTCTGTAACTGTGGCACTCTCCAATCTCTTTGTATTGACACCAATGTGGGTTGCATAGCTGTGGATTTTGATTTTTTTTTTTCTTTCTTTCCTATTTCCCACCACCTCCACACCGGCGTCTCCTCATCCGATGTTTTACCTGGCGGCGACAGCAGCCCCAGCCAGAAGTGAAGCGAGAGGGGAAGGAGGAGTGCCGTGGGGGGCTAAAATGTACCAGCCCGTGGGTATATGCTCGGAATAGTGGGGGGGGGGGCGTTGGTGAAAAGTGTTGACAGTGCGCGCCCAGAGCTTCTCCTGCAGCTGAGGTGGCTATGTAAAGAAAAGGATAGCAACAGCTGTTTAGAGGTGTGCCGCGCGCCCGGAGTTTGGTTAAATTAGGTGCGCTGTCCGCGGTGCTGAAACGCGCGACACAGCCTGAACATGTCAGATAGTTGGTCGCGTTGATAAGTATAGGAAACCTTTCAAAATAAGGAAATGGATGGACTTTTACTAGTTTGCTTTCTGAAAAGAAGCTCAGTGGAATACTGTGGTATAGGATTGAGCTAAACTTTCACATCTTTGACTCACTGTTCATTGACAGTGCTCGAGTTGACAACACCTGATTTGATTTTCACTTCAATTTGACTGAACATGTGCATTTGTTTTGGTCGTGATTGCGGATCAGCGAGTGCCGACCCACGCCACAGCGGGACCGGCATAGGCGACATCTCTTTCTCTCGAGACACGAACATTGTTTAGCTCACGATTGGGTTAATAAAGTTTTTAGTTTGACCTGTGACAGCCAGTAAAGCTTAAGGAAGAACACAAGGCAGCGCGATGTAAAAGAGAAAAGGAATGTGAGGCTGACATCAGAGACCGCTCTCAGTGCTGCTTGTAATTAACCACGCCCCAGTCGACCTCCTCTTTTTGTCTAAGCTATGACCTCTCACAAGTGGTGCAGGAACACAGCGCAACAGCAGCACCGCTCAGAAAATAGCTATCGAGTTAGAGTTTGCATTGTCCTTGCGCCAGGCACAAGATCTGGCCCGTTATGTTTAAACTTGATTGGAGCACAGATGGAAAGAATATTTTTTTTATTAAAAGTTCACTAACAGGCTCCAAGGAACACCGTGTAACTTTGTTTTGACTTGTTGGGAAAGGTTTTTTATTTCTCTCCCCCAAAATAAGTAAGATTATTATTCTCTAGTGAAGATACTACACTTAAAAGCATGCGGCACCAGATTTTGTCGGGAGGGTTTTCGAGTGTTCAGACCTTTAAAAGGAGGAGGTGGTGGTGGAGAATAAACAGTTAGCAGAAGCCTCACCGTTATTCAGCTCACGATACTTTTTGCACAACCCCATTGTACACATGACTTGATCAAATGCATGTACCTGTATCTTGGACAGGTCTTATGAGATCCTGAAGCAAAACAGGGTGAAGGGCCTATCTCGCCAGACGGACCAACGTCTGCCAACGTCTCCGCAACTTGGATGATTGCTCGGGGACGTTTCGGAGACATCTCCGTGACCAGCGGCAACTCAAGTGTCCAACTACTCTCCATTCAGTCTCCAGGCAGATGAGATGGGCCCTTGACCTAACATTTGGTTTACGGATTAGTGATAGATTCATAATATACAGTGGGAACCATATGTTTACATACACTTCATAAAAAGACACATTTGCATTTTTTTTCTCACCATCTGACATGACACCAGAATTAACTTCTACTTTTTTAAGGTCAATTTGAATTTCTAAAAAAAAATATTTGTCAAATGCCAAAAGAATGAGATTCAATCTTGCTAGTGCTGATCTCAACAGTGAAATACGGGGGTGGCAGCATCATGCTGTGGGGTTGTTTTGCTGCGGGAGGGACTGGTGCACTTCACAAAATACAGATGACATCATGAAGAAAGAACGATATGTGGAAATATTGGAGCAACATCTCAAGACATCAGCCAGGAAGTTAAAACTTGGGCGCAGATGGGTCTTCCAGATGGACAATTCTCAAAGCATTGTGGCCAATACTGGTTACAAAGTCCAGTAGAAAATATATGGGCAGAGCTGGAAATATGTGCACGCAAGGTGGCCTACAAATGTGTCTCAGTTACACCAGTTCTGTTTGGAGGAATGGACCAAAACTCCTGCCAAAAGGAAGGAAATCCAAAACATTTGACCCAAGTTATACAGTTTAAAGGCAATGCTACCAAATATTAATCAAATGTATGGAAACTTTTGGTTTTGTAAAAAAGTAATACAAAACTTCTATCTCTCATTCTTCTGGAATTTGACAAATAGAAATAATCTTAAAACACCAAAAAATGATGAATTCTGTTTTCATGTCAGAAAAAAATGTGAGAAAAAAATTGCAAAGGTGTCTTTTTATAAAGTGTATGTAAACATTTGGCTCCGTATATGATGGTTTTATTTTAGATGATCCTCTTTCACAGAATTTTTTGCAAAGTCTTGGGTGGATAACAATTACTTAGTAAAGTATGAACTATGTTACTATGGTGTCTTCAGAGAGAGCCGTTTGGAGTGTTATTATGGCTTTGGGGATGTTATCTCCACTGCCAAAATGGATTTCTTTCAGGCCATTCTTCATCCTTTACAAAAGACCACGCATGAGCTGTGAGGTAGCCGGCAAAGCACCTTGATGTGTTTTTCCTCCATCAACTCTGCCAAAGCACTGAAACTTGGTGCATTCTCAGGATCTAAGGACGGGCTGATAACGAGTATCCTCGTCATGAGCCTGTTTTACATAACACAAATCCTCCAACAAAAAGAGAAAAGTCTCTTTATTCCGATGTATATTCCTGCTCGCTCAAACCAGGTGACCTTTTTTTCCGCCTTCCCTCACCAAGCACGGCTCAAGCGGTGGATTTGTGTGCTCAGGTACTGGCTGTTACACTTGACCTGCGCAGGGAGATCCTGTGCATTAAACCTAATCCAGCGGCTGTAGGAGCAGTGCGAGCGGTGGGCAGCCAGTGAGCAGCAGCCCCCAGGGACCATCTCCAGCTCTATAATCCAGTATCTTGGTCATGGGAACTGAATGTAGGATTAGACCATGCAATGTGCTTCACGTGGGGTGGAAGAGAGAAAAACACCAGGAACGGGATTGTAATAAAAACTCCAGTTAAGGTGGGATAAGGTAAAAGAGAAAACTGTACATTTAGAGATATTCCTTTGAAGGCTTTTCTGTAGATTACCCACATAAATACAAGGAGTAGTAGCCTGTGAAAGTACAATATTGATCCAGTGACGAATTGAAATCCCATATTGTGTAGCCTTTAGCCTAAAGCTTTACTTTCTGAAGAATCCACTAAAACTGCATTCTAATACTTTAGACTTAGACAGAGAAATGAGGTGCAATGATACGTTTCCTGAAAAGATGACTTTAAACCCTGGCAGGTGGAAACCAAATATGCAACCAGGGAGAGGAGTGTCATCGATTTTGTCGGGGCGTGGGGGGACAGTCACGATCTCCCCCAATAGTGGTGGTGGCGCTGGAGAAGATGGAGAGGCTAATGGTTCAACTGCCGTGTGCCGGAGATGGGGGCAGACGAAGGTGTGGCGGCCGAGGGGAGAGTGGATTTTGCGTGAATGACTTGGAAAAGTGAGAGGCAAAGGCGGCATATGACAGCAACAGGTGGGCAACAGCGGGTAGGAGCAAGGTTGAAATCGGAAAATACAGCTTCAAATCCGCTTCAGGACCGGCGACAACAGAAGGGTTTGACAGAATGCAAACTGCTTGTGTTAGAATAATTATCATATTATTGTTATTATCGTGATGTTTAGCAGTCTGGGAATCGAACCCGAGACCTTCTTGCAGTGAGGAAAGAGGGTTCCGCAGCGCTCACCCACCAGCTCATATGGGATGTTTCTAGTCTGGGGTGGAATATCCATCAAAATGTGAACGAGGAAGTGATACATTAGCTGTCATTTTATTGTGGGGTAACACTTTACATTACGGGCCGGTAAGTCCTTGGTACTTACAGAGGTAATTCTAGGTACTTACGGTGGTACTTACGATGGTACTTGCCGTGGTACTTGTAGTGGTACTTACAGTGGTACTTATGGTGGTACTTACGGTGGTACTTACGGTGGTACTTACGGTGGTACTTACACTGGTGCTTAAAATGGTACTTATGGTGGTACTTACAGTGGAAAAATACTAGTAATAATAGTGGTACTTCTAGGTACTTATTGTGGTACTTACAGTGGTAAATACTAGTAATAATAGTGGTACTTCTAGGTACTTATTGTGGTACTTAAAGGATATTATAGTGAGAATTACAAGGCGTGTACTTCCAGATACAGTGGTAACTCTTAAAGTAATGAAGGCTGTACTTCTTGTTTTCTCTATTGCTGATTTATGTTGTTTTATAGTCACAAAACTACTAGAAACTATCACTTAAAGTAACAAAGTAAATAGAAGTACAACCTTCATTACTAAGAGCATTACCACTGTATCTCTTAGTAATGAGAGATACATGTCTCCCTAACCCTAATCCTAACCCCTAACCCTAATTACTAGTAATCACCACTTTAAGCACCACAATAAGATCCTAGAATTACCACTGTAAGTACCACTTTAAGCACCACAATAAGTACCAATAAGTACCACTGTCATTACTAGTAATTACCACTGTAAGTACCATGGATTTACCGGCCCATAATGTAAAGTGTTACCAAGTCATGGCACACGGAATATGTTTTTGTGTTTCTGCGTCATTATAAAGCCATCACACACACTATGGGCAGCCTCCTACACAGCACATACAGTGAATATAAGAACAATCTGCGCAGGCTACATAAACTCCACTTGGCAGAGAGAGTCGCTTCTTCGAGTGCCGCCCCATACTCAAACAATATATCCAATTTGGAAATGGTTTTGGCCCTCGCGACAAATTAAGTGAATTACATTTAGTACTCAGAGGAATAAGCATGTCATTGTCCCTTTGATGACCTCGCCGTAGTACAGTATATATATAAATGTATATATTGATGCGTCATCCCGGGCCAAACCTCTATTGTTGATATCTGACGGTGTTCTCTAAATCCAAATCCAGTGACCCCAGGCAGGTTCCCTTGTCCCCCGGCGACCCAAATATTGCGATGACTTCCTGCCACCGTCTCCCACAGTAAAGCGCAGTGCGAGAGCGAGTGAGTGTGTATTGATTCACGCGGTGATGAGATTATCTCTGCTGGGATTTTCATTTCCACGCTGCCTCTGCTGCAGCTGCCACAGAACAATCCCGTTAAAGCGGTGGCGTGATTTCAGGGGTTTCCTTGTTTAAAAAAAAAAAAATCATGTCCTTCATGGTGCGGCGCAGGATATTATTCTGTGATCAGATGAGTAATCCGCATTGAGGCAGGTGTCATTAGAAAAAGAAGGGGAAGAGGGATAAGCAGGTCCGCTGTAAATCCAGGTCACTTCGCTTCGGATTGGCAACAGAACAAACCGCGCACTTGCTTTGTTTGATTTAAATTACGTCTTAAATTGGGTATGTCTCCGTGCTTTCTAATTCTCCCCGGGTTACCTGACACGTTTGTTGAGGAAATATTCCCGTTCATTATTGATGTTGTTGTGTAAACAAAGCAAGCTCTATACTGAGCGACTTGGGTTCTGATTGCGGCTCACAGTGAGGGAGGAGAGAAAGGGGGACACAGGGGGGGGGTGGAGGGAGTGGAGAGGTGGCACCGGCGCTGGCACTGCTGTGGCACAAGAGGCGCCTCTTCCAAATAGGAAGTGATGGAGTGTAAATCTGTTGTCGGGAGGGAAGCTTTATCTGTCACTCTATAAAACATGCATTACACACTTGCACTTTTTTGGAGGGCACCGATGTCTCAACTAAGTGACCCAGGATTTAGAGATTTCAGAGAAATATGAACATGCAAACAAACACAGAGGTGCCGTGTATTTCAGAGCATGTTTGTAGAGATCCAGGACTCCCCTGAAAAAGAGATTATTTATCTCAGTGGGACTTTCCTGGTTAAATAAAAATCAAAAAAAGATCTAAACCACAGGATTAAGAACATTTATAGGTTTTATATATATTAAAACCCCATGGATAGCACTTTTTTAATTACATAAGTCGGATCATAACATTTGTGCTTCAGATTTGATTGCATTTAATATTTCCACTTTGGCGTCTAATCTCTTTTAACAATTGATTTTGGCAATTTGAAAATGATATGTCTCACAAACATGTTGCGTATTCCATTCGATGCAAGGAAAAGTGCAGTGAGCAGTATATCGGGGAAACAAAGCAGCCGCTTCACAAGTGTGTATCAGCATTGCAGAGAGAGCAGCAGGGGCCCACAGTCAGCTGTGCATCTCCATTTAAAAGCTTCTAACCATATACTTTTGACAACAGTGAGGTCAAATTCAATACAGAGAAAAAGATGGTTTGAGTGAGGAGTGAAGGATAGTTTTTGTTAAAAAGGTACAAACCTTGCCTGACTTACTTTGACTCCACTGCACAATGGGCTCCTCCTCACATTACAGGAGCAGCAGGGCTTTGCTCATACAAACGGGACCAAACAACTGAGAATTTTAATAAGTTAAACTGTTTAAGTGTTTAGAAATAGGTGTGATTATATCAGTCCTGACCCTAGCCCGCAGGAGTGAGTTTAACCAGTCTGAGCGAAATGTCCTTGACTCAATCAACCCAGTCAAGTTAGCCTCATTTAAATCTCTACTATGAATCTTTCTATAATGGAGGGGAAATGGGAAAAAGACGGTTGGTTTTATACTATAGATTTTCCTGGGTGAACTGACCATGCACTTTCTTACTTACTTTGTGTCAAGAAGTATTGTCACTTATATAGCTGATGCCTGTTCCCGTGAACATGACACCTCCCCAACGGTTCACCCTGGAAAAGAGTGACAAGGGTACTTACTGTCAAGGAATGTTCCCACAGTAATGGTCTTCAACATCGGAATGACAAATATCACTGCAGAGCTCTCCACCGTGCTCAAATGGGCCCCTTTGTTCCCCAGCACTTGTGTAATGCAAACATGATTTTGCATATAAAGGGTGCAAACCAAATGAGTGAACATTCAGAATGGCGCTTTTATGTAATGAATTTGCAAAGGGCAAGGCAAATGTGCGGTTTTGTTAATGGCCCATCTCTTCCCCCGACGAGACAGGAATGAAGCTCTGTTTTTATCGTCTTCTTTGCAAATTTGTACAAACCCAGCCCCGTGTCCCCCTCGGTCAATTCCCTTTGGCTTGTGAATGAACAAATGGTGCAATACGTCAATAGACAAGCTACTCCAATGTCATATTTGCAATGGTTTAATGTATCTCCAGTGGGGTACTATGATTTATTGAAACGAATATGCGGATTGTCCTTAATATTTTCAGCATTCCACTTTCAAAGCACGCCCTGCAGTTTCACTATTTATTCCACTCTAAACTTGACAAAGTCGTGGTGTTTTTTTGCTTTCACAACCACAATAGAAAAGCACTCCACGCTCGAACATCTGGGAACTTATGGGAGCGCTGGTCCGCTTGTGATTAACATCGGCAGTAAACCCCGGCATAAATCTCACCTGTTGTTGTGCGGCTGCCTGTGCCGCGTGTCCTCCCCTCCTTCTGTCTCACGCGCCGCTTCACTTCCTCATTTATTCCTAACTTCTCAAACGCGCGGCTCCTATGCACATTCATTAAAGGCAGAGCGGAGCGGGATCACATCGGGGTCTTTACGGACTATTAGTTGCGTATTAACATCTTGGTTACTTGGGCGCCACCTGCTTTGGCGTTATAAATAAGCATGCTGCGATTTGATCCAAATACAGATCTTGTCTGCTTTGCTACGCTGCTTTATGCCCTGATTTGTCATACGCTTTACAATATAAAACGTTGAAAGAGTATCATTAAAATGCACAGTATAATGAGGCTCCGTGTGCTAAGTGTTAAGAAGAGAAATGTGCTGCAGTCAGATATTTCTTTTTTGGGAAGAGCCATTATGTGCACTTGAATCCATAATTAAGAAAGGCTTTGAGCATGTACTTACTGTAGGAGAAATCAAAAATCTGTGCCAACTGGATACATATCTCTCTCTCTCTCTCTCTATCGACGGAGCACTCACTCCACTTCATTGTGTTATTTATTTATTTGCATGATTGGCTTGTGAGCGAACAAAAGATGCAGGTTGTGACAGGCGACATGTTGGCAGTATTCCTGCGTGAAGTGAGGCTTCCGTTTTCTGACAGGTCGGCAATTTGATGCACTCAATGAACACACTCATCTTGATCAAAGTTCCAGCCCTTCAATCCGGCTCGCAAACACCCGAGCCCGGCCAACAGAGCAGCTCTGAGAACAACCACCACTAACACTGATGCGCTGGCTAAAAAGGCCGAACATTAAAGTGATGGACTGTAAGTTTGCAAAGTGGGGAGAGATAGAGTGACATTTGAAAGTAAACAATCAAATTCTTCTCCTCTTTAAAGAGGGGGGATTATGTTTTTTTCAATCACATAGCACCAGTCTATATCACACTACAATGGTGATGAAACCCTCTGTTGATCTGTAAATGCAGTAAATTAAATTAACTGCCTTGTATAAAATTGCTCTCTCAAAATGGCTGTAGTGAATGTCTTGAAATAGGCCTCTGTCTCTTTAAGAACCTCTGACCCTTTCCGACACGCCCCCTCCACCCGCTGTCTGTGGCATCAGTGGGGAGGGGGCTCTGCTGAGGAGCAGTGGTTGGTTGCTCGGCTGGTGACGAAAGGTCTGAGGCGTCTCCAGGAGGTGGGGGCGTTCCTAGGAGGACTCAGGCAAACCTATCCCTAAAATGGCCGCCATCAGAGTTTTTACAGATTACTCAAAAATACGTGAATGTGCCAAGACAACTACACTTCAGGCATGTTTTTAATGAGGGAATGACATAATAACATGATGTAAAGCTTTAACCTTTAACCAGAAAGCTCTTCTTAGTTTGCAAAATGAGGAGAGCACGAACAGAATTTTCAAAAGTAAATGATCAAGCTCCTCCCCCTCCCTCCTGATTGGACCTGAAAGGCTGGTCCACAGGAAAGGCTCGTCTCATTGGTCAACGCAGGAGGATACTATACTTTGATTTGTTGCTGAGATCTGGGAAGGAGCCTGGACTTTACAAAAATGATATACATTATTACTTACTTTACATCAAAATGCAATACAGGCGGTCGATTTTGCACATTTTATGTATACTGTATATGTTCTTTCTTTCTTTCTTTCTTTCTTTCTTTCTTTCTTTCTTTCTTTCTTTCTTTCTTTCTTTCTTTCTTTCTTTCTTTCTTTCTTTCTTTCTTTCTTTCTTTCTTTTGTTCTTTCTTTCTTTCTTTCATTATTTTGTTATTTCTTTCTTTCTTTCTTTCTTTTGTTCTTTCTTACTTTCTTTCATGCTTTCATTCTTTCTTTCTTTCATTCTTTCGTTCTTTTGTTCTTTCTTTCTTTCTTTCTTTCATTCATTCTTTCCTTCTTTCTGTCCTTCTGTCCTTCTTTCTTTCTCTCTTAGTAATAATGAAAGGGGATGTATGTTTAGACATTGACAGTCCTTTTGAGGATTGCTTATAATGTGTTACCCCCTAAACTTCCACAGTGAGTGCAAAAACCCAATGCGGCTCTTGGGTCAAAAAGTTGAACGAAACTAACTTCTCAATTAGGTCAAAACATATTTAGGATGTTATGCTGTGAGAAAAGTGGTCAAAATGAATCAGGATGAAAAGTATAGGAGTCTGAACATCAATACCAATTCAACAAATGACCACACACTGAATGAAGGAGATGAAGCTCTGTGTTCACTGGGGCTATCGGGGTTATGTTGGATGGAATATGTCATCTGCTTGAATGAAGCACTGGACTTAAACAGCTGTGATAGGCTGCTCCAACCTCAAGTGATTGGAAAAAAAAATTCTTGGCTCCAGACTGAGACAAAAAAAAAAAAAAAAACGGTTATGTCTCACTGGCCAACGATGAACGGCTCCTAACTTCTATTAGAAATGTGCATTGTCTTCGACCTGTTCGTTAGCTGAAATATACAAGCTAAAGATGCTGCATCTCATCAGCATAATTTGTACATACAGAGCCAATTAGCCGGACAGGGCTAACGTTTAGAGGCTCTCACTGGCACACGGCCAATTACCTGTATGCCTTACCAAACGCTTTCAAAGCACTGGACTGTATTTATGTAACATCATATTTCATCTACTTTATGCATGCCCTTATAGACTTATAGTTTTAAAGTTTTGCATTGTGTATTATTGAGCAAAGTTATATACACTGCTCACAAAAACTTAGGGCACACTCAAAAAACACAATGTAACTCCAAGTCAGTCAAATTTCTGGGATATCAGACTGTCCAGTTAGGAAGCCACGCTAATTGTGAATCAATTTCACTTGGTCTTGTGGAAATTAAACAGACAACAGGTGGAAATGAGCGGCAATTAGCAATATCACTCCAAAAGAGGAATGGTTTTGCAGGTGGTGACCACAGACCATTTCCCTGTCTTCATCCTTTGTACCGTATTTTTGGAACACTTTTGCATTTGTCCAGTGTTCTCACCACTAGAGGCATCATGAGGAGCATCTACAACCCACAGAAGTTGCTCAGGGAGTGATGCTCATCCAAAGTGGCACATCCATTCGTGCTGTGGCAAGAAGGTTTGCTGTGTCTCCCAGTGCAGTGTCCAGAGCATGGAGGAGATACCAGGAGACAGGCCAGTACACCAGGAGACCTGGGGGGGGGGCGACCGAGGTCAACAACCCAGCAGCAGGACCGCTATCTGCTCATTTGTGCACGGAGAAACAGGAGAAGCACTGCCCGAGCCCTACAAAATGACCTCCAGAGGGCCACAAATGTGCATGTTGGTCCTCAAACGGTCAGTAACCGACTCCATGAGGGTGGTATGAGGGCGTTGGGCCGGTGCTTACTGCCCAACACCGTGCAGCCCGATTGGCATTTGCCCGAGAACACAGCGATTGGCAGATTGGCCAATGGTGCCCTGTGCTCTTCACGGATGAGAACAGGTTCACCCTGAGCACATGTGACAGACGTGACAGAGTCTGGAGACGCCCTGGAGAACGTTCTGCTGCTGCAACATCATCATCCAGCATGACCGGTTTGGTGGTGGGTCAGTGATGGTCTGAGGAGGCATTTCATTGGAGGGCCGCACAGCCCTCCATGTGCGAGCCAGAGGTTCCCTGACTGGCATTGGGGACCGGGATGAGATCCTCAGACCTATTGTAAGACCATATGCTGGTGCTGTGGGCCCTGGGTTCCTTCTGATGCATGATAATGCCAGGCCACAGTGTGTCAGCAGGTCCTGCATGATGAAGGTATTGATGTTCTGGACTGGCCTGCCCGTTCCCCAGACTTAAATCCAATAGAGCACATCTGGGACATCATGTCTCGGTCCATCCATCAACGCCACGTCGCACCACAGACTGTCCAGGAGCTGACTGATGCTCTAATCCAGGTCTGGGAGGAGATCCCTCAGGAGGACATCCGTGGTCTCATCAGGAGCATGCCCAGGCGTTGTAGGGAGTGCATTCAGGCACGTGGAGGCCACACACACGACTGAGGATGATACAGACTCGTTTGGAGGAATTTCTACAGAATTTGGATCAACCAGTGACCTGAGTTGTCACTTTGAATTTGACTATAATTTTGGATCCAGACCTCCAGGGGCTGAGAATTGGATTTCCATTTATCATTCTTATGTTATTTTGTTCTCAACACATTGCCCTACACTATGAATAAAGATTTTCATCCGAAAAATCTAATTGATTGACATCTAGGATATGTTTTTTGAGTGTGCCCTAAGTTTTTGT
Source organism: Gobius niger (assembly GCF_951799975.1). Lineage (NCBI taxonomy): Eukaryota > Metazoa > Chordata > Actinopteri > Gobiiformes > Gobiidae > Gobius > Gobius niger. Next base: position 24,181,859 of record NC_136868.1, on the reverse strand, counting down.
GAGCAGTGTATTTCATGTTGCACCATTGAACAAAAAAAAATAAAAAAAAATACTAGTTTCTGATTCTGATCTAGGGCCAGGTCAATCTATTTTTTATTTTTTTTCATATAACAATCAGATAAACATGAAATAAATCATGAATACAGACCTTTTGAATGAACAAAATAATAATAATAATGATGCTGTCCTGTCTGGTATCATTTACCACACAAAGAAATCCATTTTACTCCTCCAGACTCCAAAGCAGGGGTTATTACTGCCTCAGAATTAACTGGTAGACTCGACGATAATTGAGATTGACCAAAGCTGAGATGCCATTTCGATTTGAAGCCCTATATGCAGGCTCTATTCTGCATTCTCCAGACAGGACAATAAATGGTAATTCTTAATAATGCACATTTTGCACAAATAAATGATGTGTACCTTTGTGCCAGGGCGCCCCATTACTGGCCGTATCTGTGGATTTTGCCGTAATAGCCACATTTATCGCAGGTGGAGCTACGTATAGCCCTCATATCTGCCGTTGCATTAAATACGCATTGAGGCTGCGCTGTTCAATTACCAGTTTTCCCAAACCGACGCCGGCCTAATAGCTCTTTTGAAGGCTGCTTTTTCATTCACGTTTCGCAGTAAACACGCGGGCGCTTGATTGAAGTAGATCAGTTTCTCCAGACTTTGACTCTGAGGTGAACCTGCTTTGGGCTCAGAGCTGCCTTTTGGTGCCAGAGATGAGACGGTTTGTCTGCTCCAGGGCCTCTGTACATCACACAGGAGACAGACAGCGCTCTGATTACATATCGTTATATATGATGCTAATACGCCCTTTTAGTCTTTATAACTGTTTCCAGAATTGTGCAAGGTGGGAGACCTCAATACAGTTTTTTATGGAGACGTGGCATTATCAATTTGGACAAATAGTGGATCGAATTGGCTATTGTAATTTACATAAGGTGGCCTTTAAGACAATAACATTTTCTGAGAACTTTTGATCGATTTGAATTATGCAGTCATTAGAGGCAGGCAGTATTCAGTTACATTTACACATGTAGGTGTACTTTTAAAGGTGCATTATGAAAAAAAAAAAAAAGAAAAACGTTTTATTTGTGTGCATTTGACCTTTCAGTGACCCAGCGGCTTTAACTTTCCATAAATTGTTTTCAGAGTTTAAGATAAGATAAGGTATGATAGCCTTTATGCAATTTCTCCATCTGTGAGATCAATAAAGTATCATCTTATCTTATCTTATCTTATCTTATCTTATTGATCTCACAATGGAGAAATGTACTTGTTACATTCACTCAGGCTGTGCAAATAGGCAGAGAAAGTGAGAAAAATAAATTTAAAAAACAATTAAATAGTAAAATAGTGGTATCTTATGTACAATGACTTTGTGGGGACAAAAGTATAAACAGTCCATAAGAAAACAGACTACAACAAAAAATGTTAAAGTCAGTATTAGCAGTGCAGGTTTACATCATAGTGCAAGTGGTTGACAAAGTGACGCGGGTAAGTGATTTAAATACAGGGATTATTGTGTGTATTCTACAAAGGGGTTACTGCACATGTTACTTTACAGTCTTGTTGTACAGTATGACAGCAGTGGGGATGAAGGCCTTACAGTAGCGTTCCTCCTTGCACTGAGGGTGTCTCTGTCTGCCACTGAAAGAGCTGCTCAGCTCTTCTACAGTCCCGTGCAGTGGGTGGGAGGTGTTGTCCATGATGGAGGTGAGCTTGGCTAACACCCTCCTGTCCCTCACCTCCTCCACAGAGTCCAGGGGGCAGCCCAGGACGGAGCTGGCCCTCCTGACCAGCTTGTTCAGTCTGTTCTTGTCCCGCTCTGTGCTGCCCGGGGCCCAGCACACGGCAGCGTAGTGGAGAGCAGAGGCCACAACAGAGTCATAAAAAGTCCTGAGCAGAGGCCTGCTCACTCCGAAGGACCTCAGTCTCCTCAGAAGGTGGAGGCGACTTTGGCCCTTCCTGTACAGGGCGTTGGTGTTGTGAGACCAGTCCAGTTTATTGTTGAGGTGAACACCCAGGTACTTGAAACTGTCCACCTTTCTGGTAGGTTTTCTTCACTGCTGCCTCTCACCAAAAAAACGGCAAAACAGTCGATCCTGGAGACTCGTAGAGGCCGCCGTGACGGAAAGTGCAGGCGCCAATTTAACCACTCATACAACCATTGGGACACAAAAAGGTAAAATACGCACAAATATCTTTTTTTTTTTTTTTGCATTCAAAGTTGCGTAATGCAGGGGAAAATGGAAAAACCTGCACATGCAAAAAGTGTCAAAATAGCGACGAAAACAAGGACAAAAACGTGTGGAAAAAGATTCTTCTAGATGAGTTTTGTAGGTCTTAGCTTTCAAATGAGGCGTCCCTGTGTTGCTCTCCAGTGCAGAAGCTTTTAGATTTGGGTAAAGCTGAATGGGAGTTAAAGGTTGATTGTGTGTTTAATAATGATAATAATAATGCATCAGTTTTATATAGGGCTTTTCTGGACACTCAAAGACGCTTTACGCGGCATTATTCCTTCACTCCATACTTTGGTGGTGGTAAGTTACTATTGTAGCCACAGCTGCCCTGAGGTAGACTGAGGGAAGCGAGGCAACTAGTCTGTGGGAATCACTTCACACACAAGTTACGTTTGTACAAAAAACAATCAAACCCTGCATCGTTAAATCAAGATAAAACGGCTTTAAAAGTGTAATAAGTGTCAGCTGTCGTTCACTCCCAGACAAACCTACAGGCCTTTTTGTTCAGTGCTTTTAGATTTGGGTAAAGCCGAGCTGGAGGAAAGGTGCTTGGTTCAGGCGGGGGTCAAGACGTTAGAGTCTCCGTTCCATCAAGTTGTGAAACGTCAACGCTCACGTGTCCAAAAGCAACTTTACTCGAATGTGCCCCTTATTTGATCACACCAAAAAACCCATCCAAAACTCTCTTCCAGAAGTGAGTCGATTGTGACTGTGAAAAACAATATTGTCGTCTACAATCTCCTTGTTCAACGTTGACTCGTGGAAGTGTCTGGTCTTTTTTTCGTTTGACCGTCAACATCTCGACGGTTTGTGACACTTGAAAGGCAAAGCGGACCCTATTTACTCTCATGCCCAAACATATTGTACTTGGCGGACCATTTGCATATGAATGACTTTGTGGGAGATAAGAAAGAAATGGGACACATGCATATTTAGCCGAGAGCCGGTTTGCAAAAAAAAAAAAAAAGCACTCGGCGGATATTTGGTCTCCAACCGCTGCTTTGATTTTTATTAAAAATCTCAGAAGATTCACTCACGGCCCTGATTAGCTACGTACACAAACCACTGCCTGGCGGTTATGTTGGAGCTCATCAGCTATGCGCACGGGCCTACACAAGTGTAATTATGCATCACTCTCAGGACAAAAGAGGCCGCTTGTTTTTGCTTCCCAAAACATGTATGTCCACAGATTACGTACGTCACAGCAAAACATAATAGATATGATGAATGCACAAAATAGCTTGGGGGGGGTTTTAATAGATGTCATTTCACTGGCACGGTGGACACAACACTGACAAACCTGACATTGCCACCAAGGACATTACTCCTGTTTATTAATATTGTATGTTTTCCTTTTTGCAAAATGGAAATTGCTTTATTGCTTCAGTGGGTAATGTTGTCCTCCTGGGCTAAGAGTGCTGTCATTATACGTGGCAATATATATAGGTTTCAGAGGTGATTTACAGTATGAGAGATGTGCTTATCATAGAAATCGAATAGCGTTCGAAGCTGGACCTGTTAGTGACATTGTGATACTTGTTTTTATTGCGAGGAGATATGATACAGCGCGTCCAGCCAGGGAAGGTCAGAAAGGTTATCTGGCATAAATGTTAGAGTATGTGTGTCGCAAACATTAGTGTCAATATATGGGAAAACACAGTGATGCAACAAATACATGCGTCTAGAGCCTATAGGCTGTAGAGATTTCAGTCCAAGTTCAAGACACTTGGGATTTCTCCGAATCCAGTCCAAGCCTTCAATTTCCAAGTCCCAGTCCAAGTAATTAAAATAAATTCAAAGCCGAATCATTTCACCAACCACGAAGTCCAAGAAAAGGTTTCAGAAAAGGTTTCCAAACTGTGGCCACTCAACACATACTCCGAGGTATTCTTTTTTTTTTTAAATATATTTTTATTATTTTTCTTTTAACTTCATTAGTTGTACATGGGAAATGATATTGGTTAAAACATAGAACGGATACAAAAAAGGAAGAGCAAACAAAGAAAAAGAAAAAAACAACAACTAAATAATAAGAAATATGAAAAAATAAAAAAATAAAAAAAATGATACTAATAACGCAGTCACACACGTTCTCTCACATACAGGTACAGACAAAGGCTAATTCATGGGCTATGGATACGATTCGTTGTACACATGAATTAAAAAGATTAAGTTGGAGGTTGCAGAACACATTGTTTTAAGGCAGACAGATATGGATTCCACTGGACATAAAAAGCATTTAAGTTTCCGCGCAGCGTAAACTTAATTTTTTCAAGTTTTAGAAAAAAAAGAAAATCATAAACCCACTGTGCACTCCGAGGTATTCTAACTGAATTCATTTCAAGTCGCGAGTTGCTTCCTCTTAAAAAAGTCCGACTCGAATCCCCGGTCCTTAGTTTGATGTTCGAATGAGCCACGAGTTCCCGAAATGACTTGGAAAACAAGTCACAAGCCCTTGCGAACCATAGAAGCTGAATGTCTGTGTAAGCTCACAGTCGCACAGGGGTTGTCCATCTTCAGTGAAGGTACTTGAGTCATCTTCTGAATTCAGTAGTTGAAATCTCGAACGTTTTGCGTCTCGTCCAAAAGGCTTCGTCAGTGGACTTAAGTTCCGGTCTCTAAAGTCCTGCTCACCCCAGTATCGGTCAGATCATCTATGAATAGGACAGGTCTGACCAATACTGGGGTATTCCAACTACTGAGTACAGAAGATGACTCAAGTACCGTCATTGAACATAGAAGCTGAAGCGACTGGTGGTTCTGCTGCTGCGGCGTGGGGAAATAGGGTAGAGGAGGATAGTAGCATTATAGATGAAGCAGCTAGATGATAGCGTAGACTGTTTTTGTATTCGTATTCCAGAGAATGGCTTGAGAGGCAGAAAAGCAAAGGTACCATGAGGTTTGGATTGACTGACAGTGAGTGCAGTCTGACTGAGAAGTGAGCATCCAGTGGAAGTCTTTGAGTATAGTTGTCTTCTTAGCAGAATATTCTCACACAGATGCGCTGAACATTATTAGGTGCATCGAAAATGTAAACGCACATACTTTGTCTGTGAATAATTAAAGACGGTTTACATATCCTGTGGCACTCGACATAAATATGCCATAATCCTATCCTAAATTAAGACCCCCTAACCAACGCATTGCCTTGAGTGCTGACATTGAAGCCACACTGCGGAACATTCTTGCGGTTGAAATGTCACACAGTGTGGCTTTAAGCATAATTCATAAGTGTACTGTATTGTTCACATACGAAATCCTTTCTATGTGTGTGGGTTTATAGATAGCTTTGTTGTGCCTTTTTCTGTCTTTAATCCGTAGTTTCCCCTTTTTTGTTGAAATTCATCGCGTTCCCAAACGTCAGCCGCTTTAGATGAATGACGTGAATCTGTGGTTGGCTATAAAAGGATACGTACGAGAAAAATAAAAAAAATCATTCAGAAAATTCCCTTTTTTGGTAGCACAGACGGTTGCTCTTTCCAATGAAGGTCATGTGTGCATTTGTCAGAGTTGATCCTGTGCCTCCTGCAGTCACAGATGAGAGCGGGATTATCGCCGTGCCACAGTCCATCCGCGCTGTGCTGGCGGCAGCAGAAGCGCAGCACACATAAGGAATGGGAGAGAGGGAGGACGAGAGAGGGTCTGGTAGCAGCAGCATCGTGGAACAGGCCAGACTGGAGTGGCGCTTCCAATGGTACCTGACATCCAGCCCGCCGGCCGTGTTCTGACTGGAGCTCAAGCTCGGGCGCACACACAAAACAGAGAGCTGCTCTTCCTTTTGCGATATTCACTTAAGGAGACATATTTCAGACATTAAATCAAGTTCTGTTTAGTGCATCGTTGCCTCCTCAAAGTCATACCTGGAGTGTTATTTAGCTCCATTCATTGGGTACTCCTCTTCTACTGCTGTGCTTCCCATCTGGATTTCCCGGACTTTCTCAAGTCATAGAGAGAACATGAAATTGTCTTCCTCAGTTTTAAACACAATCAGACCCGTTCCACAGTCAAATTGTGTTCTTCATGGCGCCATTGATCTGCTGGCATGCCGTTAGCTGAAAGAGAATTATTATTTTTTTCGATTGGCAGACTACGCAAGGTGCATAGGGCCCCCGCAGGTGCAAGGGCCCCGCATCTCAGTGGAACTACGGTGTCGTTTCACTGATTAATCAACGCGTTGTTACGGGGACAGGCTCTCTGACTGCGCTCACTCACTCTCCGCCTACTTTGCCACATATAACACCAAACCAGAGCAGTCTGCTGAAGTGAACGAGCGGGAGAGACCGACCGCCTTCCCCCTGTCACTTCCAAGGTGCGAATGCTTCTCTGCTCGCGCCCCTGCTTGGCTGTGTGTCTCCCAGGGCTCGCTTCGCCTCCTGTGCATGTGCCACCGTGTCACCCATGTCACCCATGTCACCCATGTCACCCATGTCACCCGTGTCCCGGGCGCTGCTCTTATGTTCTGCGTGGACTCAGGGCATCGGCCACACTCTCATTTAAACTCTCTTCTTATTGTCTCTAGCTGAGAATCAGGACAGTAGTTTGGCGAATAGACGAGAGTAAAACCGTTCTCCGTGGCCTTTTTGTCATAAAGAGGAGTTGAATCTACACGGCTCTCATGAGCACAGTTACTTATAGTAACTCTGGTTCTCTGAATGTGCACAGTCTAAACGAGTTGGGGCTAATTCTCAATAACCGTCAGGTACAGGTTTCAGTTAGTTTTAGGTTCCCAAACTGTGGGTCAGGGACCAAAAGTGAGAGAATGCGACCATTTGCCATTCACCATTTTGAAAAGTGGGGGAAATAGACCAGTCTTAAATCCCAGTCTCACAGTGGCTTATTGGTCAGTGGTTCTCACACAGAGGAACAGGGCCTGAATTGAGGTCATTATGTATATGTACATATGACAACTTTAAAGGTCCTCAGCGTGTCTTACATCTTAGCATTGGCATTTGGTTTTGTGAAAAAAGTACACTTATTTCATAGAAACATGGATGTTGCTTTTGTATGTTCTTGTCAGACATCAGAGAAATCGACATTCCACTTTGCAGTGAAAGAAATTTGAGCATTGAAATGACCAAAACAAGTCCAATAAAGTGAACAATGGCGCCTCATGACATCAGATGGTGGAACAGGAGAGTTTTAGCTCTTGAGGGGTCATTGTGTGTCAGTCGTTGGAACAACAGCCTGCAATAACTCTGAGTTATAATGTGATTAGTCCTCAGTGGATTTGTCCACAGACACATAAAGACAAACAAACACGGAATAAAATCGCGACCATCGTAGTGTCACTAACATAACAGTGTCTACTTTGGACTTTCCATTCCTGGCTTTTGCTTTGTGATACGTCCTCGCTTGTTCTTTGATTGCTTATTAAAAGGATTCACATAGCTTTAAGAGGACGCTGCAACTGTACACATCACAAGTTGCCATGTCCACTCTTGCGTCGTATCTCTCTGGCTGGAGCCTCCCCCTGTGGCCCAGGTTGGCGCTGCAGGGCACAGAGGAGAGTGGATTAGAGTGGTCGTGAAGCGTAGTGCCTGTGGGCTGTTGGCAGAAGTCGTCAGGAGGGAGGAGGAGGAGCGCTGAGGTGGAGCAGGCCTGATTAGGGAGCAGCAGGTGGAGGCTGGCAAGTTGGATTGTCTCAGATTGACAGGGAATGGCCTATTTCCACAAAGAGGTTCCCGGAATAATCTCAAACGCTCACTTCTTGGGACGCGGAGAAACGTAGTGGAAAATTAAATGCGCTTCTGTGGACCTCGCACTAAAACAGGTGTCGAGATCGTCTTGTCACTGGCCCACTTTGCGCGCCTCGGGACATCAGAGCTGTCATGGCTGCCTGCCTCTGTCGGGAACCTTTGACAAATCAGGCAAATAGTTTGGTTTCCTTCTGAAATGCAAGTGGAGCTCGGTAACCGGTTCTGTCATTGTTTCTTTCCCGTTTTTCCTCTGTGGCGTGTCTTATACATTTCAATGTATGAAGAAGCAGAAACCGAACGAACACAAGAAACAACTTTTGCAGTTCAATTAATTGCTGCACAAGTTGTTATACATGCTTGTGTCTTCAATCTGTGTTGGAAATGAACAGTATTTGATCAGGTTGACATCTTGAATATACATAGGACTTGTTTGGGTGCCTTTTGCCATCTCTTAATAGCTCTGATAGGCAATGATAAATGGATACAAAATGGTCGAACGATGTGTCACCTTGTAGAGAGGCTCCCCCGACCCTCTCAAAAATGATTCCACTATTCTGATTCCTGCCCAACACCTGTAATTCATTAGTCACACTCGTCTGGCACAGAATCACCGTCCACTTGGCAGAGCAGGGTCAACTCATCAAAGTTTTGCTGAAGAGAGGGAAGCCCAGGTGCTCATCTCATGGGCAGACTGGGGACAAAATGTTTTAGTGCTGTTTGGAATAAAAGCCTACACTTTTACCAAGTCCAATTTTTTCATTTCCTTCAAAAACGGTCCAGCAGGTGTTGCTGGAGTAGGTTTGAAACACAGTTTATCCACATGTTAACAAGGTTCTGACTCTGACTCAGAGTGCAGTTTTCCATTGAAAAAGAATATAGCTGTTTTTTTTCCCTTGGGATCCACTGTTCAGGATACCTATATCCTATGACAGTAGTTCCCAACCAGGACATTTCTTCCTGTTATTTCATGCACAACATCATCTACTGTATGGTCAGATAGTGCTTTCTCTCAACAGATGTTTTAGGTGAGTCAGACAGAGGGAAACTCTTCTGTAGCTGATGAAAGCTGTGTCTCTGTGTGATGTGCTGAGTCACAGACAGACCGTCTGTGTGGACATTCACCTCTGTGCCACACGGCTCCTGTGGTCAGCCATCTTTATTTAATCACCCGTCTTCATTATGGACACATGCTCAGAGGTCAGCCCCGCAGAGCAAATTAAATACGGCTAATCACGCTCTGAAGTGGAACGACCTGGTTTCGAGACTGACGTTTGAATGATGGTACAATGGCTTTCGGGCCAGTGCAACCAGCGCAATATTGTGGTATTTTGATAGCTGTTATCTTTCAAGTCATATTTAGTGAAGCACAAACATCAAATTTGGCATAAATGTTGTTTCAGGCCTTTGGTTTCAGAAAAGCCCATTAGTCGACCAATGAAATTCATTATGCATCATTCTTTCCAGAGAGTTTCCAACTTATATCACAAATAGACCAGGTGTCAGACCCATACAGTGATATTTCTTTTAGCTCAGTTAGAATTTTCCTTGTCTTTTCATGCACTGCTTGTGAATTCGAAGTGTGTCTTATTTTATTTTCCCCTGACGCTGCCACATGTATATTCAGAGGCTTTTGCATCTCCACCAGTCAGCAGACCTCCTTATACAAATATATTCAAATTATATCTTCTTTATCTCATTTGAGTTTGTGAGTGGAACCGGGCAAACACAGCCTGTGCTGGTCCCGAGCGCGAGCCGACTGCTGGCTCACGCCGCCGCTTCACAGCAGCGTGATCCGCGACGAGGTGCACACACCCCTCTGCTTTCAGGACGCTTCTCTCACAATGGCACTATTATTATTACAGTGAATGAGTTTTAGCCTCGTGCCTTGCTAATTTGGATGGGGTGTAGACTGATTTTTTCTTAAAGGGGCTAGATGCAAGTTCGCTATTTAATACTCACTACTGCCACCTCAGGTCATACGTGTAACTGCACCTTCTATATTTTAGAGGCAGTTGTGGTGAACAGGTCTGGGCACATTCTACACATTAGGACATTGTTGGAACATGTAGGGGGAGGAAAATACATAATGTTAACATTTTAAAACTCCGTATAGTCCCTTTTAATAATGAAGAATCTAATATTTGCCAGGCCCGGATCTACAGGTGTGCAAAGGGGTGCATTGCAACCTCATTTAGAAATGTTTGCACCCTCAGTTTTTGTTTTATCACAATATACTTTAATGGCGAGAATCTCTACTTGCACCCCTTTGAAACTCTAAAGCGCCCTCAGTCAGTTTGTTCAGGAGCCGGCACTGATGTTAGCTTGTTTTTTGTCCCATTACGATGTTATTAAGGGTTTCAAAATCCATGTCAGTGCTCCTTCAATTCATAATGAAAGCAACTAATTTGTCACCTCAAAATAGTGCAGTGTAAACGGTCTGCTTTTGATCATTAGAACCGTTTAGAATTTACAGGACAACTTGTCCTTGAGCTTATGATTTTGAGTTTTATTTCTCATTTCTCAAGTGTAACGCCTCTTTCCAACAACAAAACTAAATTGAAGCTCATTCTAACATGTTGCATCTTCATTAAATTGTTGTTTTTATACTAACCCACTAAATCGGCATCAGCATATTTGTTTTATAGGCATACGTATGAAGAAATGTTTATGTTGTTTTGGTAGTTTCATATATATTGTTTCTGATCCATGAAACACTAAAGTTGAACCCATTTAGTTGAAAGCCATTTCTTCTTTTCAGGAATGTTGTCAGAGTTTTACCTTGGCTGTCTGGTTGCCTGCCTGCCTCTGTTTGAAGTGACTTTGCAGTACACGTTTCGTTGTTGATTTGGGAAAGTCTCAGAAGGAGAGCTAACATCTGCTGAGAGCCAGACACAGATACAGGCGCTGTTTGATGTTTACACAGCTGATTTCGTCGATCGGGTCATCGAGGGACAACAGCTCTACAAACACTTTATGTATTTACCTACTGTTCTTTGTAAAATCACAGTCCAACTATAGAGTAAAGCTTCGGGGACTGACTGTGATGACTTCTATGTGACTAGATGCAGAATGGTTAACATGACTTTTAGGGAACAATATTTTTCTGTTGCATTAAAAACAAAGACGACAATGCTGTCATTAGTTAGAAAGTTGGTTTATCTGATATATATTTATATCACTAAATCATCAACTGTCCAGTACTGACTTACTCTGCATTAACATGAGTATCATATTAGTCAAGGATTTTCAACATCAGAGTGTAATGAAAGAGCAAATAAAGTTGGAGAGTGGACAGGTGAGGCAGGGTTTTCAAACTCGACTTTTATGGACTTTTGAAGACAGGGTTGAATTGTTCTGACACAAGTCACTTCCTATTGTTTGTGTTTTTTCTCTCCTGGCAATATAACTGACAGCTGCTGTACAACACCTTGTGCACAGAGGGACTGTGAATAAAGGACAGAACAAAACAACATTGGCTGGACGTTGAGATATAGCGCGCACATGAGCAAGAAATGTTGAAGGAGGCATTTACGTTGCTCGAACTGGAGTTGAATTTTATGTACCTCTCGAACCCACATTCAAATTAAATATTTACAATTCTTATACTCGGCCTTTCTTAGACCAGAGACTATACTACAGCAGCTGTCATTAATCCAAAACCTAATGGACAACCTGTTGTGGAGCTGAGGCATCTCAGGCCTGATCCTATCAGGACAGCGCCCGCGGACTGAGACGACTGCAGCAAATTGCACTCTGCTTCAGATTCATGACTTACGTCGTCTCCTCTGTCCTCTCCTGACTGACACCTGTCTGTTGCCATGGCAACACCATGAAGTTGCTTACAATAACGGTTACAGTACCCCTAAAAAGTAGATGCACTTACAGAGCAGCCCTGTGCATCTGGTCTCTGACTCTCACAGACTTACATTTTTTACCAAAAAGCCCTTTTTCAGGAGAAAGTGACCTTTACAAAGAAGTTGATTTTCTTGAAATTAGTCAATTTGTCCTTGATTTGAATAACTGATTTCCATAAATCTGCCCATGGGGAAAGTCTTTTTTACACTTAAAGCAGCACTAAGTAAGTTGCTTACCTTAATAAATCATTTTCATAGTCCCTCTGGGGGTAATGCAAGTGTTAGTGGGATAAATGGTCTTTCATCTCCCCCTGGTGTTTCTGGCTAGAAAATCACCCTTGCAACTTCCCTGCACCGGGCCTCTGTCACTAATACACACTAATGGAATCACAAAGAAGAAGCTAACAGGCTCACGAGCAAAGCTAACTGTGGGCTAGCACCACTTAAACAAGCCAAGTTTGAGTGAAAAAAATGATCTCCATTGTGTAATTGGATGTACAATATCCCTCTTGTTTTGTAAACAAGCTTTGGGGGCCCCCTGCAGTTCCTTAAAGGCCCCCCAGGGCTTTCCACCTCAAACTCAACACCTCCACGGAGACGAGCTGGAGATATTCCCGCTCCCAGTAAAGGAACAGTCAGGTCTGAGGAGAGATGAACCGCTCACAGCAAACACACGTTTGTATTTTTCAGCGGTAAAAACATCAGTAATATATAACATATAGTAAATGCTTGTATTTTCTTTTATTAATTGGGTGAAACGTTACATGGTGTGGCTTTAAAGAAAGAAAATCACCTACAGCAATCTTATTTCAAGTAAATAAGATTTTTTCAATCTAATTTTGAGTTTGATAATATCTTTTTCTTATTGTAAGTGTAAAAAACAGCTTTTTTGAGATTAGCCACTCTAATGAGGGGAAATTCTAACTGATTTCAAGTAAATTTAACTTATTTCTAGATAATTTTTTTGCAGTGTACAGAATAGATTTCATTGCACCTTGTACCCATTTATTTATGATTCTGTTTTCTCCACATGACTAACCATTTAAGCTGGGACTGCTAACCACTCTCTAAGAAAGGTTAGAATGATATGGAGCAACTTCCTCGATCAATATGGCAATATATCCACACGCAAACATTTACTTCAGAATTACCCCACAAAGTAAAGAAATCGAGCGGTAGAGGCAAACAAGCTTAAGAAAGGTGTCCACTGATAGGGCACGTTTGACTAACTAATCAATGTCTTAAGCAGCCAATTTCTCTTGTGTAATCCCATTCTCTCCTGTTCTTACCTTTTGAACTAAAACTGAAGGCTTTTGTAATGACTGTTTGAAATGGAACAAGGGCACAACTCGGACCTCATTTGCATTCAAGCTGCATTACCGTAACATCGTATAGATTTTCCATGTTCTGATTGGCCCGCGAGAGAATAATTGTGTGTGTCCTTCCCCCGGTTGGAAACATGCTGAAATCACAGACTGATATGATCAATAATATCAACAGTACACTATCAGGCCTGGCTTAGGGAGCCTCTACTGCTTTTTTGTTATTCAGTCAGACTGGCAGGTCAGTAATCTCCTAAAGCCTTGGAGGTGCAGCGGCAGATTAGTTTCCCATCATGCGTTTCACTCTGACCTCAGCCGAGATTGCTGCACACCTGACTGAAATATTATGTCTTAAATTAAGAGCGCAGACCAATCAGACGTCGGCACGCGTTGATAAGGCGCACTTTCCGGAGCCTGGGAGACAGCGCTCAGGGCTTAACAGTCTGATTAATCTAATTAGGAAGATAATGTGTCAGATAAGGTGTCCCACGAGTGCTTGTTTCTGTATCTGGTGGTAGGACGTACCATGTTTTGGGTGCGTCAGCATTATCTTTAGTGAGCTGAATACAAACAAAGGTGACATGTACCAAGCCACACATGCTCTGATCTGGTTCAAACTGACGAAAAACAAGTTTATAAAACTGTCCACACTCAATAGGGTTCCCGCGAAGTCTATCTCACAGAGACAGTGGAAGTGTCCAACCTGATGTGTTGCCCACTAAAGCATAGAGGGAATTTCTCCATTGCCACAGCGGTAAAATATGATCTTATCCAAGCAGTAATTTGAAAAACATGAAAACTTGTCAAATGGCTTTAACTAATGACTGCGTAGTAAAACGCGCAGAGAACATTATTCCATTTATTGTCTCACAAAAACAATACTGTGTCATTGAAGACCTTGATCAAACAAAGTGCACTTCCCGTTCAGTTCCATTTACTCCAAATCATTGAAACAAAAGACGAAGCCGCTGGTGTTTGCTTCCCTCTTGTCTTGCCTATAATTGGTTGTTGAGAGAAAATATTACGCTTCGTTCCAAATCCCATTTCAAAGCAATATTCCCATTTCAGCCGCTCAGCGAGAGCGTGGCCCAGATGGAGCTCCTCCGCCTTTATACCAAACTCTCAGCTGACCTTTAGTCACAATAATTAGCGCAACTTTGTGCACCCGATAAACTGAACTCACCTGGTCCTTTTCCAGTCAGGCCACACTTTGTGTTTCGCTGATAATGACTGTTCTAATTTAGTGCCGTCGTTTGTCGTAATGACTTCATAATTACACAAATGACTCTTTAATTACTGAACTGCTTTTGAAGACTTGGAGTTCCGTCTGACTTTCCCTGACCCTTGAACTTTTAATCATGGCGCCGCTGAAGTGGGACTACATTTGAAGACTGCGTTTTTGAGAAAATGTTGATATGGGCTGTCATATAAATGTCGTGAAATCCACACAGCGTAACTTCCCCGTTCATTTGTGTGTGTCGCGCGAATCCGGATGGAGCGTTTGATGACTCGAGTTACTGACAACTCTCAGAACCTCTACAGATTCGTAGCAAGAGGCACAAACATCCAAGGCCACTTCAATGATGTGGATGAGATAAATCAAGGATCATTTTGATGATGTGCGCAGGGGAGTCTTAAACCGTTGATGTTAGGTTTCTGTGCTGCGATAAACAGTTTGCTGATAACCAAACAGCTGCCGGCACTCCAGAGACCAGTGCGTGTTGTGCTTCTGACATGTGGGGGAAAAGCACCTTTTCTACTGCAACGTTTGTGTTTATCTCCACTCCTTTCACAAACTCACACATAAAACACTCTGCTATGCATCTGGGCCTGAAGACGTCAACGGTCAACTAAAATATTTATATATTTGGTTATTTTGTTGAAGTACGGATTCAGAGCTTAACTTATTAATGTGAGAGTGAGTTTTCTTTTCTTTTTTTTGCTGAAGGGAAATTACTCACAGGTACAGATGTTCCAGAGATAAAGCCCTATATCAACTCTTTTTTAAAAGATGGATTTCAAACTTTTGCTTAATTGAGCTGTTAATTAACTTTTGATTGACTCTCAGATTTGGAACCATCTTTTTTTCTCTTTAGGCTCACCTACTTCACACATTAGCCTTGGAATTTACTGTATTATACCTTGTATGTGTCTAGAAAATATTGTGTTGTATCTTAACACTTCACTAAATGTCAAATGTCCTTTGGTTGATAAACTTTGGACACACGACCGTTACCTTTTTACACATTTTAGCGGTGCACTATGCAACTTTTTGGAAAAAAAGTAAATATCTGCGCGCATTAAACCTTTTAATGACTCAGTGGCATTATGGGTGCAGCATAGCACCATTGTTTTCCCTCACAGGATCAATTGTTTTCAAGGGATCGTACCAGAAATGGGCCAGAAACCCCAAAACAATTGATTCTGGAGCATGATAAAGGCCACAAAGCAAAGGTGCCATGTTGCACCCATAACGCCACGAGTCAATAAAAGGTCAAATACATGCACATATCAAGTCTTTTTTTTCCATACAAAAAGTTACATAGTGCACCTTTAAGGTAAACTTATTACTTATCATTATTACTTACAGTATTATTACTGTGTATCATGATGCGTATCGGATTGTGATAAAAGTGTATCATTCCAGCCCAGAGAATACTCATACAGATGTAGTTATATGTAGTTACAGATAATACTAGCAGAGGGCACACATCCTCCTCTTTTGCTTCTATGGCCAGAGCTGTAAAGCAAAAATGAAATTTCAGAAATGGTTGAGTATGGACTAAACAGCATGTGGCTGCTATTTTGAACCCAACAACCTGTTGTTAAAGGGAGGGTATTATGCTTTTTTCAATCACACAGTCTATATCACACTACAATGATGACAAAACCTTCTGTTGGTCTGTAAATGCAGTAAATTAGAATAACTGCCTTGTATAAAATGTCTCTCTCAAAATGGCTGTAGTGAATGTCTTGAAATAGGCCTCTGTCTCTTTAAGAACCTCTGACCCTTTCCGACACCCCCCCCCTCCACACGCTGTCTGTGGCATCAGTAGGGAGGGGGTTCTGCTGAGGAACAGAGGTTGGTTACTTGGCTGGTTGGAGGCGTCTCCGGGAGGTGGGGGCGTTCCTAGGAGAACTCAGACAAACCTATCCCTAAAATGGCCGCCATCAGAGTTTTTACAGATTACTCAAAAATACGTGAATGTGCCAAGGCAACACTTCAGGCATGTTTTTAATGAGGGAAAGACATACTAACATGAGGTAAAGCTTGGAAAAGTCGATTTTGCATAATACCCCCCCTTTAAGGCAGTCATCTCATTCAGAAGCCCATAGTTGTTGGGTTTGGGGTCCAGCCTCCTCGTTCCATTTGTGATGAGCAGCATAGGATTAAACCTGATTATTTCTAGAAAATGCACAAACGACTCTAATAAATAAACTGCCCTGTCATCTTAATCCTTCCACACAGGCTTCCAGTACAATCACACCGATACCTGAGAGACAATTAACTGTTGTTTGTTGTGCCCGCCTTTAATGTAAGAGGTGATCCAAACAACTCAGCGGTCCGGAATGAGGTCCTGCACCGGTGTAATTGGGCCGGACAGACCCGAGACACTCTCTCGCACACAGCACTGCTCTTTGGCTCTTCTAATGGCTCCAGCCTGAAGACGCTCGAGACAGCTGCCACTAATGTGAGGGCCAAACTGCCTGACGCTTGTGATAATATTCCGATAGTTAGTAGTTGAACTTCATGCACTGGGGCAGGGTGGTTTATGCCGCGGGGGCTCTGTTCTAAATGGCACTGTCGCCGCCATCGGAATACTAATTAATTAGGGCTAAGACTGAAAAGTGGG
The DNA here is from genome assembly GCF_951799975.1 of Gobius niger. Taxonomy (NCBI): domain Eukaryota; kingdom Metazoa; phylum Chordata; class Actinopteri; order Gobiiformes; family Gobiidae; genus Gobius; species Gobius niger. The sequence goes on along the minus strand of NC_136868.1, from coordinate 24,164,881 downwards.
AGGTCACCAGAAGTTGTTCTTATTATTGCGACATCTCAAGACATTGACTTGGTTTGTTAACTCTATAACTTCAACTGTCTGGCTTCCCCCACTCTCATGAAATGGAGTTACATTATAACCCAGGTTCTCTGAGAAGAGCCACAACAAAATACATATAATGGTGTAAATTAATATATTTCTTAATAGCTGTCTTGAGCATTTACTCCTCATGCTCATCTGTTTCTTGATTGGTCAATAGTCTTACAAATAGCAATGTCAGAAAACTGTCTTTTAAATGAAAGATTTGAGGTCAGTGCTGTCTCATGGTCTCTAGTTTCATGTCTTACGTCTATAACTTGAGTCTCTAATCCCGTCCATAAGAGTGCCCTGGTTGTAGGATTCCTCCTGTGCCTCCCCTGACAGAGTTTCCGGGATGTTCTATATAAATCCGCACGTTTTGTTGCTGTGGCTGAAGTAAACAAACATGCAGCACTCCCCTCCACTTTGCACAGTCTTTGATCAGGCCAGGGATGATCCCGCCGTCTGTCTGCTGTCGTCTTTCTGTCTGCGCTCTCTTTAAACTCTCGCTCTGATGGATGTGGGAGACAGGGGACTGTTTGTCAGGGCGCTGGAGAGGTACCGGGTATTCACAAAATCCAACTTATATACAACAAGTACTGCTGTGTCTGAAATTCGGGTAGAGAGAGTCCTAGCCTGACCACAGACGTAACTTATTCATTAACATGCCTTAGTCTGAATCCGGTTTTAATAATGTGGCAATGCTGACGCACATGGGTGGGTTTTATATTTGCCGACATTAACTTGTGCCTTGAGCAATAAACGTAAAACAAAAATGATTATTGCAGGTTTAGGATTATAAGTGCATACACAGTATCAACATCACAGATGGGAGGAAACATCCCACAGTGATAAAACATTATTACTTTTGTAGAGCACTGTGTTGCACATGTCTGTAAGGCTTATCTGTTTGAGTTGTTTATATATCAAGAAGAGCTCTGACGTCAAACAGAATTAAATAAATGGAAATGCCCATTAGGACAGGGCTTGTCAAACCTTTGGGACCAGAACAGGTTTGAATTTGAGAATGGTGGTGTTAGGAGGTGGTACCTGTAATGTGATTGATTACTTGCTTCTGTGTGTGTGTTTCCATTATTATTATTATAGCATCATTTCTGTGAGATTTCTTTGACTTCCAAATGAGAAAGTCTAGAATAGAAACAATACGTACTATGAAGAAGGAGTCCTTCCTTCACAATTCCCCACACGTCCCCAGACTTATAGTAGCTTGACGATATGCGTGATCTGACGGGTCCACTGTTTGCCAAGAGGTTATATTTACCATCCAGACAGAGGCTGTCCATCAGTGGGCGGGGTCGGGGCAGTCAGAGGTGGCAGCGTTAAGGACGTGTGATTTGCGTGAAGTGTCTCTTTAACAGTTTCCTCCTGATCTGTGAGCTCGATGACGGATGGAGCTGGCGTCTCGTTTGTTTACTGCTGCCGGCCGTCTGTCGCTCTGATTAACGACTCGTCACTCGTCATCTGTCTGAAGGATTAATTGGCCCCGCTGTGATCAATGATGGATTAATAATGGAGGAGGTGTGGTAGAATGGGCCCCTGCAGGGAAACCCCATGTCTGTCACTGTGTGGGGTCACCGTGCAGGGGTCTCGCCGCACCATCCGTCTTTAAAAGGTCAAAGCACATTGGTTCAGCCGAGGTTATCAAACAGGAGATTTTGTTGTCTTGATGTGAAACATGATTTGGCAGAAAATGTTGGCCAAGTTGCGTTGGCAAAGATTGAAATGGATTTGGGAGGGGTAAAAAGTCACGCCCTTGCATCAGAAATTTTGTTCAGCTAAATCAGGATGAGAAGGAGACTGGCTCTAGTGCTGAAAAGCAGACAAACTCTTGACTATATGCAAACTTAATCATATTTTAATGAGTGCTGTCAATTGATTCAAATATTTAATCTCTTAATTTAATCTCTTGAATGTCATAGTTAACCTGGGATTCAACGCAAATTAATCACACATTTGTATCTATTCTAAATGTCCCTTGAATGATCATTTTAATACTCTAATACTCTTATCGGGTTCCTCAAATACACAGCAAACTTGGGGTGGTTCAGGTTCGAGAGCGCACTGATTATTATTTTTTCCTTCCATTGTCTTACAACATAAAGAGCATTCTTATCCATAAAGGCCACTCAAAGCAGGCGGTGTTTTGTGTCCAGTTTTAAGGGGGAAATGTATTATTTGCATGTTTATAGCTTATAGCTCTTCTGCTCCAAATGCATACACAACAACAGCAGTGCTCAAGCACCTGTGATGAAAATAATTCAGAGCTATAATAACAAGGCAACAGCTTCTTACTGACCTGAGGAGAGCAGCTTCGTTGTGTCAGGTAAAGGCTGCTCCACTATAGTTCCAAACTTTGTTTTGTTTGACATAAAGAGTTGTCTTTGACATGGTGAAAGCAAAACCTTGTGAAAGTTTCTGCTCCCCTTTTTTCTAATAAGTCCATGAGGAATTTTAAAAATGTCCTCAGTAGCGCAGTAGCAAAACAAACCAACAAGTGCTTTGTCACCTCCTGTAAACTCATGTAACGCGCTCCTGTTTGACTGGCAGCAGCTGCAGAGCGGCTCATTCAGCATCTTGTGTGTCGGCAAAATGAGACAAATTAATTACGCGATAAAAAATGTACGGTGTTAAAATGTATTTGGGTTAATAAAGCAATATTTTGGACAGCACTCATTTTAATGTTTCCTCCTCAAAACATTTCTGGACTAGCATGCTATTTCAATTCATTCAGTTTTGAGTAATCCTGTTTGTTCTTGTTGGTAGTTTCTTCTTAAGTAAGTAAGTGCTTTATTTGTCATTGTTCAATTGTACAACGAAACTACGTTCAGTCGTCTGAGTGCGGCGCCAGTGTGGGCCACCCTGAGCAGCTTGTTATGGAGGTATAGGGGAAACCTGGCTGCCTGCCTGCAGTGGGCTCTTGGTGCGTCTTCAGAGTTTCAGAGGAAAACATGTATAGGTCTCAAATGTCTTTAGCTCATAAGCTAGCTGTTTACTTACTTTTAAAAAACTTTTACTTCATGGCTAGTATGGAATCTGCAGTAAAAAGTCAGCTGAGCCTCATAAAAACACAGCAAAGATATACAAAAGTATCCAATGAGACAATGTGGAACACAGAGACTTCAAATGCAGTTCTCAGAAAAAGGCAAAAAACATTGCTGTACCAAGATAGCGGGAAGTTGCTGCTTGTTTATGTGTCGCCAAATGTGCAAATGCTCCAATCTGTTTTTCCTGGATTTTGTTGCATCACAGAGGGAACACAAAACTGTCCTCCACACATCACTGTGAAAATATCAAATATCAAAGCTCAACACGCTAAACACATTTTAAAGCCTCACTTCTGTGTATGGACACTTTTTGTCCTTGGGCAAGGCACTTCTACCATACATGTTGAATATATTCATACACTTTTTTTGTCCCAGTACCGCAATTTGTCCTCTATTTTCCTATATGCCTCCTGTTAGCAGGAAAGCTACAGTGCAGCATCCAGGGAACCTTCTTTTTGTGTTAAGGTTACTGTAGTTACAGGAAGAACTGGAAGACCAAGCAAACAGTGCACATTAAGGCCCCACCTGCAGGAATCGAACCTGGGACCTTTTCACTGAGCCACATGGCTTTGGGATGGTAGGAGAGAGCGGAGTTACCGCCGTGGTACCTGTCAGCCAGGTCTCTCTCAGGGAGACTTTTTCAGGGGGAAAATGGGGAACAGGAAGTGAGCCCTCAGTGGTTCAAGCTGACACTTCCAGGTATTGATCAGCTGCTGTAAGTGGTGCCAAGTTCCTCCACACTTCTGAGCCGCTCTCATCCATGTCCTCCGGGGCTGTCAGAGGACATGGACAAACTTCTTCAGGGCCCATGTTTTCATGCATGCAGCACAAGACGGGAAAATGTCAACGAGGCATACTTGTCTGCTGTGGGATCTACACTACAATCTGCCAAAGCTCGAAGACTCTCTTTGAATCAGAGTTGTAGTCACCTCCAGATGAGTCTTGATTTGTTAGATAAAACCTGAAAGTGTCCTATATATTTGGAAAGCCCTTGAACCATTGCATGATACATGGATTTATCACAGTGCTTTGGATTGGTTAGTTTGCCATTGGCTTGCGATTTCCAATGATTTCCTGTGGTTAACTCCCCCTGCAGTCAGTGGAGGGCATTCAAAGGATCTTATGAGATGTTTAAAAGGTCAGTTCTGGATGAGGGACTGTTGTGGGGCGGAGGAAGCTGCGCAGGCAGAAGAGAAAGGAGGAGATGGAGGAGCTGACCAGTGCGGGACACCACGCTTCGAAACAGGGACAAACCCATGAGGCAGTGTCCCCAACCTCAAAAAGTCGTAGCAGCACAGGACTAACCCAATACCTGAACGCAATTTAGTTGTACCGACAAATAAAGCACTTACTTATTTACTCATCAAGTGTCTTTTCCATATATACACACAAAAGCAGGTTTATGGGCCACAATCACGTGTGATATAACCACGTGGTTATGATGCTTATGAGTTTTCAAAGCCTATATGCATTCACTTGACTTCTTCAGTGCTTAAATGGCTATGTAATTGGCCATGGACTAAGAACATGTACAATAGGTTAATCTTCCAGCCATGTGTTTCTGACTACAGGTTGCCCCAGCAGCATTGAGGATATGGGTCAAATGCAGAGAACAAATTTTCCTTTTCTGCACTCATATGAAGGCTCTTCATCTGAATTAGCTACTTGGACATTGTTGTGAAGGCCCTGTACCCCTTTTTCCCCAAATAGTGGAATTGCATTTGTTTTGTCCTCTCAAAATAGCCATGTATAGCAGAGCAGAGAAATGTATTGTAAAAGCAGACAGTAGTGGGGAAAACAGACCACAGTGCATCACATAACTATTTAGAGAACAATTTTATTGACAGAAACTAGCTAGCTTGTTCTTGTGACACATTACAGTGACAGTAAAGCTCAGTTTGGAAACTCATCCCCGTGAAAAATGTGCGAAAAGTGTTAGGAAAGTTGGGAAAGAGACCGCAACTAACAGTTTACTTTACTCACTGGCCACTTCATGCTTTTGTAAATAGTACAAAAAATTAAATGGGTACAGGGCCTTCAAGTTATACAGCACGAACGACTATAGCTAATTGGACCAAATGTGGTTTAGAAAGCCTGGATAAAGCATGATATGGAAGCCTTAATGAGTTGCCAAGAGTCTGATTCTAGTCCAAACGAAATCAGAGTGAGTCCAAATTAATTGGTTCCGAGTGTGAGCAGAAACATCTGTTGATTGGGATTTTGTTTTCCTCCCCCCTGCGTCAAACATCTAATGCCTGTACCTGCTCCGTTATAATACACCGGACAGTATTGTGCTCAATCCAGGTTGCTTTATATTGAGAGGTGCATTACAAAACCGAAGCTACAGAAGAGTCCTTTTGGGACCTGAGCAAGGGTCGAGTCTGTGGCCTCAGTCGAGTTGACCGCTGCACACATGCTTTATGGAGCGCATTGAAGTGAAATCAGTGCGGGGTTTTGCACGTTCTACACTCCTCTTGCATCATGCATCACATGTTCCCTCCGCCAGGTGCTCCTCCGAAGGAATGAAATGAGCTAGTTCATGCGTGACTTTGATCGGGAACATTACTGATCGTGCATCAAGACCCTATCTGCATAAGAAATGGTGCGGATTCTGTCTTCATCTCAAACCGGCTGGATTGTGGTACACTTGGCACTATACTTAGCCTATAAGTCCTTCAACCTTTTCACTCTGAGTGCAGTTGTCCATATTAAAGTGTGGAACAATCATTTCTGTTTAATATTCGTATCACTTTTCTTCCTATATATTGGACATTATAGGAGCAATTATTCAAATTTTAATTGAATCGTGATGAAAAAAGGCGCGGATCTCCATTAGCACCATGGGGCTTTTTAATCAACAGGTTTTCCTGCCAATCCTGTTGCATTAGCGATTGTTTGGTGTGGAATAGAAAGTTGTTTAAGGTGAGAATTTATCTTGAAAGTCTCTCTTGTATTTTATACGCTGCTGTATATTTGCTTTTTACATTGTTGATAATGAAGCAAATCCCCACTTCCACAGGACACTTTATCACATCAATTTAGGATAAGACAAGCCCCAAAGCATCACCATTACTTGCTGATTAAACTAACCTTAGAATAATTGCTATCTGCGTTCAACCTTTACAAGAAAATCTCCGCTCTGGTCTAATTCATCCTGAAAATTACTGTACGAAATGCCAAAAAATGTGGAACTTTTCTTTAAAAAACGACTTATTCAAGGCTTTGGAGTAATCTGACACACTATGGCAGGCTGCGCTCACCTCCGGTCCATGACTTCTTATGCATTTACATCCACCAATGTTACGCAAAACCGTTCACACTCCAAGCCCAGAATAGAGAAGACATAAAAAGTACAAACAGTTTTTTTCCCCATACAATCTGGGATGCTTTGAAGTTTCTGTTTCATTTCTACAGCAATTAGAATGAGTTAATGAAACGAATGCATGTATCTGGGCTAGTTTGGAGATATGGGGGCTTTGCGATGAGGTTTAACAGGGACGTACGATGCAAAATTGAAGTAAAAAATACTGAGTGTTAAAGGAACAGACCACCGTTTTCAGTTAAGAACCATGTTCTTGCCTGAGCTTAGACCAGTTGATATGTACCTGTCTGGTCTTTGTGTGTGCCCATGGAAGAGCGTGGTAGCTTCCAACTTCACCCCGTGTGGAGGCATGGGAATATACTGAGAGAGGGCAAATGCAAACAACATCTTTGGTCTTTTTGCGCGACTGAGGGCACGCACAAGTCGTCTAAGCTCAGGTAAGGACATATCTCAGTATGGAAAAACGGTGGCCTATTCCTTGGCCTGGCCTAAATTACTTTGAAAAGTTACTGAAATTCAATAATATTAACACATTGAATTTCGCGCTGTTTTGGGGATTTAGCTGTTGAGTGCCAACAGCTAAATCACTGTAGCACCACAGCATATTCTGTGTTATAGCTATGGACACATGCTATGGCTCGTTTGAAAGACGAGAATCTAAGCTCTCCATAGGTAAAAAAAAAAACGTTTCTATGTCCCTCGGTTCCTGAGAAATCCTAAGCTAAACAGAGGCTAGTTTGATCAAAATCACAGATGTTTTTAGATAAGAGATAATTAGTGTTTTATCAAACTTTCTCCTTCCTGATTTACTCCTCTCTCCTCCTCTTCCTCCTCTCTCCTCCTCTTCCTCCTCTCTCCACCTCTCTCCTCTGGCACTAACATTACGGGAAGAGGCCTAAATATATTAGTTACAAGTACATTTTCCATGACAACATTGTTGACACATATTGAAACATCGCGTGTTGCTGCAGATCGATCGCTTTTTATTGCATGTGCATTGAAACAGCCTGGTGCTCGGATGGAAGTCTTAACCCGGAGGTTTCTCAGTCGTCCTTGGACCGATTTTGACCATTTAAAAACTCAGAAAAATATTAAAATTACATGGGAAGCCGCTTTGCTTTGTCAAACACGCTCCAGAGAGCTCCACCATGCCCCCTCAAAAGCAATAATATGTATGAAATGCACTTTGAGATTTGGTGTCAAATGTAAAGTGCATTACAAAGAAAATGTATTATTATTATTATGTCCAGATCTTGACTTTTTACTAGATTTTTTTAAACTTCTGTTCATCACAGAGCTACCAAAATCACACATAAGGTGTATTAGAGTGTCTTGTTTTGTAATTAAAAATAAATAAAAAAACAAGTTTTTCCGTTTTTCGCACTCAATGTGTTAAGGTCAGGAGACTAAGAGGGCCACTCCAGAACCTTCTCTTTATTCTACTGGAGCCAGGGCAATGTGGCCTTGTGTTTTGGATCATTGTCTTGTTGGAACGTCCAAGTATGACCCATGCGCAGCTTTGGGGCTGATGAGCACAAATTCTCTTCCAGTATTATTTTTAAAAAAAGTGCTGCATTAAACCTGCCATCAAGGTTTCCAGAGCCTTGGTCATCAGCGAACCACCTCCATATTTCACAGTAGGAATGACCTGCCACTGGCTCCAGCAGAATAAAGTGAAGGTCCTGTTTGTGTCCATCTTAGTCTCCTGACCTCAATATCATTGAACCACTGTGGGGAGAGCTCAAATGTGCTGTTCATGTAAGACAGCCCAGGAACTTACAGGAACTAGAGGCTTTAAGCCAACAACAACCAAAGACTCCAAGCTGTCATTGATGCTAAAGGGGGCACTGGGGTGTGTAAACTTTTCAACAGGGTCATTTTGGTATTTTATTCTGTTATGGTGATTTGAAATGAGTTCACACAGTTTTCTTCCACAATTAATGGCTTCACAACATCACTGATCATGAGTGAAAAAAAAGTTTGTGTTTTCATTCATGTTCTTTCAACAGTCCACCAGGGTGTGTAAACGTATCGGCACAAATGTATATGACACTGTATTGACTTCCTTCACATAAGTTTTAGTAATCCTGTTTACTGAAGAATTGCCTTGTGTATGAATTGTGCTCTACAAATAAACTTGCCTTGCCTTTCTTCTTCAGCAGTAGAAAGCACAAAACCATGATCACGGTGCCATGGATCTGCTACTTTGCCTTCTAGCTCTTCTACGATTTATCATTCTCACTGCCGCTGCGCTCCAGGCCTATTAGAAATCCTGACCAACACAGCCCTCACTCATTTCCATTCGTTGACTTTATTTGAAGTAGCAAAACATGAAACATCTATGTGAATGTGACCAGGCCACTTTAACTAAGGAGTGGAAGGAGAAGGTTGATCCGGTTCAGAGGTACCAGAGCAGATTCCATTATCGACCTAAAGCCCCAAATCGAGAGAGGCCCACCTGCGTGTGTGTGTGTAGATTAGATTGGAGGGGTGTACTCTCTGATAGTACAGAATAATGAACCAATTCTCCGTCGAAAATCCCCCATTCGTCTGTCTGTGTCCGCCTGCCTGCCTGCCTGTCTCCCTTCTATCTCGGTCTGTCTCACTGCTCGGGTCTGATTTCATTGTATCTCCACTCTGCAGCTGTTCTTTGTGTCCTTTACGCTTTCGTAGCTTTCCCTATTATTTTGCTTTTTCCGTGCACTTGACGGTGTGTTTATAGACTGCTGATACTTGAATTGAAATCTCGTATGGAAGCACGTGCCATTTTATCCCCGTTTATGTCGTCTTTAAAACTGCAAATGATCTATAAAGTTGCCCCACATGAAAGAGCAGTGGCAGGTGGGGTGACAGCTCACTTGCCGGCTGTATAGCTTCAAAGACACATTTATTCTCTAGCACGAGATTACAAGAATGTCTATTTTATAATGGCTGTCTGGGAGATTGGATGTAATCTTTTTGAGCTGGAGTTCACTGCATATACTATTGATTGTATTTACATTTTGAAAATGAACTCTGTCCACGACTTTAGTCCCATTATCTGATTACTACCATATTTTCCATTACCTGCTCTGCCAGATGAAAGATTAGAAGATATTTTTGTGTGTCCTGGTATGATGTAACTCTATATAATGGATAGTAGATGGATTTCCTTAATTGTATTGATAGTTGTCTAAACTTTGATTGCTGTGATAATAACCATGAACTCATTTGTATTTGGATCTCGTCTTTGGCCACACTTTTTGGGTTGTCTGTGGGGTTCAGGTGACTTTGCTGATCAGTAATCTCATGGTCATCAGTGCCAGGTCTGGTTGGATAATGAAATTAGCCTCTCCATGAAGCTTTTCAACAGAAGCATCAACTGAAAGGACTGTTATTACAGTGACATTCAGTTCAGACAGTCCTATAAAGTAGATCGAGCTGCAGGGCAGGTGTCTTAGTTGTGTTTAGGAGATGTTTTCAGTTTAATATATTACATTTCTATAAATAGATTTGTTTTATTAATACAGTTAATTATAAAGGTTCTGGAAAAACTAGTCAAAATCATTGCAACCTTCACAGTGTCGAAGCTTCCTGTGACTTTGATGCAGCAGTGCCACCTGTCACTGTCAGCTTCCACAGGTTCTGGGACCACTAATTGGGAACACACAGTTTTCAACGCGGGACCACGCTTTAACAATGTGTCATGAAGATTGTCTTAAGGGGACTGGCCACTGTTTTTCCATACTGAGATATGTTCTTGCCTGAGCTTAGACGAGTTGATACGTGCCTGTCTGGTCTGTATGCGTGCCCACGGAAGAACGTGGTAGCTTCCAACTTCACCCCCGTTTGGAGCTATAAGAATATGCTGAGAGAGGCCAAATACTAACACCATCTTTGGTCGTTTTGCGTGACTGAGCACACGCACAAAGACCAGATACGTCAACTCGTCTAAGCTCAGGTATGAACAGTAGAACCGTAGAAAACAAAAGGTGCAATTTTGCCTGCTTGGATTTTAACCAAAATATCCAGGACGTTTGACAGATCTTTTTTTTCCCATGTAGCCAGAGTTTGGCATCATTTACCTGGACAGGGTGCCACCCCAAACACCTGTTGCACTGCAGTGGTCACCGCGTGCTCAATTTATAAATCAATTTGAATTATATGACATTGGTTTTGGTCTGGAGTCAACTCCTCCTTTGAGCTTTATAGGCAATATACAGTACATGGTGCTGAATTGCAGTTGCAGGGTGGAGCCTTTACAAGCCCACAGTTAGCACCCTCTCCAGGCTAACCTTTTGTTTCCAGGAATTGTCCCCCCCTTTGTGTCCAATCAGGTCAGTGATTAACTTTGAGAGTGTGTGTGTGCGAGAGAGAGACTTTCCCGAATGGCCGACTGCCAAATTAGCCGCATGCGTTGTGGAGCTAATGAGCGTGACCTTCAGCTGCGTCATTTAATTTTGAAAGTCCATCTACATCTGCTCAACTTTAACCCCTCCACATTCACTCTGCACAGCATGTGTGACATCATCAAAAAGGGGCGGGGCATGTTAATAAAGCCTAGTAGAGTCATTGTGCAGAAGTCACGGCTGGGTCTCGGAGCGTCCATAAGCGCTAAAGCGGTCTGGGCCTGGGAGGTGGTGCTGTGTCCAGCTGGCAGCGGGACACTGTGATTGGCTGGAGCGGTGCCCTCAGCAGAGGTCGGGAGTTTACATAAGGCTTAGATGAATGCATTCAAACGACGTCTTTTAGCAGCAGCATGTGAAGTATCCGAGCTGGAGGAAGGATCACTCGCACTCATGTGAGACGTATTTCACCTTGCTGTGTAAAACTGAATGACTAAGTGCAACACATTCATCAAGATGTACCCGAAGGAGGAGATGGAGAGGCTGAGGCGACTTATGGTTTTGCTGCTGTGACATAATGTCTGAGTGTTGCTTCATTGATACAGCTGTCAGGTTGAGGTGATTGGTTGTCAGGCATAAAAAGCTTTTCTGGTTAGCAATAAAGGCAGGTGATAAAGTGAAACAGCAAGAAAAGAAGTAATAAATATTGTATATCATAATGAGCAAATTAATTCCTGGGCTTATGTGAAAGCTTTTTGCCGGTTGATGTTTGAGGAATCTGAGCGTTTAACTGATGCGTGTTGATTTGTATTCTTTATGCATCTATTGTTAAACCTTTTGGGACAAGGCTAAAGACTGGTGTTCTGTTTTTGCTTGTCACGAAAGCAGGAGTCTGTCACCGTCCGATTCGTCCTTGGAGACATTTCTAAATGATTGAAGCTACCCACTTTAGTCCCAACAAGTGATGCTGCACGAAAATAAAACTTCAACATGCAAACGCTTTTGGGTCATTTAGTTAAATGCTATTTGCCAACCTGGAGACGTCGTAGCAGGAGTAAGTGACTGGCGCCACCGTTCACAGTGCAATGAAGAGTTCAGTGTTGTGATAACCTTTAAAGACTGCTCCCTGTGGAGGAAGCTCTGGATACAAAAAAACAGACAAAGTTTTGCCCATTAAAAACTCTGCCTGCTGCTGACATTATAGGTATCCGTGCATATATCAACGACTATTTGGAAAGTTTCAGTGACACCTTGGGCAAATGTATTCATATTTGGTATCCAATATCCAAGTCATTTAGACTGGACGTCAAAAATCATCTGGCTCTGACCTTATTGTGTATAAATATGAGTTATTACAGTGTGGGGCGGCCAGTCTTGATTTGTTTCGATGATAATGATGTGAAACCTACACGTTTGGCACTGGTAGATTTTCACAGAATGCAATATTATAATTTGGTTCAGTGAAAAACATATTCCACGACTGATTTAATCCCAGATTTTTAGTCAACAATCCAGGAGTTGTGACTCGTTTTGTCACATGTTTGACTGATCCTGGATTCATGCACTTTCACCTAATCATTTCAGCACTCAAATACCCTTCTCTAAGAAAAAAAAAAATCACATCTTGCTGATGGATTCAAGTCCATGTGCCCTGGCATATGTGTTTTATATTCACAGACATGCAATGGATTTACTTTAACCTGAAACAGAATGATATGCCTTTAAAGCAGTACTAAGGCCGGAAAAATGGCCAGAAAACCATGCTTGCAACTTTCCTGCAGCGGGTCAGAGGCCCCAATACACACTAATGGAATCACGAAGCTAACAGACAAAGCTAACCGCGGGCTAGAGCCACTTTTGTAGTATTTACAGCCAAGTTTGTGGCACAATGTACAATATCCGTCTCTTCTTTGTCTTTTCTGTCAGCGTAGTATTTACTCTCACGGACAATTGATGAGTAAAAAAAACGCAACGTGCTACAACACCTGCAGTGGCGCTTATGGCCTCTAGGGGATGAGTTACTTTGTACTGCTTTTAACAAAACTAAATGTAAGTATCGCCTCGTGAAATATTTGACTTTCCCAAATCAAATCAAGACTAAGCCGGGTCTTAAACAAACCAGAAAAAGCCTTTAATGTGTCAACATTACTTCGAAACTGATCTAGTCGGAGAAAAACACTTCACTTATAAATAAATGCATTACTAAAGTCTGTACACGAAATGATCTATTGTTAATATAAATAAACTAGATGACCCAAGGCAAGGTATGTTGACTGGTTGAGCTTAATTCAAAGCTCTTTTCAAAGCAAGAAGGGCATATTAAATTACAAAAAATGATACATCAAAGGTAGAAAAAAAGTCAATAAAAGATAAATGACCATTAAACTTAAATAAAAAGGAAAAGAGTGATCTGTTATGCACTGCAAAACAGATCTTTTTTTCCGGCCTGGTTTGGACACATCTTCAGGAAGATGTTTACGCATTTTGCCCAGGTTCCTAACTTTTTTTTTTTCATTATTATTATTTGGGTTTGAGCAAGACGTATTTGCACAACCTCTATTCAAAATGCATTCACCGTGCTGTAATGTAATTTGAGAGCGCAGACACCTCATTATGTCAACCATATACGATTCATCAGTGCTTTTCAAGTGCACTCTTGACATGCTCATTTTCCCCTGCTCTAATTTCCAGCCTCGTTCCTGCCTCTTTCATTGTGCATTGAGGAAAAAAAAAAAAAACACAATAAACCACCTTTCTCCTTCTCAACGAGGCAGACTACCGATGGCAAAAAAAAAACGGATGGCATTGTGAGGGAGAGGGAATATCTTAAAACCCCCATCTAGAGACTTGAATCAGAGCCACCGCAAACCGATGCTTTGGCTGGACACGGATCCAAGAGAAGGTCCCAAAAAAAAGTGGTAAGAGGGTGGCGCGAGTCCAACAAAGTAAACATTTTGAGAGCCTGTCTTAAATCCTGACCGGAAACTCATTGAAAATACAGACTTGTGCCATGATGTTTCGAGGGGGAGTTTTCTTGGGGATAAACGTTTGGTAGTTTGCGATAGAAGCGGAAGAAAAACTAAACATCAGGCCTTTATATTGCCCTAACTCAGCTTTAGATCTTTTTAATAACTCCATGTTGGAAAAGAGAAGTATTTCAGGAAAGGGCGCTGTGTTTACTCGGTGGTGGTAGAGACGTTTTCTATAGCAACTAATCAGAATAAGTAATTGAAGTGTAGCCGATAGTCTAGCTCCTACAATTGCCCCCTTTCACTCTTCGTTTACCGCCAAAGCGTGTCTGTAAACACTCTTGGTTGGTTTATTGGTCTCATTAAACTTAAGAACACATGAGTCCACACAAACGAAAAAGATTAGACGGTGAAAAATAGAAGGCCGTCAGTTTAAATCCCATCGGAGTTACCGCTGTAGGTGTGAAGTGTGCGGCCCATTGACACATGAGCTTGTCCCGGAGGCTGGTGGTTAGTGCCGGGCGGGTTTCCAGTTGGCAGCGCTCGGATCTGATTGGCCGGAGCAGTGATTACCTAAATGTTGGATGTAAACAGGGCCGGTGTAATGTACTCCACCCTGATATGATGGATGCGGGCCGGAGGGCGGGGGGGGGGGATGCCAGCGAGACTCATTGATCCGTCTGATCTCGTTAATCTGAGCCCGGGCTTTTAGCGAGATGAACATCCACGACCGCTTTGCAAAGTGGGTTGGTCTGGACAGAAACGGCCATACAAACAAAACGGCACCTCGACAAGGCAATGCTACTGGCTGGAAAAGTGTGTGATGGGGATGGAGGCAGGAAACATGTATTGATTACATACAGAAAAGTCACAAATGTTGAACCGTGTAGAGAAAATGTCAATTTGACCATTGTTTTTTTCATCCTGTCTTTGGAAGAAGTGGAGTCGCGTTCAGACTGTTTGAACATTACTCATAATTGTCCCTCTATCACATTCTATTTCCATTTTTAGGATGAAAAAGTCCATGTTGGCAATCGTTAGATGGGAAAGCACCGTGACGTCCAAAACTCGCTTGGTCTCTTGTTGTGATGACAGATCCCAGTTGAGTTGATCTCACATAAAACTCTATGTTCCAAGTGATCAAGATCTGTCATAGTGGCCAAATATAGATGATTAAAAATTTGATTGTGAACGATGTCCCAAAACCCCCAAACTCCCAGCAGCAGTCATTGTATTCAGGCAAGGCTGATGTGTCACTGCAAATAGATTTTAAACACTGATTATGTTTGATGCGATAAACATCTTACGTGGAAAGACGCAGATTTGTGGTAACTAGTTTCGGCTCACAAAAGTCAAATCTGGAGGCTTCAGGAGTCAGTGAAACTTGGGCTGAAACTTGGGGTTATGCAATTCAAACCAAGCAAAACCAAAGCAATGTTTCTTTACAAAATGCAAAACACAAATATTGTCATTAAATGCATGGGCTGTCCAGTCGAAAAAGGTTAAAGAACGTCTCCATTTAGGATTCTGGATTACAAAGGACCTCAAATTTGACAAACAAGTGGACTAAGCTTGCCGTTAGTGGCCTTTCAAATGTTTCTCCGTCTTAGACTAGACTCTCCCTCTCTGTTAATGACAAGAACCTATTAGCAAGACTGTACAAATGTGATCTTCTGCGTCACTCTGAATATGCGTCACCTGTCTGGGCCACTCTAAATGTCACACAAACCAACCGCTTGGAAAAACTCCAACGCCATTAGGATCATACTACACTACTCCTGTATGTAACCAGTTACAGATGGGGACTATGAAGAACTCAAAATGGCTCTATTAAAACACAGGAGAAACTTTGCAGTGATGTGCTATGGTTACAAGCAGTTACATGGATTATTCCCAAAGGCTCCTCCAAGTCCCTGTGTCCAATCACTAAAAGAACTTCTATCCAAACACGGAATAAAATACTTATTAAATAAAACTCCAGAACTGTGGGGCTGTCCTACTTTGGACTGTTTTAAAAACAAATTATTGGACATTGAGCAGAGGCTGATTTTTGATAACATGTTTTAATATTCAAGAACCCAGCCGTCAATGCCTTTGGGCACGACATTTTTACTTAAAAGTTGTAATTAAAAATATTCTGCCACAGCACATGTGTTATATTATGGTGGTATGATTTTTATACTAGAGCAATAAAAAACCTTAAATTTGAGCCAATTCAACGGAATCCAGAAGGCCAATAAAATAAAACATGTCTGAAAATTGGCTCATCTCGCCCCTGGGCCTTAGTTTGGACACCCCTTGCTTAGACCATTGTCACTAAGTAATGGTCCACTGAGGCCAAGGAGTGAATCTAAATAATAAACTGTGTATAGTGGCTTTCCAAAACACTTTTGACTCCACTAATGCTCCTGTGTTTTTGTCCCGAGTTCCTCTCCGCTTCCATCCCGCCCTTCACATCTGTGGTACGTGCTGCTGCACTCTTTGTTGCTTGTGCAGTCTGGGTGGATCGGTCCCATGTCCCCATGGGACAGTGTCTGGGTATGAGCCACAATGTGTTTGAGTGCACAAAGGAGGAGCAGCTCTGAGCGTTGCTGATAAACAGAGAGCAGAGAGAAGAGCGGCATTCAGAGCAGAACCTCTGGGCCTGAGGAGTCGCCCCGGACCATTGGGTTTAGTCCTGCTTTTGGACTTAGTCCTGGATCCATTTTCGTGGTTCTGTCCCAGGTGTGCCAGCGGCGCGCCGTGTTGGTCCCAGGTCAGGTCTGTACGTGTTGTAACGAAAGCTCATTACAGGGGGGACAAACCTGTGTAAATATTTCAAAGCAGCCACAGGCACAGCTGCTGACGCATAATATTATAGAACATTTGGAGCCCTGTTACACAGCGCTTTACTGAGATCAGCGGAAAGAGTGTGATGATGTCACACTCTGCGGTTCATTGCTTCATGATAAATCTACTTCTAAACTGTTTTTGAAATGTAAATGGACATTCAAAGTGTGTTTTTGCAAAACATTATTTTCTAGCTAAAAGTATGCTTGTGCTGTGTCATCCAGGAGTGCTACACTGTTTTGAATTGAAGACATCTCATCTTTCATTTAAGAAGCCTCCTCAGTTCAGCTGTTTACTGGTATATATGCGTTGTCATGTAGAACATTATGACATAGTGTTTCTATCCTAAGATAAAGATCCAAATTGAATTCAAAATACTGCAACAACAGAAAAATAACCATAACCCTAAATCATAGAAATACATTGCAACGTTATTCTTTGTGGTCCTCAAAAACCAAAGCTGTCCATTTACTACTCAGTCTATTTCCCTATTCCACATTATGTAACAAGCGTGAGAACCTTTGTGAGCCTGGAAGAGCTCGGAGTAGAGCCATTGCTCCGGTATATTCACTGCAGTACTTTACTTTTACTGTTTCACCGTTGAATCATTACATAATCTTATTCAATCTGTCTTTCCACAAAGACATACTGTATGTTACAGTACAGGCCTGGAGACAGTTGGAGAGAGTCAAAAGCAGCTAATTAGATTGTTTTGTGCTTGTTTTTGACACATTTCCCTTTAGCTCAGAGTCTTGTCGGCCTTAACTTTCTCTTCATATTTCCTGGTAAGCCAACACAAACCTGTGATTCAACTGTTTTTATTTATTTTCTGCACATCCCTCTCCTGTCTTTTCATGTTCTTGTCCTGATGTTTTATTCACACTTTATCGGGAGTGTTCTTTCATTTGGGGCCATCCTTTGATCTGGCTTCAGCTTGGGAAAGTTTTCTGACAACACCGAGCAAACTTAGCCAGTTATATCAGCATCATGCAACTGGAATCTTCTAGGTCTAAAATAGAAATATGACGTCTGACAAAACGGGTTAGAAACAGTGAGCTGTGCAACTAGGGAGACATTTAACTATTGGGAAAGCTGGAGGCAGAGCTAGTACAGTATATGTCATGAATTTGGGGTAACGTACTTTTGACATAACAGGCCTCTCAGTTGGGCAACAACAGCTTAGTTGGCAAGTTGCTATCGGGCTTTGCACATGTACTGTCTCTGAAAGAAAAAAATCTTTTGCACTTGTGTTTATTATTTTAACTGGCTGGGGTCATATTCTACAATTTGATTTTGACAAATTCTCAGATGGAGGACGAGGGCAATAACCCTTAATGTATAACACTTTATAATAACAACACCTTATTTATTTTTAATAAATGATGCAATAACTTAATTCATCATGAACAATTCATTTGTAAAGTGTGACTAACACAGTAGTTATTAAGTGTTAGTCTCTTACAGTAAAGAATGAATTGTTCATGATGAATTAAGTGTTATTGCATCATGTAGGCTAAATAAGGTGTAGGCTAGTTATTATAAAGTGTTTCCAATGACTTCACCTGAGGAGATGTCTGTGTAGGTTTTAGTTTTGAAGCTAACCGTTTTTGATGCTTAAGCAGTACTAAGTAGCTCGTGCCCCTAGAGGCCATAAGCGCCACTGCAGGTGTCGTAGCATGTAATTTTTTACTCATTAATTGTCCTTGAGAGTAAATACTACGCTGACAGAAAAGACAAAGGGAGAGAGGGATATTGTACATCCAGTTACACAATGGAGATCATTTTTTTCACTCAAACTTGGCTGTAAATACTGCTTAAGTGGCGCTAGCCCAGAGTTAGCTTTGCCTGTTAGCCTGTTAGCTTCTTCGTGATTCCATTAGTGTGTATTGGGGCCTCCGAACTGGTGCAAGGAAGCTGCAAGCATGGTTTTCTGGCCAGAGACACCAGGGGGAGATGAAAGACCCCCCCAATCACCCCATCAATACTACTGCTTTGACAAATGGTCATATAGTGCAACAATCTGAACTAATCAATCGGAATTCCTCAAATTGTAGCTCCTGGGTCCTCCTGATCCTTGCTCCTATTCCTCAGTCACTTGATAGGATCAACCGTTAGGTCCCTATGCAGTCCGGAACTAGAGCTTCAGCTGCGTTTGGACAATCCAGAAACAACAGGGGAAGTTACGTAATGGCGGACGCTGACGCACATCCAGTTTTGGCTTCGACTACGGCTTACCTATTGTCATTTTCTGATGCAGTCAGTACCATTCCACCGTAGACTATACCAGAAATGTGCTAACATCTACGATAATGTTGAACGAATATGGCGACTGCGGAGGTTTTGTCATGAGTGTTCAAAACTCTAATTCACGTTCATTTGTGGTGACAGCTTTCGTTTCATAAGGAGAGTCAGGTCAAAATATCTGATTGTTCTCTCCTGAAAACAAATACCTGTGAGTACGAGTGCTTCATAAGTGTCGTGCACCAATCCACAAAAAACAAGCTGTATGACACTGTGCATGTTGATTTCAGCCTCCTATCATTTTATTCGTGAATGACAGCGGCAGATTAAACCGCTTTTCCAATCACCGCGGGATATGACCCCATGGCACTGAGGATTACCGTATGTGTGCGAAACCAAAGCAGCATTTATTTTTAACTACACTAAATCTGCTTTACTCAGTGATTTTCTACATTTCCCAGCATGCCGCAGGACAAGCAGACCCCGCGGGTGTCAACAGTTGTTTTTTTAGTGTAACTAATGTGAAGTCAGCAAGTTTGCACACAACCCCGGGTCTGTAGTTTCCGCTTCTTCTCCTGAGAAACAGCGGAAAGAAAAAGGCCAAGGTATAGATTATAAGAAACAAGAAGAGAATATGGATATAATTTGTATGATTTTTGGAAGAGGGATTAAATTTGGGTTGGAGGAGGTATGGCTGAAAGCAGGAGGTGGACAAGGAAAGTGAAGGAGAGCCAGAGGAGGGCGGACAGAGCGGGGCGAGGTGTAATTTGTTTCCACCTTGTTCGGTTCACTCTGTTATTGCGGTGTCACTGATGGTTATTGTGAGGGTTCCATCTACGGGGGGGGGGGGGGGGGGGGGGGCGCTATCTCATTTACGCAAAATAGAAGGCTGCGGTTTGTGCGCCACCGAGGCCAACTGGAGGCAGCCATTTTAATGTGACCTTCAGACTCCACATAATGAACCAAACGGACTGAAAGGGACTGGGATCTGCTTTGTATCTTTGAAGCAGAATGATTTCAAAGGTGTTACAAAGAGGTCACCATGTTACAGATGTTCCAGAAGTCCTATTATTTAACCTTTGTCCTTTGTGTTGTCCACAGAACCGGTTCCACCTGCAGATGGTGAAGGGAGTCCCAGAGTCAGGTCTATCTAACCTGTTGCTCACGGTGCTTAAGCGCTCAGGATGGAGGGAGGGGACAGTGGTGCTGTGCCGTGGATGGGAAGAGGCGCGGGGCCTCCTGGAGCTGCTCAATGATCAGACTGATGTGTCATGGGGCGGCAGTAACAGCTGGCACCTGCGGGCTCTGCTGAACCTGACCCAATCAGCGCATGATGACACACAGATCCACGACTTCCTGTCCCGCCACTTCAAACACAACACGCCCGCGCCCGCCTCAGTGCTGCTGTTTGGGGCAGACCCTCAGTGTGCGGCGGCAGTGCTTCACAGTGCACAGGACCTGGGTCTGACCCTTCCCATGGTGCACTGGGTCCTAGGGCAGCCTCTCAGTCCTGATGCCCTGCATGCTATAGGGCTGCCCCTGGGCCTGCTGGCCTATGGAGAAGTGGAGCAGAAACCTCTGGACTTCTACATCCGGGATGCCCTTCAGCTTGTGTCCCGGGCCATCACCAAGGCAACCATGATACGGCCAGACCTGGCTCTGATCCAGACCATGGTGAACTGCGATGACAAGCCAAGCAAACAGGAGGAGATGTCCTCAGGACAGTACCTGTCCAGGTGAGACACTCGTACACTGACTGTCAAGAGTTCAAGTTTTTTGTTTATCTCGCATTTTTTACCCTTTTCTCTGTGATGATATAAAATTGTGTTAGCTCAGCGGGCATGTTAAGTTGGAGAGGAGCATGTTTGTGTAGGCTCTCAGTCATCCAGGGATTTTTCATGATCTTCTTATTTTACATTGAAAATCTCCACGACAAAACATAGGATCAAGAAATGCATGATAAATATCCAGCTCACACACAGATGTGTTCATATCCTTCAACACAGAGACAGAACTCAGCTTTTCTCTCCCTGAATATAATCAAGTCTGAATGTTACTTATACATGAGCTGACTTATTAAAGAGCTCAAAAATGACCCGTTTGGTGGCTCTGACCTCCAGCTGCAGCCTCTCTCTCATCATCTGCACATCCCACAGACATGGGAGAATAATGAGACTGTCCCAGCTTTCTGACACTGAGATGGTCTATGGAAAAGATTATTGAGGACATTTTTTCAGTTATAGTCCCAATTACTCACTTATACGACAAGATCCACCATAATGTGTAGAGGGAGAGACCAAGTTCTGCCCTGTGGTCTTTTAAATGAGCTAAACAGCCATTTAATATGGTGCCCCAAAAAGAGGGTCACTCACAAGCGTTTAACTGTGAGCTTAAAACAGGATGAAAGGTTTAGATGGTGCATTCACTTGTCTGATGGAAGAAAAGATCAAACATTTTCACCCAAAATGAAATTATATTCTGACGGTGAGAGCAGATGAAGCCGTCAGAGGGTGGCTTATTTCCTGCAGAAGAAGAAAGAAGAAAAATGAGTCACGAATCGTGAACAGAAACCAAAATTAATGTTCTGATGCTACAAGAATCTTCTGTCCAAAACCTGCCATTATATATATATATATATATATATATATCGATAGATATAGATATAGATATATATTGGTAAGTAAGTAATTATGATAATTTATATGTTAACCTTAAAATGCGTAAAAAGAAAACAGTCATGTGTGTCCAAATTTTACAAAACAAAGGCCAAAGGAGTGCAGGATAAAAATTCCTCCAAGCACAAGTTTTGAAAATGTTGCGATACTTGAGAAAGTATCGATACGGAGTATTGCAGCAAAAAGTTTTGCGATCCAAATCCGATCCGATATTTTGTCCCAGCCCTAATATATATGTATATACACACAGTATACATAAATGTAAAGCTGTATGCCACAGCCACGTTGTTTGAAGTAAACCGAAGCAATAGCAGCTCATTTTCCTTATATGTCTAATTCTGAACTAAGAAGTTTGATCTAATCAGCATGATTCTGAAGAGAGGATGAGAGCTCACTCGCAGAGATCACATCAGCAGCTTCAAGAGGCAAGAGCAAAGAAATCTTCCTTTTCTTTCAATATGCTTTTGAAGTTTTTAATGAGACAAAACTGCATCTGAGCTACATCTGAACTTTGTTCAGCTTTGTAATAAACCAAAATGCTGGTCATTGATGAAAACATCAGTTTACTGACACTCAGTGACCCTCAAGTGAAGAATGGCGTCAGAGCCAGGGGAGAAGGAGGACGAAGATGAGACGGAACAGGAGGCGGTGCGGCGGGAGCAGAGGGAGCTGCACAAGAGGTAGAGGAAAGAGGAGGTGGAGGAGCTGACCAGTGCAGGCAGGACACCACGCTCTGAAACAAGGACAAACCCAGGAGGCGCTGCACCGTTTCAGAGGAGCACTGAAGACAGCCAGCCAGGTTTCCTCCGGGTGCTGCAGTTTCTCCTGCCTCCAAAAACATGTGGCGGCGTGGCTCCGTCATAGCGGCTCAGGACTAACGTGAACACAATTTCGTTGTACAGTTGTTCAATGAGTTATGACAAATAAAGTACTTGCTTACTTACTTTTATATACTTAACTTACTTGTTCTCCCCATGCCTGCTCCAGCTTTCAAAAGGTGCCCCAGAGGAAACTTGTACAGTAAATAAAGAAAATCAGTGGGACTTTTCTTTTAAAAGTGAACAAATAAAAGATCATTAGGTCATCAGCAGAATAAAGGTGGGTGCCAAGGGAACAATTGTATGGCTTAAAAATTGTCAATGTCAAACAAAACTGCTCCAACCAGTTTCCTTTTTTCTTCAGCTTCCTGCCCAACACGTCCTTCATGGGCCTGACTGGACCAGTGGAAGTGGACCAAAACCGCTCTGTGGTGCTCACCTCTCAACGTTTCCACATCTGGAGCCTGCGGCGGGACGCCCTGGGTCAGCCCACCTGGGTGACCGTGGGCAGCTGGGAGGGGGGGCATCTGCAGGTGGAGGACCAAGGGGTGTGGCAGGGACCCAAGACCCGTTACAGGGGCGATGGAACAGGGAGGACCAGGGGCCGCTGGAGACCAGGCATGCCTGTTGCCGGGAGCAGGGTGAGAGTGGTGACATTAGTAGAGCACCCATTTGTGTTCACGCGGGACGTGGACGAGGACAGCAGCTGTCCAGCTGGTCAGTTCTGCCTGGATGCTGGGAGCAATAACACAGAGACTCTGGAGAGGTATTTTCGTGAGGTTGGTCGTGGGAATGGTAGTGTCCTGCCCAAGGATGCAGCCAAGTGTTGTTATGGATACTGTGTTGACCTGCTGGAGAAGCTTTCAGAGGATCTAGGCTTTGAGTTTGACTTGTACATTGTTGGCGATGGGAAGTATGGGGCGTGGAAGGGTGGCCGCTGGACAGGCCTGGTGGGGGATCTTCTGAATGGATTGGCAGACATGGCTGTCACCTCCTTCAGTATCAACTCTGCTCGCAGTCAGGTCATTGACTTCACCTCCCCTTTCTTCTCCACCAGTCTGGGCATCCTGGTTCGCAGTAAGGATACAGCCGCACCCATAGGTGCCTTTATGTGGCCTCTGCACTGGTCCATGTGGGTGGGCATCTTTGTGGCCCTCCACATCACTGCACTGTTCCTCACACTTTACGAGTGGAAGAGTCCATTTGGAATGACACCACACGGACGTAACCGAATGAGAGTGTTTTCTTACTCCTCTGCACTCAACCTGTGCTACGCCATCTTGTTTGGCCGGACCGTCTCTTCAAAGACTCCTAAATGTTGGACCGGTCGATTCCTGATGAACCTATGGGCCATCTTCTGCCTACTGGTGCTGTCCAGCTACACTGCCAACCTGGCTGCTGTCATGGTCGGAGAGAAGACCTTTGAGGAGGTGACAGGAATCCATGATGCTAAGGTGAGGAGACACACAGGTACTTTGTCATCATGTGTGATTATGGCCTGTTCATTCTGTTGAGGTCATTTGGAGTCCAAACAAACAACCATTCAAGCATACATTTGCATTGATTTGTTTTTCAAATTTCTTTAGAAACTTTAGAAAAAAAGTAAGTAGTTACTGGACAAAGTAATTATTGAGTTACGCACTAATCTGTGGGAAAAAATACTTATTTGACACGTTGGAGTAAACATAAGCCTGTTTCAGCCACATAATCAAAGCTCAGAAGGTTTAGTTTCAGTTTATGAGATCAGCCACTGACACAGCACAGCAAACAGGGAAACAATAAATACAAGAACACACTGCCGTCAAACACCTGATCAGACATCTACTATAAGTGGCAGACAATGGCCAAACAATGCATTTACTAAACTCACAATATCAGAACAGATCCAGGCTAATGTCGCCGCCGTATGTCACTGTTATAAACAACAATATATGAAGCGCAAAGTAAACAAACATCTCTGCTCTTACCAGCATTGCTGTGAACGTCTATAAACTCACGGCAGCTCCCACACTTCACTTCTGTCGTCGATAGCTTTAAATCCCATCCAAACGAGCCATTAAATAATTCCGTAAAATTGAAAATGTTCCAGTTTTAGAGAAGACAAGGCTGCGTTTGGTGCTCAAGCCAATGAACCTGAATCTCCAGAACCTCCTCTAATTGGTCTCTTGTCCAGTTAATCCCTCTGTCAGCCAATCAGCATCACTGTTACTCCGTCATGTTCTTTCTCACTTGCTGAAACACTGAACTGGTATTTTATTATTCTGCGTCCCTCAGATCCAGCTCTCGTGTCCTTCCAAATGCTTAGACAGTAACGGGGCTGCTGTTCTGACGGAGGAAATAGGAATTAATTCAATTACTATGTTACTGGAAAATCTACCGCAGTTACTAACGCCATTATTCCCAACACTGCCTGATAATAAATAAATAATAATTCTACGTGTAACTGCCAGCTGCAACAAGCGCTTTTGTAAACATTCAACAACTCTGCTATTGTTTTGGTCGGTACGTAATTGCCACCTATTAAAACTGCATAAGTTCCCAGATGCGCTGTTAGACATAGATCATTTAGTGACAAATGGAACCGATCCTCCATCAACAGTGCCTGTGCGACACCAAGAATAGTCCCTCTGATGAAGCTGAGTTTTTTTTTTTTAAATACTAACTCAATGTTTTCTAATGATTATTGATCGTTATCTGCACATTCATTACTCTCTGTTAATGGAGAAGTCCCAGGTTGCTGATAAAAGCCTGACTTTTCCCCAGCGCCCCACGGTGACTCCAGTCTGAGCCGCTGAACTCCTGACTCGTTTTTCATTAACTTTCTGCTTCTTGTCATAAAATAATTGAAGATTAAATTTGCTCCGTGGATCACCTGCTTCGTCCTAATTACGCTTTTTAATTCCGCTGCTGATTGGACCATCAAGCACGTCCGCGGATGTTTATGCAGCGCGACGGCATATTTTAATTGGTCGTCAGTCTGTGTTGTGATTGCGCTGGGAAATTTTCAACAAGGAAAGGGCTCGCGTGCTAAAGGCTGAGATGAAAAATTCGCACTTTTCGTCCTGTTGATTGTTTTTTTTCTTCTTCTTCTTCTTCTTCTTCTTCTTCTTCTTCTTCTTCTTCTTCTTCTTCTTCTTCTTCTTCTTCTTCTTCTTCTTCTTAGCTGCACCATCCATCCCGAGGCTTCCGGTTTGGCACGGTGCGTGAGAGCAGTGCCGAGGATTACATGAAGAAGAGTTTCCCAGAGATGCACGAGTACATGAGGCGCTTCAATGAGCCCACCACGCCTGAAGGGGTCGCCACTCTGAAGTAAGAAACAGGCCACATGCCATTTTTATTCAATAGGTCATCAGTTTTATAGTGAAGTGGCAGTTTTAGAAAGAAAAATAAAATAAAATGTGTTTATACTCTAGATAAAACCTAGTGTTAAGTGACTTGGAAGAGGGAAGGGTGGGGTCAAACTACTGACTCTTTTAATGGTTGCATGGTGACAGTTGTGTTCATAGATATCATATCATAAAGGCTAGATGTCTTAAGGCGGAGTCACTTCCGGCATTAGCAGCGGCCATCTTGCCACAGGGAAGCTTTCTGGTGAGCCCTGTGGTATCTGAAGAAAGGCACGAAAAGAAATCCTCTTATTTCGCTAAAATCTTGACGGATTTTCAAACGGCTTCTTACAAATGTTATCAATGTGGCCAAAATGCTGCATGCTGGAACATGTTGAAATAATAATAAAGATTTTCTTTCTTTTATTCATATGTATGCATTATAACAAAGCAAACCGTTTGAAAATCTGTAGAAAATTGAGCAAGTTATGGTTATTTAAAAAGTACATGGACCATAAAACACAATGTTACGAGTGAGTGAGCTCCCTGTGGCAAGATGGCCGCCGTGTGCGGACGTCGACCTCCATTGGCCAGCAGCCTTTATTATTTGATATCTATGGTTGTGTCCTCCTGTTGTGTCACTTCCTGTGCCAATTTCCAGTAATTTTCCATTACCGAAAGGGAGTAAAATAAGGGGAAACTAGTTAAAATAGTTTGCAAGATCATGCACACAATTTCACTCTTAAATTTGTTTTGACAACTTATAAAATTCTGGCTGCAAACCATTTTAAGTTTAAGTTGATTTAACTCTTTTTCTCCTTTAAGTTGTAAATCAGTATTATATGAAATCAGCAATACCGCAGACATCAAACAGTGAAACAAAAACACAAATGTAATGTCCAAATGAACAGTCAACACGAGATGGTTATTGAGATGAACCTGCAGCCAGTTTTGCTTTTTTAAGTTAGCTAAAATTTTTTTTTTTTTTTACAGTGGATTGGTTAAATCTAGCCTGGCCTTAGCCATCCGAAACTCCGGTCATTATCATTTTCCTACATGTTGCGTCTGGGTCTGATCTCAGAGGCCGTGTTACATCGGTTGAATTTCAACCTACTATTCAGCGAGCGGTGGAGGCGGGTGTTGTAGGCGACGTCAAGCATTTGCGCCGCAATTGCTGGTTGTAGTTTTGGCAATGGCGGCGGATACAAAAGTAAAAGAAGCTCTTCAATCTGTTCTGGCTTGGCTCCCAAATATCCAGAAATTAAAATTGAAGCCTTGGCTGTCCCCAAGAGTTATGATCGCTTGCTTTGCGCATTACATACGTCACGACCAAACGCTAGCGATGGGGTAAAATCAGATCCAATCGTTTCCATCCATCCATCCATCCATTTTCGTTTCAAACTTTAAAAGGAGTTCACCCCTCCCACCTGAAAACGGAGCGCAATTGTGAAGATCCAGACCCTCTGTACGAAATGAGTATGAGGGTATGACAGTAAACTAAACAAAAGACAATGAAAATAAGCCATTTCAGAATGTACAAAGCAGAGGGTCAGAAATACAAGCTTAATAACTCTCCTGATGTGCACAAGTCTTTTTTGTTTTGTTTTTTAAGTTAAGACACACTACTGTTACTGTTAGGACATATGTCATCTGTATTTTGACATCTTTCAATACATTTGTGAAGCGATGATGTCATCACTCTGCTTACAGGTCCAACAGAACTTTAGCCCTATCCACTATAATGGGATTTTGCTGATTTTAACGTGCTATAGAGTGGACTACTAGGCTCTTTTTAAACATCTGATCACCCAGAAACATCACATTTCCTCTGGATTTCCTCTAATGATGCTTTTAATTATCAAAATATTTTTCCCATACACAATGAAGGCTTATATCAACACTCGCCTGAAACTGAGAACATCTTCTCCAGTTCGGCTTTACCCAAATCTAAAAGCTTCTCGACTGGAGCTCACAGCCTACAGGCGAGTGGCCTAAAAAAGTTTTCTCGCGCTGTTGTCGCTTTTTTGTAAACATTTTGTTGCTTTTCATCACTTTGTTGTCGCCTGTTTAGTTGCTCTTTTGATGCTTTTTCTGCTGCATTTTTTGTCCTCATTTACGTTTCATTTTTGTCGCTATTTAGATTGTAGAAGCTTTTAGATTATGGTTAAGTTGAACTGGAGAAAATGTGCTTGGGTCAGGCGGGGTTCAAGAGGTAAAACATATTTGTTGAAAGAAATGGTGGTAACGCTTTATATTAAGGTGTGCTCATTAAAGGGGTTACATGCAAGTTGGCCATTTTATACTCACTACTGCCACCTGAGGTCATACGTGTAACTGCACCTTCTATATTTAGCTCGTGCATGACGGCACTTCGGACCCGAATTAACCTCTTTTTGAGTGCAGGATTTTAGAGGCATCCATCCATCCATCCATCCATCCATTTTCTTCCGCTTTATCCGGGGCCGGGTCGCGGGGGCAGCAGTCTCAGCAGAGATGCCCAAAATTCCCGATCCACACACACCTCCTCCAGCTGTTCTGGGGGGACCCCGAGGCGACACCAGGCCAGCTCGGAGACATAGTCCCACCACCGTGTCCTGGGTCTTCCACGAGGCCTTGTCCCACTAGGACATGCCTGGAACACCTCCTGCGGGAGGCAACCAGGAGGCATCCGGAACAGGTGCCCTAGCCACCTCAGCTGGCTCCTTTCGACGTGAAGGAGCAGCGACTCTACTCCGAGCTCCTCCCGGGTAACTGAGCTCCTCACCCGATCTCGAAGGGTGCGCCCAGCCACCCTGGGGAAGAAACTCATTTCGGCCGCTTGTATTCGCGATCTTGTCCTTTCGAGGCAGTTGTGATAAATATGTCTGGGCTCATTCTACACCTTAGGACATTGTTGAAACATGTAGGGGGAGGAAAATACTCTGTATAGTCCCTTTAAGTATTAATAAGGTATTAATAAGCATTAATGATATGCTTATTAGACTTTTATCTGTTAACATACTAATAGGCCATTAATATTATGCTTTAATTCATTCATAGCCAAACCCTTTACTTAACCCTGACCTTAACCCTTAGCCTAACCCTAAAATGATTACTAATGCTTATTAACACTTATTGAGCACACCTTCATCTAAAACCTTCATCTAAAGCGATAACGAAATGGTAAGGTATATTATTCTAATTAAGTGTAAAACAGCTTTTATCTGTTGTTAATTTCAGCAGGAGGGTCACATAAAGAAGCATTTTTTTGCTGAGTTGTCTATGGAACTCTGAAGTGTTTGGACCTGGAATAGCTTATTTTTGTGTTTTGATGTCACGCTTAACAAACGTGTGCTGCAACCTGTCCGGTCCAGGCTGACCGCTGTGCCGAATCAGAATAGCTTAGTCTAAAGGTGAGAATACTAACCGCGCAGCCACCATTTGGAGTGTTTTTAGTAATAGTGCTGTGAAGGAAAAAAAAAAAAAGAGGAAATAGTTTAGCTTTGTGTGCTGCTCTTGCTGCCCTATTTAGCTGTTTGTCATCTCAGTTGGTGTGTACGTCTTGTGTGTGTGTGTGTGTGCGCTTTATTGTCTGGGATGTTTGAAGCGACAGAGAAAGCCTGAGCCGAGATAAAGCGGTTGGCCACGCTGCACATTTTGTGGCACTTTGTTTTGCAACACTCAATCTTTCCAGAATAAAAAAAAAGAAAAAAAAATGCTCATCATCATTACAGTTGCTGACAGATAATTAACAAGAAATTAGAGTTTTCCTGGACCGTCTAGTTGTTCGATAGATCAGCAAAAGATAGGCATTAACATTGGCATCTACTGATTTAATTTTGCCAAGACTTGTCCAGTTTGAATAGGTTGTTTACAGATAGATAAGCAGCTTGATTAGAAGCACATTTTTTCCCTGTAAATTACAACACAACACCATAATGAGACAATCAGTCATAATTATTTGTGCATGGCCACTATGCAAAAAGTGTGTGCGTCTTGCGGAATTAGAGGCAACAGATGTGTCAAAATAGCAAAAAGAAATTGTACTTGAACTGTATTTTTTCTTCTTTTTTTTGCATTCAAAAATGTCCAAGTTTCTGCCTAAGCCTCTCGTTGTGTCCCGCGTCTTTTGAACATGTTGAGAACCACTTAGTCTTTGGACGATTGACCTCAGTGACCCGCCAATCCTCTGTGCTCCACCGGGAGAAATAGAGGTCAGCTTTCTCCAGTAGATTTATTTTCCCCGTTTGTTCGGATTTCACGAGACGTTTCTCAGATGATCTGAGGCCCGGACTTTCTGCTCAATTTCACCCCATCATCCTCATCATCACACAAAGTCGGGAGCGTCTTTGGAGCCGTCGTCAAACACAGAGGGGCCGTGGTCTTTAATTGGGTTTCCATAGTGACAAACCCTGAAGAATCGCTGAAGTCACAGTCAGCTGGCTCATATTCTGGTCTAAAACATGCAAATTAAGGAAAAAAAAAAAACTCCACTTATAGTCCTGACCAAACCTATGAGGATCTGGATACAGGTCTGCAGGTGTGGGACGACTCCTGACAGTTTATCACATTGTACTTCTAGCAGCAGCTTTTTGTACTATTCGCAATATTTCTTAAGACTTAACTATTAAGCCTATTTTATTTGACATTTAGGAATCCCATTGAGATTAATTATTTCCTTTAGAGAGCCCTAGCCCCAGATGGGACCCTACTTCACGCGTGAATTGTGTTGGGGTAACCTGAATAAGCCTATGCAACTGAAGAACATGCAAACTTCACACATAAAAAAAAAACTGTTTAGCCTTCTTCAGTCTTGCCCCGCCCCCACTCTTTAAGTACATTAAACCTAAACCGGATGGGGAGATCCCACACAGAAGCACAAACATTTGGACAAACTTTACTGTACATCAGAGGAAGTCAGTTTTGGAACAGCCTGTCGACAGATATAAGAGAATTCCCGACTTATAGCTCTTTTAAAAAAAACAACTTCAACACCATCTTAAAGTAAATCAGTCCTGCACTCACTTTAACTCAAATGTAATTTGTGTAGTTTTTATGTTGTGTTTTGTATTCCTGTATCCATTGTATTACATGTTAGCAGTTTTACTAATACATTTTCAATTTGTGTACAACTGTATATGATTGTTCATTAATGTGCGTTGTCCCGATCAAATAAATAAACAAGCTTCACAATGAAAGGCCCCTTCCACCCAGTCCAAAAATCAAACCTGGTATCTTCTTACTAAAAGACAAGAGAGCTAACTGCTGTGCCACTGTACCATGACTGGAGTAATGTAATGGATGTTTTTCGGAGCATCTCGATGTTCACCAGTGCACACCACAGGTACCTTTGGTGCGGGAAAATGTTATAGTTTATAGAAAACATAGGCAATATTGTACACAGGAAAGTGTCATATCGATTGTCAAAACGTGTTTGTGTTCTCTGGAACATCACTATTATTATTACATGTGTAATATGGATCACGGGGCTTTCATTGAAGGGCCGCATAGTGAGGTGTCTATGGTGTGGAGGGCCATAGATTGGTGGTTCCTATGGTAGCATCTTCAACTGAGTGTGTTTAGCAGAGGTGCCCCACACCTTAATTAAGGCTTGGAACCTTAAAACCATCTCTTTCCCACAACTAAATGTTAGTGTTTGAGGTACATACATGTGTAGAATTATGGAACTTGTAGTAAAAAGTACCATCTCTCGTAACATGGGCCGATTCAACAAGAATCCTGAGGGCTACCAAAGATAGATCTGAGGGACGCATTTGGCCCCCGGGCCGGACTTTGGGCACCACCCTCAAAAAGGACTGGCCCTGACAGAGTGTCTGGCGTGCCCTCTAGTGGCAGTCTGTAGTAAGTGCATGTCTCTGTGTTGAAGGACAGATCCTCCACAGCTCGATGCATTCATCATGGACAAAGCCCTGCTGGACTACGAAGTGTCCATCGATGCTGACTGCAAACTGGCCACCGTGGGAAAGCCGTTTGCCATCGAAGGTAAGGCTGCATGTGTGTAAGTCATACTGTCGTGGTGTCCTTGGGCAAGACACTTCATCCACATGACCTAAAACATTATGTGGCACTTTCAGAGCTGAACAACAAGAGAGATGGTCATGACCCAGTCTGGCTTTTTTTTAACATGAACATGGATCAAATGTATTAAAACAGATGCATTATTCTTTCTTTCAGTATGCGCAAAGACACTAAAATTATTATCATTTCGTGGTTGAGCCTTCTTTCTTTAATAGTGTTGTTTATCAATATTTACATTAAGACTAAAGATCAGTCTCTCAGATAATGAGTCATCGGGCTGTTATCAATCGCACCATGGAAGTGCATCCCATGAGTTCTTAAGTCTCCATGGATATCTCACATTTTACCTGTGACTCTCTGGTGCAACAAGTGCGTGTTTACTCTTGACTACATGACGTTCACTTCCTCTTGCCAATTTTTGACTGACAAAAAGTTTCATAATGTTTCATCATGGCACACATCAGAGCTGAGCCAAGTCCCCTCAGACAGTTTTGTGCTGCAAGTTTGGATCACTTTCACCTGCTCGCACAAAGTAGGCCTTAATCACTCCTTGGCACACACGTGACAGGAATATCAATTATTCCCATGGCACTTTGTTGGAAAAGAATGTCTCATTTATGTCAAAAAAATCTAGGGCAATAATTGGTGATCATTCCCCCCCCCCCCAACCTGCATAGATTGTAAGTGCTTAATAATCTTTTCATTTATGTGCACAGTTTCATTCCTGGGATTGTCGTTTTATCAGATTTGTATGACTCTTCCCATGTAATTAAAGTCTAGACTTTGATATCAAACATTCACGATGTGATTTCTAATTTCATTAGGCGACCCCAAGTCTGTCTGATGCTAATGATGTTTTCTTCACCTTTTGGTAGTTGCCATCAGTTGTCTGAGTGTTATATATTCTCATTATAAACCTGTACATTTTATAACTGAAGCCAAACAACGTAAGATTAAAATGGATGCAGTCTTTGTCTCTGTATTAGGCGCTGCGGGATTCTGGAAGTAAACCTAATCAAGTATTGTGATCGTGATGAGGTTTGCAGTTTATGTTTTAGAAGAGAAGATTCAGTTCGTACAGAAGCATAAACACTTGTGGGAAAACTTCAAGCTGAGTTGCTGAACTAACACAAGAATCCCATTCATTTCTGTACATATTTGGATGGGTCTAAACAACAGGATTACAGTTAGTAGGTTTTAAACATGAAAAATTCTAATTAGCAGCGGACATCTTGCCAAATAGTTGCTGTCTTTGAGATGTGCTCACTGAGAACGTTCAAATTTACACTGTAAATTATTCCAAAACGATGAATGAGACAAAGGGCATTCATGAGTTTTGTCCAAATTAAAGACTTTCCTAGTGAGTCTATCCTCAGGTAATTGAACAAGACGGTTCCAAAGTCTTAACATTTCGACCCACTGTTTCACCACACAGGGTTCCCAGCCCATGTCTCCCATCTCTTCAAATTGTCCTTTCAATTCACTTCCGATTAATTGCGCAGCCTCATTCTCTGATCCTTTGTTGGTTGCAGGTTATGGTGTAGGCCTCCCTCAGAACTCCCCGCTCACTTCCAACCTGTCCGAGTTCATCAGCAGATACAAGTCGGACGGCTACATGGACCTGCTGCACGACAAGTGGTACAAGATGGTTCCGTGTGGAAATAGGGGCTTTGCCGTCACTGAGGTTCGTCATCCAAGTGAATTACTGGACTTTAGTGTAGTCTTTGTTCGCACGCTGCCCCTTTTCACATCGACAGTTTTCAATGATGAATGACAGCACAAGATCTTCATTGTGTGTCCCCGTAGAGGCACACTGCAGTAGAGATACATAAATATACAGTATTACTCTGATGCTACAGATGATGATTTTTTTGTGAGTGTTTTTATTTGTGAATGGGCCCTTGTATCGTCTGCCTGAGGGGAGCAGTTTGTGAATGTAGAGGATGGTAAGGATCAGCAGTGATCAGGGTGGCTTTCACTGCCCACTGGTAGAGTTTTTTTGTTTTGTGTTTAACTGTAAGAAAGTTGTGCCAGGATGTAGTAAGAATTTGATTAGTGACCTGTAGACAACAGTTAAAATGTCTTTGCCCACATTGAACTTCCTGAGTTTGCTGAGCAGGTGAAGTAGGCATCACTGTGCACAGGTATTTCAAGCACCTGTTCCACCAGCTAGCTGTAGATGTCCTCATTCATTTATCCAACTCTTTAGAAGGAAGAAGCTAATTGTATGTTATTTAGTTGATCAATGAAAGTGGTTTTATTAAGTGATAAATCTATTTGTCTCTTGTTATTGATTATTTCAATAAAATCGTGTTGTCATATTGTACCAATAAAAACAAATGACTGCTGGCTCATACAGCAGTTCTGTTCTTGATCAAGAACTTTCCCCCACTCAGTGTGGGACTCAAATGGATTCTTCAAACTTACAAGGGTAGAAACAGAGTTTTTATCATTCGAAAAAGCCTTTTAGTCCAGGAGTAATAATATTAATATGTAGTAGTATATTTATTATATTCTTAGATACATAATATAAAGGGATATCATGTCTCTCTGAGTCTGACCCAGGGTCAGGTGCCAGGTGAGGTAACTTACCAAGATATCATCATAATGACCTTCACAGTGACACATCCAATCGGAGCATTTTTACGTAGAAAAATACTGAGAGGTGAGAACACAGTGCTCTCATGGAATAGGCAGTAACTGCCCTGATGAAGGCGCTAAGCAAAACGCAGTGTCGTGGTCCTTGTCAATAAAGGACTTTTAGTCCACTCTTTGCACACAATGTGCCTTGGATCTCTTGTTTTCCTGCCATCCACAGTCATGGGGTTTATGGGTTTAGCAAACTTTTTTCTGTTTCTGAATATTTTTACATTTGAAGTCAGCAAAATACTTTAATTCAAAAATGTAAAGCAATAGTTTATTACCCTGGACCTAATTAATGTGTTGAACACTGAGTATTACAAAGAAGCTTACCGAGTTTTATACGTTTGATATAAGAATTGAGATTGGGCATGCATAAAATGACACAAAACTCATGCTGATAAAAAAAACAAAAAAACAACTCTATTCCCCTCATCCCCCATTCACCTTGGGCTATTAGTACCTATTTTGTCATTGCAGACTCTTCAGATGGGCATCAGCCACTTCTCGGGTCTCTTCGTGCTGCTGTGTGTCGGGGTGGCTGGGGCCTTGCTAACTCTGGCTGGTGAGCACGGATTCTTCCGATTAGTCCTACCGCACATCCGCAGGCGACAGAACCTTAAGTACTGGCTACATACCTCCCAGGTTTGACACATATGGTTCATGTAGTTGCCTTCTGTGACCAAACAAGCTGTTAACTTTCCTGTGTATTGGTTTAACAGAAAATTCACCGAGCTTTGAACATGACTTATGAAGATGTGAAGAAACAGCGCGCAGAACGAGAGAAAACGTGTGTTGTGAAAAGTTTCATATGTCTAAATGCTGATTTGTTGTGGCTATATTTAGTGGTAGAAATACAATAAAAAACTGGGTGATAATTGAGTGAAATAAGTTAATAAATGATTATACTCTTAAATTTGCTCACTATGGCACAATGGCTTTGTCCACGAAAACACAATGTTACATCTTTTTCTTTGTTTTTATGTGGTGTCTGTCCAGTTGTAACCTAGAGAAGTCACAGCCCCCACCAGGACCAGCCCCACCCACCGCTGGAGCTGCAGCCAAGTGGAACAACGAGACTCCCAAAGAAGAGGCCACAGCTGCGCCCATAGATGCTCGAGACTTTAAACGTGTCCACTTCCACCTGGAGACTCTTAACACCCGTCGCCTGCTGGCTCGTCTGGCTGCCTCTGATGCTAAAGCAGCAGTGGGTAAAGGTGACGGGCCCCCACGCCCAGAGCCAACTGACAAACAGAAACCTGGCTTCGGCAGGGTGTGTGAGAATGGGGGACCCGCACCCTCTTTGGCCAGCTTGATCCTGTCTTTACCTAAAACATCAGCCACCACTTCCTCAACCTCCTCCGCTTCTATTCGTACTAACGTGTCAACTCCTCGGACAGGTGCCCCTCCATCTAATACAACAGCTCCGCCCACTTCTACAGCAACCACACCCCCAGTTGTTGTGGATCCCCCCCGCCCTGGCGAACTAGAGGAGTTGCAAGGGCAAATTGATGAAATGCGCGAACGCCTAAAGACAGCACTGGCCCGACGGGCTGAAATCCAGACCACACTGGCCAAACCTACTCCCACAGCAACACCCAAAGACCTCCCAGTTACTTCCGCAGCACCTACGAATACAACTACAAGTACAATCACCACTACTACTACCACCACACCAGTTACCACAACATGTGGTCCTGCCCCCACGGTGTCCACCGTGTCCACCGTCACCACGGTAACACCTCTTCCAGCAAACACTAAATGTGTTACCACAATGACAGACCTTCCTCACAAAGTCCTGTCCAAAGTGCGCCCCTTCCCCAGCAGACTGTCCAATGAGAGGAGGTGATGCTCTCTGGGGTAATCACATGACTTTTTGCACAAGGTGTTACAAACAGCCATGCTGGCACTACATTTTAACAGGAAACTTTTAACTTGTGTCTTGTTTTTGTTCATTGTGGACTAAATCTTATTGATGATGGTTTTCTAGTTCATGTTGATATCTTCAGTAGAATCTGATGGTGGACAGACTGCAGGAAGTACTGCACTGGCAGACGGACTCAGCACTTTTGGTCAAAACTGAGGTGGATATGAACATTATCAAAAGGATGACAGCAGACGGAAGCTTTTATGGACACGTGTTGTTTGAGAATACAAAAATGTATTGTTGTTTGTTTATTGTCTCTCTGAAGCACTCAGGTTTTAATAAGTGTAGTTTCCAATAAAATCTATGATCCTCCGTATCCCATTATATTTAAGTCACACAAATTCAGAGAAACACTGCGAAGCTCTTATTATGCTATATTTTAATATAAAAATAAATCCTCCATTTTCAAACTTGACTCTTTTTACCAAAAGCTAAATTTAGCAGCTTTTTTTCTGGTTACATAATGTACAAGTAGGCTACCTTGCTCTAATTTGGGGGGCAGGGTTCAGTATTGGCAGTAGTAGCGAAGAAAAAGCTAGCACCTTAGAAGACAAGAGGTAAGTATATTGAATTGTAATTTCAGGGGGGAAAATCCATAAGAATGTTACTTACATAACAATATATTTTACGGAAGGTCAAGAAAATGGAAAACAAAAAATATACAATTATGATAAATCAAACATTTTGCACATTTTGGTTTGTAGAACATGTTACCGATTTTTGCACAGAAAATACGATAAAATATCTTTACATATACACCAAAGTTTCTAGGCCAGTGGTTCCCAATGTGGGTTTAAGGCCTCGGAAGGGGTCAGAAATCCTGCAGCAAAATTAAAAACATTTTCTAAAATGTACTGTCAGCATTATCAGTGATTATTTTATGTTATTTATATGCAGTTTAAGCTGTAAACATCACAAATTATTCAGAAGAGTGAAGCATTATTACTGGGGGTGGGTTGTGGGATAGAGAATGGCTGGTCGAGGGCATAGGCTATTTTCTTCATCCATTCATATAGCCTACTGTGCTGTATTGACAGCTATGAGATAATACGGCTGCCCTGAACACATCTGCGACTGCACGAGACCACAACATCTATGAGAACTCTGCATTTATAGTCACACTTATGATGCCTATTTGCTTCCCCCTAGTGGAAAGCGACTGTACTACATGGTGTGCTGTGAAATGGTAGTGAGAGTATACTGTGCGACAAAAAATTCCTACTTGAATAAAATCAAGCAAGATTATAAAACTGTCTTCTAGGTCTGACTATACATAGACGTCCCAAGGCAAAAACAAGGCAGAATCGAATGTATCTTTGGATTTACTCTAGTTAATGTTAGTATTATTTGTATAGTTAATCATGGACACGGCGCAGAGCAAGCGCAGTCTATAATTTTTTATTTTTTTTTGGAATTTCCAGATCTACCGGTGCACCAGAAATATTCCTGCACATTGAGATGGAGTTGACACTAAACCCCTTCGAGTTTGAATTGATGAGAAAAACACTTTGAATGTAGATAAATCACGACGAAATCCACAGAGACGAGAGAAGAGTCTGAAGATCGCCCAGCATTTGATCACAGGAGTGGAGCCCATTCACTCTAAATCACTTATTCATACAGATCTGATTCATCTGAAGGTGAGGCAACAATCACTGTGTTTCAGGGAATGGTGAGGTTTTAGTGACATCTTGTGGCCAAAGTGTAAACATTATTGTTCCAGATGTGAACCAAAGCGAAGGTAGAACTGTTAATTTATGAACAGAAAAGGGAGGCTTGGTGAGGGGAAAAGTCTGCTTGTTCCTTTTGTGGCAAGTTGACAAATAGGATGGCACCATTAAAAACACACTTTTACACCTCGCCCCTGGTGAAATGTTGTCTGCTTTAGGTCAGACTCAGACATGTCCCAATAATAGAAACTGATGTTTGTGAATGAGCTTTGGGGACCGTGTCTGTGGAGCCTGAAACGTACAGGAGATTAAAATGTACAAGTGTTAATATTATGATGGAAGTTGGGTAATGTTTAGGAGTTTTATTTTTCGACGCTGGGAAAGGCCATTCTGAAACAAGCTGATTGGTAAGAGCTCCAACGCCAAACAGGATGTGCGTCAGCATCCGCCATGATAAGAAGCGTCCGAATTGGGCTCAGTTAGGAAGGAACTAGGGAAAGAATCTTTAATGCTAACTATCATAACTACTTTAGCATAGGGACCTCTGTGCCATCCCATAAACCACTGCGTCACCTCAACAAATCGCCATCTTAAACTAATTCAAACTAACCGTATCCCTGACCCTAATCCTAACCCTAAGTATGATGAAGTTTTACAACTTGTGTCTTTCAGGCGTTAGTACGAATCTGACCAATCAGGGAGTTGATATGTAATTGTGGCCTTTTCCATCTTGGGAAAAAAAAATTCCGCGCCTCCTGCTTAAGGTTAATATTGGTGCTTGAGTTTAAACACAATGTGCAATGACAGCTGCTTGTCCATTATGCATGTGCTGCACATGAGCAAACGTTTGGTAAATGACCCTCAAAGTGTGTTGATCATGTTATTTTCACTGATCTTAATTTCTTTTTCATGCATAGATCTTCTAAAATATCAATGCTCAGGTACACATAAGAGTGCGTGTCAAAATTACAAAATACATTCTGATTTATCCTGCAAATATCTTATTCGGATGCGATGATAAAGTGAAAATTGGAGACTTTTGGCCTGGTCACGGATGAGAGCAATAATGAAGACAATCTTCTTGAAAGAACCGTTTACAAGGTACTGAGCAGGTAAGAGTTTTTCTGCTCTGCCCAATTATGTTTAAAACCATTATTGAAATGAGCTGACATGTTTTTTGTGGAAAATGAGAGAGGAACACGAAAACAGTCTATGACTGTTGTGAGTGGATATTTTTGCTTTTGACTCATATAAATTTATTTTGAACTTCTTTGGAACCTTGTAACTGGACATGAACGACAAGTGGTCACTGAATGGTCTGAATTAATTATTGTAGCATCTGAGGATGACCTTTGCTCTTCACCTGGTTACCGCATTCCAGAGATAACCAAAACCCCCACTTCAAGACCCAGACCATTTTATGGTCTTCACTTCCTGTCTTGTGAATGGCGGTTCAGGACAAAATTAAGACTGTGACGATCTATCCTTAACCTTCACAACCAGAGATGAAAACTCTCTATTGACCTTCGAATTGGACTAAAGACCGAATCTCAAACGTCCGATTTGAGTAATAAGCCAATTCTTCAATTCATGGACAGTGAGAATGAACTCAACCAATCTGTTCTAATGATGAATTCTTCCCCAGGTCAACAAAGACGCAATGTACAAACATACTGTCGAAATGTTGTTTGGAAAGTTGTGAAGTTGTTAATGTGTTTATCGCAATAGAAATGTATTTCTTGAATTCTCTCCCAAAGACATTCCCACTTGGGATCGTCATATCGAGTTACGGAGTGAATCGATTGGTCGAATCCACGGAGAAAAAGGGGCCGCCCCCTTGGTATAAAGGAAGGAGAAATAGCCAGAAACTCCCCTTACCCTTGCTTTTCTTTTCTGAAACCGCTTCTGAGTTGAGTTGGACCGGAGAGAGAGAGACGGACGGGAGCACATGGCATGACATCCCCCACTGAACTCTGACCTCTCCTTTGTCTCAGATGGACCACAAGAACTCTAAGTTTGAGCCCGTCGTTTGACGTGATTTGTAACTACCAGTTACTTCTTTTAAGAACATTTGCATTTTTCCTACAAGACAAACAACATTTTTGATCGCTGAGCTTTCAGCGAAACCAATTTGAGTCTAGCTGGTCAATCCAAACCCCAAGGCCCCGAGGAGCTGGAGAGAGAGACCCCAGCCTCGCCTACATCAGCTTGAGAATCGCCACGCGAGAGACCACAGGCCGTCGGACACCAGGATTTGGAACACCAGACCATGTTGGCGTGGAAACCATTCTCACGGTCGTAAGCGTATCTCACCGACCTGGCTTAATAAGACTCACATAACTTCTCAGAAAACCTTATTGACTTTCAGATACAATTTTAGAACATTTTATCTGATTATTCATCCTGTTAGCCTTCTAGGTTATTCTGTTTGCACTTTAATATTTAATGCCGTCTGTTAATTGATTTTGATCATTAAACCTCCATAAACCACAGTTTGCTTTGGTAATGTCTGTGTTTATTATTCCAGAATAAGGGTCCATGTGTACGTCCAAGACCTCATTTCCTTCAGATAAATCTGTAGTTTAGCCTCCTATTCTTACTTTTATTTTGTTCGCTTTCCGAACTGGTGCCCCGTTAAATTTTAAGGCTAATCTACAACTAATTAATTAATTAATAAACAGATTAATTGATTAATAAACCCTCATACATCTATAATTGGCGCTGCCCGTGTGAGGCGTCATAAACTCTATCTGTTATTAATGATCACTGATCATTCCAAAGCAAACTTTGAGGTTCAATCTTATCAAAAAGTTGTTGAAAAAGAAAGAAAAATGCATTTTAAAGGTGTCCATTGAAAACAAAACTCTCAGCGCAACTCTCTCTCAATGCTACCGTTTACAGGTCGCAGCACATTACTTTAAATGTGATTTTTAAACATGCATGTTCTCTTTGTGCTATCAAAAGCACAATTCTCAAAGGCCTTAAGGTAATCAAATTTTAATAGCTGCGAATTTTCCAGTATTAAAAATTACCTGTATTTTGCAGTAAGTAATATAATTTGTCTGCGAGTTTTCCAGAAATTGTAACTTTAAACTGCATTGGTGTTAAACTGTTCTCCCCTCATCAGGAGCGGAAACAGATAAGACCCCCCTCCCTACAGCTCTGGTCAAGGAGATGTTTCACCCCTGGCCCTTGGCGCCAGAATGAGTCAATCATCCCCCAGAGTGGGCCGGTCTTAATGACATCACTTCCTTAGAGCCCGCCTACCGAAGGCTGTGCCACTATCTCTGCCCCCTACCGTGAAGGAGGAGACAGAGGCAGAAGTGATTTTTAAGTGAGCTTTGATCACAACGCTCTCTTCCAAGTAAGTAAGCTTTACTTGAGTAACTTAGACAAGAAAACTTAAACTATAAACACATTCAGTTGTACCTTAGTTTACTGTTGTTTTATTGAAAATAAAGCCAAAACATTGTCCTTTTCCATCTTTAACAGTTACTGTACTGTTCTTCCTTCTCAAGACTAACACTTGTCTTCGGCTTTAACTGGTCTTTTCTGATTGGGTCTAACTTAATGACTTGTTTTGTGGCCACACTACAAGCTCTTATTTGCCTTTATCTAGACCAATGCTCAGCCTTGCAATTTAAATTGCAATCTCAAATTGTAACGCATAAAATTTTACAATTTTTAAGCTAAAGGGCTCAATTCAAATTTACCCTCTCTAAGTAAAACTTTGTGAATTTTCATCCACCTCTTGAAATCAATTTTAACTGACTGACTGCCGGACAGTCACCAATCAGTTAAGTCAAATTTTGATATTGAATTTAATTAATTAATTTGATTTTAATTCAATAATCACTCTCCATGTCCATGTCCTTTCTTCTCATTCATTTTTGTCTCATTCCCCTTTCATGTCTTGCTTCATTCCATCTATCAACCCTGGTTGTAGTTAAGCACAATTAAAACTGGTTTGTTTCATTGTGACCCACAGAAGGTCAAGTCAGACTTTAAAGTTGTCAGACCTTTGATAAAGCAACATGCCTCCTGGAAACTTAAAGAACCTGTCTACAGCCGCTGTCTACAGACCAGGCCAGGGAGACGTCCTTGACTGTGTAGACAAAATGCAGGGAACAGATCCCTCTGAACTTGAATCCATAATTACATCTTTAGTAAGTATAACATCACTTACAGGAAAACAAGAGGAGAATCTGACATTGTTAGCTAAAATGGCAGTTGCAATGCATTTACAACTTAAACAAACACAAGAAGCATTAACTGACACAAGGAGACAAAATGATGAACTTACATCACAAAATGCCTCTCTCCAAGAAGAGAATGCAAAGCTTATGAGTGACAAGGAAACTAAACATCTAGAAAACCAACAACAAGAGGTTGGACAAAAACTCTTCGAGCAAGAGCAAGAACTGAAATTTGCAGATTCAGAACTTGACAAAACTAGCAGAACCCTCTCGGAACGAGAAGAGGAGCTAGTGACAGCCCATGCTGAGCTAGACAGGACGACTCAAAACCTTAACAGGTCTGAGTGCCTGCTCAATAAAGCCACCCTAGAGGTAAGAGATTTAAAATCTGAAATTTTGATTCTCCAAGAAAACCAAGAAAAGGACAAAACAAAACTAACTCACATTCAGAGCCAGCTTACAGCAGCTCAGATTAAAATAGATCACACGGCGCTACAGCGCACGATCAGTGAGGAAGAAAAGAGCTTTAAAAGAGAGCAAGAAGATCCTCCTGAACCAGGAGTAAGATCTCAAGTGTATCCCCTGGGAACACTTCAGGAGAAAACAAATAAGTTCTTAAGGGACTTTTCTCCCCCACCTGCTTTAACATTGAACCCCAAGCCACCGCACCTGCAGCGGTTGGACAGGCTCATCTCTGAGCCACCTGATCAATGTTATGCTTCACAGGAAACAAACGATCCCGTCAAGATCTCCACTGGTGAGTTTGAGCGTGGATATCGTGTTCCAATCAAAGATCTAAACAGAATTGCACGACATGTCATTCGCTTTGAACCCAAGTCTGATGGTGCTAACGACACAAGCACCTACTTAAATGACATTGACTTTTACCTGCGTAGATTTCCAGACTCTACGACAGAAGATAGAATTTACCTAATCAGGTTTACTTCAAGTAGAAATGTGGGAAGTTTCATTGATAGACAGGCGCGTCACACAAAGGCAGACTATAGTCGCCTTTGCCAAGCTCTCACAAAAGAGTTCTCAAACTGCCTGACTACTGGCCTAACTGCAGCCTTAAATGTGAAGCAGACTCGACAAGAGTCTCCACAGGCTTATTACTGCAGACTGCGTGATGCTTACTTCAGTTCGAATGAACTTGAGATGGAGGAAAATCTCCACTTTAAATCACTTTTTGTTCTAAATCTTCATCCCACAACAAAGTATCACCTTGGCATCACCGCAGATCCCGCTACTCAAACGAGCTACCAGCTTCGTGAACTAGCGATGCGTGCTTTCATGAAACACAAACAATCGATGATAAAACATCCAGAACCTTCCCTAGTTCTTAATCTCGAGTTAAAGAACTCACAACAGATAAGAACACAAAACTGCAAGTCAAGCAGTTCAAACATGCGTTCTTCTCCAGCAGAGAAACGCAAAAGTGAAGTAAAACCGGCCCAATGTCAACAGACAAATGAGAAGCATAAGCAAACGCTGCTCTCCAGCCCTGAACTTGAGTGTAGGCAAAACCCCGCCTATGGCAAACAGTGCCAAACAAAGCAGCATCTCCAACAGGGGGGTCATTACACTCATCACAGTAAGAACAGAGAAAATCGGGATAGCACAAAGCATCTCCGAATACACAAAAATTCTCAATTCTTCTCGTCAGGAGAACCTGAAAGAAATCAGAATCATGGCTGTCAAAACCAAGTCAGTGAACTTGACAGCTCAGCTGATCTGACTCACTTCAGTGATGAAAATGACACTTTTATTGAACAGACTCCAGACAATGATGGTAAAGCTGAGCTATCCTCATTAGCCTCTTTAATCCATCAGAGCTGTGATAAAATGTCAATTAAACAACCTTTCAAACGTTTTCTGTGTAATCTCACTGAAAAAGGTTTGGCTGGAAAATTTTACATGCCAACCACTATTGAGAATGCTCTCCAAGAGGAAGCAATCCTTGACACAGGTGCTGACGTCAGCATAATGTCAACCTCTCTTTTTAGTGAAATTCAGGAAGCACTACAACATAAAAGAAGAAAAATAAATCTTCACTCTTGCTTCCTTGAAATCCAGCCATATGCAGACATTCAAACTGCATTCACAGAAATGGCGTACATTCGCTTGACAATTGGACCGATGACAGTGGTCCATCCATTCTTTGTGTCTCCACTTGATATGATGCCTCTCCTTATCGGAAAGGATCTCCTCAATCGATTTGAGCCTCTTATTGATTTCAAAGAATCAATACTCTATGCACAGGTGCTGAAACCTTGGCCTTTCTCACATCCAGGAAACTATGGTGAGATCTTTCAGTGTGCCACTCTAACACATACACCTGTCCCAAAACATAAGGACTACAAACACAAGAAGTCAGGTTCTGACCCAACTCAGTCTCAGAATAACGTCTGGAGACCCCAAACCAACTTCTTGTACAAGGACACAGCTCTACCTGAGCTGAACTGTCCACAAATGAACCCAGAGAAGACTCAAGGTCACCCTTGTGACCCCAGACAAAACAATGAACTTCAAAGTTCATTGAAGATCTTATCCAAGCAGGCAGTCGTTGATGACAACGCTTTAAAGGCTAGCCTAGAACCCCAACTCACCCAGCCAGGTTCTGTTCAGCCTTTTCCCACCCTTCCCACCCTATCTTCTATTGTGGCCCCTCACGCTGCCTCATTGGCCACCTCAACCCCCTCCTCCACCCTTTCTGAGCTTCCCTGCTCACACTTATCAGACCTTGCCTCACCTCGGTCTGATGCCTTCTCCAATGTCGTCCCTAACACAGACACTGCTTGTGAACGATCCTTACCTCATGTTTTCGGCCTTTGGTCCCGCCAACGGGTCCAGCCTGGCCCGGACACA
Source organism: Gobius niger (assembly GCF_951799975.1). Lineage (NCBI taxonomy): Eukaryota > Metazoa > Chordata > Actinopteri > Gobiiformes > Gobiidae > Gobius > Gobius niger. The sequence goes on along the minus strand of NC_136868.1, from coordinate 24,119,935 downwards.
CTCACTTCTCTTATGCTCATGGTGCACCCGAACCACAGGGGGGTAGCGCCGGCTCAAGCACATAAATCCTCTCTGTCGGCCCACAAAGGCACTCAGACAGTGCGAGAAATAAGGCAAAAGGAATCCTGCTGCCCACATGCATGTACAAATGCATATGATAAAGGCACGATTAACAGGTCAACCTGCAGCCAATGTCAGACATCAGGTCTGAAGAAATGGGTAAAGCCCACAAACCAAATGTTTGGAGACAAACAGAACGATCTCCAAAAACAGAGACACTTAACACCTGCCATTACCAAACCAGTATGGCATGGTAAGTTATCAGGGAACAAGGTAAGTTATCGCAACTGCCTCCAAGCTCTGAAACAAAACATCTAGTCCACTGGACAGATGAACTTGGTGCTCCAGATGCACACTTGTAAATAAACAGGAAACACAGCTCCTGTTTGTAAATAGACACTAGCCAGTCTATTCAGTGTCAATAGCAATCACTAAAGTTTTTCAATAGCAATTCCTTCTCTAACCAAAGGGGGGAGCTACTTTAAACTTTTCACTAACCTCTGCTATCCTCTATGCATGCTGTCATAACTATTGAGGCTTTGTTTTCAGTTTGATTGCAGTTAAACTCTGAACAACAGAGTACAATTCAATCAGTAGTCAGTTGTCAATGCTCAAGTATTGCTTAAGACTCTTCAATCCATTTTGCAAAATCTTTTGTTGTAAAGGAAATCTGGGTGAACTCGCAGCCTTAGATATCAGCAACTCTAGAGACTTTGTTTTTCAATGGACCGCCTCAGTAAATTTAGCGCTTCTACCGCTTTTCCAAATTTAGATGTCAAACCTGAACCCTTAGGACTTAAGTCGTGCATAGTTGCACACAATGCAACACATATAGCTTCTAGCTAACATTGTAGCCACAGCAACAAACACGTAAGACTAAACCTAGTCTGTAAACACACTTGCCTATTGCTACACACATTTAGCCTAATATTGCCACAGTTAGCAAACTCCTGAGCCAACTCTGTGTCAATGAACATCGGGCATCGTCTTCCGTCAACGGCCATCTCATCACATCACGGCAATGGCGTGCCAACCTCCGCCGTAGGGTGGAGCCTGCCACGAAGGGGGGACTGTAGCATCTGAGGATGACCTTTGCTCTTCACCTGGTTACCGCATTCCAGAGATAACCAAAACCCCCACTTCAAGACCCAGACCATTTTATGGTCTTCACTTCCTGTCTTGTGAATGGCGGTTCAGGACAAAATTAAGACTGTGACGATCTATCCTTAACCTTCACAACCAGAGATGAAAACTTTCTATTGACCTTCGAATTGGACTAAAGACCGAATCTCAAACGTCCGATTTGAGTAATAAGCCAATTCTTCAATTCATGGACAGTGAGAATGAACTCAACCAATCTGTTCTAATGATGAATTCTTCCCCAGGTCAACAAAGACGCAATGTACAAACATACTGTCGAAATGTTGTTTGGAAAGTTGTGAAGTTGTTAATGTGTTTATCGCAATAGAAATGTATTTCTTGAATTCTCTCCCAAAGACATTCCCACTTGGGATCGTCATATCGAGTTACGGAGTGAATCGATTGGTCGAATCCACGGAGAAAAAGGGGCCGCCCCCTTGGTATAAAGGAAGGAGAAATAGCCAGAAACTCCCCTTACCCTTGCTTTTCTTTTCTGAAACCGCTTCTGAGTTGAGTTGGACCGGAGAGAGAGAGACGGACGGGAGCACATGGCATGACATCCCCCACTGAACTCTGACCTCTCCTTTGTCTCAGATGGACCACAAGAACTCTAAGTTTGAGCCCGTCGTTTGACGTGATTTGTAACTACCAGTTACTTCTTTTAAGAACATTTGCATTTTTCCTACAAGACAAACAACATTTTTGATCGCTGAGCTTTCAGCGAAACCAATTTGAGTCTAGCTGGTCAATCCAAACCCCAAGGCCCCGAGGAGCTGGAGAGAGAGACCCCAGCCTCGCCTACATCAGCTTGAGAATCGCCACGCGAGAGACCACAGGCCGTCGGACACCAGGATTTGGAACACCAGACCATGTTGGCGTGGAAACCATTCTCACGGTCGTAAGCGTATCTCACCGACCTGGCTTAATAAGACTCACATAACTTCTCAGAAAACCTTATTGACTTTCAGATACAATTTTAGAACATTTTATCTGATTATTCATCCTGTTAGCCTTCTAGGTTATTCTGTTTGCACTTTAATATTTAATGCCGTCTGTTAATTGATTTTGATCATTAAACCTCCATAAACCACAGTTTGCTTTGGTAATGTCTGTGTTTATTATTCCAGAATAAGGGTCCATGTGTACGTCCAAGACCTCATTTCCTTCAGATAAATCTGTAGTTTAGCCTCCTATTCTTACTTTTATTTTGTTCGCTTTCCGAACTGGTGCCCCGTTAAATTTTAAGGCTAATCTACAACTAATTAATTAATTAATAAACAGATTAATTGATTAATAAACCCTCATACATCTATATTATTATTTACTAGATGCGTGTACTTTTTTCTTTTACATATGTGAGTTTTTTGCTCTGGTCCAGGACTTAAAAATAATCCACAGAAGAATAAATTTGTTCAATTTTTGTAGCAAGCAATACAGATACATGACAGTAGGTCTGTTTACTAGAAGTCTGTCTCTGTAAGTCTATATAGTTCTATGGTCTATCCTGGCATTAAATACTATTAGTCGAGCCTCTAGTCCAAGACGCACAAACTGACCTTGATGGTCAGATAGTACGTGCAACTTTAAGTAAAACAAGTTGATTTTTAATCACTTGTGCTTTGGCCAACATGGATCTGCCGGTACTTTTCAAGGTACAACATTTATGTAACGATGACACAGCAAAATCATAACTCTAAGTAGCCTGCTACTAACATTCTTTAGATATTTACAAATAGTTTAATCCTCATTTGAAACTTATTTTCAATTTGACGTCATAACAGGATCTCTGCTGAAGCAGGACAATTGATTTTGTTTTGTTTTATTCTCCACACAGGGAGAGATAATAAAGTCAATGCTGTCAGATCAGCCGTAAGACCGACCTGAAGTTAGAGCAGTGTGGTCAGTTACGCACAAATGGTCACCCTGTTTGTTTGACCATAAAAGTGCTGGCTACTCATCCAAGCAGAAGTGTATATCATTCACTCATTTATGTTTTAAAGTGTGACTTTACTTTGACCACTCCTAGAAAGGCATTCTGCGTGGCAGTGATGAGCTCCTCTCTGCTCTGTCACACTGGGCTGGATGTTGAGTTTCTGGGCGGCCAGCAGCTTGTGCTGTCCGGACTGTCTCATCATGGGCCTCTCCTGTGTCTAGTAACATCACCATAAAACATACAGTATTTTGATGTGTAAAGCTCGTAGCTTCCAATACATTTTCTTCCCTATGAGCCACTGATGCCAAGTAGTGTGTCCTCTGGACATTTGAATGACACATGAATTTGACTCTGTGCATAATTTCAAGCAAAGATCCAGCAAACCAAAATAAAAGCACATGGCTCGTCTCATTGATTAGTTCAGCAGGTACTTGCAACATTACAAGAATCTAATTAATACGTACCCATTTTAAGTGTTCTGTCTGTTAATAGTTAGGCAGAAAGAAATTTGAACTAATGAACTGCTGAACTAATGAATAAGATGGTGCTTTTATTTTGGCGTGTTGGATTGAAACAGGAAGTCACTTCTTGGGCAGCGTTGTTATGATTTGAAGTTATGCACAGAGTCAATTGTATTTAGTTACAGAATACTGAATACTTGTATTAAAATGTATTTTGTAAGGTATTCCATAACTTTGTCTAATCAGAGTATTTTGAATAATTTGAATACTCATAGAATACTTTCACATTGTCATTATACTTATGTATAATATGGCGTATAATTACAAAAATGAAGACTACGATTGTTGGAACACCTGTTATCAACTCACTTACCGCTCTTGGCAAATGGAGCAGCAGATGCAGCGTCACGTGACACATGTGCAGTGTTTGTATGAACTGTGGCATAAGGTGCTTTATATCTTTATTTTATTTTAGGAGGAAAAACAGCTCAACATTAAAAGTTCAATAATGTTGTGCAATATGGAGCTAAAATGTAATGATTGAGTACTGGGATGTATTCCCTTGATATTTGGAAAGTAACTGTATCTAAAAAGTGTAACTTTGCCAGAATACAGTTACTAAAATGAGGATTCTAAATACAAGTATTTAGTTACTCCCCAACACTGAGAGCACAGTAATAAATGTCCAAATCGATTCTGAAAAAATATCTGCTTTTGCAAACTCTTCAGTTGTAGTATATGATTTCTGTCAGAAAACAACTTTCAAGTCTGAAATGTTCTTAATCATCTGCCATAAATTCTTGTTGTTGCGAGTGGAAGTGTATATAATTACACAGGAGCTGGAGTGTGTAAATCTATTTTGTCCATTCAATCCCCTCTAGTTGGTTTGTGTTGCAAGAGAATGGGAGATGTTTTTTTATTTTTTATTCTCCACACCATGTCCCATGTGTCACTACCTCCAATCAATCCAAGTTGGTTAATCTGGAAAACAATCAGACAAATTAAACAATTAATCCAATCAATGAATCAATATACAGACAACATATACATATTTACATAAATAAATCATAAAATAAACCTACTACTTTATTTTTAAATTCAGCATTCTGAAGTTCTTAAATTTCATCAGCTTTATAAGCATTTCATGCTTTAGTGCTAAAATAAAATAAAAAAATATAGTAAATCAAGATCTTTATAATGCAACTGAACACTGTTTTAAGCTTAACAACGTACACATTAGACAATCACTTGACCAAGATGGTGTTGGTGGGGATACTGGAAGAAAAATTTAAGATATTGGCTCTACCATGGGAGATTATTGAAAAGCAAAAATAGGTCACCTGACTTTTGAACTGTAGAACCGAATGTAGTTAATTGATTGGAGAATGTGAATGAATGCTGCATAAAATGACTGGGTCCCGAGCTGGCTGAAGCTGGATGAGTTGGATGACGGGACCCTGCGCTGACTGAAGCATGCTGAACTGATTAACTGGCAGGATCTAACAATCAATAATTGGTGAATTGTTTTAACGCTTCACAAAAACAGTCAGAAAAAATGTTTCAAATCTAAAAAGATGGTAATTTCTGAATGAAGACACACACTGATCATGTTTGTTTGATTCTACAGCTCAAGAGCAAGGGGGGGAATTCTGATTTTGACTATTGTGTGGATTGAATAATGTCATAATTTTCTACGGAAACTGCACTGTTTAGATTCACCTACTGCATGTCACAAAACTCACTGTGAAAATAAACTATTTTAACTTTTACTTTTAATCCAATTCAAAATGAGACACACACATATCAGCCTTCTGTCGATGCTCACAGTGTTGGGGAGTAACTAAATACATGTATTTATAATACTCATTTTGAGTAACTGTATTCTGGTAACGTTGCACTTGCATTTGAGAGTATTCAGAGTACATTACTGTCCAAATATGAAGAGAATACATCCCAGTACTCAATCATTAAATTCTACATATGGCACAACATTATTAAGAAACAACGTTTAATACTAACCTGATTTTCCTCCTACAATAAAATAAAGATATAAACCGCCTCAAGCTATGTGCATTTTCCAAATGACACACCCATTATTGTGTGAATGGTTTACTGATGGGCCCCTACTCATCTTAATTTTAAAATAACTGAATTTTCTACTTAAAATATGGAATAACACGTGGAAAGTTCATCCGAAACTAAACGTCATTTTGTCTGTCCATTCAAAAACATGGAGTGGATGCTCCACTCAACATAAAGTCTATACAATCAGAACCAAAAAAAAGATTCTGGGAGTCATCCTGACTTTTATTGAGCACACGGCTCCTCAAAGTTTAGAAAAGCTGCTTTTGCTGTTGTTTTGCTGCTGCTTACTATCGTTTCACATCTAATTAGGTAGAACATTTGTATTTATAACTGATTGACTGCGTTTTTTCCGCAATCGGCCAAAATATCTGCAATTTTTTGCATTGACTTATAATGGGGCTTCCGCAAATTCATGCTTTTCCGCATTTGTTCTGCATTTTCTGCAATTTCTGCAATTTGTGCTTTTTTCAGCTTCAGCAACTTAGGTTCTGAGAAAAAAATGGCCTTCTGCAGTTTTCCATTTTTTTTCTACGGGAACTTGACATTTTTGCATTAGTGTGTATGGATGCATTTTAATAGGATTTCAGAGACTCCAGGTCTTTCAGCCATTTGTGCAGCTTCTGCAATTTCAGCACTTAGGCGATTTCAACAGTTTGACCACTTTATGGAATTTAAAAAGTTTATGCAATATAAATAATTTATGCAAAATAATCAATTCATGCATTTTACCAGTTTATGCAAATTAACCAATTTATGCAATTTCAACAGTCTGCATTCTCTTCCCGCAATTCCGCAGTCACCAGTGCGATTGTGTTAAGTAATAATTTAGTAATACTTTCTCACACTTTCTGGTAGGCTAGGTCTAGACAAAGCTAACTGGAAACAAGTTAATAATTATTATTAATAATAATTATTATTATTATGATTATTGTTAATAATATGTGGTATTATTTATGATTATGGTAACTCGATGTTTCGACGACTCTCTCGTAGAGTATGATAGATCCATGAGTACAATTGATAGATTTTAAAAAACGTGGATGAGTTTCCGCTAGAGGTCGCGTCTCGCGAGATTTCACTTGAGTGTGGTTTCCTGCCGCCTGCGGTGTGGTTTTGTCGTCTTTAGCGTTAGCTTGATCCGTAGCACTATAGCGTTACGTTTTAGCTTTGTTCAAACTCTTAGTTATCTTACTACCACCTGATACTATTGTGAATCTGGAAATCACCAGTTAGAAGAACGTCAAAATTGTGTGTAAGTGTTTCTCTGCGTGTTTTCCTTGCGTTAGCAGCATTGAGCTAGCTTGTATTTAGCTAACCTAGCTTTCCTTTGTGCACAGAAAGCATGACAGAAATGAGCTAACGCATGCTGTGTATTATCCATGAAAGTTATATTACCGGAGGATGATATTTGTATTTAAAATAAGTTGCCATTTTAGATGTTGGTGATTGTCAAGTACTAGTTGTTTATGGCCATGTATTATAGCGCTCACTTGGTTGTGATACTGGTGTCGTCAATTGCTAACACGACGAGCTAATTTCGACTGTGATGCAAATGTTTGCAGGAGACAGTGTGATCATTTTCACAGAGGCACGTATACTGTAGTACACTTTGACGGTTTTCCTAATCATGTTTTTAATTTCAGTTTTAGAATAACACTGCAAACGGACATCTCATGGCTCACAGACAAAGGCAAAGATACCTCAAGGTGAGTTTTTAACTATGTTGCCCGTCTTAGATGATTTCATATATTTTCACATCATCATGTCCTACTACCCGTGAAAATGATTGTGATCTGAAGTATAAATTGTTATTTTAGGTGTGCGAGGTTCAGCCGACCCACGGTGACGAAGACAGCAATGAAGACAGCCCCGGGAAGGTGCATGCCTTTCATACTCCGCTACTGAGTGATTGTGTGTTTCCCTTGTATCAACTCAAAACCGCGGATATTGCTGATATTCTTGGCGCATTCCACACTCAACTTCATGAGTTTTTGTTGATATAAACACATTTGAAAACTGATGTATTTATTTACTGTATCAGTTATGACCAGTTGTCTCATGGTTGTGTTATATCTTGTCTATGGACAATTTGAGAATATCCCTTAACTTGGTATTTCCCAACATTACTAAACTATATACCATAACTGTGGAATAAATGTGTAGCTCGCCATAAATGTTTCGGACATATGTGTTAAATTGGAGTGCTAATTGTGGTGTCTCTCTAATCTTTGCAGCACCACAACAATGGCTTTGATGAGCTTCAGATGATGGACGACGACTCAAATGGCCAAACCAACTTGATTGTGAACTATCTGCCTCAGAGCATGTCCCAGGAAGACCTGTGCAGCCTTTTTAGCAGCGTGGGTGAGGTGCAGACTGCCAAGCTCATCCGGGACAAAGTGGCAGGTAACTACAGCAGTGCCAGTATTATTGTCCACATTACAGACATGACCCACGTGAGCTGTTCCTCCCAAATAATCTCATTTTTTATTATTATTATAGCAAGTGATTGACATTTTCAACAAAAAATCTACATAATTTTTTATTTGAAAATTACCATAGACTAAGTTTTTATTCAATTTACTTATTATATTTATTTTAGGGTGGAGTTTTTATTTATTTTGTTTATTGTTTACATTGGATTTTGGTTCTCCAAAACATATTACGACTAAATCACCCTTTTGTGTTTGGTTAGTTTTATTTTATTTTCATTTTTTTTTTCACTTTTGTAAGAATATTAAGGAATTTATGTCGTAAAACAAGTGAAAACTCTAGTTTATTTTCCTGAAATCTTTCTCATCTTTTTCTTTTAGAGACGTGTATTAGTTGCTTTTACTAAAGCTATGTCCAATATGTTAATGTATTTTCTTTGAACATTTGGGTTTGGCTCACACATTTATTCAATGTTTTTTTCTTAATGGCAATAATGTAATCTTTATTTTCCTGCCAGGTTTAAGGTGTGACAGGTATCAGTTTTTGTTTTATGAAATTGTTTAGTTTGTCTCTTCACTTGTATCCAGTTGGTTACAATTTGAAGTAAATGTTGTTTTCAAAGTGTTGTAAGCTAACCATGATGCTTTTTATTTCATGTTTAATTTTAAAGTTGTGAAACAGTTGTGTGTCTTTTTTCTTTTTTTTAGAAAGATATTTTGTTTTTGACTTTTATATTTTTTATTAAATAATCACTAGTATTGATGAATGCTACCGATAGTCTTTCTATTTGGAAAATGGGTCTACAAACTTCTAAGAACAAATGTGTTATGTTAGCTCATGTGTGATTTATTTTCTTTTTCCTTTCAAAAGCTGTTAAATTTTAACAGAAAATGTCATCACGTGTCATGCTATTCTATTACATGATCCCTATGATGTTTGGCAGCTGTGAAGAAAACAGCTTTGTTGTTTTATTTTTTCTTTTTGTTTTCTCTAGGCAACAGTTTAGGTTACGGCTTTGTTAACTTTGTTAACCCTAATGATGCAGAGAGGGCTATCAATACCCTCAATGGCCTGAGGCTACAGTCTAAAACTCTCAAGGTAAAGTGCCAATAGAGCTCTTTGATTTTCATATCTCAACCATGTCCTCTGAGCAACAGAGGGCGCTCTTCAACACTCTTAAATGGAGAAAGGTATCTTTTTTTTCCCACAAGACTGTTTTGTCTTTATTTTTATTTTATTTTTTAAATTGGAAAAGTCACATTGTTTGGTCTTCGGTCATTGTTTCCTCTGAATCTGTTTTTGTTTGTTCAGAGTGTCAATGTGCCGAAATAAATGATTTATTTTTTTATAATAATGTTGTATTAATTGACATTGAATATGGTTTTCTTTTGGGGTTTTTCATTTCTTTTTTGTCACACGTTTTTTTGGTCATAAATATATTTGAATGGAAAATTATTTTAGAAAGCCGATTGTAAACTAAAAGGCTGTGAAATTCTTTTTTTTTTCTCCTTTTTGCTTTAGCTTGTTATTACAGTACATATTATTAAAGTATTTTTGTTGCCCCTGTAGGTTTCTTATGCCCGACCAAGTTCAGACCTGATTAAAGACGCTAATCTATACATTAGCAGACTGCCCAGGACAATGGGTCAGCAGGACCTGGAGGATCTGTTCTCTCGCTTCGGGCGCATCATTACCTCCCGAATACTAGTGGATCAAGCTTCTGGTAAACAGCGAAAGATAATTAAACAATGAGGTAGGATTGTCATTATACTTTGACTCTGCTTTGTGCCTAGGTCTTTCCCGGGGTGTCGCCTTCATCCGTTTTGACAAGAGGTCAGAGGCTGAAGATGCCATTGAAAGCCTCAATGGCCAAACTCCACCTGGCACCGCTGAACCAATCACGGTCAAGTTTGCAGCCGCCCCAAATCAGACAAGGAATCAAATGGCTTCCCAGTCGTACCAGTCGCGCCGATTTGGAGGACCAGTTCGTCACCAGTCCCAACGCTTCAGGTAAATAAATTATCATTTCTCATAATAGAATGTATGTTTTGCATTCAACTTTGCTGAAAGGAGAAACCTTCAAAATTGACTTGTTTTAAACCATGTTTTAACGTTTCCAGTGTCAAGACACACCTTGTGTAGTATTTCACGTCATGCACACTGTTTTGAGTAATCCTCTGGTAATCCTGTTTAATTTTGCTCTTTCTTATGCACATGGTGCTGTACTTCCTGGATACAATTAGGGATGCACGATAACATCGGCCACCGATAATTATCGGCATTTTGGCACCATCCCCGATAAAGCCGCTAAAAAAATTCGGCCGATAATTATATACACTTGTATATTGCTTGGTAGAGTTAATACATTTTGGGCAGAACTGTGAACTGTTACAGTGAGTTCTTGTCACAAAATAAAGTGCAAATATATATATACATAATTATCGGTGTCATCGGTTATCGGTATTGGGACATGCGGAATTATCGGTTCAAATTGGCATTATCGTGCATCACTAGATACAATTGCTTTATTGTTGAAACCAAAAACTATCCTCCACATTTTTAAAGTCCTTAATCCAACATTGTATCAGTTCTGAGTGCATAAAGTGTGTTTATCACATAAACCACACTCTAAATCAGAACAGAAAATGATTCTGTTATTCCCACAGCTGAAGGAGCCTCCCACTGCCTGTTAATAAATAATCAATAGTAATTATACATTTCATTCAATGCTGAGGCCCCAGAATAATATTTATTTTTAAGCTCTTTTTGCATGATATTTCCATTTAATTTACACCCAGTTTTACAGTTAAAGTTTATTAGACCAATATTTTCAGTGTGTGGGTTTAGGCCCCACAGGCCACAGACACTGATCATTGTTCTTCCAAAGGTACTCGCCCATGGATGTCCATGGAGGTAGTGAGGACGGTTCGAACGGCTGGTGCATTTTCATCTACAACCTGACTCCAGAAACCGATGAGTCCATGCTGTGGCAGATGTTTGGACCCTTCGGTGCCGTCGTTGATGTGAAGATCATCCGCAACTTCAAAACAAACAAGTGCAAAGGTTTCGGCTTCGTTACCATGAGCAACTACGAAGATGCCGCCATGGCCATACACAATCTCAACGGATACCGGATGGGAGACAAAGTCCTTCAGGTGTCCTTCAAAACCAGTAAGGGATTCTAGAAGAGTGCAGTCACTTCTCTTCTCATGCACCTGGTGTTATTCTTGTGCTGTTTTGGATGTATTTAGTAAATATTTGCAGCTATGTTTATGTTTGCTGTTTCATTTTCTCCTAACAAGCCCTGTCAGATGAAGGTGTTTAAGTGGCATCATGCCGTTAAATGTTTTGGGAGGTGGACGATTTAGGTAACAGTTGGTCTCTTGTCCATTTGAAAAATACATGTTTATGTAAATGATTAATTCTTTTTTTTTTTTTTTTTTTTTAATTCTTGTCCAGGAACCTCCCCTCCAAAACAACATATTCAACAAATGTTTTTATGTACGTATGTATGTATTCTTTAAGGAGTGACAGTATTACATATCATTTTTATTTTTTTATTTCTGTTCAGTGGCTTTAAATGCTGGCTGTTAATAAAAAAAAAAACATCCCACAATCAACTGCTGTTTTGTAAATTGATGAATATTATCATTATTTGTTTATTTGATATAGACAACACTGCATTGGACAAACCAGATACATTGTTTTTAGTGCAAAACTGCTCATTTGCAACGCTTGTCCATAGAGGCTACACATACTATTGGGCAATCTAAGTAACCTTGTTTTCAGATGTACAATAAAAGGGTGTCCCTCCCCAAACCATTTGGAGAAAGGGCTTCATGACTACATGACTACATGTCTTCGTAGACGTGTTCAGATCTCATAAGTCTCATGAAGGTGATGATGGAAGGTGCACAGTCGTGATAGGGCATCCTGGAAAACGTCACAAGATGCTGCAAAGCTGAGCCTACAACAACAAGTGGTAAAGCGGATGGTATTGAACAGTGACATTAAAAATCTTGCTGCAAAGGCTTAGGCCTACCTGATGTAGTAGCAAGTGTTATCTCTAGATCCATTTTCACAACCTGCTCCCACGGCTATGCCTGTTTTATCCAGTAACATCTGACAATAGAGCACATCAGCCGGCAACCCTAACATCTGGGTTTTAAAGGACAAAATGTTACTAAGCGACTACTTATTGGAGGATGAACAGATGAGCATGAAAGCTGAAACATCCTTAACTCAAACAGCCCAGTCCAGTTGATTTTGACTTTAAAAGCTTTAGCTATCAGTGCTATATTACACTTTATAATCTGTCTAGTAAAGTTGATTTATAAGAAAACTTGAGACAGAGCTTTTTTCCATTCATTTCTTTATCCAGAATCATCACATGAACAGTTTTAATCAAGGGTTTGAAATGTATGACCTTTGCTTCTTCTATCATCCGAGTGGGAAAATCTATCCGTGGGTATAAGAAGACTCCCCCAATGACTGGTTGGCACCTCACGCCTTTGAGATTGTTCAGGACCTCATAGCCTCGCTGGGCATTTTGGGACAGAGTGGACTGAATGAGAGAAATCTCCTAGAGAAAAAAAAATAACAAATACATATTGTAGCATTATGACACACGTGTGAGCTTTTTCCCAATATAGGGCCAACTTTGGGATCAAAAATGCCCAATGAGGATTAGCTTACATGCTGAAGGTTGATGGAGGCGAATTCATCAAGACACAAGGAGAACATGTAATGCAAACACCACACAACAATTCTCAACATGTAGGAATCAATTGCGAGACCACCTTGATGCCAATCTTTTACATTGGAGTGAAGGAGGATGGATGCAGGAAAAATAAATTGGAGGATTGTGAGCGGGAGAAGATGTGGTGACCTCTGAAATGAGTCTATGACAGGGGTGTCCAAACTTTTTTCATGGGGGGCCGCATACTGAAGCGTACACAGGGTGAAGGGCCATAGATTGGTGGTTAGTGCCGCAAAACCTTTGACTAGCAGAGGCTTAAATTGCGCCCCACACCTTTATTTATGCTCAAAACCTTCATGCCAGCTCTGTCTCACAGTAAAAGGTTAGTTGTTTGGTTCAAATAAAAAGGACTATCTCTGATGATGTGTCCCGATTCAGCAAGAAGGCAGAGGGCCACCAAAATTGGTCTGAGGGCCGCACTTTGGACACCCCTGGTCTATGAAGACTCTTAGACACAAAGGCTTCATGCCGACATCAGTTACATTACCTGTGAGTACTTCTGATAAGAGGGCTCCCCAGGTATTGGCGGGTTGACCATAATCTCAAGAGCAAACTGTGTTATAACCGGAGAGCTGGTAAGAGCCGACAAAACGTTGAGCCTCTCGTACACCACTTTGTCCGTGTTGACCAGCTCCATATAACCTCCCCTCAGGCCACACCTGAAGAGATCAAAATTAAATGACATGCGTGTAATGTATGACGCGTATAAAAGCTGCCGCGAACTCACTCTCCCAAACTGCCATTCGATAAAGAATTGAAAGAGATCAGCTCCACGTGTTCTGAGTACTCTTGGCCCATCTCAAACAGAACTTTCTTATAAGACAAAAACTCTATGCCGGATCCATACACGCAGTCCTGGTAAACCTAGATACAACAGGTTTATACTTGAGTGCGTCAAATGAAATGAAAGTGCGTATGAAGAGGACACTTGGGGTTACCTCTTGAACCAAAAGAAGAAGGCCTTCAGCTGCAGCAAATCGAATAATCCGCTCAATAGTTTTCCTGTCTTGTACTTGGCCTGTCATTACAGTAAATAATAATATTAATAAAAGAGTGTATGGTCAAGAAAGGAACCCAAGGTCTTGTAGTAATTAATAGATTCTAATTAACATATTTATCTCTCAGTTTGAGAACACCTATTAGAAAGAAGTCCAGCCGATGGTCTCTGAATGAGGCTGCTGCATGTATAGCGGAATACTTGTCTCCTTGGTGTCGTGGGTTCAAGTCCTGCCTCTGACAATTTATCGAATGTCCCCCCCCCCCCACTCTTCAACCCCTTTCACCCTGTGCTGTCATGTTTAATAAAGCCTATGAGCCAAACCACATGCAACAAAAAGACATTTGCTAATGATTAAACTGGTCACTTGGGACATAGATTCGTTATACCGCTCTGTGTATCCAATCACACTTCAAAATCCACACAATAATGATGTGGCCCCATCAGTTAAACATCAACAGACCATAACTGCATATGGCAATGTTCCAGATAACATCACAACATTCTGATAGTTCCAACTTCCTGGGTGATTATTCCAAATGCAGGCAGCCAAAATGACTTGTGGTTTAAGAAAAGACCTTACTATTGTAAATGATCATGTTCAATATTTATCTTTTCACAATCGTAAAACGTCAGCCTGGGACTTCTGCAACCATCACCATTACCATTCCAGTACCATTCTGCAAGTGGTCACACCATCTGAGGGTGTAACTTCACGAGGCGAGTCAAACCTTTTCAATCAAAGGTCAGACACTGGCCTTCTGCTGTGCTTATATGACGAGTGTTAAACTTTCGAAGCCACAAACAGTGTGTTGTGCGGCGTGTATAGGCTCCTGTACCTGTGGGCATGCCCGGGTTGCAGATGAACAGGGCTCGGGGGTTGCAGTGCGCTCTGGCATCAGTGACAGCTCGGTGCAGCCCGTCCATGTCCACAGCCCAGCCCTGCTCCTCCTTCAGCTTGTAAGGCACTAGAGCCAGGCTGTGGAACTGCAGCAGACGGGGCAGGGTGTGGGGGTACGGCACGGGCGTCAACACACCATTCTGGACTTCATCTCCTCCACTGGACAGCAGATTAAGAACAAACTGGACAAAGGAATGAGATTGCAGTATGTCTTTTCTAACATTCATTGCTTTAAAAAAAAAAGAAAAGAAAAAGAAATTGAATCCATTTGATGAACTGTAAAAAACAACAACACAGTTTTAGCTTGTGGAGTACACGTTTCATTACTGGCTTGCAAGAACGCTCTGAATATACTGTCGAACCTCTGCTCTTGTTATCCATACGACGCACAACCAAGGTCACTTAGTCGTCTTCATGTGGAAGAATTGTCAGAATTGAATAGACAAGCTTGTACATTGAGTTCATGTCTGAGGTTCCCATAAAGATGACCAATAAACATTTTCCCGCAATAGACATTCAGGCCCCACATGACACTCTTCATATGTTTAGTCTCACCTTCAAAAGGCTTTGAGATCCACCGTGGAAAAGGATGTCGCTTGGATGAGCCGGTACTCCCCCATCCCGTCTTGAGATGAACGCTGCTATCTGTTGCAACACATAAGGCATTCCGACCGCAGACGAGGAGTAGACACCTTGCACGTGCAAATCCACGGACGGGTGTGAATTATTCCAAAACAGAAGGAGATTAAGTGTCGGGAGTTGTCGTACCCACACTTCCTCCAGGGCAGGTGTCTAGAACTTGCTGAGCCCTCTGCCGGACGTCCAGAGGGAAGGTGTCATCCTGGAGCAGAACAGGGTGCAGACTGGCTGCCAACACCTGGGACACGAGACAAAAGGACAAGGAATAGTATTTAACCTGATGTTGAAACCTAAACTGCTAAAGTGTCCTAAAGTGGCCTGTTAAACCATGTCAAAAACAGGAACATTTCTTTGGGTTCAAATCAGGTACCTGCCGAACAAATGAGATGGGAGCGATGCCTGCTCCGTGTGGACTTCCAGAGGCCAAGTCGATCATTGTCCGGGACTTCTCCATGTTCAGTTCATAAGGAATAAAACAAAAACAGAGGGAAGTGACTTTTTGCAGCACACCATCTACAGTTTATGTTACCTTTAATTTTTTTTTTTTAATGATATACACAAATTCCCACCTTCTGTCCTGGTCCTAAAGAAGGTTGGTTAAATGTGCACAGTCTAAACTTGAAAAACTCCTCAATCCCTGACCTCAGGCAAATCATTTGCCAACAGTATGTACCACATGATGGCCTCAAAGATTTTTCACATGTTAAACACGACTTTTTCTAAAAATGACCAAAAATGAATTTAAAAAAAATCACACAATTAATAACAATGAAATGCACTAAAATGTTATGAGCAGTGCCTGTTTTCTTGTATTGTTTTCTTCTGTGCTGAGAAATAGAAGATGATCATGATTGAAGACAAGGGGCCATCTACAGTGCCACCCTTACAATCAGAGTAAAATATGTGAAAATAACCTGTATAAAATAACCTGTTAAAATTAAAGTTAAAATAATAATAATACTACTAATAATAATGCATCGGTTTTATATAGCGCTTTTCTGGACACTCAAAGACGCTTTGCATTGCACTATTCATTCACTCCATACTTGGTGGTGGTAGGCTACTATTGTAGCCACAGCTGCCCTGGGGTAGACTGATGGAAGCGAGGCAACCAGTCTGGGCCATCCGCCCCTCCGACCACGACCAACCACTCACTCACTCACTACATTCTTTAGGCTTCCTGGTGTTACTAAACGGTCTCCCATCCAAGTCCTGCCAGGCCCTTCCCTACTTAGCTTCAAAGGTCTGACGGGATTGGGCAGAGCAAAGCCCAATGAAACACATCAAATTTCCTATCGGGGACACAAATGATCCCTTTTAGCAGGAATGACACTTCTATCATGATGTTTTTAGGTCGCAGGCTTTCGAATTTAGTTTAGTTCTGACAAAATGCCAATATATCTCTGCAGTCGATGTAACTTACAGTAATTCCCTGTCTTGCAACAACCACTGCAAGACAGGGCTATGATTAAAACAGTCTTAAGGCCTACCTGTGTTGTCTCCTGCGTCGTGCGCGCGGCTGCCACAGTGCCTTGATCTCGCAGAGGCTACACTGAAGGTGCGCGTCATTCGAGAGGAAGAAGGGGGTGGCACCGAACCAAACAGGTTGTTATTATTGAAGAATTCCGCAGTCAATTATTGGTTTTCATGTTCTTTATTATTATTCCTCTTCCATCTTTTTCCCGATTTTCTCCAGCTTTCAGAACCTTCATGCTTTGTGCAATTTATGCAAGTTATGCATCAAAACGTTCCGCATGTTGAGGAGAAGGGTGCTATTACTTTTGGGACTTCTGCAATTTACGGTTTTTCCGCAATCGGCCAAAATGTCGGAGATTTTTCCCATTGACTTATAATGGGGCTGTCGCAAATCCATGCTTTTCTGCACTTTTTTCTGCATTTTATGCAATTTCTGCACTTTGTGCATGTTCAGCTTCTGCAACTTGTGGGTTTTGAGAAAAAATTGTCCTTCTGCAGATTTCCAGTTTTTTTATACGAGAGTTTGAAATTTTTGCATTGGTGTGTATGGGAGAATCCAGCCAATTAGGAGACTCCAGGCCTTTCAGCCATTTGTGCAGCTTCTGCCAATCAAGCACTGAGGCCATTTCAACAGTTTGACCAGTTTATGGAATATAAAAGTTTATGTAACATTAATAATTTATGCAAAGTAACCACTTTATGGGATTTAACCAGTTTATGCAACTTAAGAGTTTATGCAACTTAAGAGTTTATGCCATTTAGGATTCATGAATTTTAAAGAGTTTATGCAATTTACATAATTTATGCAAATTAACCCATTCATGCATTTTACCACTTTATGCAGTTTATACAGTTTATGCAACATGACATTGTATGCATTTTACCAGTTTATGCAAATACGATTATGCAAATTAAGCAATTTGTTCAATTTGAACAGTTTATGCAATTTCTGCATTTGCTTCCCGCAATTCCGCAGTCAATCGCAATGGCGCAGCCATTGCATTTCTAGTTAGTATTATTATTATTTTAAGGCCAATCTTTCATTCGACTTCAACATAAATAAGAATGGGACTCGCCTAAAAAAGTCTGCGTAAATACGATTTTCTATAATTGTATTCCTCAATATTGAGTGAGCCCCTAGTGTTTATTACAGGTAATAAGTTATTTTTGAGGTAATATCGCGGAATAATGGCCTACAGTTTAGGCTCCACATTTTTGGATTTCTTGAGAACAATCTAGGCTGTATAATCAATGGGGTAAATATGCTTTTACTCCATAATCAATGCCTATTTCTTGCCCGTATGACCTGTCATACTGAACTGAAAAATCAAAAGAACAGACTTTGTGCAAATGTTTAATCATGTATTAGTGAACATTTTATAAATCAACAGCAGCTTACTTTTGGAACAATACATCAGTTTGTCATTGAATTACATTTCTAAAGTCGACTGAGTGTTGATCTGGGAGGCAGGCGCAGATGTCTTGATCGTGGAGTAGTGGAACTTCTCTATCCGCCTCAAACCTTCTTCCAGCACGTCTGATGGAACCATGATGCACAGCCTGAGGCACAGAATGACATCAGAAAAGACAAGTTTAAGACAAGCAAAAAACGACTGGAAAAAATCTAGGCTACCACATTGCTTCCTTCTACAATCAGGGCCGTGCAGGGAGCTCCACAGGGCACCAAAACATTACTTTCCTGAGTTTTGGAGATGTTTGCCCTAAATTATACATAATACCTGAATTGTTGAATCCCAGCAGGAAGTCCATGAGTGCAGCCAGAACCTATCAGCACGGCCTGTCCCTGCATCAGCTGCTCACAGTACAGAGGGCCTGCCTCCACCTGCAGCTCCTGACACACAACACCCTGACATCAGCTGGTTATCACTCCTGCTTTATTTTAGTTAAAGGCACACGGTGTAACATTTTTGACTGCACTGTTTCCAGCAATACAAAATATTAGGGCTGGGACGATCCACTTTTGTCACGATCCGATACATGCGATTCCCAGGGGCAGATCCGATACGTATTGAGATGCAGTAAGTAATAATACCAAGTGACATGTTTACCGTCATGTGTCCAAAGTTTAGAAACCAAATGCCATTTGAGGTTTTCTGTGTTTAGATTGAAAAGTGCATTGTATGATAAAATATTCCTCCAAACACAAGTATTGAAAGTATTGCGATACTTAATAAAGTATCGATACTTGGTATTGCAGCGCAAAGTATTGTGATCCAAGTCCGATGTGATATTTTGCCCAAGCCCTACAAAATATGCTCCTAATGGCCAACTAGACATAGAAATCGAAAAAGAATGGATTTGGACCTGATCAATTTAAATCTCATTCGTCCGCCTTTATTCAACATCTCCATGGAAACAAACCTGAGACGTTCCCGCTCCCAGTAAAGTTACAGTCAGCTCGCTTTGAACATTTGTCTAGTTGTTTTTCAACAATAAAAATACCTGTAATAAAATATATGCCTGTATTTTTTTCTATATACACTGCTCACAAAAACTTAGGGCACACTCAAAAAACACATCCTAGATGTCAATCAATTCGATTTTTCAGATGAAAACCTTTATTCATAGTGTAGGGCAATGTGTTGAGAACAAAATAACATAAGAATAATAAATGGAAATCAAATTCTCAGCCCCTGGAGGTCTGGATCCAAAATTATAGTCAAAATCAAAGTGACAAATCAGGTCACTGGTTGATCCAAATTCTGTAGAAATTCCTCCAAACGAGTCTGTATCATCCTCAGTCGTGTGTGTGGCCTCCACGTGCCTGAATGCACTCCCTACAACGCCTGGGCATGCTCCTGATGAGACCACGGATGTCCTCCTGAGGGATCTCCTCCCAGACCTGGATTAGAGCATCAGTCAGCTCCTGGACAGTCTGTGGTGCGACGTGGCGTTGATGGATGGACCGAGACATGATGTCCCAGATGTGCTCTATTGGATTTAAGTCTGGGGAACGGGCAGGCCAGTCCATAACATCAATACCTTCATCATGCAGGACCTGCTGACACACTCTTACCACATGTGGCCTGGCATGATCATGCATCAGAAGGAACCCAGGGCCCACAGCACCAGCATATGGTCTTACAATAGGTCTGAGGATCTCATCCCGGTCCCCAATGCCAGTCAGGGAACCTCTGGCTCGCACATGGAGGGCTGTGCGGCCCTCCAATGAAATGCCTCCCCAGACCATCACTGACCCACCACCAAACCGGTCATGCTGGATGATGTTGCAGCAGCAGAACGTTCTCCAGGGCGTCTCCAGACTCTGTCACGTCTGTCACATGTGCTCAGGGTGAACCTGCTCTCATCCGTGAAGAGCACAGGGCACCATTGGCCAATCTGCCAATCGCTGTGTTCTCGGGCAAATGCCAATCGGGCTGCACGGTGTTGGGCAGTAAGCACCGGCCCAACGCCCTCATACCACCCTCATGGAGTCGGTTTCTGACCGTTTGAGGACCAACATGCACATTTGTGGCCCTCTGGAGGTCATTTTGTAGGGCTCGGGCAGTGCTTCTCCTGTTTCTCCGTGCACAAAGGAGCAGATAGCGGTCCTGCTGCTGGGTTGCTGACCCCGGTCGGCCCCCCCCAGGTCTCCTGGTGTACTGGCCTGTCTCCTGGTATCTCCTCCATGCTCTGGACACTGCGCTGGGAGGCACAGCAAACCTTCTTGCCACAGCACGAATGGATGTGCCACTTTGGATGAGCATCACTCCCTGAGCAGCTTCTGTGGGTTGTAGATGCTCCTCATGATGCCTCTAGTGGTGAGAACACTGGACAAATGCAAAAGTGTTCCAAAAATACGGTACAAAGGATGAAGACAGGGAAATGGTCTGTGGTCACCACCTGCAAAACCATTCCTCTTTTGGAGTGATCTTTCTAATTGCTTCTCATTTCCACCTGTTGTCTGTTTAATTTCCACAACACCAAGTGAAATTGATTCACAATAAGCGTGGCTTCCTAACTGGACAGTCTGATATCCCAGAAATTTGACTGACTTGGAGTTACATTGTGTTTTTTGAGTGTGCCCTAAGTTTTTGTGAGCAGTGTATATTGGATACAATTGTACACAGCGTGGCTTTATGTTATGTTGATGTTATTCTATGTTACTCTTCATTAATGAAGAGTAACAGAAACTGTAAATTAATTGTAAAAACATTTTAAGTACCCGGGTATAGGCAAACATTATAAACCCATGGGTCACAATGGGATTATACATTTAAAAATAGAGAGTAATAGCTCAGACTATATGTAAAAAGCATGTCAGTGAGAACAGTGGTGTTGGTTAATGCAGTTTAGAGATGGTTATTCTTAGAAAATGACCTGAGGTGTTAGTGAGTCTTAATTGCCTTGTGGGCCAGATCGAAACACTGAAGTTTTCCTTCCCCTAACAGCAGCAAGTGAAGGGAAGGTCAAGCTATATGATCCATCTATTTACAAAACAATAGCGCAAAACAAAATGTCTTTTCAAATGTTGCTGTTGTATTTCCTGCTGTCCACCTCATTGTGATATGACACTTATTACAACATTTGAGTTTCATGTAGCAATGCAGAGGAAACCAGATGTGATCAGCCTACCTTGGCCAGCTTCATCGTTTCCTCCGGTAAAGTCACACATGGGTAGAGATAGATCCCCCCCATCACTGGCTGACAGCTCACCCCCGGCAGATTGTTTAGCACTTCACACGCTTTCTGGCAGTTCCTCTTAAGTGTGTCTTTAATGTGCTCTTTCTCCTGTGGGAGGAACAAAAGCACATGGTTACAACGCTGATGATGAACTGCACATTCATTAGCATGGTCGTACCTTCATGTATGTGTGGTAGGAGGAGTCCCCGGGTTTGGGTGGGTTGATCATGACATCTATAGCCAGCTGTCCCGTCACTGGAGTGCTGATGTCTGTGCAGAGCATGGTATCCACAAAATGCTTAACTCCCGGGCCTATGTTTACAAGCTCCATGTATCCGGCCCTTAGACCACACCTGAGGAGCAAAGGAGACTCATGCCGATAGGTTGCATTCATCGTAGCATTTTACCAGACCCAGGAGCCCAAAGAGTGTTACATTTACATCCCACCTCCTGAAAGTGCACATTGTCGTTGTGTCCTTGGGCAAGACACTTCACCCACATTGCTCCCAGTGTCTGCGTACATTGGTGTATGAATGAGAGTATGAATGGGTGAGTGGATCCTTGCTGTAAAGCGCTTTGAGTGCCTAATGTAGATCTAGATAGATAATGTAGGTGGAAAAGCGCTATATAAGTTGAGACCATTTACCATTTAGATAGAGCATTGCTAGAATTCTATAAAAATATTTGTGGATGTTGCATTTGGATGGAGATTTCTTTGAAGAGCTGAGCTTCTTTGAACCCGATCTACTGTAGGTGAACCCAATTTGTTTCTACATTCTGTTTTGTTAGCACACAACCCCTTATACAATATAGTACACACCCATTGTTAGAACTAGACAAAATGCCAAACTACTTAAATGTGCTTGGATTAGGACATGATTTAGAGACCATTTTAAAGTAAAATTGTCAATGGGACAAGCATTATTTTGAGAGAAATTAACTTGAATTGAGACAAAATATCAAAGTTAAGAAAACATTTTTTTGTTCCATTGGCGATTTGACCAAACCTGCTCAAAATCAGCACAAATCCAGTTATTTCAGGCACTTTTAAGTCATTTTTATCTCAGACAAGATGGAATTTTTTTTCAGTGCAGTTTATGCCTTTGCCGCACTTTGACTTTTCGTGGTTAGTCATAAACATACTCACTCTCCAAGACTTGATATCGAATGAAAGGACACCATCTCACACGTGTCAGAGTACATAGGGCCCATTTCAAACAGTATCTTCTTGTAGGAACTAAACTCAGCTGCATCTTCAAAGACATATTCCTGATAGACCTGAAGAGAAAAAAGCAAGACCAAGCAATTTTCGGAAGAATTTGATTTTGTCCTGTCATTGAGATATATTGACTTGCGTTCTAAAAAAACGTATACGTATTGCAATGCTCCCAATACAGGGCGACAATCTCATGACTGGAAGGTAGGGGGCTCTAATCCCGTCTTCTGAAGGTGCACACTGTTGTTGTGTCCTTGGGCAAGACACTTCACGCACGCATTGCCTCCAGTGTCTGCTTACATTGGTGCATGAATGAGAGTGTGAATGGGTGACTGGTTCCTTACTGTAAAGAGTGCCAAATGTAGGTGGAAAAGTGCCATATAAGAGACAATACAATCAGTCTGGAGCCTCATAAGAAAGTGCTGATAACAAAAAGATAAGCCCACAATAAAGTAAAAGCGCCTTTAGCTCGAGAACAGGCAGGAGGTATGTCGACTTCCCTCACTCTCAGGTCAATAACCTTATGAAAATTGTTTTTGCCATGTGGCCTATATCAATATTTTGATCCTGAAGATTGTAAGTGCTGGACACAACACAACAATATTCTCAGGAAAATACTGAAATATTTTCCTCAACCCAAATCAAAGCAAACAAAAACCTTTTGGCAGAGCACAATACTGATATATTTGCTGTTGTATTAAGTCACAAAGAAATAAAACAAAATGGCCACCTCATCGACCAATAGGAGAAGACGTTCAGCTGATGCAAATCGAATCACATCTTGGATCGACTTCCTTCCCTGAACGTGACCTGGGGGAGGACACACAGATGAAAGGATGTTGTCATTGTCCATTCACTCAAGATTTCGTGTAATCTTGAATTCAATGTATGTATTAATGATGGATGTAGCCATACAATCAATACCAGACAGTACCTTAAACTACAGCCACAGCGTCCACTCTATAGAGGGAAGTCTCATAGAGGTGCCTCACATTTACAAATAGCACTTGAGATTATCTTGTTTTTCATCATTTGTTATTTGTCATTTTAATGCTGTGCTTCTATGTGACTGTTATTAACTGCTATGACATTTTTGAAGCTTTTGTCCAGGAAAAAAGTTTCTGTTCTGTTTATATATATTTTTTACCTCAAATGAAATGTTCCTTCAATAAAACTCCCAAACTTTAAGAACTGGCTCGAAACTATAGAAAGCATACAACGTATGGAAAGATTGACCCATGTAATAAATAACAAAGAAGCTGAGTTCCAAAACAAATGGTCTCTCTTCAACCAAGACAGATTCATATAGTAACATAAAATAAATGAATAAATAATAATAATAAAAAAATAATAATGATAATAAAAAATGTGTATATAGGTGTATATATAGTATATATTAGAATATACACATTTTAAGAATTAGAATCCCATGATGGGGAGTCCCTTTCCATTTTTTCCAAATACATGGCAGCTTTGATGTAGTATAAAACAAGGAATTATTATTACTTTTTTTTATTTTTTATTTTTTTTATTTATTTTTTATTTATTTATTATTATTTATTTATTTCATTTTATTTTATTTTTTCTTCTCTAGCTATAATGTATGAACTCGAACCACTGTCACAGCGCATCAGGTATGTAATAGCTCCTTTTGTTTGTTGATTTTATTTGCTACACAAGGGGAGAAAAAAAGAAAAAAAAAAAAAGACTAAATATTGTGTGTAATAACAGAAATGTAAAAATGTACACATCTGAAATGTAAAACCACACAAGAAAGTAATTAAAAAAAAATAATGAAATGTTCCTGGTTAAATAAAGGTTAAAGGTGCATTATGGAACTTTTTGATATTTGTGTGTGATTGGCCTTTTTGTGACTCAATAGCTGTATGGGTTATTAGCATGGCACTTTTTACTTTTGATGACAGAGGCTTCTACTATGCTCCAGGATCAGTTGTTTTGTAGATTTTCTGGTGGGTCCTACCAGAAACTCTAAATAGTTACATAATGCACCTTTAAATAAAATGAAAAAAGCAGTGAAGGTGGGGTTAATGTTCAACAGGTGGGGAGGACAAGTCAAGCAACACTAGGTGAATGTTAAGAAGCCGGAGTGCACCTGTGGGGTTCCCAGGGTTACTTATGAAGATGGCTTTAGGCTGACAGTGACCTCTGGCATTATTCACAGCGCGGTGCAGCTCGCTCATATCCACAGCCCACCCCTGGTCCTTATCTAACATGTAGGGCACCAGACTGACTCCGGCATTGTCCAGCAGCATGGGCAGAGTGTGGCGGCAGGGCACAGGGGTCAATACGGCTGTTGGGACGTCCCCTTCTCCACTGGCTATCAGCTTCACCATTACCTACAGCAAACACCAGACCATTACACTCTATAATAGGCCTGGTGAATATGCCAGTCTATCTGAAATAACATATATTTCATCATATGAGCCAGACAAACTTGTCCTGTCATGAAACAACTGAGATAAGACAATGGAGTATAGTCCTCTCGGCTTGTGTTTAGTTGCCGTGGTGACAGACAAACCCATATTGTTATTACCATCAAAGCCCTCTGTGATCCTGAAGAGATGAAAACGTTACTGGCCGAGCACGGCACTCCATCTCGCCCTGTGATGAATTCAGCTACACTTTGCCGGACGTGGTTCAGACCTGAGGAGTCTGTATAGGAACCTAAAGGCAAATACATAAATAATAATGAACAACAAATGACACACACAAATGATCAAAACAGCAATCACGCCTTAGTGTTTTATATCTCTTTGTCAGAAAGACATTTTTTACTGAGTGATTGCAAGTTATTTAGAGTATGTTGTCCGAGCTGTCTATGAAGTGAGGTTGCCAGTCTCCATCAACCACCAACCACTCACTATATGTACAGTCACACATGGTCAAGAGGGATAATTGTCTTGATCTGTGGCTCAAATGACTGAGGCACTCAAACATCTAATAAATTAAGCAAATAAAGTGATTTATATAAATAATTTGATAAACACTAGTTGTTTTGTCTTCCATTTGCTGTGTGGCCCTTACCCACACTGCGCTCTTCACAGGCATCTAGGAGAGTCTGAGCTCGCTGCCGGACATCCACGGGGAACGTTTGGTTCTCCAGCAGCTCAGGGTAGATACAGGCAGCCAATACCTACATTATAAATGGAGTTTTTTGATTTGCACGTCAATTGAGGAAAAGGTACTTAAATTGTTTTATATGAAAATTCCTCTTAAGTTTAAAAGTTTGCACTTTCATTTGTATGTATTTGTAAAGTATCCAGCACAGATGGTGTAACCTTTTGTAAGATCTGCATGTAAGCTGCATGTTTCTGGCCAAAACTGGTTTATTGCAGCTTTAGATTCGCCTATGGAGCATCTACAATGAGGTCACTGCAAAAATAAAGGTGTTTACACATTTTTGGAAATACTTATTGGTTTCACGTTATTTATCTTTGTAACAATCTGTAATAACTTTTGTTATGTAGTCATAGACAATAGAATAATGTGAATCAGTAGTTTGGAACATAATGTGAAGGCATAAGACACTTATATGTCTTATTACATTTTGTACCACCTCCTAACTACTAACAAACATATTTCCATTGTGTGTGTACTACATGTAAGTACAAGTTAAGAAACATTGTTACATACATTACTTTGGACTAAATTTAAGTACTGCACCTTAGAAACTACTCTGTATTTCTGAACTCGTGCACTGTATACGTGTTCGAGAGCGACTGGGTTGAAAGGAAACAATGTATTACAGGGTGGTGAGATAGTGCATCCTGACCCGCTAACAGAGTTTATCTGTAACTGAATCTGTGATATTTGGTCACAGCATGTTCATATTAAAAGACAAGCTTTCAACAAACCTGCCGAATGAATGAGACAGGTTTCATTCCTGCTTTTTGAGGATCTCCCGAGCTCAAGTCTATCACGGTTTTCTAGAGGAAATTTCATGGGAAAAAAAAAAGAAAAGAAAAAAAAATCAAACAAATGATAATTTATGATAAAAAGTGAAATGAAAAGGTTATAGAAAATTACCTGTGAGCACATTGTGCAAAGAGGTCATTCCCAAACCTTTGTCATCTGCGTTGGAGAGCAGGAACACTCTGTTTTCTCCAGGGTCAGTTTGATGAATAACCAAAGCTGGAGGACATGCTCTGCTGCAAGTTAACTGAGCTATGTGAATGATCTATCTATCTATCTATCTATCTATCTATCTATCTATCTATCTATCTATCTATCTATCTATCTATCTATCTATCTATCTATCTATCTATCTATCTATCTATCTATCTATCTATCTATCTATCTATCTATCTATCTATCTATCTATCTATCTATCTATCTATCTATCTGTCTATCTATCTATCTATCTATCTATCTATCTATCTATCTATCTATCTATCTATCTATCTATCTATCTATCTATCTATCTATCTATCTATCTATCTATCTATCTATCTATCTAACAACGATATTGCTCATCAAACAATCAGACAGTGGCACATGAGAGCACTTTATTAGATGAAAACTTGCAGATCTGTAATGCAGAGTAATAATACTGAACAGTTAGCATAGATACATAGAAAACACACCTTGATGTCTAAAGGCCTACTACACACGATGGCTTTAGGCCCAGAGATGAGATTTGCATAGAGATCCCTGCTCCACAGACGGCGCAGGGAAACACAGGTTTGAATCAATGGGACATTTAAAGGGAGCTCATACACAAGATTTCTACAAAGAAAAAGAAAAAAATCATTCTTTGTATGTTTTAAATGTAAGAGAATATCGGTCCGATAAATAAAACATATGTACAACTATAAATTAGACAGGTTGTGTATAGCTACAGAAGAGGGGCTTATTCCATATGAAGTCGTGCAAGGAATACATTAGGTTGCGTTCACGTGACATCATAACTTTCAAAAAAGTTCGAATAGATTATTATAGAGATCAGACAAAAAAAACTGACACGCAGGCCAATGCCTTTTTGTCACAATGCTAAGTACTGTAATAAAAGGTGGTGGCATAACTCAATCACAAAGGTGCATGTGAAGTCAGCTGAGAGAACACAAGCTTATTATGGCTAATTCATGGAACCATCAGCAACAAAAAGCTCACAATGAATCCATAGAGTCCATAGAGTTACATAAGCCCCAACTCTCCATCTGAAATGATTACACATTCAAGAATGTTGTGAACGCAACCTACTGCAGCTGCGTTTGGCTGATCCCAGACCAGTTGTTCCACACCTGTTGATTAAAGTCAGATGACGGCACTGCCTCTGGTTGGGAGAAATGTGTGAGAGAGTGCTTTGCTTGTCTTTGTTTAGCCCTTAAAGGTGGTTTTCTTTTTTGTTTATTATTTTAGCACAGCAGCGGCCCTGCACAGCTGACAGCCGCGGGGCGCTCTCCACTCCCCTCTCTGAAGGTAATAAAAGATTTAAGCCCTTAGGAGAAGTAGTGTAAGACCTTCTGGAGAAGTTTTGGCGA
This sequence comes from Gobius niger, assembly GCF_951799975.1. Classification (NCBI taxonomy): domain Eukaryota; kingdom Metazoa; phylum Chordata; class Actinopteri; order Gobiiformes; family Gobiidae; genus Gobius; species Gobius niger. The sequence continues at coordinate 24,091,690 of NC_136868.1, read as the reverse complement.
TGGTGTGTTTGACAAAGTTCCACCAGCTTGTGCTCTCCGCGGTAAGAAGTCATATCAGTCTTTAGAGTTCACAGAAACAACACATGATCAGTCTTTGAATCCCTTTAGCCCCAAAGTAGTTCTCCCTCCATGTTTTGTATTTTTGTTTTCCTTTTTTCCCCAGTTGTTCAGAGATGATACTGGCTTCATAGTTCACCTGCTAAAGTCCCGCAGTGTCTACAGTCCCCACAGAAGGCACAAACATGAGATTTTGCTTCGCTACATGTGCACGCCGCTCCCGTCTCTCCCGCTCTAAGTTCTTATTGACCTGAGTTAGTCTTGTGTCTGACCAAGGCCTGAAACACTGCAGAGCCAAGTGGATGGTCCGAGCGGACTTCCACTGTTACATTTGACTTTCAGCTTTTTCAAGAGGTTTTCTATAAATGTGCTTGAGGCTAATTGCCCAATCACAGTCATTTTAAAGTATATCTTTATTACAAAGGTTTTAGCTCAGCCCTACTCCTTTCTAACAATTATTATTATTTTTGCCTTAATAAAAACAAATAACAAGCAACATAATGTAAGCAATTTAAATGTGGAACACAGAAAATTTACCAGCTGTAATTAAATAGTTTTCATTTAAAAAATAAAACTTCATAGGTTACTGCGGATTAAACATAAACTACAAAAGTAACTTGGGAAGAGGCCTTTCCCAACTTTGCGCTTTTGTTTCAACCCTCAGACTATGATTGTTTTCAGCTTAACATTATAAAGTCCATGAGATACTTTTGTTTTTATATTTCCCTCTATAAAAAGTTTCACATTTTAATATGAGGAGAAAATAATTATCTTCCAGTTCTGGCAAGTCTGCCGGACAATAGAGAATACACTGTGTATATGCTCTGTGTTTTGCAAAAAACTATTAAGTTAGCGCCCCTAGTGGCCAAGAAGAATTAGCTGCGCTTTGCTGCTACCTGTTGCCTCCTCTTCTCTCTCCTTTTCTTCTCAATCAGCCTGGGGGGAAAAAATTAACAAATTAGACAATATATTTATTTATTTATTTATTTTTTCATTTAAAATTTAGGAGGAGGGTAAGAGATTAAAACGTTTTTGATAGTTTTTAAACTTGTTTTACTGTATACTCTGCGGTCCATGAAAAGCATAATGCCACTTTTAAAGGACTTCTTTTTTGTTAACCCTATGATAGTAATAGATAGATTTCCTTAATGGCTGCATAAATAATAATAATATTAAAAATAATAATAATAACAATAATAATAATAACATATTTATTGTATCTTCTTACAAAACCGTATTTTAAAATGAAACTGCATTTGGTTATACATTTTATTAAACACAAGCACTACAATCTGACCTGCGGTTGCGAGCCTCCACCAGTTCGCTGAGCTGGTCCTGAGCGGCCCGCAGCTCCTCCAGGCTCTGCTGGTAGCTGAGTTCTGCTGAGCCCGAGTGCTCCAGCAGAGACACCTGAGTGGACAGTTCGCTGGTCCTGTCCCGCAATCTCTGGATGGACGTGTACAAGTTATCATCATCCTCCTCCTACAGGAAACAACAGAGAGAGGTATTTCAAATTGAACTCTGTTAATGTGAGTAATGAGTATGAATTAAAAAGAAATACCTTTGCATTGACCATTTCTATGTGGACAAGGAGAGACGCCAACTCTAGTTCTTCACTGTAGCTGTTCTTTAGGGGAACACTGCGATAGCCTAAAACACAAAATCACCACCATTATAGGATTATGGCCTCAGCTCTAAACACTACTGTTTTCCACTCCAGCATCATCTTCCATTCAACCTGGATAGACTCAAACAGACAAAAGCAGCAATTAGGAAAATGTATTGACATCGATGTATGAAAGTCAGTATGGATGAACAGCTTGTAGTTAGGGATGCCTTCCCCCGGAGCCTGGACACTGGTGGTGGTATGGAAGACCCGTGAAGCTGCAGCAGGTAGAAGCTGTGATGGAAGAGGCGGAGATGGGGCGGAGGTGGGAAGCCAACAAACCATGATTGCTGGGGCTTAAAAGCGGGACCGAGGGCGGTGATTGGCTGCTATGGAGGTGCGGCTCTTATGCTGATGGCTGAGGTGGAGGTGTGGCCCTCTCGGAAGCGATCATTGGCTGGAGGTATGTGATGCTGAAAATTGTCTCCCAGGTTGAATTGACGCCTAGGCTTCATTTGTCCAAGTCCCATTATCGTAATTTAGAACTGCCTCTTGTTTCCATTAATAAAACACCATGTCTTTTCTTGTGTTGTTAAAGTGGAGCTGATTTACCTGTTCGTAGTAGGCGGACGGGGTATGTGGCCTGAGCCAGGAAGTTGGGGTCACTGAACATGTCCTCCTCATAGACGGTGAAGCGCAGGAAGGTGAAGGCGGGGTTATGGACGTCAAACACAAACTGCTTTTGGAGCCACACAGGGTTCAGACCGTTGTCCGCTGGAGATGAGGAGACAGTCATTTATACATCGTAGTTTCTAAGAGTAGTTAAAAAAAATGTGTAAGTAGAAAGCTCAAGACTCTCATCTACTGATTACAAGAAGACAAACTGTTCCTAAGCAAGATAAAAAAACAATAAAAGCTGAAGTTGCTGAATTGGGCTTTTTGTGCATTTGCATAGAACATAAATGGAGGAAGGTATATGAGTTTAAAACATGACTGAGACAGAGGAGAATAGGCGACCGGACTTTTGCAGGAGGATTATTGAGACATAATCATACAAGTATGTTCAGAGAGTTGCCTCATATCCTCACCACAAACACAAACTCACCCACAACATCGGTCTTGCACTTGCAGCTGTCGTAGTCCGCCCCACAGATCTCCACCTCCACGAAGGGACACACAATGCTGCGGCCGTTTTTCGGCAGATGACGAGCCCCCAGCACCTGGTTCATCGGTAACCACAGGTCAGCCTGAATCATTTTTTGTTTCATTTACGTGCATAGATGTGTCCGACCTGCAGTTGGATGGTGATGGGCTCTACGTGCAGCGTGTCCTTGTCAAAAGGGTCAAAGGCGTCGTCCCTCATGATGTCAGGCTGAGGCACAAAGCCACACCCCCCGCTGAGCATGAACAAGGACTGGTTCAGCTGCATGGGTTTGTCTGCGCACAGAAGGACACATTTAGCGCAAATGTGGGCATGACGCGAGCGCAGTATTCTTACCTGGCGTTTGGAAGTTGAGGGCCACCAGCTGTGAGCCGCAGAGCCACATGGGCAGAGGGTCGTAGTTGGAGGAGTCCAGTCTCTGTCCTCGGGGATAAACTCTGGACAGTTGCCGACGGTTGTACTGCAGAAAGCGCTTCCCTCTCCCGCGAGTCGCAAACTTCTCCGCTTTGGTCTCCGGGAATGAGGACATGTCCCGGTAGCACGCTCTTTCTGTCCCAATCTCTGTCAAGTTAAGTAACGGTGAATATACAAAAGCATCAGTGGTTGCATTTGCTGTAAAGGGCAGTGAACCTACTGTCTTCGTTGAATGGAACCGGCCTGCAGTAAACCACCAGGTCGGACAACTCCACTGCAATCTTCTTTCTTCTCTCCATCTGCTTCTCCTCCTGCATCTGTCATCAAAGAGACCAATATTGTTGCATGATTGTGCCTTTGTGCACTCGCTATCATAATAAAATGCATGGTTACTGTAATCATTATGTAGAACAATAACAAGGGTCCTAAGTTTGCTGTATCCTGTCAGTGCTGGTGTCCTGGTTGTTGACTGGTAAACAACTGACCCGTGCGTCTGCGTTCTGCGCGGCCTCTCGGATGCGGCTGACCCAGCTGCTCAGGTCCTCCAGGCTGTCGGCGGCCGCGTCCAGAGTCTGCACCGGCTGAGTGGACAGGTGCTGGGAGTGGATGGTGAACACGTATGGACGCAGGTTCTTACCGTCTTTGTGCACGACTGAACACGGAAAACAAGACACAAACAGGTGTTGTTTAGTACCGAGACAATGATGGAATATAAATAACTATATAGCGCAGGGGTGCCCACGCTTTCTCCATGGAGGGCCCTAAAGGAAACATAGGACTTGGTGAAAGTACTACATGCAGAAAGATCAAACGTAGACAGATCTCTCTATGGCATTGCTGTACTAAAGTTGGGTTACACAAAGCTAAAGGGTCCGCTTACCAACATGGCAGGTGGGAACGTCAATAAAGCCTTTGAGAAATGTTCCAAGGGGACTGTTTTCTGTTGACTGGGACACAAATACACAACACAGATGCTCTATGTCAAAAATGTCACTGCATATGAAAATAGAAACTAAAATGAAAATGTCATACTGTTTTAATGGAGAGACGACCCACTGCTTCATCCAACTCCCTGGTTGGAGAACTAGGCACTTCTTCGACGTAGTTTGCAGGAAACCAAAGCTGCTTTTTCCCTCCATAGTCCCCTCTCCACCTAAGCAGCGCACGCACATGTCGTGAATAACTCTTTCTCATCTTTTAGGAGAACGCTCTTCTCGGGAGTCAGTACTCACCAACCCCCCTCCTGTTTGTCCACATTTAAGATGAGGGCCTGTTTGGGGAAGCACAGCTCATCCTCTCGCTGGGCTCTGTAGTCAAATAGTGCTTTCACTGTACACTGGGAGAGGGGGAAAGTGTCAGAAATGCAACATACATGCATGCAAATAAATCATAAAGGTTATTATTGAGCATGTCGGAAAACTTACTCTTGCTGTTGGCATTTTATTAGCTTCCACATAGAAATGAGGAGTTCGAACTTCATACAGAGCTCCATAATCAAGTTCCTGTTAATAATATTTAAACATTTGTTTATAGTTTGCTTGCGCATTTCTGAATTGCTGTTGAGAACAGGTGTGGCCGGCTTACAGCGGTGCCCATTCGATCTAGTGTATCTTCATTGATGGGGTATCTTAGCTTCATTTTCCTATAAAGAGGATGCTTCTCATAGTAGCTCACTAGATCCACCAAGCTCTCGAACTCGGCCGAGCTGCCCAGCATGAACAGGCGGCCTTCCTGTTGGATACGGCAGTGCTTGATTTTCCCCTCAGCCCTGGAGAAACAACACAAACGTTTACAGAGAACCCTCGAGTCATTTACCACATTCAAGCATGGAGTGATCTTGTACCTGAAGGAAATGGCGTAGGAACTGTGCTCACTGCGTTTCCGCACTAAGAAGGCCCCGTCTCTGGGAACGCGCATGAGCATGTGTTCAGCCTGGACGCGGGACAAGCTCGAGTGGTACCACCTTCAAAAAAACACAAAAGAGCTTTACTATTGCTACTGTGTCTGCAATAGTAGCTTACCATCGCTGAGTGTGAAGAGAGAGATAATACAAACAAATGTGAGCCATTATTATTAGTCAAAAACAGGGGCGGACTGGGACTGAAAAACAGCCCTGGACTCTGACTAGCCTGGTCCAAACTAGCGTAATTGTGCACTTCCACAAATTCATATTTTAACCTCTTACCCGCCTTAACATTAACGAGTGCATTTTCCCCAGTTCAGCTTTTTATTATTATTTTTTTGATTGGTATCATCAGCAAAAAGAACGGGAAAGGTGGTCGCAGAAACAGAATCAAAATCATTAATATAAATAATAAATAATAATGGTCCCAAAATTGAACCTTGTGGTACACCATACTCCACGGAATTCCTTTTAGATTCATGTTTTTGTATACTGGGCTTTTACCCAAATCTAAAAGCTTCTCGACTGGAGATCAACAATGTAACGCCTCATTTGAAAGCTAAGACCTACAAAAGTGATGGAAACTTTTCGTCACGTCGCCACATTTTTGTCATATTTTTGTTGTTTTTTAAATTATTTTTTCTATAATTGTTTGTTTTTTTGTATCAGTTTTTCTTTTTCCGTCCGTGTTTTCTCATGCTTTTGTTGACTTTTCATCCCCTTGTTCTCGCTATTTTGATGCTTTTCTGTTTAGCTTAGCTTTTCTGGTTAGTTTAGCTTTAGCTTCTGTTTAGTTTAATGGACATATGGCCAGTCCGCCCCTGGTCAAAAAAGGATTAGAATATGAATAGGTGGTGGATGGACTCACTCTCTGCTCTCGTGAGCGTTGGGCTGCGGTACCGGGTTCCCCAGCCTCATCTCAAACTCGTTGCAGCGCAGCGGAGTGTCCCTGTAGTGGCAGATGAGGCGGTACAGGCTGTCGAACACCAGGTTGTCTGTCAGGTAGAAGCGCGTACAGCCCGACTCCTGACGAGAGTGGATCCTGCAGTGCTGCACACGACCCAGTCTCCTACCACAGAAAAAAAAAAATACTGCTTTTATATGTTACTGACTGGGTACAGTTAGGCAAAACATTTTTTTTAGGTAATACTGGCAAAATAAAAGTCGAAAGCAGGTACTGAAATACAATTACAGTTTTTACGCTGTTGGTCCAGGGACACCATTAAAGGAAGTGACTTGATTGGTTCAGCTCAAATAAATGATTTTTCTCCCCCATTTTTTTAAATGAATGTTTTCCCTATTTTTGTTTTTTCACATTTTTCCTTATTTTTTCCCATCATTTTTGGAAATTTTGATTACTAATATTTACCCTATTATCTCTCCATTTCCCCCTAATATTTCCCCAATTTTTGCCCCATTTTCTGATTTCTTTAACACAGTTTTTCCTAATTTCTTGCCACAATGTCTCACAATTTTGTCCTATTTTTTTCCAAAATTAATCTCTATTTTTCACACATTTCTTGACATTGGAGATGTACCTGATATTGAAAATTAGTATATCTTCCAAACAGTATTGTTCTGTTTTCTGGTTCTAGATTTTGGTATATCTAGGTATCGCTCCGGTATCGGTATCATAAACAAAGTATCATCAAGGTACTGGTATCGAAAAATATTTAACGGTACCCAGCCCTACCGACAGGTGAATAGAAATTTGAGTTTTGAGTATTATTTTAGCATCAGACACAAACATTCCATGGTGCACTTTAGAGAAGAACTAAGTAACTTGTTAACCTTAATCAATCTTTTTCGTAGTCCCTCTGGGGGTAATACAGTGTTAATGGGATGATTAGGCCTGGTGTCTCTAGACAGAAAACCAGAAAAAACAGAAAACCTGCAGTGGCGCTTATGGCCTCTAGGGGCATGAGTTGCTTTAAATAACAAAATTGCAACATTTTATCTCCCAATAATGACACTAAACTGTGACATCCCTGAATGTTACTGACCAGAAGGAGAGGGTGTAGTCCCCTACGAAGGTCTCGCTCTCTCGGACCAGGAAGGTGCCGTCTTTGCCCCCTCCCTCACAGTAGTCCTGCAGCAGCTTCTCCGCCACCTGCCGCCCGTCTCTCCCCCCGCCCAGCTTCCCGTGGAACCAGCGCTCGGCACAGTGCTGCTCATTGTTGTTGCACTCCTGCCGAGTCAAAAAAGAAAGGGACACTTGAACCTGCTGATGTCCTTTGACTTCAGCGATGAGCAAAAGCACCGTTGGACAACCAATACCTCTTTCCCTTCGTCCTCCTCCTCTTCATCAGTTGTCTGGTAGTGGGATGTCTCCTCTGAATAGTAGATCTTGTGTGTGGTCAGGACAAAATAGTGCGGAGTCCATGTCTGCGAACAAACACACGCAAAAGAAGTGAATCTGACACTGCTCCAATGGAGAAATATCACTAATCGGAGTCATTTCTAAATCTTACGTGATCAACCGGGTCCTCCAGGTAAAGAATGCCGTTTTTCAGTGAGTTGCTGATGTCATTCTCAGAGTAACTGGCCGTGGACACTTCTTCATACACTGTGCCCTCCACCAGTTTCTTGTGCTGTCAAAAGAAACAAATGTCAACATTTAACAGGAAAAATGTAACCAATCACAATCATCTTTTGCGAACTATTCACATTTTTGTTTCATGTTATTATAGTTTCTTACTGTGCATATATCAAATGAAGTGGAACAGTGGTTTATATCTTGTGAATAGTATAATGAAACAATACCTTTATGAGGATCTTGCGTCGGAGCTGGTGCGGTGAGGGCAGCTCCTCTGCGTTGTTGTCCACAGGCTTAGTGAGGAGCAAATCCCCAAAGACCTTCTTAAAGTGAGTCGCCATGTTCCTCTGCTGGACAACACTGCAGTGGTCTTCTATGGACAAGATGACCGGATACCTGCGCGGGCATTTTCAGAGATCACCTCACAGACAGCACCGTACAATATGCGTGTTTGTCGGATTCTTTTACTTTCTTCAATCCCCGGCATTTCTTTCCGAAGCAGCGACTCACCCGTACACTTGTGTTGTACCTCCATTTATATAGATCATGAGTTTATATTAACGTATGTCTTACTCGGATGTGACAAAGGCGTGTTCTTTGATGGTGTGCAGCACATCCAGGAACTTGATCTTTGAGGTGAGTGTGTGTCCGTGGTAGATGATGGGCAGGTCGTCCGGTCCGTCCCAGCAGTCCACTAACATCAACACAGAAAAAACAATCATTGATCATTGAGACGACAAGCATTTATGTAAGCTCGAATATTGCTTTCTGCGACGTACGCTCGATGCAGCGGCAGCCCATCCTCAGGCAGCGCGCGTAGGCCTCCAGAGACGACTCGCTCGAAAACTGGTCACCCGTCAGGTAGCTGGAGGACGAAACAAGGCAAGGGAACTTGGCAAAACCGCAACGCAGACGTTTTGTTGACAACTACGCGCTTGCAGAAGAACTGTGGGTTATTATGAAGTGTTGCCATGACATACGTGTTGTGGGATGATGAGATCCAGTATTGGGACAGCGGCCTTTTCATGTCATCGGCGACAAGGGGAGAAAGTCGAGGGTCGCACACTGAGTTTTCTTTAGAGAACAGGTACGTCAGAAACTACCCAAAAAAAAAAGCAACAACGTGGTTATGAAAAGTCTTCACAATTCGTTTGGATCCACACTTGCGTCGGACTGACCTCATCCAGCTGTAGCAGGGGCTCAAGCGTCGGACTGCCCCTCATGTAGCCCATCAGGAACTCTCTCACGCGACCCAAGTCACACGCCCAGGACTCCTGCGTGGAATCCAATCAACAGCCTGTCAAACAATGTGACCTCTTCGATTCGCTTCCCCAACAGGCACCACTTTACTATGAATGCCGGACTGACATTTATGGTGTGCTCATCTTATTATGAATACATTATAATTTTTCCATCTCTCATTTGGTCAGTCGCTGTACCTTTTGGTCCATCTGTAGAAACTTCTGAAAGTCGTACAGCGAGATCTGGCAGAGCTCGGGTCGGTCAACATTCCTATTGACAAAGCGCGAGACGTCAGAACCTAGAGCTTTTCTCAAAACTGTGTGGCTTATCAGTGCGGTGGCTTCACGGTGAATACAGGAAGGCAAAGGACCAGACGTGAGGGAGGAGAGAGGTGCAGGGGACTCACCGGAGAGGAAAGGAGAGGTCCAGCTGCTCAATAATCTGGGAACACAGGGGGTGACGGAGGGGTGTGAGAGTGGAGGGGAGAGGGGGGGGGGGGGTGAAGCATAAAGGTTCCAGTGAGCGCAGTGAGGGGAGCAGTGTCGACATCACACATGACCCACTGAGTGCATGTTTATCTACATTTCCAACAGAAGTCAAATATAGCAGGCACGTTACCGGTTGGCTGATTTTAAGTGTGGGGCGAGGCTGGCCACAAGCATGCGCGACCGGCTATAAAGCTAAATAATGTGACTTCAGTGAGCAAAACTAGTACAGTATAAAACATGCAGTCCTATACCTTATCGTCATCATAATATGTGAACATTATTCTTTAGATAAGGGGTGCCCAACCTTTTTCGACCCAAGATCTACTTTTCATGGAGCCGACCTCGCGAGATCTACCAGTTCAGGGTCAGCATCGCAAACCCGCACACATCGTTTCCAGCCGGCAGTAACTAACCGTACAACAAGTTTTCTTATTGTCACAAAACCACTAGACGTCACATCACAAACCCTTCCTCTCTCAAAAAACAAAATTCCCCTCCGGGTCAGTGTTAATTTCGTCGACTGAAATATTTAGTCTTAATTTTAGTCAATGTGATATTTTTGACGACTAAAATTGGGCTAAAACTAAATTAAAAGTTTTTCGTGAGACTAAAACTATGACTAAAATGTCCAGATATTTTAGTCGACTAAAATAAGACTAAATAAAAATGAAAAGGAGAGACTAAAATCATCCAAACTTCTATTAACCGTCTGAAAGAGCCTAAGATCATGCAAATCCCCTGCTAAAGGAACAGCTCTGAGCTTTGTTCATGTGGAGCAGCTCCATGAAGCAGAGGACCTGGATTTAATATCAATTATAATGAATATTATAAATACCAAGTCGACTAAATTCGTCTTAAATTTAGTCGACTAAATTGACATGCAATTTTAGTCGACTAAAACTAGACTAAAATTGAAAAGATTTTTCGACTAAATCTCGACTAAAATTAAATTAAATTTTAGCCAAAAGACTAAGACTAAAACTAAATTAAAATATGTTGTCAAAATTAACACTGCTCCGGGTAGCCAGTTTGCAGAGTTTGCTGTAAAGCGCAAATTCACACACACCTATCTGCATGATGGGCAACAGCCATAACTGTCCTTAATATGAACCACACAGAAAAATAAATCAACACATTAATATTGACACTTTTCTTTTCACTTTACAGCAATAGAGGGAATATGAAAAGAACTCAAGTGGGAGTCGTTTTTAAGTAGTTGTATCATCTGTAAAATAGATCTGTGCCTTTCTTCTGTCTCCGCTCAGCTGTGAAAAGTGGGCGGAGCAAACAGGCAACTGTCGCTACAAAACTAAAAGTGGAAAAGAAAGCACCTCACAAGCACCTCATGAACGCGAGCCATGTCACAAGAGAAAAGAAGCGATTTGAATGCATATTTATTCTATGCAAAAATGGTCATATTATTTCAACTGTAACTATTTTTCTATTCTTTATCTATTTCGAATGGATGTCAAAATATATTAAGTCCTGAAGGGACAAAACTATACAGAAAGTCAGCATCATTATTTACACACATCTTCTTCTTCTGAGCTCTGTAACAAGCACTTCGCGACCACTCAAATACAAATAATTTCCAATACAAAGGTTTTATAGTCAATGTTCTGGACTAAGCAATCTAAAGCAAATGTCGTAACTCAAAGTGGACACTCATTTGGCTTCTGTTGCCGTGTTGTTGCCGTGCTGTGACACCAACAGCATGGGCTCTACATAGAAAAGCTGCTATACTGATCCAATCTGCTGCCAAAGAAATTCAAATTCAAAGCTTTTGTGAGCATATTTAGACTACTCACACTCCTCTGTGCATCAAACATCAGCGTTCGGTACAGCTGTGCAAAGTTGGAATATGACAAGTCGTTCCTGGCCTCCACCTCCTGAAAAAGAAGCAACAAATTGAGAAAACACGTATGTTAGAATTTCTTTGGAAACATGATTATTAAATATCTGGAGAAAACGTTTGCTCAAGTCTGACCTGCAGTTTGTCTTTGAGAAAGCGTGTGTTTGGGACTCTGTAGTTGATTTGAGGCAGGAGAGTCTTCACATCCTTCACTGTAATGCTGGAAAAAGAACATTTCCTGCATCACCAAAAGGGGGAGCTATAGAGGTTGAAAGAAGTGTATTTGAATGGTGCTAGTTGACAGATGTTTGTACAGATTCATTGTCTTTTTCCCTGGAGCTGTGCCTCTCTAGCGCCTGAGGTAGCACATGACAGGTGTTCAATGCGTTGGCTTTTGAGTTGACATCGGTCTCTCCTGTGGACCAACGGATCACACAGTGTCCAATCAGCTCATGGGTCTTCCTGCTTCCTCCTGACACTCTTCCACTGCCACTGTTACTATTTTCAAAGGAGACAGGAAGATACTTTGTCCGAGCTGTTTGCATCATGTCCTGTCTGTTATCAGGGGCTGTTTGTCCTTGAGTGAACGATATCCCAGAATGACCCAGTGCAGAGCGGCGTGATACAGTGAATGAATGGGATGGGAAAATCAATGGTCTAATTAATGTAATCTCATGAAATGTTCCTTTTTTTTTTACTCAATGACATAATTGGATTTATGAATGTTTTGTTTAACACCTTTTATTGTCTATTCTCTTTCACTTTTCTATATCTTGCTGCTAAACCTCAGGGAATTAATTATCTATCTATTTCATTCACTTATTTATCTTTGTACTGAAAGGCCATTTGGTAATAAAAAAAAAAAGGTGAATACTGTGCCCTTAAGTGGTGTTTACTCTCACCAGTCTGGCTGCCCCATCCCTCAGACGTCTGTGTCTCATAATAAGTGAGGTCGCCCGTCTAGTTTTTGGGCCCCAAATAGAACATGCAAATATACATTTTATGTCATGGTTAATGTTCTTATCAACCCCAACAGTGAATTTTGTTTTGGTTATGGATGCATGGACATATTTCACATGTGAAATAAGCGATGAGAATTCGGAGGGGTCAAAGGTTGTGGCACTCTTTGATCACATCTGGATCTGATTCACCCCCACCCCGCCCCCGCAGAGGCGCCCGGCCAATCAGCTGCTGCTGTGTAAGTGAGTGAGGGGCTGATGACATGTTTGTTAGCACAGCACTCACCTGCCTTCACGATTCCTGTCCATCATCTCAAACTGCTTCCTCAGCCACCTACGCACACAGGAAACGGCTCAGGTCAAAAATCTGTCATTTGATTTAAAAAGCAGCTGGTGCAGGTTAAATAATGTAATTTAGAGGGAAAATGAAATTCTTTGCTGCGTAAAGAAAAAAAAAACTGTGCTATTGGTTTATGATATCCCACTTAACATCTTTAGCTTTAGTTTCTCTGTTGTCTTTGAGCTAAATTTGCATCCGCACAGGTTTTCGTCCTCTGTCTAGAGTCTTGGAGACACATCCCCAGTCAGAGGTTTGATGAGCATTAATAACTCTCAACTTATAGCCATATGCAAAGTTTTCCCCCCAATGAATAGAATAAACTGCTTTTCATTTTGGGTGACACTGTTTTAGTCTTTCTTGTGAGCGAGTTTTTCTCTGTTTTGGAAACTTTGCTGGGAGAGGGAAATCACCAGATGTTGCTGCTTTGCTTTGACAACAGGGAGCCAAATTCAAGATTTAAATATGTTTTCTGCTCCTCTTGATAACCCTTGCAAAAACGCATTCCCCCACCTTTCAGTTTTTCAGGGTTAAGGATCCGGGAAATATTTGATCTGATATAATTGTGTTTGATAAGTGTGTTCCGGCAATTGTTTTGGCCTGTACCCCGAATGCATCACATCCAAAAGTGTCCCTGAAACTACTAATTTACAAAATAACCCTTTAATAGATTGCTCAACCGTTTGGCAGAGCAAACTTTATTGGATCTTTACTGAATCTTTCTTTATTAAATCTTTCACTTTATTGAATCATGTGCCGTTTCTAATTCTGCCTATCACTACTATTTGGTTCAAGTGTGGAATACTCAAAATATCCAGTTTGGACTAGTTTAGATCGGGGTTGTACTAGTTAGGACTGATTCATGTGGGTTTGGACGGGTTTAGATCAGGTTTGGACTGGTTTATTTGGGTTTGGACTGGTTTATTCTGGTTTTGACTGGTTTAGACCAGGTTTGGACTGGTTTATTTGGGTTTGGACTGGTTTATTTGGGTTTGGACTGGTTTAGATCAAGTTTGGACTGGTTTATTCGGGTTTGGACTGGTTTAGATCAGGTTTGGACTGGTTTATTCTGGTTTTCACTGGTTTAGACCAGGTTTGGACTGGTTTATTTGGGTTTGGACTGGTTTATTTGGGTTTGGACTGGTTTAGATCAAGTTTGGACTGGTTTATTCGGGTTTGGACTGGTTTAGATCAGGTTTGAACTGTTTTTTCGGGTTTGGACTGGTTTTGATCAGGCAACTAAGAGGTCTATTTCTGTATTTCTAAGAGGTCTGTTTGTCCCCCAAATGGTTAGAAAATACTAAAAAGGTGTGGGGGTAAAAGGGTTAAGCAATGGTTGGAATCATTGATAAAAAATAGGTTATATAAATATTTTGAGGCAACACAAATTCAATATTTGTACAATGCAAATCTAAGTGTCAAAAACTTGCCCCATATTTACTCAGATCAAGGACACATTTACTTATGTCAAGAAATTTTACTTATTTCAAGATTCCTTTTTTTGCAGTGTATAAAACAGAAGTGTGATAAGCAAGACATGTTTCCATAACAGCATGCATAAACCGGCACCTGTCTGTCTGCTGCGGGGCTGGAGCTCTCTGACTGTCAGTCATGAGCCAGTTCAAACCAGTGATCCACATGTTCACCTCCTCTTCACTAAAGGCTGCAGCAGAAACACAAAGACAAGTGTCAGGCCTTGGACTCACAACACAATATGTGCACTTAAAAGATTAGATACAAGAATCACGGTACATGGTGAGACAGTGGGTCTGGTGAAAATACACATTGTTTGAAATTGTACTGACGATGAATGGCATATGTTTGTTTGTTTATTTATTTGCAGACTTTATGAGGGACATTAATAAGGAACATTTGTCCTCTCGGTACAGGGACTGAGGTCCGGTGCGATCTGGGTCAGTAGTACCAATGGAGGATTATCCTGTCTCTCTGTGTGTTTCATTGTATTTGGCTCATGTGAATAATGAAATATAGGTTTATGGAAATTCTTTGAAAAACTTGACACTGTTAATCAATTGAAAAAACAGATTATTCCCGACATTCCCAAACTTAGCAAAGATGCAATATATTTCCAGCCGTGCAGCAGTGTAGTGAGAAGATATACGAGGATAAAAATGTGCCCATGAATTTGATCTGTTAAGGCCACATGTGCGGTGCATGCACTGACCGGCCACGCTGAGAGTGCGCAGGCGGAACTCCAGGCCGTACAGGACGATGAAGCAGTGGGCGGAGTCCATTTTACGAGCCTCCTCCGGGTAGCGCTCAAAATCCCGGGATCCCTTCCCCAACCGCAGCTCCCAGATTTCTCGAATGTCGACTGGAAGAGACACACACACACACACAAAATGGGAAGGCTCAAGTTGCGTGAAGACAAACATGCATGGACCATAAATCACAGCTTTTTCCTCTGAAACATATGCGTTCAAGAGTGTGCAGACTGAGACACCCACGTACACACACACACAAGCCTATAGGTTTGAGCAGGTCTAATACTTTCAATAGTGTGTCCCAATGCCCAGAGAAGAAATGTTTGGTTGATTTTGAATTTAGAAAT
Organism: Gobius niger; assembly: GCF_951799975.1. Classification (NCBI taxonomy): domain Eukaryota; kingdom Metazoa; phylum Chordata; class Actinopteri; order Gobiiformes; family Gobiidae; genus Gobius; species Gobius niger. Next base: position 24,076,562 of record NC_136868.1, on the reverse strand, counting down.
AAAGGCATTTTAACCAAAACAGTGATATGTGTCCACAATGGAGAAAAAAAAACATCTGTTTGTAACTCTTATACCTCTGAAATTGACATATCTTAATTTTCTTAGAACTACTGTAGATAGCTAGATTATGATGGTATTTGACAGGGACTTAATCGTGTAGTATCGATACAACATTGAAGTCACTGCACAGCCAACTGTGGACCACACTGTGATGATGTCAACTTTGGACTCCACTTCTAACAGTTGCAGCCGAAGTCCAATCTGAGACACACCCACAAAGAAACCAGGGCTTATATTGACACAGCAGATGTCCTCAGCAAATACTGACACTGTACATGTCTGCTGTAACTGTGGGACACATAACTGCATATCCAGCCTCTACTGGCACAGGGACGGGACAGGGATCCTAAAACATGGACAAATCCATGTTAAAACATGTACAACAGGGTTCTAATTATGCCACACTTGAACCATTCGGTTCAAGTGTGGCATACTCAAAATATCCAGTTTGGACTAGTTTAGATCGGGGTTGTACTAGTTTGTACTGGTTTGACTGGTTTAGACCAGGTTTGGATTGATTCATGTGGGGTGGGACGGGTTTAGATCAGGTTTGGACTGGTTTATTTGGGTTTGTACTGGTTTATTCTGGTTTTTACTGGTTTATAGACCAGATTTGGACTGATTCATGTGGGTTTGGACGGGTTTAGACCAGGTTTGGACTGGTTTATTCGGGTTTGGACTGGTTTATTCTGGTTTTCACTGGTTTAGGCCAGGTTGGGACTTGTTTATACTGGTTTTTTGCTCATTTAGACCAGGTTTGGACTGGTTTATTTATTTAATAGGGTCCACTCTGGGGCCAGAACTCTGCTGAAAAAGAGGTTCTGGATCTCAGTGGGACTTTCCTGTTTAAGTTAATCATAGTAAAGACAGAACGAACAAACTTGTGTAAAATTGTTCCCACCTCGGCAGAAAAACAATCAGCCACCTCAGATTGCCCACCTCTGTTCCTTCACCTCTTCCTGTCTATCACTAAAACTCATCTGTCTGTGCATTGTGAGTTTGAGTCCTGGTTCCGACACAATGATGAATATCTGTACTCACTCACATAAGCACTAGTATGACAGTTGAGTATAGTCAAAAGTAGCATAAAATGGTTTAAAATGAGAAAAGTCTGGGCACAGTCTTGTACATGTGGAGCCATCCCAGAGTTTGGAACGAGATTAAAGACAGCCGTAAATCGACTTATGACAAAAGCCTAGTTCGAATGAAAATAATGTTTCATCCTTTTTGATCCATTACTCTGTGTTACAATGCGTCTTGCCAGTAACTTTTGTTATTTGATTAGCTAATTATTCACTAATGGGACGCCCGATAGCTTTTGCACTGTTCCACATTCTTCAGGGCAGGACACTCAGCCCGGCCCACCGCGGCCTTTAATCCCAGTCCAGGTTGTAAACATGGTTATGATAAAGCTCGAACAAAATGAGAACTGGAGCCACTTCACAGTCAGAAGCTGTCACCGCGGGAATAAAAAGTAAAGTATGGTACACAGATTAAACGGCATTAAGCACTATGAACAAAAATGAGTTGAAGATGCCAGGCATGAAAATCCTTTTTTTATTTTTCACATGCATCGCTGCTTGTGGAGACATCTGTGTGAGTGAAGTCACCAGCTGTATGAGGAGAATTTAGCTGGAAGTCCATGGTGATTATGGGCAGCTGCCGGTTTCAGGTCAGTAGCAAAAACGAAAAAAAGAAAGAGCGTGCCGAGGGCAGACGGAGATGGTAAACACGTTAGCTTACGCATTTCTGTATGCTGATGTGGCAGGATATAAACAACAGACTGGCGTGCTATCAAACGTTTAGTCACTTACATGTACATCTAAGGTTCATTGGGGTGTTGTCAGATGAGCCACACCATGTAGAATTTTACCCAAAAAATCAAATTGAAATATAAATATTCATCATTGAAAAATACCTCATGAATGTACAAACAAACATGAGCCTTTGATATAGATATAGATATATATAGATATATAAGAGAAAAAAGTATTTTTCTCTTACAACCGGTCTTCATAAAGTAATATGATCATGGGGATAAAGTATTGAGCATGACAAGTAATAATATAATATAATAATACAGTATAAACAGCAGGGCTGGGACAAAATATCGGATCGGATCCCAATACTTTGTGCTGCAATACCGATACTTTATCAAGTATCGCAATACTTTCAATACTTGTGTTTGGAGGCATTTTTATCCTGCACTTGTTTGTTTTCCAGTAACAGCACATTTTGTGTTAATGCACTTTTCAATCTTAAAGGGACTATGCAGAGTTTAAAAATGTTCAAATTATGTATTTCCCCCCCCCCCTACATGTCCCAGCAATGTCCTAATGTGTAGAATGAGCTCAGACCTGTTCACCGCAACTGCCTCTAAAATCCTGCACTGTCACTCAAAAGGTTTTACTGGGGTCCGAATTGCCGTCATGCACAAGCTTAATATAGAAGCTGCAGTTACACACGTGACCTGAGGTGGCAGTAGTGAGTATAAAATGGCTAACTTGCATCTAGCCCCTTTAACCCTTCAATACATGTCAAATGGCATTTGACTCTCTAGACACTGTAGACTCAGATGTTTGCTGACTGTGGAGTACGCTCTTGTCCTGATGCACTTAGTCAATGTTATTTTAAATGTATGTGCAGACTAAGCAACTCTCAGAATGCCATTATAAGATCAGCTCAATGAGATTCACGTCAAAAATGTGGAATCACTGGCGCTCATGTCTTTATGTGAGTGGCAGTTAGAGTACTGCTGGTACCTTGTTTTGTTACAGTAATTATTTGGAGTATTTTGTTTTTCTACCTTCTTTTTTTGTACATAAGTATGGATCATGTGTCCGCACTTGTGTCCTTAATAAAGATTAAATGAATGAATAACCACATTATGTATCATAATTACTTACAGTATCGCAATACGTATCGGCCCCTGAGTATCGTGATAAGTATCGGATTTTGACAAAAGTGGATCATTCCAGCCCTAATAAATAGCAATAATATCTATTTGTGGACTTTGTATCACAGATTTCTACAGTTCCTAAACCTAACAGGTTAAGTTCACGTTGTAGAATTGGATGATGTTATGATCTCTAAAGGACGGCAAATATTGATGTAACTTTATGTAAGAGGTGCAGTTTTTTAAAGAAATTTCAGAATAGAAAGTCCACAAATGCTGGGCCTGATGATTACAAACCTGCCATATTAACGGTCCAAAATCAAGCACTTTTTTTTATATTGTCACCGTTATAAGATTATTATTTGACCATGGTTATTTGACAGGGCACACAATGAGCTTTGTGTCAGTTTCTGTTTCAAGTAGATAGGATCAGAAATTACAGATATTTTAGATAAACCAAGTCAGAAAATGTACTTTACTCTACGTTACTCTTCCCTGCCCACCATCTCAGAGTTAAACAATCCTTAGAAATGTGCTCTACTAACCATCATAAAAAACATCCTATTTTTCTCAAAGTGGAGCAGCCCCAGTGCTTATTGCGCCTAATTTGCCATCCACGAGTGCGCTTCCTCATCAAGATGTTGAATGTTTTGTTTGCCTGGAGCCAGCCAGTGCTACAGACAGGAAGAGGCCCTCCCTGATAACCCCTCGCTTCCTCCGCCTCAGGATTTAATACCCCCGGTGTGTGCCAGCGCTCATCCCAAAGAACAACACTCACTTCTTTTGCCTCACAGGGAAAAAAGAAAACACCAACCCCGGTGCACAACAAAAGCTGGGATTACACTCAAAAGACAAGAATCGGACAAATAAAAGAAAAAAGGCGGTCAACTGCAGATCCGAAAAAAGAAAAGAAAAAACAAGTGAAAGGGTTTGAAACAGGAGAGGAGTGAGTGGGCTGTGAGGTGGGAGAGGAGAGCTGGAGGACAGTGGAGAGATAAAGTCAGGGGAGAAGCAGAGTTCCAGGAATGTACTGAGGGGGTGGGATGGAAGGGAGGGAGGGGGGTTATGAAAGCGCATTGGTGTTTTTTTTTATATCCAATGTCCCAGGAGACTATGATATGCTGTATAACTGACCAGAGTATTAGCCATGGCACCGTTTATGTGTTTTATGATTATGTGCTAGCATAAAAAATTAACACTAGCACATAAGGACACAGTGTGTGGTGGCCACTCTACTCTAAAGGCCCAGAGTAGAGGAGGTAGGGTGTTGTTAGGATAAATTAATGAGAGACTTCCTCATATAAAACAGACGAATTGTTCTGATAGACTTGCAATATACTCCAATAATAGCCGGCTTTGTAAAGTAATTTTAGATGTCATATAATATCAATAAACATCTGTCTTGGAGCTTGTCCTTGTTTATTCGCTAATCATTGTGGGGACACTTTATATTGCCGTCTGTTATAAGGTCATGTAAATGCATAAAGAAGTGGTGTGCCACCAAATCAGAAAATACCAAGGTCTCTGACTAAAGAATTCATTTAATAATGTGGCAACATAATAAAAACATTGAAAGGAAATGTCTGGATAAAGAGACATTTAGGTCATGTTAATCACATAGGGGCCAATATGGAACTGTCAGTAAAATGGCAGAGGGATGTTTTATTATTACATTTAGTTTTGCCCTTCAGTGTGGTGACCTTTGTGCGCTGCAACTCTATAAAGATGAACAAGCAGCTAGTTGTTGGAAAGTTGTGAAAATGTACCTATATACTCATACCTTTGAAAAATATGGATACTAGAAATGCATTAGGAAATGAATAAGTTTCAAATTTAAGAATGACTTTGGAGCTCAACAAACAATTTAAAATATACAACAAAAAGGATATTGCACTCCTTTGATTGTTCTTAACTGTCTGAACTGTCATCTGCTCTTCAGCTCAAATAAATAACTTAATGTGATGAATATCTGCCAAAACAAATCTCTACAAGTTGTGCGAAAACAACCACATCTCAGATTGTTTTGTGAACAATGCACAATAAAAACGGATTTAGTATAACACGCAGCAGACAGAAGGGAAACTCTATCGTGCCAGTTGTGAAATGTTTCTTGGTTCTAGCAGACGCTGTAACAAATCCTCCCTTAGGCCACAGAATCCAGGACACGGTTAAACAATAGGCTCCACACCCAGGACCAGACAAGCAGCGCAGTCCGGAGTATAGAAACCCAGGAGCCAAGAGCCCAAAGCCTAACGTGCTGCTTTTAAATGCACCACTGCCACTTGACTGGGCTCCAGCAGTGGCCGCAGAAGCCCACAGTGGGTTGAGTTAGTGAGGCGGCACGGCAGGAAGCTCCAAGGCTGGGGGAAAGGCTGGACGCTCCATCTAGCAGTAGTGTGTAGTCGACTGTCTGAGCTATGTGGATGGGGGTGGGTATAGTGAACTATATTCAGGGAGGAGAGGGGTCACTGGGGTAATATAAACCAGCCTGTAAAAAAATGAATGTAAACTGTAACCACAGTTCATTTCAATGTTGGGCTAAATGCTGTCATTTTTGTTCTTTGACTTGATTTTATTCTTATAAAATGAGATCCAGAGACGAGAGCAAAGTTTGTGGGTGCATTGACATACGGTTAATTCTTTGCATCACGCAGGTTTAAAGTTATGTCTTGGCCTCGATCACAACTTCGATTTGTGTTATTGTTGTCAGTTAGGGCTGGGACGATCCACTTTTTCACGATCTGATACATATCACGATACTCAGGGGGCGATCTGATAAGTATCACGATACTCAGGGGGCGATCTGATAAGTATCACGATACTCAGGGGGCGATCTGATAAGTATCACGATACTCAGGGGGCGATCTGATAAGTATCACGATACTCAGGGGGCGATCTGATAAGTATCACGATACTCAGGGCCCGATCTGATACGTGTCACGATACTCAGGGGGCGATCTGATAAGTATCACGATACTCAGGGGGCGATCTGATAAGTATCATGATACTCAGGGGGCGATCTGATAAGTATCACGATACTCAGGGGGCGATCCAATTCGTATCCCGATACTCAGGGGCTGATTACTTTAAAATGTGTAAAAACATTCATGTGTCTAAAGTTTACAAACCAAATTGCATTTGACATTTATTGAAGTGTTAAGATTAAAAAGTGCATTAACACAAAACATAACAAAGCGCTGCTACTGGTAAACAAAGGAGTGCATGATGAAAATGCCTCCAAACACAAGTATTGAAAGTGATACTTGATAAAGTATTGATTCTTGGTATTGCAGCAAAAATTATTGCGATCCAATCCAATGAGATATTTTGTCCCAGCCCTATTGTCAACATCAATGGATTGAGAGAAACAAATATTCATATTCTCTACATGTGTGTTGCGTGCTGCATAATTCACAATAAAGCTGATTGAATTGAATTATTGCCTTTTAGAAACAGCTTAATCCAACTGCTTATTCTGAAAGTTCACACATTACTGTGACTGCTTTAATCCCCTCTTGCTCACTCAGAGATTGACTAGGTTTTTGAAGGAGATCTGAAACAGATTTATGCTGTGTTTTTGTATTGACCATAGACCATTATTTAAACTACAAGCTAACTCTATAGAGTCATTTGTCAGCCACTTCTCCGAGAGCTGAGGGACGTATCATTTTCCCCCACATATGATCATCCATATCATCCAATACAATATTGCAAAACACACTCTGAGCAGGAGCATATGTGTTTGTACAGCAAAGCTTTTGTTGCGTGATGTCAGGTTACCATAGTGACTAACTCTTACAATACCACCAACAATTCACTTTTCTGTTGACCCTATCTTCTTATTGTGAAGGGGAGTGAGAAATGCATTTTAAAATTCAGGAAACCCATTCTTGCTTCACTTTCCCTGCTAAAGTCATTATTGAAAGTATTTCCTAAACAAGGAGTAATACCCAAGAGATTTCAGCACACAAATCAGATTCCCATTCAGCTCCATGTTGGCCATGGCAACCTTCAACCTTAGACAGGACTAGAACAACAGCACAATTGTTGTGAACTGGTAGAATACATAAGGGTGAGACCAACTCCTAAGTCAACACAGATAAGTAATGGAAACGACCTATTTTGAAATATTGCCTTAGAGAGGACCAAACACTGCCTCAGGGACTAAAAACTGTCCGCAGTGTTTTGGTTCTGCATAGCTCAGCAGCTCATGGATTGTTTAGCTTGTGCTGGCACTTCTGCACCTCTGGAAACAAAGTATTACCGGTCCCTTTATTTACTCTAAGTGATGAAAAAAAAAAAGTGAACGTGAACTTAAATTATAACTGTAGACAAATATCGTGAAGAGTGCTGGCTGTTCAATAATACATCTAAGTTTTTGCAACCTACATTGTCCCTGAACACCAGTATTGACACATGCTGTTAATAGTGTCTGTCTAGTCACTGGTGCTGTTTAAGGTGAAGCGTGATGTGTGGTTCTGACAGAGTAACATGTATGTTATAAGCCCTTTGCGCACACACAAACATGTGTAACAGCTTTATTGTGTGTTGGCCTTTGTGCATTGATGGAAGAGGTGAAAGTTATGTCAACTTTTGCTGCACTTTTGACCCTGTAGGCAGTGACATTGTATCTTCACAGCAGTGTTAGCATTGTTTTAATGACGTTTGCATCTGTAATAAGGCGATGTTCATGTGGTTTGAAGATAAAACACTCACTTTCTCCCTCTATTTTGTCTGGGCTCCGACTCCACACTATCTGCCGGGTGTCCTGTTTGATCTGGAACGTCCTCCTCTCTGGGCGCTGAGATTTCTTCTGGTAGAACAGGGTCATGACTGTGCCCATCTCCAGGCTGTGGAGGATGCGGGAACCAGCCTCAGCCCAGTCCAGCATCCTGGAGGCCACGAGCGGGCCAGCTGCTCCCCCAGCCGCCCCTGTGGCCCCGGCCTCTTCAGCACACCCGTTTAGGAACCTGGCCGCGCACATCCTTCACTGGCACCGCATAGCTGGCACAGGAGCTCGACAACTAATGTGGGATGCTTCCACCTAAAGCCACAGGCGCAGAGGGGGGGTGGAAATGATGCCGATCCAAAGCGGGGCTGTCAAAGCAGACTGACAATAAGGCACGCTCTAAAGGACATGACTGAGCTGAGGTCCTCTGAAGTGCGAGTTATCCTTTCCAGATGCTTCTGGCAGCGCACCAGTGAAATCCACCACTGCTCTCGGTCTCCTGCTCATCACAGCTGGACTTTCCACCCTCAGTCCACGACAGCGCGCGGCCAGCTCGGCTCCCAGTCCGTGCTGCCTCTCCTCTAGTGCCACGAAGCGAAGCCTGTATGTCAGTCAAAAGCGCTGTCAAGAAGCGACGGAGACGCCAAGTTATGTAATGACTCTCCTGACGGACGCCCGGGTGCAGCAGCGCGGAGGAGAGGCGCGCGGACGAGAGCGCCAGTGAGCCCCCATCAGCCAGACCATTTTGTCCCGCAATAGGTTCCTTAGCACATCACACCGTCTGGGCTACACACTCGTCCCGACACCAGGGAATGCCGTGCGCAGTCTCTCGTGTTCGTGGTGAAAGCCGCGGAGAGGAAAATGCAGGCGCTGCGCTGTCCAGCTGTCCAGGATTTGCGTCTTCCTCCTCGTCCCTCCTTGCCCCCAAAATCTGTGGCTCTCCCCCTTCAGCCCCAGTGCCAGAGGTCTTGGGAGGAAATTGGGGCTAGCAGACCGGAAAAGCTTGATCTGATTTTTTTTCCTTCCCTTCCCAGTGCTGGCTGTAGTAGTGAGAGGCGAGACGGGAGTAATGGAGAGTTGGAAAAAGGCGACCTCCAATGGATTCAGACAAAAAGTGCAACGAAAGCCTCTGACTTGGGGTTAAAAAAAAAAGAAGAAAAAAAGAAATCTAGAGTAGGTCTGTTCTTTCATCATGATCCAGTACATTTACTTTGCACGAGTGTTGATATAATATCTTTATTACACGGCCAAACTGACATGACACAGATGGAGGCAGACTGTTGCTCTGCTCCATTTTACACTTGGTTTGATGATCTTGTTCACATAGTACACCTCAAATAATTGAACATTTCAGAAAATTACTGGTAACAGACGTGTATGTGAAACCCCTGGTTAAAACTAGCAGGATTTAAAAAAAATACGGAGGTGCTTGGAAATATGCCATAACAGCTTGTATCCGATACATGCTCCCGGGCTCTTGGTACATAATCTCCAGGACTTCTTCTGAATTAGTATGAAGAAAAAGTACTTTAAGGCACATTAGATAAATAGAACCACATTACAGAGGCAAAATTAATTGGATAAAAGAAAGTTGGAGTTAGTGGAGTTGCCTCTTCTGATTTCAGCAACCAGCTTGTAGACTTTCTCTGACACTGCCACCTGAAGACACACACACACACACACACACACACACACACACACACACACACACACACACACACACACATGGTTAGACATGGACAGCATGTTGGGGGACAATTGAAAGGTCGACCTACCGTGTACGTGTCTGGGTCCTGCAGCCTCTTGTGTTTAGGGTCAAGTGTTTGAAGGGAACTCTGCGCCTTTTCTCTGCTTTCTTTAGCGTTGCACAGAGAATATGTGACCTGCAAATTGACAGAGGTGTTATTTGTTTTTACTGCGACACGACACGACAGACTTCTTAAGTTGGGGAGACCGGAGGTATTTGTCACACTTTTTTTTCTGGAGTTCACTGCTCAACAGAGAATCGGGAAAAGAGTCAGACCTGCATTAAATGAAAGCTTGAACCCTTGACTTAAAGTAGGCCTCGCTCTCTTTCTTCGATCATATTGCGATAAATAGTTATTAACCATCAAACACAACAAAATCCACAGTGACAATGTGCCCCATGTGCGGTGCAAGTTGTCACAATGCGCGGGGTTGGTTGTCACTGCTGTTTTTAATGGAGTTTTTGATGTTAACTTGACATTTGTGAGAAAGGACAAAATCAAATTCACTCAAATTACCCAAATGTACAGCCTCTATAAAAGCTAATGTTAAAATAAAGTGATCATAAAAACATATTTGAGACAAAAGAAAAAAAATATCCCACCATGTTATACCCATGTGACAAATAACCCCTCACTCTTGTGTCATACTAACCCAGAGTGTCCACTTTACGAACAATGTAAGCTAACAAATAGCTTTAGCATGTTAGCTCTAAAACGGCTCGAATCAAACCTAACATCTCAGTGTCTTTTGTTTATGGCACTGACAAAAGGAAAGCTCTTACTACAAAAATAACCCAGACATTAAAGTTTGGGAAATGGCATAAAAACAATTCAGATTTGCCCTGTCCTCATGTCTTCAGTACAAAGGAGAAAATAATTATTGGAAGGAAAATAATTATTGGATTAAGAAGAATACCAATACATATATTATATATCAGTACCAGCGTACAGCGCCCTCAAGTGTGGCTATAAAAAACAATGTAACAAATTACCCCGTATGACAAATAGCCCCGGTCTCCCCTAAATAAAGGCTATTAGAATAGGGTTAAACCAATGGGCGAGGAAAGCGCTGCTATTTGGTCCTCATGGCCGGGAGCTGACATTGCTGTGCTGCGAAAGGCACTTGGTAATCAGCGTTTCTATGAAGACTTGGACTTTGTTTGCCCTGCTTAAAACCCTGGCTCTGAAGAGTTTTTGTTTTTCTAAAAATTGCTGTGACCCATGTGACAACGCTGGGGCAGGGAGGATGTTTTTAACCACGCTGTTTTTTGTACATAAGCAATAAAAGTAGAAGCCTAAGTCTATGATTAACAGGCTCTGAAGCTCTGTGGAGGCTCGTAGCCGGCCCGCCCCGCAAGGCTGTTCATTTCACAGACCACTCAGGATCATTAATATGAAACACCAGATCTCTTCTATCTTAAATCTATGGGCTAAACTATAAATAGCCAAAATCCCAATGTGAATGGCTGAACTTAGGTAAATCGCAGACTGCAAAAATTGGCAATACTATACTCTTTGCAAGCAACATTACATCCCTTCTCCATGGAGTCTGGTTATCTTTAACACCTGTTAACCCTGTAGTTTAGAGCTCAACAAACATTTTCTGAAATCTATTTGTTTATTATATTTCTTTACTACTTACTACAGTTTGTATTTCAGTCTTCTCTCAAATATAAATGTCTTGGATATGTTTAAGATCTGCAACGTGAGCTGAATATAGATTTCAATACATTCATCTTTCAAAATTATTTCTAAAATCATGGCCCTCCTCTGGATGAGCAAATAGATCCAATGTTGTTGGCCATTGTTGTAAATATTCAAATGTGTATGTATGCTAGTCACCTGTCCTTTGGTGAACACTTCCTGGCGCAGACACGTGACCTGAGTTGGCGTAACAGATCGGGACGAGTCCTCTCCTCTGAGGTAGTAGATCAAGGGGTGTCCAGCCGTGGGGGCAGGTTCCACTGCCAGACAAACCACATCCAAAAATGGATGACCTAAAGAGAGGGATGGGGGTTCATTGTTTCTCTCCAAAGATACCAGATAGAGCAAATCCCTCCTCCATACCCTCTGTGTCCATCAGGCGGTACACAGCCTTCTTTCCTGGGACTGTACTCTTCTCTGGGTCCTCGCTGAACTTCATCCTCGGACTTCCTCTGACCTCCACCAGCTAAATGTACAGATATAGGTAAGTAATACAGATTGCTAAAATGAAAGAATGGGTTTGATGTACACCATAATACCTTGTAAACACAACCCAGAGAAGGCTGCTTAGTACAGGTTACCAGATGTGTTCCAACACCAACCACGTCGATCTCATTCTCCTGCAATTTAAAAGTGTCGGTAACTTAGGTACAACAGCCAACATGTTTTCTTTGCCATACTACCTTCTTATTGAGCTCAGACATGGTGCTCTCTGAGAAGTTATTGGTCCCAACTATTATTAGGGAATCAAATGAGGACATGGAGAAACTAGACAACAACAAAAAGCATTTATAAATACAAATCCCAGTTTAAACGTGTTTTATACGTTTGAAAAAAGTGTGGGACATACACAGGTCACTCACTGCTGGCTGCAGAGTCTGAAGACATGCCGCACTTCCACTGACTGTCTGCAGAGGTCGCCACTGTCCAGGCGCACCCCAACCGGCCTGTATCCCAGCTCACTTAAGGCCAGCGCCACAGCACAGAAGTTAAGAAGGCCACTACTGTGATGAAAAACAAGACACAAGTTAACCAAAGACCTTACTTAAACACTTCTATATATACTAAACTCTATACCAAAATGAGGCATAACAGACTTTTGCTGAAAAATTTGCGTTGAAATAAATATTGATTTTGCGTACCAGGCAACACTGTAGCTGTCAATCACAGGCAGGAAGTTTTGTGGGTAGGCAATTGCGTAGGTGAGAAATGCAGCCAGTTCTCCCTCATGGATCTTCTTAGATTCTGCTTCAAGCCGTGCACAGACACGGCTGAGCCAGCCTTTGGCCAGAGAGATGAAGTCAACTTGGTCGCCATTTGCAGCCTTCAATGTCTGGTAATCATTCAGCACAAAGTAAATAGTAATATTCTTGCATGGGGTTGACCAAAAAGAAGCAATCCAGCTACTATAGACTCACAAACATTGCTGCTTTAGTAATAGGGTAAGGTACTACTGTAGTGGGGTGGACTGACTGAAGTTAGGAGACAATCTGTACCATTGGCACCTCTGACCACCACCAACCACTAAGTCGCACACTACATTCACACAGGCAAGGTTGGTGAAGTGTCTTGCCCAAGGAGTGGGACAAAAATACAGACCACATCACAAAAAAGGGTCGACAGAGACTATACTTTATGAAGAAACTGGTGTCCTTTCACAATGCTGAAAATGTTTTACAATGCTTTTGGGGAGAGTGCGCTGCCTTTTTATATCATATGTTGGTACAGGGCCATGACTGAGGTGCAAAAGAACTCTCTTAGGAAAATAGATACAGTCGCAAGTAAAATCCTCGGTGTTCCTATGAAGGGTCTGCAGGACATTTATTTTGCTCGAGCTCTACATAAAACACAAAATATTATTGGACTCAAAACATCCTCTGTTTAGAGAGTTTGAGTTGCTTCCCTCAGGTCGAAGGTACAGGTGCCCCGCCCTGTCTAAAAACAGGACCAGGCAGTCATTTGTGCCACAAGCCATTTTACAATTAAACAAACAAAGATGATTTAAGACGATGAACCAACTGCAATTTTTCTTTTCTATTCTGTAAAGCTGGTCTGTCAGAGAAGGTTTTAAAGAATGTATGTAATGATTTTAACATAATTTAAACTGAAACATTTAAAGAAAAAAAACTTGATCTTTTGAAATCCTTAATACAGTCTGATCAAAGGTAAACTACAATCCATGGAATGAAAACGTGTGAGATTCTTCTGTGGCTTATAAAACCACCTCATTCTTTAGACAGAAACTCACCTGAGGCCACACCTCCTCCAGGGAAGTGAAAGAGGTTACATATGAATGTGCCATGGTCCCTGCCACTGGGATACCAAACAGGAAGCCAGCCTGAACATTACTTGTCATATCAAAGCCTAAAGAAACACATGATATCAGACTGTGAAAGTAACAGTAAAAGTAGAGACAAGAGATGGGAGAGCTCACCTCCGATGTAACTGTATCTAGAGGCAGTGAGTCCTCCATCTGGTCCCTGAGCCCGACGCAGACCCATCTCCAGCAGTCTCCTCCTGGGGCCAGCTGCCAGGCGGAACCGAGCAGCATTACTGCATACAAGACTAAGAAAAAAGATTTCCAACATTTCACATGTTTTATATCTCTCCGCATAGTGTGTGTACACTGCATAGGTCTAATCGGCTCTGCGCAGACAGTTTATCTTTTACCTGGCGTAGTTGACCAGGCAGAGTAAACTGGTCTCCAGCAGTTGGACAACAGCCAGTGGACCGGCCACTTCCATCACTGGGACCTGCAGATGTGAAAGGTGAACCCATTGCTCACTATATACAGGAGATATACTTTTGACATTCATTTGAACTTACCCTGGCAAATACCACAGTGCCCTCTGGCACTGAGCGTACAGTGACACTAGAGCAGTCCAAGCCCCTCAGAAAGGTGAAGAAGGCAGGGTCAGTGGCAGGGGGCAGCACAGAGCGCAGAAACTCCACATCTGGAGACAGTGAGAAATAGTCTTCACAGCTGTAAAACATGCTCAGATCACTACACGGGTGTTAAAAACATGTGTCCTACAGGCTTCTGTCTCACATGTCTCCACACAACTACTGCGACTGGGACTATAATCTCATCATCCGCTGTCTGCCTGAAGACTTTCTATCAGCACAATACATTCTGCTAAGTGTTTCCAAAATGAAGCTTATAGTTATTGATTTCTCCACATAAACTCTGAAATCCAAATCTGGCCAATGCTGCTTTGTTCAGTGATCTTGACTGCATCAGTGTGCGGTGTCTGTCATGCAGTAGGTGTATATCATGTAAATCATAAAACAGGCCCATCTATGAGCTTTACAGTTTAGAAGAGGGCATGCACTTGCATAATACACAGTCTTCACAGTACCCTCATTATTTCAGAGTTAGTCTCAATGTTGACTCTCACTCTGCACATCCTCTAGAAAGCATTACGGCCCTGAATCCTATTGATGAATATAAATTGGACTTAAGTTTAAAATAACCAGTTAATAAGCTGTGGTACATTCCTATGGTCCGCATGCTTATGTGCTAAAGTTCATGCGCCTCAAAGGGCACAGTAGTCCGCGCACTCGGAGAGTTGCGCAACAGGATGAAGGAGAGTCATGAGACCCTGTCATGATGAGGTTATTACTGTATCAATAAAGGATGGCTGCCTTTGGAACAGAGAATGAAACATTCTAGTTGATTAGTAACTACATGGGCTGCACGGCCTTCCTCACCTTCATCTGTGAAACGAAAGCTTTGAAGGAACTGCAGACAGTCATGTAATCCTGCGAACAGCGAGAAGCCGCCGCTGAAAGGATTGTCCCGGAAAAAGAGCTCGAAGACGGCAGGCTCCTGGTGGCGTCCGGCCCGCCAGTACGCGTACGCCATCGTGAACTGATACAGGTCCGTGAGCAGTGGAGGGACCCGCTCCCGGATCGAGCGCTCCATAGCTCCGCGTGTGTCGCTGCACGGAGCTGCCATGTTCGCTGTGCGGTTCACTGAAGCCGAGCAGTCTGGGACTTGCAGTCCGTCCAACAGAGCCTCCTGTGGAGGAGGAATGAAGGCGGACTGACGAGGCGCACACAGAAACTGGAGGCAGCCTCGATGTTATGGACTCACGTGAAGCTTCAGAAACGATAGGCTAATGAATTGTAAGAAAAAACAAAATCTACACTTTAATACATTGTTTTAATTTGTGGTAACAATTCAGTGTAAAGTGTAAATGTAAAGTGCTGTGTATCAATGTGTAATAAGTTAGCCTATACCTATGGGTTAGATACACGAAGGAATAATATGTATTTGTAGTTTGACCCTGACCCTATACATTATGTACCTCCAAAGTACTAAAACACATTGTTCCATTAAATTTAGTTAGGTACAATGTATCAAGGTTGTGTAAAATAAAGTAACCAAATTGTAGAAACAAATAAAAAAATCTGAACTGTAAAATAGAAATGGACCAGAGTAACATATTTCTATTCTATTTCTATATCCTATTCAGTATTTGGCACTCATTATAACATAATAAACTGTAGACTTTTGACACCCTAACCTCCTTTTGACATAAAACGCTTCTCCACATCTCCTCCAAATGGTCAGTATAGCCTTATCACAATAATAACTCAGCAACATGTCAAATAATGAACATAGTCTATGACTCACAATAAGAACTAAACCAACACATCATTTTTGTGCAGAAAAGAGTGTTTTATTTGGCTGCAAGTAAAAGATAAACAAACCTAAGGACACTTCTCATGCTTTTGGGATGTAATGACAGTGACAGCCTTTTCAACAGAAATATGTAGTCATCACAGGCCCACAGCTTCAGACAATATGCAGCTTTATCCATCTCCTCCACGGCATCCACTACCATCCTCCTCTGATGATGTGAAATGTTCTGCCAGTTCATTGGTCAGGCTGTGTTGTTTGCCACTCCAGATAAAATGTGTGGGTTGTCCTGAATGGCTCCCATCAGTTTCATAAACAAAGTGGGGGCTCAGTTCAATGGCCAGAGCAGAGCGGACCAGTCCTACTCCCCCTGCCCTCTGTGTGCAGGGGTGGTACAGTCGGCCGCTGTCCGGGTGCATATACAGGGACTCGGGACGGAATGGGACAGTGAGCTTCTCAGCCCCCCCGCAGTATGACAGCAGCTCTGCCTCTTGTATGAGGTGTGTGAAGACAACAGGCCGGTCATCACACCTCAGGAAGTTTCTCTCCCTGCCACAAAGGGACAGGTATGGGAAGTCTTCATAACGTCCACTCTGGTTAGACCGGAGCCGGCTGAAGAAGAATATCAGGAACTGTTTATCTGCGCACAGAACCAAACATTAAGCTGGGCGTGCGATATAGCATTATATAGATTTTTTAAACTTTTTTTTTTTTTTTCATTTAATCCAAAAATGCAATAAGCCTATGATGGTGTCCAGTTGATAAATTGTGGTTGGGCAGCTGAATATGGAATAAGGCCGTAATTTCCCCTTTTTTATCCATGAGATCATACAGTATGCCTTTAAGAATTGACTACATTTTGGGGCCTCTGAAAAACTATTGTGTGTATTCGGCAGACCATAGAACAATCTCAACCTGCATTATGCAACTTTTTGTGTGGTCTATTTTTGCCTGTTCAACATGTCCCCAATTGTGAAGTGTACCCTAGAATATTTTAGAGCACGATTATTATGAAATTTAAAGGTGACTTAAGCAACTTTTTATGTGAAAACACATGTTGATATTTGTGTGTATTTGATCTTTTAGTGACCCAGCGAGTGGGCAGCAGGCCCCCCTTACTTTCAATCATGGAGATTTCTAGGAAGCTCTAAAATCAATTGTTCGGAAGGTTTTTCACTGCTGACGGACGCCCTCACCAGAAAACAAATGATCCTGGAGCGTTGTAGAGACCACCATGATCGAAAGTAAAGGTGCCATGCTGACCACTCATACAGCCGCTGGGTCACTAAAAGGTCATATGCACAAAAATATAACCTTTTTTTTTTCCCATATAAAATGTTGCAGATTAGTATCTATGGACGGATGGAGCGTGAGATGGACAGACGGATCGGTGCGGCGTCAGCAGTGACGCGGTCGCTGTATCGGTCTGTCGTGGTGAAGAGGGAGCTGAGTCGGAGGCAAAGCTCTCGATTTACCGATCGATCTACGTTCCCACCCTCACTTATGGTCATGAGATTTGGGTCATGACCGAAAGGACAAGATTGCGAATATACAAGCGGCCGAAATGAGTTTCCTTCGCAGGGTGGCTGGGCGCACCCTCCGAGATCGGGTGAGGAGCTCAGTTACCCGGGAGGAGCTCGGAGTAGAGTCGCTGCTCCTTCACGTCGAAAGGAGCAGCTGAGGTGGCTCGGGCATCTGTTCCGGATGCCTCCTGGTCGCCTCCCACGGGAGGTGTTCCAGGCATGTCCTAGTGGGACAAGGCCTCGTGGAAGACCCAGGACACGGTGGTGGGACTATGTCTCCGAGCTGGCCTGGTGTCGCCTCGGGGTCCCCCCAGAACAGCTGGAGGAGGTGTGTGTGGATCGGGAAGTTTGGGCATCTCTGCTGAGACTGCTGCCCCCGCGACCCGGCCCCGGATAAAGCGGAAGAAAATGGATGGATGGAAAATGTTGCAGAATGCGCCTTAAAGTTCAGAATAATCATGCTCTAAAATAGTATAGGATATACTTTACACTTGAGAGACATGGCCCCCACATCCTCGATATCACATAATGATTTTTTTTTTTTTTAATTTTCAGCCAGACATTTGGAGGTGAGAATTTTGAAACCATGCGAAAAGCAAGTTGATCGCATCATCACACACAGAAGTCTAAAACAA
This sequence comes from Gobius niger, assembly GCF_951799975.1. Taxonomy (NCBI): domain Eukaryota; kingdom Metazoa; phylum Chordata; class Actinopteri; order Gobiiformes; family Gobiidae; genus Gobius; species Gobius niger. The sequence continues at coordinate 24,058,622 of NC_136868.1, read as the reverse complement.
TCATTAATTTAACCTTTGAAGCAGGTTACGAAGTTCTTCACTTTAGTGTCGTCAAGGAAAAGCTGAAAACAAAGACATGATGAGAAACTCCATTGAACGGCCTGTACACTGTATACTGTATACTGTATACTGTATACTGTACACTGTGAGCGTGCAGCATGTGGCAAAGTCACCTGGCCCTGGTGGTCGATGTAGTAGAAGTACTCGCGGATCCGGGGCTCGGGGCTCTGGCCCTGGGTGTAGGTAGCGGTGTTTCTGCAGGCGGTGTGGCCGGTGCACAGGCCGCGCACAGCGGCCACTGACCTGCAGGTGACCGCCGCGGTGCGAAGGAGGAACATTTCTGCTCAGCTTCTGCCGCTCAATGATCAGGCATGTTTACATCTGACCAAAGACCAGCACCCGGAAGAGCTTTAGCGCACAGGGGCTTGTTGCTGCCCCCGTGTGGGACATTTGTGGAACAGCATGGGTTATCTTTAGGTCTTAACTTATTAAACTGAGTCACGTCATCATCACAATAAACAATGTTACTGTTGTTCAAAAGAAAAAGAAAGAAAAAGAAAATTATATATATATATATATAGCCTATATATATATATATATATTATATATACAGATACACATCAATAACTGCTAGCATTATGCCCAAGACAATATAAAATACCATAAGCAAATAATGCAATTTGAGGAATTCATGCACACGGTAAAAAAAATAAAAAAATTACAACACCTCGCCATTGGCCTATCAACACACTATACACGCTATATCGGCCCTCTCCATCTTACAAACAGTCAGAGCAGAAGCAAACAAGTGCATTCCTGATGGGCACAGGCTGCACAGCAGCAACACAGTCTCACTCAGCCTAAAGGCCATTGTGCCATCCCTCAAACAGAGGCGTCGTTGGCCCACACAAAGCTGCAGTTCTGTATCACATTTGACGATTCTACAAAGAGCCACTTCTTATGTCTTGAGCAGAGCCTTAGACCCGGGTCCCTCTGGGAGTGAGCGCCGCTCTTGCACTTCTCACCTGATCAGAGCCTGCCTTTTCCGCTCTTCCTCTGCGGTGGGTGGGGTTGTTTTTGTCCTATACCTGTCGATCGATTTTACTCAACAATGGCGGAATTTTAAGAAAAATCACAAAATCAATTCACAGTAAGTTTTCTTAGTTATACTGGATTTAATTCACTGTTTGTTTTGTACTTATGTTTCTAAGCTTCCTTTGAATGTGAAAAGTTTGGCATCGCGTCTGCGCAATCATGGCGACGACAGAAAAAACAATCTGACAATGTGATTAAAGAAACGATTTAAACACCGACCAAGTAAATGTTCCGTCAAAGGAGGTCAGCGTTCATCGTGACAAAGAATGATCTTTTGCAGATTATGAGCAGTCAGCCGCGCTCCAACCGGGGGCACCGGGACAGGAATGGAGACGGACGATACTACGAGGACAGGCGCTCATCACCAGACAGGTGTGTACGAATCATAGTCTTAATGCCCCACTGCCTGAATACTAGTGTTGACCTACTCGGAGTATGTGTGGTGACAAAGTAGTCTATGTGGCAGTCAAACGTTTTTGATTTAAATACGCATTTCATATTCAATCATCATTTCCATTTGAGCCATCAGCCTGTGGTCAGTATTGTGCTCTCATACTTTCTGTAGTACTTCCTGAAAAGTTCATTTACTTTGTCTGTGTTCATGGTTTCCATGGTTTCTCTGTTGTTTAGGTCTTCATCTCAACCCCCCTACCAGCCCAGAGAGGCAGCCCACTCTCCTCGGAATGGCAGGGACGTCCCACGAGTGGATCACCGTGAATCCGACTCCAAATGCACTCACATATGTTCCAGGAGAGGTAGAGTCACAGATCCCAATAAAAGCACAGCTTTATCTTTGGCAGTGCAGTCACTGAGGACTTTGGTTTCATTCTCACTCCCTCCTCTTTCGGAGAATACTTTCTGGGTAAACCGGTTTTCTACTGTTCAGTTCTCTCTCTCTTTCCTAAACTAATCTGACCCCATTATTGGAGAAAACTGATAACCTTTAATCTCAGTGGATTAGGTCAGTGGATTAATGACATGTTCTGAAGAATGCATTTTTTACCTGTTTGCTCCGAAACTGATTGCAGTGCATTGTCATTTCAGTTAATCCTTTGTCTCTCTGTTTGACTGTGGTTTTAATCTTGTAATTTAGGCTTCAATTGATCTTTGTCATTGAATAATTATGTGAATATCAATTTCAAGCAAGTAAGATTTTGTTTTACTTTTACATTCAACTTCAACACTATTCATACGCACAATGAAAGATCGCTAATAAACCGAGTGTGAATTAAAAAGACATTTTAATAGCTACAAAAAGTAAAGCGCTTTCCGGCACACGGTTTGTGCAGTAGAGAGTGCGAGAGCAACAGTGGCTCAGAAGCTAGTGAGGGTCGTCCAATAACCGAGAGGTTGGAGGTTTGAATCCTGATTGTGTCTGTGTTCTTGGGCAAGACACTTCACCTACCGCCTGTATGAATGTCAGAATTACTGTAGAGAGTAGATCAGATGAGCAAATTTGGTCTGTTGTGATGGATTTGTCGGGACAGGCCAAACAATTACTGGAACACTCTTCACCTAATCATCATCTAAAAATCTTTATTCTTCAAAATAGTTCCTGGATCGTTTACCCTGGACAATTTAGAGATGGGGGGAATATATACTCAGGCCATTGGAGGTGTTGAGGAGCTGCCACTATCTAACAATAATACATTTTATACAATTTATACATTTATACATTTTAATAATGTTGTAATGTTTTTTTCCCTGTTTTTTAGGAATTGTCCTCATCTGTGCTGTCCTGACCAATGCCCTGGTGCTGATCTGTGTGGTGGCTGCTCACATGGTGACATCAGGCATGTCCGCCGCAGCTGGATTGGGCGGGTTCAACATCAACTCCAACTTCAACCTCCAGGGCACCGAGCTGCAGAAGGTGCGCGAGCTGGACATGCAGTACAGCCAGATGAGGGCGCCAGGCATCTACGGAGGCATCACATTCAGTCTGGTCTTTGGGGTGATCTCTCTCCTGTTCGTTGTGGCCGGGAACAAACCGGCCCACGTCATGTCCCGGAAGCTTCTGGTTGGAGCGCTGGTTTTCCAAGCAGTTGGAGCAGTAGCCTACGTGGTGGCCGTCGGACTGTTTTTACATTTTATCATAAGGGTGAACTCCACAGACGTGTGCCTGCAGCGTGAGCGGATTTATGCTCGGAATGGCTACACCTGGATGAGCTGTGACGTGAGCGGGGCAGATGCCGCGGTGGCGCTCTTCGGGCTCATCACGGCCATCCTGTACACGGCCGGGACAGTGCTGACCATTCAGACCATCAGAGGGGTCAGGCGCTACCTGCAGGAGAGAAAACGGAGGCACGCTGACAGGGCGGAGGCGCGCTCTCAGCCGCACAATGCTCCACTCAGGGCCGCAACCACCTCTGTATGAGGGGCCACACCAGGACATGCTTTCTACTGTCATTTTTAACTCTGTGAAGTTTTAAGTTTGTTTGACTGTACTGAGAGACAAATCCTGTCACTCTGTTTTTACCTTAACATGAATAATTTTTATTAAATTTAAGTTAAAAAATAATGTTTGTTATTCATTGTTCCTTTGGGCACATTAAAACAAGACATACAACCACTAAGCCATTACCAAGTGGAGAACATTCTAGGGGTCAACCCACAAGGGGGTACAAGCAGAGGGTCGTTATTTGAGAGGATTTGTCCTTAAACCTATTTTTAAATTTACGTCTTTAACTGCAGAGTTGCACATTCACTGACTAAAACGTCAGATACAGTATCCTGCAGAAGTAGACATAATTTGATTCGGGGGCTTTAGCCAGAAAAACATAAGACCCCTGACCAAAATAATCCTGTTAAACTATTCTATTCTTAGCTGTTCAAATTGCTACGTAAAATTTAAAGCACAAACAGCAAATAACGGTATATTTAGGCCTATTCAGTAACATGTTTTTGTAATAATTTAAACCACATGCAGGGGGCTCTGTCCTGTCACGTTGTCCCCTCCAGAGGTTTCCTGCCAGCGATGACCTCACTGCTGTGTCCTCTGTCAGACAATGGGCCACACATGCACAAAGGACGCCACAGTGATGGGACTGTTGAACTGTTCAGTCGAGACATAATTACTAACAAGAGAAATTCTCCAGAGGGATTCACTAAAGCCACGGCTAAACGTACCATCCCAGAGAATACAATGCCAGTATTGTAGTACACAGGCTCGAACATCACAACATGTGCACACCTTGTTACGCTGCGATTAGTTAAAAACACAAACGTGTACATTTCAGGCTCCTCTGCAATAAAGAAGAAAAACAAGTGTACAAATGCATCAGAAATCTTAATTTATTTGTCATTTTATAGCAAAAGTAGCTCTCTTGTGCGATTTTGCTATTGCCTGTAGGCTGTAACACTGTTCTGAGAACATTCATTGAGCTGGTTTTCACTGTGGGTTTGTCCCGTTCAGCTTTGACTTGCACTGCAGCACCACTCTCCACTCCAGCCCCGATAACATAAATGTGGAATATCAGTCTATGAAATAATCATCCTTTCTCTTAGAGAATATTAGTACACTCCAGTGACTATGTCACTTTAAAGTATTAAACATCTATGAGTTAGTTCTAAAGCTCACCAACTCTGGCAACAGTAAGGCCAACGTCATAATCCAAAACATTTTCTCAACACAATGGAATGGTCCATTCATAAGTACCATTTGACAATACAATTGTTGAATGAAGATCATTCAAAGTGCTTCTCTCATGAATGATATGATAAAAAACTCACTTGACAATTTAACCAACACAAATTATTATAAAATTGCATTGTGTTTTTGGGGCATACAGTAACATTAGAAAAATAAGAAAATAAAAAACTAAAAGTAATTTAGTAAAGCGTGCTCAGAACACTCTGAGGTTTAGGAGGAAGTAACAGCTTACTACAGTCACATCTTAAATGCTGAATTAGAGACAGTGGTGCTTTTAGGAATGGGGCATTTATTAATCAGAGTTAGAGGGGAGTCACAAAATAGTCCGCAGGTTTCTGGAAGGGGTGTGCTTGCTGGTTGTGTGCCTGCATTTGCTCTTGCTGCTGCTGTTGGATGATCTGGCGCACCTCCTCCTCCAGCTCAGGGGGAATAATGAGCTGGTCATCGGGGTCTGGCTGTGCAGGTGCATTGAAGTAACCTCCCTGCTTCCTGACAGGGGCGTCTGCTGCCTCCTCGATCACATCCTGGCTCCGTGCCTGACAGGCCACAGAGCCATTGGCCCGGGCCCTGCGCCCCAGAGTGCCCGTGCAGGGAGAGGAAGGGGGCACAGGGGAGGGCACGGCTTGTACAGGCTCCTGAAGTAATGTGCTGGAGGGGTGGGTGTTACTCTTTTGTGTTTGGGCACCAATGTGCGCAGAGTGACGTTCCCGGCCGTTAAGACAGTGAACATCAGCTTCTACTTCCACTCGACTGCCATTAGAGAAAACCCCTGCGATGGGCTCCTCATCCTCACTGTCCAGTCCATTGTCCGACAAAGCTCCAGAGAACTGCCTCTGGAAGCTGCCTCCTCCGACAGGCCTGCGTGACCCTGGACGCCCAGGCAGGTTTAAGAGTGGCGCCATGTGTTCGGCCTGTGGAGGAGGCTCTTCAGAGGAGGCAGTCGAGCCCACCTCACTGCTCATCTCAGACAGGCTCAACTCGCTGCTCAGCTCACTCACCGTCCCAGAGGAGGTGGGGGGTAAGGGAATGCTTCCATCGCAGGTAGGATAGGGGTGAGTACTGGTGTGTGCCCCAGGCCCAGGGCTGGGCGGAGGGGGTGGGGGCTCACAGAAACAGCAGCAGTCTTCGCTCACACTCAGTTTTACAACAACAGCACTTAAACTGTCCGCACAGCCGTAGCTCTGAGCCAGAGTTACCAGCTTCTTTGCAGCAGCCAGGGCATCCGGAACATTCCTGACAGCCTCCACTGCTTCACTGGGAGACAGCATTTCCCACAAACCCCTGCTGCCCAAGAGGAAGAACTCATCCTGTGGGGTGAGCGTAACAGTGGACACGTGAGGACGAGGGGTGACAGATGGACAAAGGAATGAGTAGCCCATAATCCGGGTACAGTCAGTCACACCACTGACTTTGTTATCCTACAGATAAAATCAAATGCAGCAAGTTATCTTACAAATCATGACAATGATCATCATTTCATTGAAATATTTTGTTATTGTAGTACCTCTGTGATGATGGCATTATGCTGCCGTACCCTCTGATACTCCACTTCCTCCTTCACAGTGTGCACAGTGGAAAGTTGCATAGCTTTGCCATCTCGACACAGCACGGCCTGGCAGCGGCCCACATTGGCTGTCTTGAGAGTGAAGCAGCCACTGTGCTCCCCAGGTGCCACAGGGTCGTGTCTAATATGACACAAAGCTGCTGAGCCGCCCATCCTCTGTCCTGCTGTGCCCAGCTTCCTGCCAAGCAGCACGTTGAGACAATGATCAGAACATTCATCACCCTCAATGAGCTTTCAGACTTCATCCGAGTGGCACAGTAATGCTTACCTCTGCATTGTCAGAAAAGTGCTGGTCATGTAGTCTTCTTGTCTTTGTGGCCTGTGAAGCTCTTCTGCCAAGACATCTCCCATTGTGCACTGCAGCAAATAAGGGATGTCCACGTTTTTGTCTCCATCAAACACTCCATACAATGCCTCTCGAATCCCACAGAAGCTGTCCAGAGCTAGAGCTGCCACACACAGCCTGAAAGAAAAAATACAATTCTTATATGTTGACAAAACCAACACCTACATAAAGTTTGTCTTATGTCAGTTCATTTTATTTACTTAACAAATGCATAGAGTTTAGAATATACAATGTTTAGCCTGCACTGGACATCATTCCACATGAAAACGCACTTGTTTTTGACTCCGGACGCCTCTGTGTAACTGTGGCTCCAGACAGAAGGGGCCCCATGACTCTCACTGGCACAAGGCGCCGAGGGAGATGGATCGACCCGGAAACAGCGGATGTTACTACACAAAGAAGAAGTAACATGAAATATCTTTAAAAACGCCCAATTCTCAGTCAAATCATACAATAAAAAACACATACTTAAGAAGCTCTAAACTCTTGTGGTCCAGGTTGAGGCGGGGATTTCCTGTTAGATCGAGTTCCTGGAGTTTTGAAGGGAGGCTCTCAGGGAGGGACACCTCTGTGAGCTCATTGCAGCTCAGGTCCACACACTGCAAGAATGAGACACAGCGAGGAGTGACAAACACTAACTAGATGTTTATTACAGATTTGAGGCAACACAGGGTAGGAGAGCACTCTGGTAAAAGCGCTTGAGTGGATTACTGGCCTCTCTTGCCCCATGTTTGGAGACACTGACCTTGATGTCGGGCAGCTGCAGGACCTCGGGGAAGGCGTTGATGCAGTTTGAGTGGGCCGCGAGTGTGTGCAGGCGCTGGCAGCTCAGGATGGTAGTAGGTACAGTCCTCAGCCTGTTCCCGCTCAGGTCCAGCTCCTCCAGCTGCTCCAGCCGGGCTAGTTTACTGCCGTAACCACCAAGTCAGGGGACAAAAATGGAACATGGAAGATACATTGGGTTAATCACACTATTCAAATCCCTTTCAGTAACTTTCTTTTCAGCCCACTGTTTGGCCGGAAGATCTACCTGGCCGTGAAGGTTTGCAGCAGGTTGTAGGCGAGGTGGAGCACTCTCAGATGGCTGTGTCCAGTCAGGAGGGGGACGCACTTGTCAGTCAGGCTGTTGTTGGTCACGTAAAGCTCCTCCAGGAGGGTAAAGCCATCTTCCGACAGGCTGGCAGGGGGGAGGTTTTCCAGTTTGTTGGCCGACACATTAAGGTATCGCAAACTAGGACAAAAAGAAGAGTCGGGGTAAAGTTGAGGTTTTCAGAACTCCTTCGATTACGTCTTTTTTATTATGCTGCAAAGTAGTTTGCAATCTAAAGAACAGTGAAATAAGAACTAAAATAACTTTGGGGTCATGTACTGTATACCTTTGTGCTTTGATGAATAAGTTGCTCGGAAGTTCAGAGAGATGATTGTGCTGCAGATCCAGCACCTCCAGCTGTGATCTCTCGAGCCTCTCCGCCAGCCGGCACACATTGTTCCAGCCAACGAGCAGTTTTCTCAAACTCCCAGAGGACAGCAGCCTGCACCGCACAAACATCCAGAGGAATGAGAAGAGGCTCTAAAAATAAACACATTTTTGACCTGCCCAACACTACTTCCTGAGACCTACGATCGACACCATGAGCAGAGACGGTACAATGTGGAGTTCGTGCTCAGGGTTATAAGGTTTAAACAAATAGACATAACACTCTACCATGTGAGCCGCCGTCACCCCAACATCACCATCATTGTAGGAGCTTTTGGTATGAATGTCTTATTTTTGCCAGAATTACTTGGTCCTGATGTGTGGTTTATGACAACAATTGGTAAATTTGGTATTGTGAAGAGCTTAGTGGTGGGACTCGATAACATTTTTAATCAACATAATTATGGCCTTAATTCAGCGCATTTAGGCATAATTTATTTAGGGGTTGTATTTCTTGTTTAGGGGTATAACTGAGATGCTTCTTTGTATCTTCCTACATTTTGACTTATTTTAAGCGGTGATGTGAGGCTTGTGTGATCATGTCAAACACTTCAAGGACAATAGCAGTTTGATTGATTTTGTCCTGCCCTAAGACATTGGAGAATGATCTTTTTAAATAAGTTTATGTGGCTTAAAGCAGTAACTCATGCCCCTTTATTTATTCATTAATTGTCCGTAAGAGTAAATACTACGCTGACAGAAAAGACAAAGGGAGAGAGGGATATTGCACATCCAATTTATACAATGGAGATAATTTTTTTCACTCAGTGGCGCTAGCCTGCAGTTAGCTTTGCCCGTTAGCCTGTTAGCGTCGTCTTCTTTTTCTTGATTCTATTAGTGTGTATTGTGCCTCCAACCCAGAGGCAGGAAAGTTGCAATTCTGGTTTTCTGGCCAGAGACACAAGGGGGAGATGAAAGACCCTCCAATCATCCCATTAACACTTGTATTACTCCCAGGGGATTAAGAAAAGGATTTATTAAGGTAAACAAGTTACTTAGTACTGATTGAACTGTGTGAATAAACAAGTTTGACAGTAAAATTATTTTTGGCTTTTTTTCCCGTCTCGAAGCAAAGTCTTGCAGGAAAAAGTGTGCCACTAAAGTCAAGTGTGATTAACTGCAATTAATATTTTTAATTGCATTAAATCTTATGTAACTAATGGGAATTAATAAAAAAAAGTCCTGGCCCTTGTATGGTTATGTTATTTTGAGCTAAAATTACTGATTATATTGAATAATGTTCATAATTTTGTAATTTAGTTTCATTGGTTACTTGAATGCATTTGGTTTATTTACATCTTGGTCCTCCCCAATGTGGGGCTGTTTTGTATTTTTGTCCATGTCTTATTCTCGCTTAAGCGTTTTTACCTGCACTTTGTTCTCCATAGATTTCTATTGATGATGGGATTTGGAGTTGAACAGTAAATGCAAAGGCTCCAGCGAGTCAAGCTGGCTTAATTACTTTGTGTAGGCCTAAACTACAAACACAAACATGAAATAGAAAGAGCCTAAGCTGCAATAGATACGTATGCACAAAACCTGCCAAAGTACTAAAAGTAAACGTGCTACTTGCCAAAATGGAATTAATCGTAATTAATCGTAATTAATTCGTATTCATTATTAGTGAAAAGCCACAGCAGGTGTGTAACACTTTAGGGTTGGTCATCATGATGGACGATATCATCGCTTCAAAAACGTAGGCTACGACGCAAATTTCAAAATATTGTCCTGCTTCTTAAACATTACGTTAAAACTGAGCAAATGCAAATAATAAGCTCCGATGTACATTTGTATTAGTGCGATAAGAGCCTTGATATTGAGGAGGAGTTGACGCTCTGAATACGTCGTTCTCCTCTCAGACTTTTCCGCATGAGTTTAACACTTTCTTTTGCAAAATTTGTGTTCCGTGACTCTGTTCAGATCATGTTTAGTTTAGATCCATTTATCCTGCAATCTCACATTTTTCCTAACATAAATAATATGCAGCATATATATAGGCTATGTAAATGTCTTTAAAAATGCTTATAATGAGAGATGGACAATTTCATCGACCATCACGATGGTTCACTGTAAACATCGTCAACTGCCAATTAAGGGGACATCGCCCAACCCTAGAACACTTACTGTATTGGTAGCTCAGTCACACAGTTATGGTTCAGGTCCAACATCTCGAGTTTACTGCTCTCACAAAGCCAGTCAGGCACAGAGCACAGCATGTTCCTTCAAGAAAAGAGTCCGTTCAATTTGGGGTGAAGCATATAGACACAAACAAACTGAAACAAAAAGAAAAGTTGAATGTGCTGCTTACCAAGATAAATCCGCAACAGTAAGATTCTCTGGGACAGGTGCCACATCCAGCAGCTTTAGCTCTACAAAAACATTAACTCAGTTCAGAGTCGCACATCACTGGTAAATATCCCGTTACGATGGATAGATTTGTACCATTATGCGCAGCGTGCAGGCTCTTGAGGGCCTGGCCACTGACTCGGAGGACACACAGGGAGTTTCTGTCACAGCGGAGGACTTCCAGCTTGGACAAACACCGAACGTCCAGATCGCGCAGGCCTGTGTCTCTCAGGTCAAGCTGGACAATGTGAACCAGCTGCTCTGGGTCCCCTGCTGTGACTGTGTGGAGCTGGTTGAGCCTGTGGAACAACCATAGTGCATGAAGAGATAAAGAGATAGTGCAGTTGAAATGATCATCATCGCTATGAATTCTATGCTCTGATCATAATGACAAAAAGGCAAAAAGGAAAGCACAAGGAACAGGTAAGTTTGTCAGGTATGTCGGATTAGGCGTTCTTCCGGTATGACTTCTATAAAAAGCAGACTTGTTTACCTCAGATCTACGTGGCGTGCAGGCAGCCACTGCAGGCCAGGCGTATCCAGGACAGAGAGTTGGTTTCCTGCCAAACACAGCCTCTCCAGGCCCCGGAGCTTTTCCAACACTGACGGGATGGAGCTGAAGCGGTTGAAGGATAAACCCAGGTATGTGAGGCTGTCCAGAGACCCCAGTTCAGCCGACAGAGAGCTCAGACAGTTCCCATCCAGGAGAAGAGTCTGCAGACTGCGCAGCAAACACACAGGATCATTAGTGCCTTCGAGCAATTGCTCCCACATGTGACTATGGCCCACAAAGACTCTTTAAAGCGGAAAACATCCACTATAGAAAATCACACAATAGTAGTCTTTCTGAAAATGTACTGCTGTTGTAATGTGTTCACTTTTTAATACCACTTAAGACGCCACAAATACGCAAACTCTCAGAACATAAGGAGCTCTAGTCAGAAAACTCTCCTACAAAAAACCTCCAGGTGAACGAACCAGTGACCTACCGGGGACAGCATGACTGTGCACTAGGGTTCTCTGAGGCTTCATGCATCAGGATTCTGGGGCCGCGCCAGCCTTTCATTGAATGCACAGAGAAACTAATCTGCTTTGTTGGAATCAAAACACAACGCCTGCCTGAAGCCAATGTCAGCAGCGAGTAGGTCACTGAGGACGCGCACAGCTCTTAGGCGTGAACTGAGGAAATGATCATCACCATCGATGAAAGCGGCTCAACGGTCTTTATTTAGGATTTCAGGGATCACCTACTTGTGCATAGTTCCGACTTCAGGGGGCAGGCATGAGAGCTGGTTTCCAGACACGTTCAGCTCCGTGAGAGAAGTGATATCGCACAAGGCCAGCGGGAATTCAGTCAAAGTGTTATTTGACAGACTGAGGCTTCGCAGCTTGCAGAACCTAAGAGCAGAAAATGTATTCATCAATGTATGTGACAATAAATGCCACAAATCCCAAGAGAACACACAAAACAAATAACAAATACATGACCGACATGGACAATGAAAAGAAGCAAACATATTCTAAACAAGAAGTAGCTTCACTATTTTAAGTTTCATGTTTACACAGTTTTCCTAAACAATACGGCAAAGGTTTTAGGTAAGAGAAGTGTGTGATAATCCACTTCAGAGGGGCCGGAGAGAGGGGCCAGGCCCACTGTGTCCTTTTGAGGAAAAGACACAAGCACAGCTCGGAAAAACATGTTCTTCAAAAGCTCAGCCTGGAAGTCCCTGTTTATAAAGGAACAAAGGCAGTATTTACCGAGTGCGTTTATTTCCATCAGACTGAATTAAGTACAACAAAAACAGAAGTAGACAATGATCTATGACTGTCTAATGTGTATTTTTGTCAATTAGAAAAAAGTAAGCTGCTCAAATAAACTAAACTAAACTATGATCAGTGGACAACACACACGTCGTTATGATTTACTGTAGCAAATGACTCATTTGACACTTATGATTTAATAAAATGGAAGAGAAAGGAAAAGCCCAGTGCCCCCGGGTCAGCCAGATGAATGTCCAATATCTCATTACAATGCCAGCTCGCTTTTAATCATTTAAACCACAGCTACCCCACACAGACATGTCATGTGTAACTCGATCTCAGCTGCTTCCTCTTTAGACCATATGGTGGCAAGTCACAATGGGACGTTCCATGACTCGCATGACAACAAAAAAAGACCGACGAAAAAATGTTTGTCCTGAACAAGCGTGGTTTACCTGGTGAGGGCCGGAACACCTTTGTGCAGGGACAGGAAGTTGTTTTTCAGATTGAGGTGTGTTAGGTCCTGGCTGTAAAAGAGCTGTGAGGGCAGCTCCTCCAGGCTGCAGCACGATAGGTCCACAGAGTTCACCCTCTGAGACGCAATCTGACACAGCAAAAACACAATGGCATGGTATGAATGAGGAAGAGAAAGGTACATTTAAACTCAGACATCGGAACATGTCCTTGTACCTTGGCTGCAGTGCGATGCCAGCGCAGGTGCTCTGTGTACGACTCATAGCTGATGTAGTAGGTCTGGCTCTGGGGACCAGCGGAACTGAACGCGAGACAGTGACTGTGTCTTTTTATCTCCTCCACCTGTGAATCAAGTTAGGTTTATATAAGCTTAGTTTCCTCTGTAAGAAGAACAAAGGTTATAGTTTAGGCTTTCTGCTCCTGCAAGTGTGCAAACTGCGCTGTTAACTGACACATTTGCATTTCTCAGTCTCAGTGTTTTTTTTAAATGTGCAGCTTCTAATATTAACACAACCTAGTGAGTGTGAACATCTTAGTATTTCTTTGAAGTATTTCCCGGATTCTACTGTACTTCCTGCCATTATAGTGTGTGCCTCTCCCCCTCTGCAAAACCAAACACACCGCTTTAGTTCATACCTTTCCTCCGATGAGTGGGAGGATGTGCATCTTGCCCGTGTGGGCGTGTTTCACAGACGAGACGATCAGGCAGGTTCCACTCAGCATGACCTGTCGTTTGGACCAGCGGTTCACCGGCAGAGCCAGCTTCCCTTTCCTCACGTTGAACACCCCGGAGAGCTGCACGCGCTCAGAGCCGCCGACGCTGCGAGGTTTACCTGAGGCATGAGCAGGACATATTGGCACGTGGTCACACTGATTATTTTTAGTAACATTTCTGCACAGTGGAGGGTTATTTTTAGGACTTTATGAATCACCATCACACTAGGCTCCTCTTTCACAAACTGAGAGGGATGTAACACAACGGTTATGCAAGTGAATGGAAGTTAACAGCCCGTGGGCAAAGAGAGTGAGCAGCCACTCAGGCGTGATTTGTTACATTAACCCCTCACTTACACGGAGCTGTGACAGTCACCATTGAGGCTGTGGACTGGGCGATCTCAGTCCAATGTGAAGAAACTATGACTTACAGCAGTTAAGACTTGTTCTCTTGCCCTACCAAAAACTGGAAAATCTATTCTAAATCCTTCCGTTTTGGGCGTTCAGGCTTTTGTCGTCTGGTGGGAGGATCACATTCACGCGACGACGACAACATGGGAAAGGGAGACACATGGAGAGTGGAATCACAAAGAGGCTTGAAATCAGATTAGCCTGTTATGTAATGCTTTAGAACGCCGGCCCCAGATCCTCTCCGCTGCCTTCTCTGGTGACTTAAACAAAACGGCACTTAGGTTTCACTGCGACTGAGCAACTCCTCCCGACTGTGACTGACCGACGGCATCACCTTTACAAGAACGGACTCCTCGTTTTGGACTTGACTCATCGATGAGCCCATGTGTTCTGCTCCTAAAGGCAGTTGACGGGCTATACAGGACGGAGGAATGTGTAAATGCACCGGCCCACCCTTCCCTGGGCTGATCCGCTCACATCAGGGTTAAAACATAGCCTTTCCTTCCGTCCATTACGCTCAACATCCTGTCGCTCATCACGTCACCACAAGACATTTCCTGTTCAGTGTCACGTGTGTGCGTCAAACTTGTCAAACACAAATAATCTGTGGGTGAAAAGTTTAAAATGCTGCATTGTAACAAGTCATGAATGTCTCATCCTGAGCCCAAACCAAATTGTTAGAAATGTGTTCATCAAATCTACGGTCAATCTCAGTTATAGCCATGGGGCCAATTAGGATTGTTCTGATCATTTTTGTTTTGTTTGATCACTTCGGCAGTTCAAAGACGCTAACCCCAAGAGCGTACAGCTAATTACACTCTAAAGACTAGGTGAAGAAAAAAAAAAAAAAAAGATGAAGGCAACAAAGAAGTACTGAATACTTCCCCTCCACAGCCCGTGTTTAAAGCTGATCTAGGTTTGAATATCACTCAGTATCAAAACAAGAGCCTGCGTTATTGTGAAGCAAGTTTACTAAATGTTGTTGACCTTCTGAAGCGCAGTGACCCCTGGAGCTGCTCTGACCACTGTCTCAGTCTGAAACACTGAGGAGGTGAAATCTGAGGTCCACCCAGCTCACTTTTCTTTACAGTCAGCATTGTGTGTGTGTGTGTGTGTGTGTACGTGTGTGTGTGTGTGTGTGTGTGTGTGACAGAGGGGATACCTGGCTATCTGCACTTTGTCAAATGTGGCATGCTGCTGAGCGAGGCGAGACTCACTTAGGTGTTAAATCTTCTTGCATCTGCGTAAAGTAGAGGACTAGGGGTGGACAGTTTTGCAGAAATATAATTTGTGTTTTTTTTCCTGATGAGTATTGGGATTAAATTTAAAACTTATGTTTAAAAATTAAGAATCAGTTCACAGAGAGCATTTAAAAAGGCCCAGGAGCATTATTTTATTGATATATTTTACAAAATCAAAGTCATGCCAATCATAAGCACCGTGTTTTTTTTCATCCGATTGCTTCAAAACAAGTCTGAGTATTGTGAAAAGCGCTGAGGTTTAGGATTGCACTGCTCTTCTCTCCCATCTTGGCAGAATTCGAGACCCCTTTTGGACCAACGACAGTTAAAACAGTGGAGTACAGCAGTGAGTCTTAACATGCAGGATGCCACTTAGGTATTGCAATGTGGGGTTTTGATGCAATAGTGCTGGTGATGTCTGCGAGCTTACATGATTTACAAATTTAATAGCTTGCATATAATTGGCGTTGTAAACATAATGAACTATTTTGCATAAAAAGGAGTGGGAAGAAGATTACTTATTTAATCCCACCCACAATTCTCAATAAATAAGTTGCTCACTTTGCTGATCTGAGACGCTAATGAGAATCCCCAGTGCCATCACTTTGGATTCTCAGGAGGGGAGGGAGCCTTAACGTGAACTTCTGTAATGTTGTTCTCACTCTCTCGCGGGGAACTTGATTGTTTACTTGATTAAAATTTCAGTCTCCTCATTTTGGAATCCGTCAGACCATCTCTTTAAATGCGTGCAGCCCTGGTGTAAAGTTATGAATTGGAAAAAGACTGAGCCGTTTTTTAAAGTCCAGTCATGAGTGAGTTTGTGGGGTGGGTTAATATTAGAAACTTCATTGTGCACATGTCAAAATAGATTTTCTAAATGAACACACCCGTGTCACAGCCAATGATACGCCTGTTTGTGAAACGCTGAACGTCTGAGTAACCAAAATGGAAGTTGTGTAATCCATCATTCCATTTACAATTTGTGTTTTTGGGCTGATGTATATTTTTGTTTTAGGTTTTGTGGGCATTCAGAGCCTCTCCCAACGTGACAGTACAGAAGTGTTTCGGCAAAGTCCTTTTGTCTTACACAACAACCTCTCATAAATCTGAAATTCATCTGCAGCTCCATCTCCAGCGTTTCCTGCCACATTCCTTTGGGCCATTTTACCCAGGGATCCCTTAGCTAGAGGGTAGAGAGGAAATAGGGGCACATCACACGCCCATTTCTATTCGGCCTGTGGAGGACAGGCTATTGTTGTGCAACTGTTGTCGGTGTGCTATGACAGAGGGAGTAACACTTTGTGTTTACACTATTCAATATGGTCAATATGTTACAGATGATACTTCTAACAGCTTTCTTGTTTACCACAGTACAATCAGCATAGTAAATACTAGGCTCACTTTCTACTGATTCAATGCTAAAATCTTGCACCCTAGTTTCTTTCTGTTGAGAATTTGTTCAGATTTTTTTCAGGTCACAATATAGTCTATTTACCACTGAATTTTGATCTGTTCTACATCTTAACTTTAACATATTATTGTTTTGGTGTTACAAAGTGAAAAGTGCCCTCGTTTAGGATATGAACACAATGCAGTAAGGCTGGTGCATTGTTAATTGATGGCTCATATGCGTGTGGAGAATTTGATACATTTGGCAGATGCACAGATATCGAACAATGAAACCAATACCATCTAAACTGATCTGCCAGAATGTATTAATAGGCCTGTGCTTGAACTGCTGGTTAAAAAAAACCCAAACAAGGTCAAAAACAGTACTTCGGCACTGTGCTAATCCGAGATCAAGCCGGTTTTCCATCCTCTTACAATAAAGCATGTCAGCGAACACAGGCTTGTGTCAATAACAACAACACAAAAGAGCACTAACCAGATTTTGGTCTTTGGCTAACCTAAAGAGCGCACCTGTTACCCCCAGATCGCCCGCACACACAGGACTGTTAGACAGGGAGGGGCGGCGCGCGAGGCTTCAGAGGCATAACACATGGGCTTTGTGTCAGCGGGACAATCGAATGTACTTGTTGAACAGTCTGACGAACCAAACACAATGACTACTTATGGTACATTGAAGGAGTGGAAAGCCGTGCACAGCGAGAGCGTGACTGTCAGCTACTAGATTAATAACATAGATAGCATTAAGTGTCAGCAATCTTACAGTAATATCATGCACATTTTGTTTTACACATTCATTTGCTACTTGAGAACGTAGAATGGGGCACAGTGTTACAGTCACCATATGTTATGTCTATTTACACTCACCGAAATAAAAGCGAATGAGACAGCCGATCTCAGGATTCATGCCCTCCTCCTGCACCCTCCCCGGGTCGTCGAAGCCAAGGTTGGTCAGATACTCGTTCAGGATCTGCAGAGGCTTTTCCTCATCCTCCAGCCGCCGCACCGCTCCACCGTGCAGCTGGAGGAACAGGGCCGGGGTGGGACTGGTATTGATGGGTTCTGGCCATGCCCTGCTCCCCCTGGGGATGTCTGGGTCAGCCTGGACAGATGCTTGGCTTGTGAGGGGCCGAGTCTGGGAGCTGCTGGGACACTTGGATGGAGGTGTGATTAATTTGTCCGTGTTATCACCCGCTGCAGTGCTATTGTCCGAGGTGCTTTTCTCCGGCGTGGTGCTGCAGGGGCCTGTTGCAGAAGGCAGGTGGTCAGCAGCAGAGGTGTCGGGCGTGTGTGTTGGAGAAGACACCAGGTCAACTTCATCCGAGGAGCTCTCAAATGGGTCTGGGTCCTCTGGAGCGCTGTCACAGTTTGTGCTCTGCACTGAGGAGTCTGTGCCCAAAACGCCTTCACTAAGCGAGTCCCTGTGTTCTGTACTCCTTGGTCCACTTGGACTGAAATCCTCACAAGTGCTGCTCTCTATGTCAGAACCAGAGTAGACGTAACAGTCTGTCGCACTCAGACTTAAATCCATGCCTATGTCATTCAAACACACCTCTGAAGAGGAATTACTTGCATTCTTGTCATCCAACAATAGGCTGGAAGACGGTTTTGCATCATAACAGTGTTTTGAGCCCTTACTATAGTGTAAATCTTCATTATTGTCAACCTTAAGGTGTTTGATATCCAAAGCCTCTGTAAGACTTCCGCTGTCACTTCCTTGTCCATCCTGGTCTTTGTCATTGGAAACAGCCAAAGTACTAGCTTTACAAGTTATTCTCAGAAGAGCTCCAGACTTGCTCCCTGCTACTTTCAGAGCCACCTCCTGAGCAGTAGTGTCCTCGATGCACAGCACGGGCCGGGGGTAGGAGGGCGTGAGCCAGTCGTGCACATGTATACAGCCACGCCGGAGGTCCGACCTCACCCAAGCCTTATCAGAAGCCTGAAGCTGCTTGGTCTGCTTCTGCCGGAGGAAAGTCTTCCTGTCCAGGCTGAGGGTGCTGAGCGGCGAGGCGGCGGGAGCGGGACTGGCCGCCTCGGTGGAGGACACACCGGGCGTGCTCGTAGTTGGCGAAGCTCCGAGTGATAAATTCCTCTTGTGCCGCTGCCGTCGTCTCCCCAGCAAAGAGTTGACAGAAGTGGTGTTATTGGCAGACGTTAGATTATAGATATTGGCGGTTTTCGCGGTCGACATGTTAATGTTTTTGGCCGAACCGCCGAGAGCGTTGGCAACTTGGTTTTGGTAGATCCCATTCCTTATCGCGATCTGGAGAAGGGAGGTGGCCGCCAGCCCTTTGCCGAAGAGTTTCGCCTCTGCGCCGCCACCCTCATCCTCTGCAATGGAGGGTCTCTTCCCAGCGGACAGCGGCGGTGATCCACTTATCTTGGCCGATGTTAAGTCACTTTTAGAGTCGGGTGACCCCTGTGAAGTCAGAGTTAAATGATCACCAACCTCTTTTTCCTTCCCACTTTCCATCCCGTAGATCCACAGCGGGGCTTGTTAGCAGTGCAGCTCGCAGGTGAACGCTAGCCTGCGTTAGCTCACAGCCGCTAGCTCGGTTTGGTTAACAGACAGATTACTCCTGCCAAAATATGTACGGGTCCACGTTAGCCTAGCATGCTAAAGGACTGCGCAGTTCTTCCACAGACTTATTCCGCTACATCATCCCATGTCAGTGTTGGCCCGTTAGCTCGCACACAGGAGCTAACCGGCGGGTCTCTCTCGATGTGGAAAATGCCTCTCTAGCTCATCGTCTCGGAGCTAGCTGAGGAAGGCGCGTCTGGAGCTGCCACTGTACACACAGATGAGAGAGACGCGGTCAGCGGTCCAACGTGGACAGGGCGGGGTCTCATTGGATATGAATTATGACGCGTTCAGGGGGCGCTTCCACACTCGAAAATTAGAAACTGTACTCGTCCCCATGTGGTTTGAGCCACTGTTAATTTTGACAACATATTTTAATTTAGTTTTAGTCTTAGTCTTTTGACATTTTAGTCGAGATTTAGTATTAAAAAAAAACTTTTCAATTTTAGTCTAGTTTTAGTCGACTAAAATTGCATGTCAATTTAGTCGACTAAATTTAAGACTAATTTAGTCGACTTTGCATTGATAATATTCATTATAATCATATTTAATCAAGGTCTTCTGCCTCGTGGAGCTGCTCCACATGAACAAAGCTCAGAGCTGATTATTTGGCAGAGAATTTACATGATCTGAGGCTCTTTCAGACGCTCAATAGAAGTTTGGATGATTTTAGTCTCTCCCTTTCATTTTTATTTAGTATTATTTTCGTCGACTAAAATATCTGGACATTTTAGTCATAGTTTTAGTCTCATGAAAAACTTTTAATTTAGTTTTAGCTAAAATTAAGACTACATATTTTAGTCGACGAAATTAACACTGGTTTGAGCAGATCGAACAAAGCAGCTTGTATTATTTCATTACCCAATTCCATGTTTTCTACTGAACATATAATTGATAATAAATGAATCACTGTAAACAAAACAAAAACATTTAATTTACATTGAATCTTTAAATATCGAATTAAAAGACAAAGTATTTATTTTTGTTGGTAACCTTTTTTTGCCCCTACTCTCTTATACAGTATGTCTTCCTCGTGTTTTACTGTGACACTGTTTAATTGATTGTTGGATTAAAAGGGGAAAAAAAATCCAACTTTAAACGTGACAGTGAAGGCAACACACGCTCAGAAATATAATAATAAAACAATGCAACAAAGTTTCTTGCGGGTAACTTCATAAGAGTCCATGTTTGGATTTGGATTTAAAAGGAAGGAGGAAGAAGAAGAAGAAGAAGAAAAAAGAAAAAAGAAAAATAACAAACACTGTTTACTCTTGCTCAGACTCAGACCTCCTCACCTCACTCTGGTGTAATCTGTCTCCTGGCGCCTCCTTCAGGTACAACGGGCACATTACCAATAAATTAAGTCTGCAGGGCAACAGGGATCGAGCGTTTGAATAGTTACTTTGCTGATTGACAAACGTCGTCCAGAGAGTAAAATCCCCTGCCTTTCGAGAGTAGGACGCCTCTGCAAGTTTGTTCATGTTTATGTTTGTGTACTGAACTCTGAACTGCAAACTTTGTTGTACACATTGTCTGCACTTTGTTGTTAGCTATGGAAGAATGAGAATGACCTTACCAACACTAGGCTATCTCCTCAACTTAGTTTACAGAGCTAAATCAATCACTTTCTTCCACAAGATAGTGATGACGTGGTGTAAATACTTTTTTTCTCGGTCGGTATGTCATTAGGTAACATTGCCTATCTGTAATTGCAGTTGACTGGGGGCAAAGTGCGCACAGGGCTGGATCAGCAACGTACTGTTGATCATGCTCCCTCTATGCACTCCTTCTCTCTCCCACCCACTGTCAAGTCTCCACCTCATTTCCTATAGCAGTCACACACAGACTTTCACTCATCTGGCTTCACGTTGCTGTGATTTCCACTTCTGCAAAAGGTAGGCCCTTTCTTTTATTTCCCTCCTTTAAGTTGCATTGCAGTTAAGTTTCACTCCTTTAAAACGTCCTTGCCATTCAACTGGAAGTGACCATTTCCTCCCTTCGCTTTCAATAGGGCAATGTTATTGAATGGGCATGTGCTGGATGGGACTTCTCTTCAGGGGATTACCAGGGAAATGTACCCCCTGGATGCTCTGAGTGGGAGATTAGTCTACTATTAAGGAACTGGAGCCTGTGAGGTGTGTTTTCTATGGGTTTTCTAGTGTCTTGAGAGCGCGTTTAATCCCTCATTAATTCATGAAAGACCACTGTTCTTATGAGAAGTGAAAAACATTGCCAGTTGGGGGAACTTTGTTGTTTCCAGTAATGCAGGAAACACTATTATCCTTAAACAATTACTGGACAAACAGATTAGTGTTCCCCAAGTTTAGAAAGTTCCCCTCAGTTCAAATATCTGAATTAATGAAGTTGAATGCTGTCAAAGGGACCAGCTGATTTCTCTTGTTCAATTCACCATGCACGTTTGTCACTGCATGTCAACCTGTGCCAATACGAAAGCAAAGACACAAAGATGGCTAATCCGTTGTGGAATGCTTTCTTTTCGAATGGGAAATAGACTATAATTAGATGTGGGCAGCTCAAGGACTTTTCTGAGCGGCAGTAAGGAACATGGGTGTATATATGTGTATGTATGTGTGGTTTAGGGGCACACACTTCCGTTTGTTTTGGTTCCTCAGGCCGCGGAACACTGGCAAATTTAGATTACAGCAGTCCCGAAAATGCAGAAAAAACACAACCCAAAATACATAATTGGGGACAAGGCGCTCATTAAAACGGAGCAGCTGCAGTTTCTGCAGTCTGTTTCAGCGATGACAAGCTGCGTATTGGATTGCAGATCAGTGTTTGGGGTAATTAGAGTTGAATTTAGAATAGCTGAAACGCAGAACAAGAAGACACTCATACTGGTTACTTTTTTAGTCTTAACTGCATGCACATTGATTGCACTTATGCAAAATGTATAATGAAAAATACATTTTAGGTCTCACGGGGTAGGACAATGAACAGTAAAACAAAATAAGACAGAACATTATGAGTATGACACACTGTAGGTCAATGATGGCAAGAAAATGACAGTATATAATGGTGGGATAATACAAAATAATAATTTACAGCCGCATCTAGAGTCTGACTGACTTTGGAGAAAGGACAATAATCTGCCTCTACAATATGAGCATACTACCATTTGGATAATCAATACCACACACACTGACAAGAACACAACTGATATGCAGGTCAGTTACACCAGTCAAACCGAAGCAGAGCTTTTCTTGAAACCGAAAGGCGCTTTACATAACATGTAAATTCATCGTGTGGTGGTAAGCTACTGTTGTAGTCACAGCTGCCCTGAGGTAGACTGCTGGAAGCGAGGCTGCCAATCTGTGCCATCATTGGCCCTTCCGACCACCACCAGCCATTCACAGACAGACACATACACAGTGTCATGCTCAAGGACACAATGGCAGTCTGCACCAGCGGGAGACAGGACCACCGATCAGGCTTTACCTTAGACGACTGGCAACCCATCAGAGCCACTGTCGTCTTGTGTTCTCACTTTGACGAAAAGGAAAATAGTATTAAATCAAACACAAGTCTTTGAAAAATAATATAATTATTGGAGAATTACAGATACATACTGCAACTTGCAAATTAACACAACGTTCAAGAGTGATTTATATCGCCTGAAAGTACCTGCCGTAACTGTAGCAGGGAAAGTGCATGCACCCCTATTATGCCAACTGTACAATCATGTTTTAACCCATATTGATGCTGACTGACATTTATACTGTGAGTAAATATCAGCTAAGATGGTGTAACCCTGGCTCGTATCCCTGTTTACTCTGCTGTGGTCACATGGTCAGGGTGAAGGCGAGGTTAACCATGTGTACACCCATGGACCAGGCAGTAACCAGACCGCTTCAGCAGCACTGCACAACCTGCCCACACCGGACAATTCAGGCTTTCCATGGTTTTGCTCAGGAATGTGGGAGTTTTCACTTTCTGGGGATCCCTAAAATAAATCCTGGGAAAATGTCAGAGGGATAAAAACTGGCAGGGGCAAATGTAGTTGAGTTTGAAGAAGAGATGGATAAAACAAAAAAAAACATGTCAGAATGTGTTCAGTGCCTTATATCAATTATGGTGTTAGGAATGCAAGTCTGATATGTGATTTAGTAAAAAATCATCTTGGTTTTGTCCCAAGGTCCCAAATGCTAACTTTTTTCCATAAAATTGCCCCGTCACTGATGTTATTACTACAGGCAATATGGCAAATAATTTCTCCATGTTCCTATTTACTCCACACAACTGTATTTAATTCAGGTTGTTGTTTTGGCACATTCTACATCTAAAAATACGTCGACCTGCAGTCAGATGCTCCGTGACTTATCTCCTTCACTTTTGTCTCCCCTCAGCCCCATGTGACTTGAGTCGGCCATGGAGGAGGCGCTGCCAATTGATTTGACCTACATCACAGAACGGATCATCACCGTGGTGTGTCCCAACCAGTGCTCCGAGGACTCCTACCTGCACAACCTGAGTCAGATCACGCACATGCTGCATTCCAAACATGGACACGACTACATGGTAAGCTCTGACGCCTATAAGCAAATATGATCCACCAAACCACAGGGCTTTCGCGGCGCATTTAAAGTCATTAAAAAGAATTATGTCAAAATCAAGGCCTTAAAAGTCATTCAAAAGAATTGTGTCAAAATCAAGGCCTTAAAAGTCGTTCAAAAGAATTATGTCAAAATCAAGGCCTTAAAAGTCTTTAAACTGTCACAGAAAATGCCGAAAGTATGGTCAAAAACATGTTGCAGTGGCCCATTTTGACCATTTCTCTCTCCTCTGTTGAATCTTAAAGGCACACTGTGTAACATTTTGGATCATACTGATACAAAACATGCTCCTAATGACCAGCTCAACACACAAATGGCTATCTTTGCAGTGGACAATCAAAGAATGGGTCTAGATGAGGACCTCACCTATTTAAATCTCATATTTGGTTGCCATTAGTCAACATCTCCATGGAAATGAGCTGAAGACGTCCCACTCCCAGTAAAGTTACAATCATGTCTGAGGAGAGGTGAAGCGCTCAGAGCAAACACAAATGTTTGTTTGTGGATTTATTAGGCATTTTACAACGATAAAATATCTGTAATAAAATAAATGAGTGAAATGTTGCACGGTGTTGCTTTAAGAAATTCACTGCGCAGAGTTTTTCTTCATTTGTGGCATTAGAATTGCATTAAAAACATTCATTTGACTGTATAAACTCTGAATCAAATGCTACATAATTTTGTAGGGTATGTGTCAAATAAATGTTAAATGCATTTTAATATATTCTAAATCATAATATATTTTATGAAGCAATAAAACTTACCAGGAAACATGGTTAGTGTTCACTTAGATAATAAGGATGCAAAATACTTAATTCCCAGCAATCCAGACCATGCTATTTCCTTCCTTTTACCATGTTATTATTATGTCATGTACTCTGAAGTAAACTGCAGCCAAAACGTGTAACATTACCATATGATATCCTTCGAAACAGTTCCCTGCACTGTGCGATCTCAATTGATGTCAATGTACATACTCACGTTCTTCTTTGACTCTTCCAGTTCATTAATCTCTCAAAGATGAACGATGCTCTCTGCAGATTGCCCCAAAAGGTAATATTTGGTTTTCCACCTATAGTAACACTGAGATATATTCAGTACATAACGTGAGCAGTGAATGGATTTCTGTATTTTTGCGTCAGGTTGTGGACACTGGCTGGACGGACCAATTGGCTCCGAACCTGGACCAGATCATCAATGTGTGCACAGCGATGGAGAACTGGCTGCACCGGCACCACAAGCACGTCCTAGTTCTTCACTGTCGGGTAAAAAGAAACACGTCGTCGCACACTATTCTAAAAGTTCTTTTTGTCATCATGATATTTCTCTGTCAACATCAGGGAGGGAAAGGCCTGATTGGAGTGTTGTTGGCTTCCTACATCCATTTCAGCAACTTGTCCTCCAGGTAATGCCACTAATGCAGTATTAATGACCAGTGGCAGGGAGTTTTAAGGAAGGCGAGTCAGGCGTTTTTTTTTAAATATATATACTTTATTGATTGTGCCAACAACTATCCTTTTGCTGAAGCATTTTGTACGCCGCAAATGATCCAAAAGTGATGGATTTTCAATCGGCTTAACAGAAAAGCAGGCTTGTACAGCAAGTCAACAGAGAGTCTTGATAGAGTCTTATTGTGCTTCTGTTATCCCTCTCATTCTTCATTGATGTCAGGGGCACCTTATTTTGTTAAACTCAGCTCAGCCGACAGACATTTGCTGTTGGACATTCTTCAGTCAGAGACAAAGGAGGCCTTTTCAGGGGAAGGGCAGCCGAGGAGACTTTGAACTTAAGGCCGTTATTTTATTTTCAGCCTCGGCTCCTGCTGTTGCCACCTGCAAATGTATTTACTTTCAATTTCGCTGCAGACCGAGTGCAGTGTTTTTAAAAGTTCATGTGAGATGTCATAGTTGAAGGAGTTGTTGGGTAAATAGAAATGCACTAGGCTGTGCTCAGGTAATGTCTTGGTGTTAATATGTATTTAATCGCTTTTCTTATCACAATAGAAAGAAGGAAAATATCTCCAGCTGCTTCCTATAACTTCGAATAACATCTGAAATCGTATTATACTGTATTTGGCATGTTATTAACAGAATGGAATACCAGCAAAATGAGAAATTCCCTCTCTCTCAGTGCAGACCTTTCTCTGGACCACTTCGCCATGAGGAGATTCTTTCAGGACAAACTGGCCTCGCTCATGACCCCGTCTCAGAAGCGGTAAGTCTCTGGCCGACCTCTGCCGCGGTCAGCTGACTATAATGACTCCAGCGCCGTCAGCTGACACACTCTGCCCCTCAGGTATGTGTGGATGCTGGGGAGCATGCTCAAAGGGGGCTTAAGGATGAGTCCCAATCCGTCCTTCCTCCTCTGCGTGGTTCTGCACAGCCTGCCCAGCATAAGACGTGATGGAGGTGAGTGCAGAAACAACTCCACTGTAGGTTTTTCACACTGACAAATTGTATTTACATTTGATTTAAACTTAATTCTTGCTTCTTTGTTAAAGTGACTTGTGCTTGTATCCGTTTTCATTCTGATCTTAAAGCTACGGTATGTTGCGTAATTTTTACATTTGATCTAGTAAAACACAATAAAACACGATCATTTTTATCCTTATGGGTGACACGACTTGTACATTGAACATCAACAGCTTGTCTCCCTGCTGCTTCCTTTTATTTAATTTCAGTTGTGAGAATTGTGTTTGCATGCATCCATCTGTTCTTTATAAAAAGCTGCTTGACCAAATGAGTAAATGTCCATGTTGTCTGATCCATCTGAATCTAGTATGTGTTACACTTTACAGGATGCTGTCTCTTTCTGCGAGTTTACCAGAGTCTGCAGGCTGTGTGCACGTCTGCTGTCTAGTAAGTCAAAGCAATTGTACGTATATAACTTCTTAATTAAGCAATGGCTTGTTTGCATAATTGTTTTCTTTTTAGATGAAAATGTGCACGTGTTCAGTTCACCCCCCCCCCCCCTGAACCAAGCACATTTCCTCCAGTTTCTCCAAAATATAACATAAAAGCGACACACGAGCGACAAGAAAGCAACAAGAAAAGCGTCAAAAACATGACAAAAGGGTCGACAAAAATCGGGCCGGAAAAGCGACAAAAACCCTCAAAAACATGACAAAAAAAAGAGACGAAAAAGAGGCGAATATGTGTGGGCTGGCCAGCAGGGGGCAGGTGTGAAACAGAGACCTCTCCTTAATCGAGGCATACTTTAAATCATTTGTACTTTTATGACTGTTCAGAAAACAGAAAATATTCAGCATAGTTTTTTTTAATTTATAAATATATAAATAAAATAAGCCTTTTTTTTTTTTAAAGGCAACAAATAATCGTTTGAATAATCGTGATTTCAACATGATAAAAATAATAAATGACAAAAATAATCGTGATTATTTTTTTTTTTCAATAATCGAGCAGCCCTATGTAAATGTAAAGTAAACATAATGCATAACTGTAAAATCATGAATAGCAAATGTAATTTACATGAACAAGAGGTAGTCACTTATAAGCTTTTCGCTTCAGTCGACTCCCTTTGAGCTTCCATTAACTGCATGATTGTGAAACCTTGGAGAAAGAGAAAATGTTAACTGCTCAAATAAACTATACTACTGCTACTACAATCAGTTTTGTAGGTCTTGGCGTTCAGATAAGGCGCTACACTATTGCTCCCCAGTTGAGGAGCTTTTAGATTTAGGTAAAGCCGAACTGGAGAAAATGCGCTCGGTTAAAAACGCCGCCTTCTGTAAATGCTGTCAAGTATTGTGTGACGTCTATTTTTCAGTCATGTAAATGCGGCACAGACTGACCGGCTTTACTTTGTGCTCCAGCCCGCTCAGCTGCTTAAAGGGGACATTATGGTAAGTGTCAGTTTGAAGGAACAAAAATAATATCCTTTATTCATCCAAATCCAATGCAAACATACTGTACGTGTAAGTGCTGGAAGTATTTAAAGGTAATGTTTGTAGAATGAGCTCTCATGTGTTTAAAAAAAGCTGCATACTTGGACACTTGCACTATGTTTCTTTCTTTTTTTTTGTTTCATCCTGTTTTAGGTGGTTTGCTACGACAAAGACAGCAGGTCGTCCAGCCGGCAGGTCGTCTTCCGCCTGCAGTTTCACACGGGCCTGGTTCACGGGCACTCTCTCACTTTCTTTAAAGCCGACTTGGACTGCGCCAGTGAAGGTATTTATGACCCGCTGCTGCCTTCTTCTTTAACGTGCTGCCAGCTCCACTGTATTGAATTATCAGCGTGTAACAGATAGCATAAATCTCCTTCCCGGCTCCTCCGTCTGTGCAAATACCTGGCCTAACCTTGGCGCCTTATCGCTGCGCTGCAGTCCAGGTGTGAGGCGCACTTGGATACAGCACCACTACCGCCGTGCACGTAGTAACTATCTTTGTGCGTATGTGTGTGTGTGTGTGTTTTAATTCCAGATCCCAGATTCCCGGAAAATGGAAAAGTGGAGATGTTCTTTTCAGACAGCCCGGAGAAGATTGCAGGTACATTCAGATCCACCAAAAGCACCTTTAAATGATCGCGTTGTTATAAAGTGGTGGTAGGAATGCATCGTTGGTATGTAGCAAAAGTCACTGCTGGAATGAGAGAGAGGAAGAGAAATATCAGAGATGAATGTGTTTCAGCTGTTGGACCAGGAGCCAGACATTGCTGCTTTTTTTTTGTTTTGTTTTCATAATTTCCAAATGTGGAGATGCCTGCATTCTCCTTTTAGTGGTTTGTGTTGGATGTGCATGTGACAGGACATACAAGAAGTTCAATCCGATTTCACATATAATAAATCACCAACCTTTGACAAATATGGGGTAGTGGCAAAAATAAGCACCATTTCAATCAGATGAATTTGCCAGGATCTACCCAATGAGAGATCGATGGTAAAATACTACTGTATATACTTTTTGCTCTATGTCGTCGTAAGTAGGGCGGCACGATATTGAAGTTACTTGCGATATGCGATACCGCTGTGCAATATCGTGATAATGATATTATTGCGATATTTCACCAAACCATTTCAATACGATATGTTCCATTCTAATTAAACACAAACAAGACTTAAAGGAATAGGTCACCGTTTTTACACACTGAGATATGTTCTTACCTGAGCTTTGACGAGTTCTTTAGGACCCGTCTGATCTTCACCCGTACCTTCAGTCATGTAAACACAGCACAGACGGCGTTAGCATTTAGCCTCTCCCCCTCTCCTCTATAGCTCCAAAACAGGTCAAGATAGAAGCTACCAAGCTCTTCCACGTTTTCCCTATTTAAATATGGTTACGTGAAGTGTTACACTACAAAGTATAATTACACAAAATTAAACAATGTGGATTTTTTAAGTGGATAAAAGGGGGAACTATATTGTAAGGCGTAATAATACCAGGAGTAATTTGGCATCCGCACAGTAAAGTGAAGATTACTGCGCAGTAAAGTGAAGATTACTGCGCGGATTTCGAATTTAATTTAATTTTGTGTAATTATACTTTGTAGTGGAACACTTCACGTAACCATATTTAAATAGGGAAAACGTGGAAGAGCTTGGTAGCTTCTATCTTGACCAGTTTTGGAGCTATAGTGGAGAGGGGGAGAGGCTAAATGCTAACGTCGTCTGCGCTGTGTTTACGTGACTGAAGGCACGGGTGAAGATCAGACAGGTCCTAAAGAACTCGTCAAAGCTAAGGTAAGAACATATATAAGTATGTAAAAACGGTGGCCTATTCCTTTAAAAAGCACAACATCAGCTCACAACGAGATTAAAATATACTTGAACAAAAAATGTATCGAGGCTTTAGTGATGTTGCGATATATATTGTGGCTTCTCGCTATACGGATATTGCATCACCTAATATCGCGATACAATATTTTTGTGATATATTGTGCTGCCCTAGTCATTAGCTGGGGGAATGGGACAATTCTATATACCCCATAGGTACAGTCTGGTTGAACAGCAGTTATGAAAAAGGTTTACATCTTGTGGACGTTTTCCAATACGTAAATTGCACAATACAAATCACAGAAAAGTCCAAATATATAGTGCTCTTCAAGTGTATAAATTTATCTTAGTGTGGCCTCGTAAAAATACTAGTGTATGAATGACTGCATTAACCCAGAAGGGGGCAGTCTTGCCGAGCCAGTTCTGTCCACACTTCTGCACGCTCGCTCCTTAACAGCCCATGCATGCTCCCAACAGGAAGTCATTTGAGACTTTATCTCACAAACTTATCTGACAAGAATCCAGATTGCGGACACTGCAGACAGGGAAGCACACACGCACACACACGCGCTGCACGGACACACGCTTTTTGTAACAACTTCTAGACTTCTGCCTTCATCCTTTAAGTGACTGAGGTAATTAATGATTTACTACAGTTTCGTCACCTCTAGGATACAATCAGATACACAGGGTCTGTATTGAAAACTGAATAAAGAATTCCATCTGTTTGGCACAGGCAGAGAGCTGTGGCACAATGGGCGCAGTGTGACAGTGGACTATGACACACTGGACCCTGTGGTCAGACGAGACTCCTATCAAGACTGCTCCAGTTTGGGAACGGGTAAGGTTGTTTTCAATCTGTGTGAAGTGAATATTGCTTTCTCAGTGTATTCTCAGTGTTATCAGCCTGGAATGGACAGGAAAGGCAGGTAGAGATAAAAAAAAAAAAAAACCCAGACACAATGGGGTATAAATAAACGGCTCAGGTGACCTTTCATGCCTTTCAAGTTAAAATGCCAATGTTCTGCTGCTTGGAGATGTAACTTTTAGATTGTTGTGGCCTTTTCTAACTGTTTAACCGCATGAAAAATAGTCCAATTTATCTGAGCGCGTTTACCTGTGTCAGTAACGGTTTTGACTGCAGCTTTTAGTTAGAGCTAAAATATTCATACAAATCACACTGTAATACTTTATACTTGAACTTTTGGGGGGAAAAAGGTTGTAGGAGTAATAGAGATGGTATGCAGATGATGTCACATAATGGCAACAATAGCTAAATGTCAATGTTGAGTGGTGACATTTTTAGTTGCCTTTTCCACATGATAACTACCACAACAGACTCTACTTGGCTGTGTCACTTTCAAAAGTCGACTGGTGTTCAATTCCTGCTCCAGCCAGTGCGCACTGTTGTTGTGTGCTTGGGCAGGGCACGTTACCTACCTAGATTGATTTGTGACTGTGATGTTGTTGGTGGTCGGAGGAGGCATACAGTAGATGCAGATTGGCAGCCACACTTTCTGTCTTTCTTCTGCCTTAGTTAAGCTTACCAGAGAGTGGATGGACGATGCATGAAATGGTAGAGCTGAGTGGAAAAGAGCTGCGACTGATGCATTATTGTTACCTGAATGAGAACCATCTGTCCCAGCAAAACATCGGGGCAAGATGACTGCATAGAAGACAGATAGGACGGAGTTCCATTGGTCATAGTCTGCTTTGTTTGACTGCTGCAGATCTCTAAAACTAATGTTGTCATGGGCCTGTTGTTTAAACTCCGAAATAGACCGCCAAGCTTTACAAACGCGATTGGATTTATTTGTCTCTTCAGACAAGATTTCACTGTGTGTATCATTCAGTCCAGCAGCAGCATGCAGCTGTTCTCTGTAAATCCTTAGATGGAGAGAGAAGAAGCTAGAGAGATTTTCTTTTCTTTTTTTCCCAGAAAAATTATATCAGGAACCATAAGGAGCTGGATTACTGTTATCTGGTGTGGCTTTGTTTTTGGTGAATGCAGCTGTTATATGCATTGAGGACTTTATGAAGTGTTAATATGTAAAATGTGTTTCCGGTGTTCTGGTAGATGTATTGAGTTTTTTCTATCTATAATATAATAGTAGATGCCTTGTACTTGATCTGGTGTTTTTATATCACGTTTGGCCTGTGGTCAGCTTCGTGGTCATCCTCCCGACTGTCGCAGGCTCCAAATGCCTCTTGCAGGAATGGCACAATGACAGTGATCTCCACAGAAGCCAGACCTATACATTTCGGGAGGCGGCTGTTATTCAGGCGTCTGTCCTCACTTTGAATAAACACACAAAGACACACATGAAGACGGAGGAGACAATCACACTAAAGCAGGGGTCTGGAGGCGGCAGTTCCAGCTGTTTTATGCCGTTGCTAAATCTGCACCATCCTGCCGTGTAATTTGGATAGACCGACCTTCGGGGAGAGACATGCCGCAAAAAGTGCCATGTAGACACACATAGAGGCACCACCATTATGCTAACCGCCCACACTCACGCATGCATTTGAAATGAACGTGCCAGCCCCCTGAGCAACTATTTTAATGCTGTTGTTGTTTTGGGTTTTTGATGAAAATGCTGTTTAAAAGTTTTGGGTTTTTTTTCATCCAAATTCATTTTTCTTTTTTTTTAATCTATAATACATTTAATCAACTATACATTTTTTCCGTACGGCCTTGACAATTTTTACATGTTGCCTATAACACTTTTCACAAATGAGCAACAAGTGCTTCAAAAGGAACAATTACTTATTCCCTCGTTGCTTTCCTGTGGTAAGGTATGTAAGTAGCTATAGCTGCCATGGGGTAGACCAGGGGTGTCAAACTCATTTTGGGTCGCGGGCCGAAATTCAGCTCCCACGGCGGGTCGCGGGCCACATATAATAGAGAAAATGTTTCCAATAAATGAATAATAATAAGTTGTGATTTGATCAAAGCCCCAACTTGACTGAAGCTTCATTAATGACAACGGCTCACACTTGTATTGCACTTTACAAGCCTGTGTCACAAGTTCCTGAAAGTGCAGTAGTCATTATTCATTCACTTGGTGCTGGTAAACTGTTATTGAAGCCACAGCCGCCCTGGGGCAGACTGTCCATTTACCACATGGCTCTATAATGTGTTGTTCATATCCTGAGCTCTTATTTTGTCAGTGCCCTCTGCTGGCACGTGTGGAACTCTATCCTTTTTTTTATTTATTTAATGCCCTCTAGTGGCTAGAATGAGCATTCTGGTTACTCTTTAAAAATTCATAACTCCACACAGGACTGGGCTAGAGACTTATTTTTTTTTTTTTACATACTCTGGAATTTATGCTCTACAGGGCAGGGGCCGGATTAAATCATCTTGCCGGCCTGATCCGGCCCGCGGGCCGTATGTTTGACACCCATGGGGTAGACTGACACAAGCGTGGCTGCCAATCTGCGCCACTGGACATTTCTCTTTCATTTTGACCTGCTGAAATGAACTCCTCCTGCCCGATTCACGGCACACGCTCGGCCGCTTATCGCTCCATCTCCTGTTTCCTCTTCTTTGCTTTATCTCCTTCCAAGCTTCCAGGTTCAAGTTGGTCAGGTTGCGCACCCATCCCCCCAAGCACCCGCACGCACCCACACCGAAAAAAATCCCCGCCTCCATGTTTACATTCCCCGCTCCATAATTGGCCGGCTCAAGGTCCTCTTGTGCTTTGTGTTTTTTTTGCTGCGAAAGTGCACCCAAGTCTTTCTCACCTGCCCGTCGCGCCTGCTGGCTGGTGAATGATCCACCTCTCTCTCCCTCTTTTTCCTTCACAAATTCTTTCTCCCTTCCTTCTCCCCTCAAGGCATAAGAGCCCCCACCCCCCCTCCTCCTCCCCCCCCCCCTCCTCCTCCTCCTGCGCTTGCTCCACGCTCTGTTACCTGTGTCAGTGCGATGGTGGGACAGGATGCGGGAGGGAGGTAGGGGAAGGGGGCATGCGCAGCCAGGAGAGAGGGGGGGGGGGCAGAGGAGTTTCAAAAGTGACTATGGAGGCGGGGATTGCAAACAGTTGAAGCTGTGACAGAGACGCAGAGGCAAAAACAGAGCTGCGTGAGTGAGTAAATGTGCGCAGGGGGTGAGAGAGGGAGAGATTTCTTTTGGGGGTGGGTGGGGGGGGGGGGTTGTTAGCACCTTAAGAGGAGGAATGTTCTTTGCTTGTCTTCTGGTGGCAGCCCGAGCAGCGCAGCGACGGACTCCCAGGGCGCAGGAGGAGACTCATTAGAAGCCACTTTTCCCACTTTTTTTTTTTTGTGGAGCTAAAGTTTAGATACCTTGACTTTATCTGTCCTTGTCCTTGCTTCCTTTCGGCCGGTCATCTGTTTCGCCTTCCTCTTTTTGCGACTCCCACCGGGACTTCTCCGAGCCAGCATCCTGTTTCTAAGGCTGCAAAACAGTGAAAGTGCAGTCATGGTAAAGTTACTCGTATTTCTCTTTGTATTTTTTAGATTCGACTTTCTCAGGTTAACAGTGTTTCCCGAATGTGCTCCTCAATGCCTGTGCGTATGTGACCAGCTGTGAGGTTTTTACCATGCGTGTCTGGTATTTGAATTTTATTGCCTCTCTGGACCTAAGGGGATGCACGCTGCTGTGGTATGCGCTGTACGTATTGTAGTAGCAAACATAATGGCTTCGTGTCTGTTCTTAAGAGGCAACCTTCCTTGTAAGATACAGTGGGTTCAGGAAGTATTTGTTCCCCTATAGGTGGTTCCTTAGTGGATATGCAATATTGGGTCTGAATGCTTATGTGTTAATACAGGGGATGGTGTCTTGGCGAAACAACTCACATGGAAGTCACATTTATAGATTTGTTTGATCATTTTTGAACCAAATAAAGAGCCAAGAACTTGTGGAACACAGTTTGCAAATAAATAAGAGAAAAAACAAACAATTTATTACACGTCTAAATGGGCAAGCACAGCCATAGGAGCTATGTTTGGCCATTTAGACATAAAAGATAAATGCATTCTAACTTTAAACAGTGTGTTTTCCCATTTTTTTCATAACTTTTCCTGCCCCTAAGAGCACCTCTGGTGTTTAATCATACTCCTTGGAGGTCCAGGGAGAAGCTCATCTTTTTCTCTTTTTAACAAACTTTACTTTACTTAATTTGTTTATTTGAAGAGGACAGTGCACATTAATGAACACTCAGTACAGTAACTTTGTGTAAATGTGCCAGATTTAGCCATGGGCTACTTTCCATCCGTAGTCCTTGTACATTTAAGACAATAAATGTTTAAAACAAACAAACAAACATGGACATAAAGTATTTACACTATTTACAACACAATGTTTGTAATAAAGTATTCAGAGAAAAGGAAACTATATCTGTTGCCTGTTGAAATATCATCTTTGCTACAAGTCCATTTCTTACGAAGGTTAAATATCACTCGTCGAACAGAAAATGTATTTGGTTTTGCTCTCAGAGGTTTTTCATAGTGTCACCTTGTCAGTACAGTCAGAGTGGAAAAAAACTGTGTAATCAGCTCCTGACCTCAGTGACACTGACAGACATGTCCTTTGCGTGACGTGTATACACAGACACACGCACATATGCACAACTGTTATATACATGCATCCGCCAGCGCCTCACAATGTTCCCCTGTGTTATCAGGCCAGAAATACGTCTGATGCGATGGCAGGGCTCCAAACAGGTATTGTTTGTGCATTTGTGTCATCATAACTCAAAGAGACGCTGGCAGAGGCACAGATAATGTTACTACCCCGTACATTGTCCACTCAGTGTAAAGGAGGAAAGGGTGTCATTCATGTTATGGAAGTCGACGAGAGAAATAACATGTTTCAACAGTTGGTTTGATGCAGGTTCTGTGTTTCATGACTTTGGCTTTTTCAGAATCAATTCCCATATGAAACATTTTTACTATTCAAGGAAAAGTAGAAATGTCAGTACTGTGTAATTGAAGTCTTGGGATATTAACACTGTGCCAGTCACATGGTGAATATCTAGTATCCCACAGGCACGAAGGCAACAACAGTAAAATGTCAGATTAAGCCAGATTTGTCATCAGTCAACATGAACTATGAATGTGTTGTGATATGGGGAATACAGTATGAGCGTGAGAGACGACGCCTCCTCAGCTCAAACAACACAGTCCAGTTGACGGCTTTTAAAACTTTTGGAGCTTTAACAGGTTCTGGAGCTACCAGTCCAGTGGTTCTCCAGCATTTTGGTGTATTTCCACAAAGATGTCATTTCCTTTTCCTGTTGAATTATGAGTGAATCAAAGTCTTTGAAGCAAAAATATCTCTTTTTTATTTCCAGATTAGAGGAGGACTAAAGCTGGTCTAAACCAGGATTTACATCAGATCACCTTCAGATCACAGTTTGCCAAAGAGCTGCTCTAAAACCATAGACCAGTGGGGTTTAAGCACATACAATATGCTGCGTGTGCGCTTTCTCAGCATCAGTGTTTTCAGAGTTTGATTCTCAGTTCTCCGCTTTAATATTGTTGAATGTCATTGGCATTTGGGAAGTGGCACTAACTTTTATGTATAATTTAATGAAAATGTTTTCCTTTTCCTAGGTTCTCCATTGAATGACGGTGTATACGCCAAAGTGAGGAAGACTAGCTCTAAAGAGGTGGCCCCGTTCAGCCTGTCCCACAGTCCTCCCAGCAGTAGTGAGCGCTTCCCCTCCGGCAGCACGGACTCGGGCCTATCAGTGGCCTCCCAGGGCCCAACCAGGACTTTTCAGGGAAGAGCAACTGCACAGGACTATAAACCTGGAAAGGTGGGATCTCATTTTCCTGATTTGGAGGTGGTGCAGTCTTATGCAAGGGTGATGACTGAACTGACATTGTCCAGCGAGGGGGAGATCGCCGGTGACGAGTCCGGCTTGGGGCACACTGTCAACGGGGAGACGTCGTCCACCGAGCGGGAGACTGACATTTTGGATGATGAAGAGGAGCTGCGATCTGCTTTGGAGAGGCCGAGCTCGAGTAGCCTGTGCTCCCTGTCGTCCGAGGAGCAGCCCGTTCAGTGCAAAGAGGACTCAACCCAATCGTGGGTCCAGCGACACCAGAAAGTTGTCAATGCCGTCGATGCAACTGGCTCTGAAATAGTGGGACAGCGCATTGAGGGAAGGGGTGACGGGCCTGGTGCTGCGGGCGCTCCTGATGCGCCTTTGAGAGGGTCCAGCAGCAGGCAGGCGGTGCAGAGGGGTTTACTGGAGGACGGGACAGACACGCAGTCCCCGTCGCCCTGCCAAGACGAGGAACTGGCAACGCTGGCTACAGATATCGATGAGTCCATAGAGCAGTTGAATCAACTCATCCTGGATTTAGACCCCACTTTTGTCCCTGTTCCGACCCGATGCGCCCCCCTGTCCCGGTCCGCGTCGCTCCACAGCAACGGCCTGAGCCACAAAGGACTCACCCATCTGTCAGGTAACAGATTTTTTTTTTTTTAAATGTCTTACTTGGTTAGCCTTAACAAATAGTAACCAAATAACAAGATGATCTTCAATAACATATTTTGTAGACGAAAGACCTATATTTGTTCTTACTCTGTTGGTTCTTCAATAGCACCTGCTTCTCTGCTGGAAAGAATATTTGCAGCCTTACTTGCGTGAACCCTGCATTACAAAACGACATCACCAATAACTAATGGACATAAAAACGGTTGATCCCTAACCGCTAACATTGCTAAAGCTAACCATATTTAATTAAATTTCGGCTGACACATGAGCTCACCACAGAAACAGAGTGCACAGGTGCTGACAGATGCAACACTGTATGAGTTTTAATGAAAGACCATTAAAGTGAGGTTCGTTTATGAGCCATTTACAGAATAAAACTCTTCTACTGCCGAAATCTGAGTGCACAAAACAATACATCAATGTAGATTGTGTTTGCTGAAAGGGTGGAAGTGTTTTATAAACAATCTGACTTGCTATGTACAGTGTGTACTGGGTGCACCAGTGCTGTGATCTTTGCGGGCTGTGTTGTACAATAATGGAAATGTACTGAAGGCGTAATGTGAGGTGTGTAAGAGTTATTTGTCTCATCATAAAGAGCGTTAAGCAGGAATATTGACCGTA
Source organism: Gobius niger (assembly GCF_951799975.1). Taxonomy (NCBI): domain Eukaryota; kingdom Metazoa; phylum Chordata; class Actinopteri; order Gobiiformes; family Gobiidae; genus Gobius; species Gobius niger. The sequence continues at coordinate 24,021,164 of NC_136868.1, read as the reverse complement.
GAGGTTTAGCATTAAAAGTTATTATTTGGCTTGGGTGACCAGATTTCCCTACTAAAAAACTGGGACACATTTCGGGACTATTACGCAGTGGTTCCAAATGGTCCAAGTCTTCTCCCACGCTGAATGGTAAAACTATTAACCTCTCATGACATGCACCAATCCCTATTGAGAAGGTGTTCGAATTGAGACTTTTAATTGGTTAATACTTGGTGATTAATATTCACAGGGGCCAAAAACATGAATTTTAAAGTGAAGTGTGTTATTTCGGAGACTATAAAAAACCGAGACAACTGGGACAAATCAGTGGTTTTGGAGGATCTATTGGGACGTGGGACAAAGTACTCAAACAGGGACTGTCACGGGTAAACTGGGACTTCTGGTCACCTTATATTTGACTCATGTCGTTACAGTAGCTTTTTAGGATTGATCCTACACTTGCTATAGAAAGACCAATGAATGACGTTTTGCAAACTCTACAAACAGTAGCAGTTAAATTAGTCAATAGCCTGTATTTACGCTCATGCTAACACGGCCACACATGGTTTCGGCATGCCTTTTCTCGGGTCATGTCCGTTTATTTGCTTCACCACACCGTCTCTGTTTACGCCTGGGTGGAAATGCAAACACAGTTCTTGTGGTTTAAGGACATGCGTGACCTGAACGTGAGCATCCCCGTGACCTCTGTCTCCCAGCTCTGTTTCTGCTCACAAAAGACAGATTTACGAGCGCTCACATCCACTGGGACGGGGCCTGGAGGCAGGAGCCACATTTCTGAGGCGACCCGCTCCATCCTGCTGTGTTCTATCCTCCAGCACTGAGGGTCATAGGTGCTATAGGCTTACACCATGCTGTTCCTCTCCAGCTGTCCCATCAAAGCTAACCTCGCAGTGGCCCGTGAGGCGCGTAGGGACCACTATGTGCCTAATCAAGGCCAGGGTGACAGCTCCTGAGCAACGTTTGTCATAGTCTGGGGGCATTTAACCCTTGACTCTCTCCGTGTCAGGTCCCTTGACACTATATCTTGGTTGTATTGTATTCGAATGGCAACAAAATAATATGACGCATTGAATTGAAACTGAAAAGTAACGCCCCTAAGTTACCTAAATCATTTGGATGCAAAGTTATGTTGAGCTTCCTGTATCCCCGCCCCTCCAGTTAGGATTCTTCCCTTGTTGCCCGATCACTCTGCGGCATTCGGAGCGCAGGAAATGAAACATGTGCGCTTGTATTTACATAGGTCAGCAAGTTTTTACGTTTCCCGCAGGTCCAATTTCAGAAGTAATATGTCACCGAGTGGTTAGACACTGACAGAGGCCGCCCGTAACATGTTTTGGTGGGCATGTTTTGCACAGTTTGTAAGGCGTCTGGAATGCTTTTGAAGTTTGACATAGCACTTTTCGCGGGCCCCGGCGTCCTGCGCGCCGCTTGCATCATGCTCTCTCATCACCGGCAAGACAACAGGGCTCTCTCAGATTGTGCAGCTGGTGTCAAGTGACCGTCCGCACACCAGACGGGCTCGGTGGAAGTTCCCCTTTGCCGGGCCGCTGGTGTAAGTGGATTAGTTTCACTTGGACAGGTCGGGGTTTTTTTTCATGTGATTTCAAGGTTGATGGATCAGGCCAGTGAAACCGAAGCACGCTCTCTCTCCTCTGACCTCCGCGTCACTGTTTGGACTTGGATATGCACGACTGACTGTAACTCCTTTTATAGTAAATCACATCGCAGTGATAGACGGTTGCCCGCTTTTTGCTTATGGTGTGTTTTCGGACTGTTTGGGTGGGCAGCGCTCCCGGACTTGGCCGACCATAACACCACATGCAGCTTACAGTACAGAAACAATAGGGCCTGCCAAAAAATAAAAAGATATTCGAAACCACGTCCCAAATAGATTTTACATGATGTATAGCAAAATGTTAAAGTGGCTTAGGCTACCACATGTTGAACAAATTCCCTGACCTTGCAGAGAGATAAGCATAATATAGCCTTACAGTCAATTTGTAAAAACATTGTAGGTTAGTATCAATCATTTTTTTCTTTCTCTATGATGCTACGAGTATTTTTGATACAGTGAACTCATCCCTTTGACGCAAGACAGGTCAAATTGTCCATACAGCTCGTACAGTAATGGGCCTTCAAAACGTTTCCCCCCGTGATCTGGTTGTACAAAATAAAAGATGCAGGGAGGTACTTGCTTGGATCCGGGATTGTGTAGTAGATGTATATCTAAATGGTAAATGGTCTCAACTTACATAGCGCTTTTCCACCTACATTAGGCACTCAAAGCGCTTTACAGCAAGAACCCACTCACCCATTCATACTCTCATTCATACACCAATGTACGCAGACACTGGGGGCAATGTGGGTGAAGTGTCTTGCCCAAGGACACAACGACAATGTGCACTTTCAGGAGGGGGGATTTGAACCCCTGACCTTCCGATCATGAGACGACCCGCTCTACCATCTGCGCCACTGTCGCCCCTAACAATAAATCTTCAACACTTACGACAACTGCTACTATCGAAATGTAGTTGTGGTATTACTAATTGTAGGCATTAAAATAAAATCCATCTGAATAAACAGCATTATTGAATAAGAGATATTTATATATTTCATAAACAAAAGGGCGGCACGGTAGCACAGCTAGAAGGTCCCGGGTTCGATTCCCACCAAGACCGGGCCTTTCAGTGCATGTTCTACCCGTGCCTGCGTAGGTTTCCTCCGGGTACTCTGGTTTCCCCTACCTATAAAAACATGTGCAATAGGTGAATCCTCCAGCCAGGTGATTCTGACCATCAGCCTGGCTCCACATCATGGAGATGGGTCTCCGGGCGCGGCACTGCCGTCGACCACTGCTCCTTACGGGTCGCCCCAGCGGCATCGAAGGATGGGTTAAATGCAGAGGACAAATTTCCCTACGGGGACAATAAAGTATACAAACAAATAAACCAGTCATGCATTATTATTATTTTTTTCTTTCTTTATTGGCATTTTAGCATTGGCATTTACAGTTTATAACTTAAAGGCCCTATACTTGATTTTGTAATTATTATTATTATTATTATTATTATTATTATTATTATTATTATTATTATTATTATAAACAATGAAAGAGGAAGCCACGAAATTAAAATGTTTATATACACTATATCCAAACTTGTTCCCACTTTCCTTACATATTTGTAGCATTCCAATTCTTCATAGGGACAAGTTTATCGACACATTTCACAACTTGCCAGGTCAATTTCAGGGAACTGCTAGAAAATTAGCCTGTAAGTTCATGATATTCAGTCTTGATGGAGCTGTATCGACATAAAAACAGAGGACGCAGAAGAGCATCATGAGGGGATGAATAAAAACAAAATATTTCTCAATTTATTTTTATACATTTTGTTATCTTCATGTTTTTGAACAGTGCCGTCTATTGAAGTTAGCGCTACAGCTTCTGAAACGAGCCCCTGATTGTTCAGACAGATGTTTTTCAGATAAGACACCGTGATGTTCCGCCATCTGTTCACGCTAAAGTCTACCTTAGTCACAGGGCACTGCCCTGATGGGAGCTATATACGCCTCTGCTGATGAACTTAGTGATAGACGCTTTTGTCTGAGGCACTGCATGACAAACACAGCCTCCACCTGATCAGTCAGCTTAATGTACGTTCACTAGACATAACTTTTTGCCTTTGTAGTGTGGTGTGTCACTGGTTAGATTACAGCTCAGATTAGAGCTTTAAATTGAATTACAATAGAATCAAAATTGCAATTTCAATAGTTGCACACAGAAAAAAATGCATACATAGTATCCTGTGTCAATGGGACTTATTTATTATATGTAAAACATGCTCACCATGTAGACATTTGTGTCAGTGAACCTCGAGTTGAAAACATTTCACAAAATATTGGTTTGAGAAAAGGCAATCATTTGTCAGAATTGTTGAGCCACTATTGGATCTATGTGTTTGCAGGATGGAAACAGCAAAAGCAGTTCAGTGATATGACAGATAACAGTGGAGCCTACAGTCCTGAGTGGAGAGCCCAGAGTCTGAGGAACTCCCCCGCTCCGCTTTGCAGTCCCTCATTCACATCACAGGTAAATAACAACCTCTCCAAAATGTTAGAAAATCAGACTTGGACATTAGAAGTTTGCTCTCATTTTAGTAAACTTAATAGTAATGGCATGTTGGATTGAGTGATAAAAATAAACTTGAGTAAAGATTGGCGAAGCTGACTGACTCACAAAAAAGCTAACATGCAGTTTATAAAGTGGCTGAACCTAATACAATGTGATCTAAAACAGGGTATGGCAGTTGTAAATTCTTACACAGTGTAAAAATATGCTGTGAAGAATCATGTTTTCCCATTCCCTCAACTGTCATTTTAAAGTGCAGACGCTAAACAACTTGACATGTCAATGGATAACATTGTAGGTGATGTGACCAATTGACTGTCACAGGTTTATGTTATAAAAACAAGCAGGGACTTAACACTTTAATATACAGTATTTTTCCCTTTCCTTCCGTGCTTTACTTGCCTTCATAATCGCTTTAGTTCTACTCCTCGCAGCAATGTGGCATGAATAGTCCGATTGTTTACACCAAAACACAGGCTGTGGCCATGTACAGATCACAAGATGTCTGCTGGTGTGTGTCTATGTGTGGGCTTGTCACCTCACAACACTACATTTTACTCATTGTGTTTCTGACTTTTTCTCTATTTTTCACAGCATGGGAACCTCTACAAAACCAACAGTGTGGACTATGCTGGACAAACACTAAGTGCTGACCTGGTCCCACCAACGCCGGCCTTCCCAGTGTCCCCAACAACGCCCTATGGTAAGATACACACATCTCACCCCTTCTAAAAATAATGGGTGTTAATGTTTAGTTTGCTGTGTATCTTATCATTGCTTTCCTGTTCTTTCCAGTGAAACATTTCTCAGAGTTTTCCCAGATTCGGAGCGGTGGGCAGTGGGAGCAACACAGCTGGGCTCAAGGTACATGTTTCCAAGAGCTTGTTTGTGCCTCTCTGGCCATAGCAGTGAATGTTGAACCCAAACACTCGGCCTAATTGCTGCCAGACAGGGGTTGACTGTAGGGCACTTAGCTTTGAGTCCAAAACTCAAGTAACTTTATTTTATGCATGCTTCATTTTCCTGCAGTGAACTTGCTTCTGTTTTTGTGACTGCTCTGTTGAACTCAAAACTTGTGTTTCGAAACACAGACTATAGCAAAACATTCTATAGATCTTGCAGCTCTTGACTTACCGCATTTAAGTGGGAAGTACGTGGTGTGGAGAAACACCCATGGCCAATAGCGGTGTTATGTACAACAGCCTTTTCCTCCAACCAGACTCCGCGGCCTGGAAGTGGCAAGGGTGGGTTGTGGGTGGGTTGTGGGGTAGTGAGGGGTGAACATGTGCTTTTGTTTTGGGTTTGATTACAGCTGAGCGATTGCCGATCCACGTCACAGCGGGACCGACTAAGGCTTTCTCTTTTCCTCGAGACACGAACATTGATTAGCTCACAATGGGTTAATGAAGTTTTTAGTTTGACCTATGAGAGCCTGTAATGCTTAAGGAAGAACAGAAGGCAGCGTGACGCAAATGAGGAAATGAATGTGAGGCTGCCATCAAGGCCGATAAATATTACCTCCCCAAAAACGCTTTCCTTTTTCGCCAGTGGTGCAGGCACACAGTGCAACAGCAGCGCCACTCAGAAGATAGCCATGGAGTTAGAGTTGGTGCTGTCCTTGCACCAGGCACAAGATCTGGCCCATAGTGCCAAAAGAAGTTTACTCTAATACAAGAAAATGTATCGATTTCCACAGTTTTAAGTCATGGATTAGTCCAGTTATAGACCAGATTTAGCCCTAATTTGTCCGTGCCTGGAAAAATCCAGACTCACTGTACCAGTGACCGAGTCTGGAAACAGCATTTCCCCAAGACTGCAGCGGCTGCATGGCCCCGTGCATGTTGGGAAAACGCCCACCTGTCAGCAGCTCACGCTCAGGTGTTTGGATGAGTCTGCTGTGATCCGAAACATGCTCCCTTCTCCTCACGGCAACACTTTAGATCTGAACAAATAAAATGACAGAAACTACTGTATTAAAGTTGTGTATTGTCCCCTAAAAATAGACCTCACGTTTGGTGCTTTTCAGAACAAACCCGTGATCTAAAGGAAATATTTTATCTCACAAACTTGAACAAACTAACAAATGGAAACGTATATTCTGATCATGGATGATGAAAGGAAACAGAGAAGGAGGGTAAATTACTTTTGTTTATATCTGAATAAGACGCTGAGTGGTCTGAGGCCGCCCTCGCTGTTCTCTGGAGCAGCAGGAGACTTTTTTCTCTGCTCCCGTTGCACTCGTTTACTCTCGGCGATCATCCAGGTGAGCTACGCAGCCGTATCTCCAACAAGCCTATTGAGGGGAACAACACGTGGCGATAAAAAAAAGATTCTGATTGCACGGATCCGTTTGAGTTTGGCACCTGTTACACAGCACATATTGCGACACTTGGAAAGCTAAGTATTTTCTTAAGTGGTAGGTGGAGTGAAAAGTCTGAGAACCATTGCTTTTTGGAATGTATCTGACAGCAACATTGGCTCAATTAAATGAATTCTAAATAATTCCTATTTGAAAATAGCAGAATAAAAATGTTCGTATTGTTCATGCAACTATGTAAACCACTACAAACATATTGACTGTCAAATGCATAACATTTAAAATTGTGCCATTTGAGTCAAATTGACCACTGGGAGGACTATAACTACAGCTGCAGTATGGACGGTTGCAGGTTATTGTAAAGGGAGTGTAACTAATTCACAAGTGATTATATTTGGAATTATAAATCACTCCAAATCATAATGTAAAGGCATTGTTATACCTTTATTTACTTGCCCAAACTTTTCAAAATGTGTATTGGCTGTCCTGCCAGGCCCAGGACAGCTGACTCGGGAGGCCTGCTAATAATAGTGGACGGTTACAGAGGAAGAGACCACTGCTGGCAGGATGTCCTCTCACGTCCTGCTCAGGGAGGGGACAGGGGAGAGGGGAGGGTCCTTTGTTTGCGGGGCTATCCGGAGGGAACTGTGCCTGAGAAGATACGGAGCCCACAGCTGCACAAAGAATTCAGTCTGGTGTTAAAGGAGAACTTTGAGAGCCACTTTTGCACATCTTATCTCAGTGGTTGTTTCCTGGGATCTCGCTTGTTGATTTCTGAAGAGATAGCATGATTTAAGGGGAAAAGATGCCTTTCTAAAAGAGACTTGCACGAGACCGTGATTGTCCTGATGACTCGCTCCACCCAGTTCACCCAGGGCCAAAAGGAGCAGTTCCGGATTTGACTTTTTAATGTTGTAAAATAGGAAATTGCAAAATATTTGAATTACAATTCCAATTTGTATTGTTGTTACCTGCACAAAACGGAAGGCAATGTAATTCTGACAGGGATTTTGAGTGAAATGACTAACTTCACATGATGATCACGTACTGTGTGCTTGAGAAGCTTTTACTGCAAGTGATACGTGAGATGGTGCAAGTGAAAGTTAACAAGACATCAGACGGATTTTCAAAGCGACACAGAGCATTACCGCGCTGGGATTAGAGGCCACGGGGCTCAGAGAGTTGTGGGAAACTAACCTTTAATACTTGGAGCACTACACCAGCGGTTCTCAAACTGTTTAAGTGCTACTTGGTCACTGTGCAAAGCAAGCGAAGACAAAGAGGAAAAATAGATGAAAGGCGATGAAATTATAACTGAAAAAAAAAAGACTCTTTCTTCTTTCGGCGGGATGGGCTGAAGAATTGACAAAAGACATATCTTTACTCAGTCTGGGCGGCGGACAGGGGCTTCCTGTTTCCCACGTTAGACAAATCACAGTCTGGACAGTTGGGCCACTACGCAAATCACTTGTTTTTTATTTACTGATTTTTTTTATTTTTTTTTATGAAATAAGTAGTCAGCTGGGTGGAACATCCAAATAACAGACAGTACTACAGACCCGTTTTTGTTTTGTTTGTGTTATGATTTACCTCAATCTCAGGTCAAATTCTCTGCACTGGTTTCCCTCTTGATTCCAAAACATGCTCAACAGGCTAACCTTCCACCTGATTGCACCAGACCTATATAGCTCAAGACCTGCAGATTGTCATTGTCCCCAGTAGCGTTGCATGTAACAGCACAGTAATGTCGCCAGTGTGGAGGAATGCATATCAATTTCCTTTTTCCTCCCACATTTTTAGACTGCTCTAAACGTCAAAGATACCTGCTGTCTTGTCCAGTGCATAAACTTTCATTTCCTCATGCGGCCGACATGTGGCCCTGAAATGTTACATAAGTCTGTGTATCCTGTGTGTACATGTGGTGCAGGGGGAAGAAAACAAACAGGCGTGCAGTATATATACAGTACAGGAGTGGCCCATGCCGGAGGAAGTGGGCTTCAGCCAGAGGAATGTCCATGTTATGAGCTGCTCTTCAGCTCCGGCAGATGGACCGCAGACAAACACTTGACTGTCTCAACCTCGGAGGTCACAGGTCAGGAGAAAGTACCAGGGGGCGGCTGCAGAAGCACTTCTCACATCGTAAAAAAGAAAAAAAAGAGTGGGAGAGCTGAGGATTGTAAATGTGTTTCTGGAATTCTAATCTACAGTAAGACAAGTTTTTTTTAGTCTGTGGTCTGTTTTAAATAAATAGGAATACTTAAGATGTATTGTAACAGAGCAGTAGCCGGTAAGTGCGGAGGCATTGTGGGTGCAAAGTGTGCACCTGCGGGGGTATAATAAGACAAACCCGCACTACCATCTGAGCCACTAGTATTGTTACATTTTTGGTTTGTTTTGCATTCAAAAAATTTGAACTCACAAGGGTTATTTTGTTCTATAGTTAATTAAATCTGTGTAACGACTTACTCAGATGGCCCTACGCTGTCCCACTCGGACCATTTTCCAGCATCTCGAGGGGCAACAACTTGGCTTGTGGTCTGAAAACAAAAAGTCCACTCGAGACTATTCGATCATCAGCTTCTCCGCCGTGATTTATGAAGTGGCTGGGATAGATGAAACACATGGGCAAGGAGACGCGGCCGCCCCGTGTTGTGTGTGTGTGTGTCCGCGTGCCTTTGTGGCGTTTGCGGTGACCAGATGGTGGGTAGAGGAGAGACGCATGGCCCTGACAGAGAAGCCATAGAAAGCGGAGCCACCCGCCCCCCCTCTCCTTCCCTGATCGCCCCACTACCCACCATTGCCTCTCAGCGGCCCATAAAAGGCCACATGTCACCCCTGACCCCCGCTGGAACCCGTTCTGATTGGGTGAAATTCGCCGGCAGTAGCTGGGTAGGAACAATGCTCAGTGGTCAGCGAGGAGGAGAGGAAACGGGAGTTAAAGGGGAGGGGGGGGGGGGGTGACATTCCCTACCTCTCTCCTTCTCCTCCTCTGCCTCTGTCCCACCCTCCATACAAATCCAGCTAGTGTCAAAACAAGTCGCGAACGGCACCGGGGAGAAAGAGCCGGCCATGGGGGCACACTTTTAACAAGCAAAACACCCGTTTGTTTGTTTGTTTGTTTCTTTGTTTGTTTGTTTGTTTTTGTGGGAGAGTGTGGGAAAGTTTCACTTGTGGAAGAGGTGGAATCAGAACGCACCGGGAGACTTGTCGGAGGGAGCAGCATCATGACCGCATCCCTCGGTATGTACATGCGTTTTAGTCATGCTCCAAAGAATGCACGCGTTTGCTCAAGTTAACATTCCTGTCTGTTGAATTGGTTACAGTAAATCATGCCGGTAAACTCCATGACACATGCTATGAACTGTTTGTCGCAGATACTGTGTAGGCATTGTATGAGAGAGCTGTGATTTTCCTATACGTCGTTCATGATTATAGAAAAGCTACATGTGAAAATTATGAAGTAAAAAAAAGACTTGCACAGCTACAAAGCTTAACTCCATGCCTGTATCTATCGCATACAATGGTGGTCTTTGTCCAAACCTTTTTAAACGTTTAACACCTTCTCTGCTTGTTGCTTATGGCTTCCTCCTCTCGCCATGTGATTTCCTAAGTTTCCCCTGTTGTTTACGCAGTGTCACTCCCGGGAGTTTTAATGAGGGCGCGCTGGTCTCCCCCTCCAGGACGATGGTATTTGCAGTCATTTTCAGGAATGTTTTCTGCCATCCCCGTGGGTTGTACACCTCTGCCTTTGTCCTCCCTCTGACAGTGTTTAAAGGGCTTTTTGTTGTTGATCTAGTGCGGAGCGTAAGCCCCTCTGCTGGGGAGATGAGGCGGTTTGTTCCACTGCCACATGCATGACCTCACTCTGTTTAAAAGGCAGTTTCGGCTTGAATCATGACGTCAGGAACAGCGCATGTATTAGTGGTTAACCGAGGCCCGTTTTCCTGTTCCTTTTTCAGCGAATTTAACAGAGAGTGTGTGCGGAGTGTGTGAGTTCTCAATCACCCACCAAGCAACAAACGGGACAACAGGGAGGTCGAGCGATTGCCTCTTGCTCAGAAGGTGAGGCATTGGGCTCACATTGCTTGCACAAATGTGTTGTTGGATAGATGGTGGTGGTTGAAGAAGTCATAGGATGGGCTCTACTGCAGTCTTCCCATTCGGCATTGAGGGATCGGTGGATGAATTTCCCTTAAGGGACAATAAACTACACCTTAAGAGAGTCTTTCCACCATTGAGTGTTTGATGATGTTTTTTAGGACAGGTCATTCTGTTTAATTACGAAGCATAGTTGTACAAATATATTCACTTCGCCAGTTCTCCGGGAAACGAAGGGCAAAGAGTCAAAAAACACTCAAACCGCAGTGGATGGAAAATGTTGACTACACAGTGGACAGAAGGCCAGTTTATCTTCAAAGGGCTTGGAAAGAGAATCATTAACTCCTCATTTAAAAACAGGGATGGAAAAAGCAAAAAAAAGTCTCTAGTCTCTCTGAATAGATTTCCAATAACTGATGTGGCAGTTATTGGTGACAGAATGAAGCGTTGCAATAGCCGGCATGTTCGTCAGAAGCGAATATGGCGCGAAGATTGGACGAGTTATGAGTAAGTAAGTAGGAAAAAGATGCATCAAAGGGAATTGCTGAGCACACTTCTATTTCTCACACAGACACCAATGGTTGTTATATGCCCAAGTGCAAAACTGGCACTTTATTCCATTCATTATAATACACAAACGCACCAGGAGAACCACTTACAGCTTGATCACTTCTCCAGACAGGCGAGGGAATGAGGAACTTTTTTAGGTCGGCTTCAAAACATGATCCGATTTCTGGAATATTTTTGCAGCTCAGACCGTCTTTATATGTGGAAAACGTCTTTTCATTATTCTTCAGACAAAGTGATGCGTGCCGCTTTGCTGACAACAAAAGAGGCCAGCGCCGATTTCTGGCTCCTCCGTCTCAGGCAAAACCTTGGCCCCAAGCATTGACTTTATAAATAGTTCCATTCTTTCATTTTTGACAGTCAGGACTATTTTACACTTGCCCTTCGCCCCCCGTCCCTCCCTTGGCCACTTGTCTCAAAGTGTTTTTCTTCACTCCCTCTTCAGCATACTCATAATAACTTGGCCACTCCGCCGCTCTGCCACTCTGCTGAAGTCGATAAAGCTGTCCGTCTGAAAAGCCGGAGGGATCAGGGGGCTGGCTGATTTACAGACGGACGCCTGCTAGCTCGCCCTCTCTGATCGAGGCTTGACGTGAGCGGAGGGGGAGAGACACACAGCAGGGCAGGGGCCTGATTGATACTTACCGAGGCCAGCTGCTGGAGAAACGAGCCCTTTAGCCTTACATTCATTAACCAATGGGAAAAGTGGGTGGGTGTGTTTCTAATCCTGTCCGTCAAGATTCAGGTGGACTCAAGAGGTTGGCGGCTGTGGCTCATTTGCCCACAAACTCACTTCCAATCTCTGCCATTGTGTCGTGAGGCAAGACACTGCACTCACCCTGCATGTAGGATGTAATCATTGTTGATGATCGGATGCCTCAGACTGGCATGCACACTCAGTCTACCATAGAGCTGTGACCGGAGAGTACAGTCGCTCACCACCGTCAAGTGTGCGGATTGAATGAAGGGCTTGACTTTTAGTAAGCACATATCGACCACATGGTTTGATCTTTCGTTGGGTTGCCTTTAGCTTCGATCACAGCATGCTTTTGCTTCACATCATGAAGGTCCTGGGTTCGATTTCTGTGTGGAGGTTGCATGTTCTCCCCATATCTGCGTAGGTCTCCTCCGGGTACTCTGGACTCTGGACTTTCTCCATGTGAGCCCAATGAATCCTGGTGTTGTCCTCTTGGAATATGCCCGTGCCATCAGGGAAGAAGAAATCCATTGATGGAATAACCCGGTCATTCGGGATGTTCAGGTCGTCAGCTGATCTCATTCTTCGACCCTCAGCCTGACCGACTGCAGCAACCCCAGATCAAAACACAGTTACTCAAACGGTGTAAGAAGGAAGACAAATGAGCCCGTTGTGAGTCCTATTTTTTCATTTGGAAGATTTTATTCTAGATGCCTGATCCTTACAGTCTTTTTGTTTGTTTTTGTTTTTGGAGTATAGGCCGATAAACCACATCCTTAATGGTATTATGGCTTTACTTTAAATGACGTGTTATCTTCAAGCTCATTCTACAAAAACATCTGAAGTTCATACATTTTGCAAGAAAAGATGAATATTGTTTAGTCCTACCTTTTTTTCCTGGTATAGCTTGTGCTTTCTGCTGAGTACCCCTGGTTGTTAAGCACTGGGATAGGTAAGAGCACTTGAACTTTTACCCTTCAGAATGTAATCCTTGTGGGTGTGTAATGCGGGCCGTATGGTGACAGCAGGTGTCTTCCTCCCTCTTAGGGCTGCTCTTTTCCCCCATCCTCCACCACTCTCTGTCCACAGCTGGAACATACCACAGACTGGGAGACCTTATTTTTCACAGCAACTTATACTACAATTAAAGGTTACATTTTTCTATATTCACGTTTGATAAGTTTCCCCAAAGTTTCTCGAAGTAATAATATTTTGAGGTATACGTTACATCAAAACAGTTCAGCTTATGCACCTCACTGTATTTCTTTCCTCTGAAGGCCCACGACCTGCTGAAAATGTCCTTTTTAGTTCTGTTCTACGACCTTTATAATATGCACAGACACAAATTCAAAGTCAAAGTATTCAAAGTCATTAAAAAGTACAGTCCTTATTTTTACTCAGAAGATATTTGAATCACTATTGGAATATGTATGTTAATGATACAGCTGGGATTGCATAACGACGCGCTCCCCACTGTCAGACGCTACACAGGACTTCTGTTTCTCATCACTTTGTATTTCTGCTGTCATTCTTTCATTCCAACCTGCTTATGCAACTGCCAACCTGGCCTTTGGGGGAATATGGAAAACATTACCCTCATATGAAAAAGCTCATGGCAGTTTCATTGATTTATCACGTTGCATTTTGAGCCCAGAATAGAAGTGAGGGAAGTTGAATCTGTTGCTTTGTTGATGATGGTGTGATGGGGGTTACCAGTACACGATGGCAGTGGTGCCCACATGGTTCGGTGCCATCTGGAACTGGTTTGGCCTGGTCCGACCTGAACTGAGGAGGCTTTGTGCTCACACAACGCTCTGCCTGAGAGAGAGAGAGAGAGAAAAGGGGGACAGAAGCACCGTTGATAAAGTTAATGTGGAAAAACTCTAATTATTCAGCACTAACTCGTGTGTTTTCAGACGCAAGGAGTTAATGTTGTTGTTGGCAAATGAAACGTGTAAAGTCAGATTTCCAAAATAGCATACGTACGTATTTTTTATTTGTTTAAATAGTTTCCTTAATAAGTCTAAATTGCCGCTGTTTGGTGGATTTTCTGTGGCGACTTGCTGCCTCCCATCAGCAACGAGACAACATTATGCAAAAACAGACCTACACACGCTTGTTCTTTTGTCTTTGTGAAGCAGGATTTTCAATGACCAAATCTATTTCTACTGAAGTCCCTTCTTCTTCATCAAAACAGATGAGTAGACTCAAATGAAGCTTCTAGACTTTTGGTTTGAACTGTTCTATCACTTCATTACCACATTACCAAGTTAAAGGGGCTAGATACAAGTTAGCCATTTTATACTCACTACTGCCACCTCAGGTCATACATGTAACTGCACCTCCTATATGAAGCTCGTGCATGACGGCAATTCGGACCGGAAGTAACACCGTTTTGAGTGACAGTGCAGGATTTTAGAGGCAGTTGTGGTGAACAGGTCTGAGCTCATTCTACACATTAGGACATTGTTGGAACATGTAGGGGGAGGAAAATACATATTTTTAACATTTTTAAACTCTTTATAGTCCATTTGTCCATTTCATTATTTGGTTGGGACAGTGCATGTTAATGAACATACATGGGACTCAAGCATGTAAACACACCACGCCGGATTGTAGCCTTGGGCTAATTTGCATCTATTGTCCCACACTCACTCTCTCAAACACACTCTCATTCATCCAATATTCATGTTTGGTAAGTTTTTAGTGGAAGGGGAAACCGGAGTGCCTGGAAGGAACCTACGCAGACACGGGGAGAACATGCAAACTGCACACAGAAAAGCCCTGTCCAGGTGGGAATCAAACCCGGGACCTTCTAGCTGTGAAGCACAAGCACTAACCACTGTGCTGCCATGCCACCCTTTTTACTTGCGTTGGTTCCCCATCAAATGTCAGATTCCCAAAATCGCTTTAAAACACATAGATATTTGAACATTGGGATAGCAATAATTTGGCGATGTAATCTGCAGTGTGTTATTGGATTACAGTTTCAGACTCATAGTGACCTGTCATTCACTTGCAATAGTCTGGATGGTTGTGGGAGCTGCTGACTTAGAAAGTAAACTCCTTCTATTCTCATGACATTTCACTCACTTGCAGCTCGATGTAAGTTGCCATGGATACACTGGCAACTGCAGGTCGACCAGCGTGCCAAAGGTGCATTAACGAGTAGGGGAGTCTGGCCGAAGGTCAAGGGTGGCCCTGGGGTCACCCTGCTGTTGCCGCGGTGATGACTGTTCTGTAATTATGAGCTGAAGCGAGTGGTTGAGCGGCGGACCACAGTGAGGAGAATCAGCCGTGGGAACACTTCAGCTGCTTTCTACGAGTCCTCCCCAGAGAAAACTGTCTGCAAGTGTGGGAAAATCAGAGGATCCACCAAAAGTGCATTCCCCTCTGTTTGTATTTACATCCTGCACAACTCTAAACTATTTGAACTACAACTGCATAATATATTGCCGAAGTATTGCTGTAATTTACAATAATATATCACAATTTTCTCCCCCCTCTCATATTTTGTAACCCTAATCTAAACTAAGGACACTCTATGTATTGACTTTCTTCAATGACATACCAGCTTGGAGGCTGCTGTGTGTAACCTGCTCGAGGCGCTTGGCCTTTGAACCCAGAAAGTTCAAGTTGAGGGCAACCAGTCGTTCGTTGTGACACAGTATTAGCCCAACATTGACAAGTCCGTACAAATAGGACGCCCAGTTGAGTTGTGCTTTAACAACGTGTGCTGTCAGAATACACTCATATTGAAATTTACTATCAATATATATGTTTAATAATACAACAAAACAAAAGAAACTAAGACCGAAGTCAAATCAGAACAGCACCTATAACATACATTTTCAGTCTGTGGTCAAGTCCAGCCTTGGTCAAATAAATCTAAGTCAGTTCAACCTCACTTGGTTTCCTCTGATAGAGAAAAAACACGGGCAAGAAGATATTAGTTTGTTCATCCACTGTCCCTGGCTTAGGGATACATGGTTTGGCTGAAGTTGCCGCCAGCAATACAAAATGTTTCTTATTAGAAATCAGTTTCAATGGAGCAACATCTCCGAGTCTCAAAGTTTTGGGATCAGCATCAAGGGTTATTCCTAGTGCCTCTGAAGTTGTTGTGACTGCATAGCTCCAGTAGGACTTTCTCATATTGAAATTGCAGCGAGGTCTGCAATGCTCGATAGAACCTCCACACACCATTTTTTTTTATCAAAGAAATGTGGAATGGATACATGACCTGAAGACTGTGTGCAGGCAGTTTAGATCCAGTGTTTATGCTTTATGTTGTCAGAGCTTTACAACAGCTGCCTCGGACCTCACACTTAAAGACATGTGATACACCGTGCATAATGTACGTGGGATGAGTCTGGCGGTGGGAAAAATCCGAGCCAAATTGTGTTCTTTTAAAACACACATATCTCTGTGTAAAGTTGCTTAAAACTCTGTAACAAATTTGCACCCCATTCATTGCACACAAAGAACTGCTTAATAAATCTCTCTCTGTAGGCTTTTATTCTCGGAATTATGGCATAACCTGTAGAATGACTTTCAACCATTTGTGTCGCTCATTGCTCGAACCTTAGCCATTTATCTACCCCTTAAATGAGCTGATCCAGGATAGGGCTGGGCTTTTTTTTACCATATCGCCCACCCCTAATCCAGGTCTAGATTAAGATACAATTTAAATCTCAGCAGAAACAGGTAACTTATTCCAAACCAACCATAAAATTGTCCCGAAGTAGGTCTCAGGACTTTTTCACTGTAAATGTCGGTATCTGACCTACTCTATTACATCAATGCGTTGCTGGAGAGAGTTCCTTCATCCCGGTGTCCTTGAAGGGTTGTTGAGCAGGAAAGGCGGATGGAAAGGAACTATAGCACAAGGAGCCCTTTATAATAGTTGACTGCTCAGTGTTCACAGTGACTCAGGGCACTTCACAGTCTGTCGGGGGCCGGCCCTCGTGTTTGCTGAATGACACACACTGTTGTCAGAATGTCAGGATGTCATGTCGGGGATGTTTGGGCCATTCTACGCTCCCTCTACCCCCACACACAACCCACCTTCACCTCCCCCCGCGCGCTGATGCAGTGCCCCTGGGCGTGTAATTGAGCAAACTGTCGTAGAATGTTTCGAAACACTATGTTTGCTACTGAAATGATTGCAACAAGTGATAACATTGAACACTGTATGCCACTGAAACAATCATCTGCATTTGGACATCGTTCTTAAAGCAGTATTAAGCAACTTGTTTACCTTAATAAATCCTTTCCGTTTTCCCTCTGGGGGTAATACAAGTGTTAATGGGATGATTGGGGGGTCTTTCATCTCCCTCTGGTGTCTCTGGCCAGAAAACCGCAATTGCAACTTCCCCTCCTCTGGGTCGGAGGCCCCAATACACACTAATGGAATCACAAAGAAGAAGCTAACATGCTGGCGGGCAAGGCTAACTTTGAGTAACTTTAAGTTTGAGTGAAAAAAAGTGATCTCCATTGTGTAACTGGATGTACAATATCCCTCTCTCCCTTTATCTTTTCTGTCAGCGTAGTATTTACTCTCACGGACAAATAATGAGTTAAAAAAAAACGCAACATGCTACGACGCCTGCATTGGCACTTATAGCCTCTCGGGGCATGAGTTACTTAGTACTGCTTTGGAACATTCCAGGCGACAATTTGCTATGCCACAAGATCAAGTGAACTGTCATAAAACCCTGATAGATAAACATGACATACTTGTTTACACCAACGAGCAAATTTCCGAATCAGGTCTGAGGAGAGGCAATCCCACCGTAAAGATGCTTATTCTTTAAAGGCATTCCTCTTCATTGACAAAAGCACCTGTATTGTGTTGTATCCCATTTATCAGTTGAAATGTTACACAGCGTGGCTTTAAAATCAGCTCTAAAAAGGTTGACAGGGCAGGTGTGTTTCCTCTTAAAGATAACAGGAGAATGGCACCAACGAAAACAAACATAAGAACCTGGTTTGCAAGCAGTTATTATAGTTTATGTTAAAGGCCGAGTCATATCCTGGGAATTTACGCTACACCTGGTGGCTGGAATTGACATATCGTAGACCTACCGTTGTATTAAGTCTGTTTTTTTACTCATCAGATTCCCGGAGTTTCCTGGACAGTGTGAACCATGCCAGCGGCTCAACAGAAGGAGACGCCACCTCTGCTTCCTGTCAGAGGATTTTCGGTTCCATGTACTCGGTGTCGTCAAATAGCCCCCTCCCGCACACAGACAGGTATGTGCCGGTACACGAGGCGATGCTGCATAATGTAGGTTTGTCGTACAATTGTCTGTATGGTGCATTTCTACTGGTAGAACTTTTGAACCATCAAGAAAGTGCAGAAATGTAGAAAGCCTTTTGGGGGAGCTACTTGGAAACTGGTAATTGTGTATATCCTATCTGACAGTGCTTTGTTCTTGCCCTTGCAGCTCGACTCCTCCTTCCGGGTGGCACGACCGAAGTCCAAACTCCTTAAACTCTCCTGGTCCCTCCCAGCCCTCGCCCCCGCTTTCCCTCAGCTCCCCGAAAGCACACAGTTCTCCCCGGGGCGCGCTGAAGTTCCTGGGTGGCACACAGACAGACAGCACAGACTTCTCCGCACTGTTGGGGAATGGCGGTCTTGAGCACAGCTTGTTAGAGGCCATGGAGGGCCTGGGTGGGCTGGGTCTGATTGGGGATGGAGGCTTACCCCCTCTCCTGCCTGAGAAGAGGCGGGGAGGAGAGATGGGGGACCTGGGGTCACACTCTCCTTCCATAAGTGGCTTCTCCAGCCCTCACAGCGGCAGCAGCCTCAGTATACCTTTCTCTGCATCCATGAGTCCAGACCCGCTCAGGGGGTACGGAGGGGCCCCATCACCAGGACCTGGTACGTTCAATCACATTCGCTTTAGAGCCAAACAGTGAACACAGATTACAATAGCTGAATGAATGCTTGTTTTTTCAAGGTTGCATCTCAAAATCTTTAATTGTGGTATTTTTGAAACTCTGACTAGGCCCACTCAAGCTTTTACAGTATACCTTAAAAGTAAAAGTCGATTGTCATACAGGCATTATATTTGTTTTGCAGAGTTCGGCAATAAGCAAGACACTGTGAAGTTTGTTCAGGACACGTCCAAGTTTTGGTATAAGCCTGACATCTCCAGAGACCAGGGTAAATATTGGCCTTGGACAGCAAGCCTCAACAAAGAACTAATAATAGACACTGTTGTGCAAATGTTTTCTTTTTCACAAACCAAACATGATATTCTTCTAACTGTTGCTTATCTCTGTTTCCCCTGGTGTTGACCCCTGAGCAGCTATCACTGTTCTGAAGGACAAAGAACCAGGTTCTTTCATCGTCAGAGACAGTCATTCATTTCGTGGGGCATATGGGTTGGCTATGAAGGTGGCCACGCCTCCTCCGTCTGTGATACAGCAAACTAAGAAAGGTGTGTATTGGACATATGGAGACACTCATGTTTTGAAAATAAAAATGTTTTGTTACTTGTTTTTTATGAGCTTCTTTGATGTGTGTTTGTCTGCAGTGGGAGACATGTCCAATGAGCTGGTCAGACACTTCCTGATTGAGTGCACACAGAAAGGAGTGCGTCTCAAGGGTTGTCCAAACGAGCCCTACTTTGGTATGAGCGCTCACATTAAAAACTCACATTTATGTTATAATTGTGTACTTTAACTGTAACTGTACTGGAAAACTATTTTTAATACTCTTGGGCCACATTTTTATGCACAACAAACAAGGGTCTATTGTGCATTTGCTCAGTGCATTAAATGCACTTAAAAGACATTTGAAAGTGCAGGCTTCTGCATTGTTCTAATGGTTCACCAGGACAGTCACAGTTCGAAAAACTTTTCTGGAATTGAAAGTTTCCTCTGCCTCCACCTACTGGTGACCATGCTACAGTGCAAATCTCTTTGTGATGGTCTCAATATCATTACAGGAAGCCTAACCGCTCTTGTCTGTCAGCACTCCATCACCCCTTTGGCTCTGCCATGCAAACTCATCCTGCCCGACAGAGGTACAACTCTTTTTATGGTGCTATTGTACATCTTTAATATCATTTTAATATATTACGCTCTCAATGATTTCAGACCCAATGGAAGAGATGAATGACTCCAATGCACAGACGGCAACAAATTCAGCCGCTGAACTTCTAAAACAAGGAGCAGGTAACACATTATTACTAATGACGACCGGTGCTCCAGTTATTTAGGCTTTTTGCTGATGTCAAATACATGTAACTTTGCTGTATCCCTGTTCAGCCTGTAACGTGTGGTACTTGGGCTCTGTGGAGCTGGAGTCTCTGACCGGACTACAGGCTGTTCAGAAAGCGACTACTGTGACCCTGGCTAAGGACCCTCCTGCTCCTTGCACTGTGGTCCACTTCAAAGTGTCCGCGCAGGGCATCACGCTCACGGACAACCAGAGGAAGTGAGTCGTCACACAAGCCGTGAGACGGGTCAGTGTATGTCAAGTGATCAAGGTTTCTAAGCTTGCTCTTTTTGTGTTGGCAGGTTGTTCTTCAGGAGACATTATGCTGTCAATACAGTCATCTTCTGTTCACTTGACCCACAGGGCAGGAAGTGAGTGATTTCATCCACACAAGAAACTCAAAATTTGCCTACATTTGTTTTTAAAAATGTATATTCTATATTAACGTTGCATTCTTAACTCCAAGAAAAACTCTCTGTGCAGTAACTATTATGATTTCTGCCGCGAATAACATACCTTTTCTTTTTTAAACAGGTGGAAACGAGAAAGTGGGTCTATGGCAAAGTAAGTTGCTCAAATCACTTCTGTACAAGTCTGCTCATATAATTCAATAATATTATAACAAACTTAAGCTATCCATAATGTGTTTTAAGTCTCTTTTTGCATATTTTGCAGGATTTTCGGGTTTGTAGCGAGAAAGTCCCAGAGCGAGACCGAAAATATTTGCCATCTGTTTGCTGAGCATGACCCTGAGCAGCCGGCGAGCGCAATCGTCAACTTTGTTTCCAAGGTCATGATCGGCTCACACAAAAAATAAAGCACAGCAAAAGAGGATGTGCTTCCAAATTGACAAAAAAGAGAACTTGCACACTCCAGCACTTCATCCTGCAGAATCCCGTTTTCTACTGACTACATTGCAGGATTCTGCCACTAGAGGGAGCTAAGACTGTCACAATAAAGTCCCACAGGCGGTGAAACACTTTTGATACTTCCAAGATTTGTTTGTTTTATTTTTTAAATGAAAAGCATGTAAGATACTTATTTGAAAAATGTCTATTCTGTGTATTGTTGTCATACTTATCCTACTTTTTTTTATTTGAACATATTCTGAATATATGTGAGGACAAAACGTATAATTCCAAAGACTTAATGTATAAAATGAGACTTTCTTTATTGTACAACAGACACTTTTTCAAAATGTCGCTACAAGACAAATCCAGTGCCTTGTAGAAGAACTGACTTGTGTGATGTATTTATCTCTTTTACAAAGATGTGAAAGTCTTCCCTACATTTATCTATTATATATATTGTATATTAACAAATGTACAATATTAATAAAGTCAGTTATTCTACTCTGCCCCACTGTTATGCTTTGGTATGTTACTTTCATGACTGTCTTGCAAAGCCTCAGAGGTTACATATCTCTGAAAAAAACAAAAAAAAAGCAGCATACAGTTACACTTTATTTTACACTAGATACATTGTGCATAACTAAATGTGTTACAATGTAATCTTTGTAACAGTCTGTGACCTTCTACCAACGTAGTACACACACAATGGGATCATGTGTATTAGTAGTTTAGGGGAACATAATGTAATAAGACATAGTTAGAGTTAGGGTCTTATGTCTTAATACATACTTAATACTTTGGTACACAGCATATTACACTGTACTAAATTTGGCGGGTATAATGAATCAAGCATAGGGAAAAATAAAGTGTTACAAACATATACGTTTATTGCTAGAAATTGGATGAACCCCATAACTGTGTGGTAAAATGTATATCCCTAAAACAGTGGTAATAGCCTACGCCATCACTAAATGTTTCATCACCAATGTACCAACAGGCTTTGATCAAAATCATTTTAGAAGGAAACCTAAAATAGAACTCATTTGGACGATGTCAGAAACAAATATAAATGCATTGCTTAAATCTAAAATACAAATATCTCTTAATTACAATGAGTAAAGTCTAAAGTTTCAGATGACATCCTACAGAAGCTCAATTGCCATAGGTCAGTGGGACACACACCACAGTGTGAGAACCACAGCCCTTTAACAAACATGTGGCTTGTGCTGTTGCCAATAGATGGCAGTAAGAAGCCACCCAATATCCCATTGGAACCAGACAATAAAGTGAGGGTAAATTTGCCTCAGTTCTATTGAAAAATCACCTTCACTGTGATTCTGTTGTTTTTGCTCTAGTTTATGCGATTAACCAGTGATGACCAATGTAAATGTTTGTTAAAGTTCGATAAATTATTTTGAAGCCTTATGTTTAAAATAAATAAATAAGTGAAACATGACCGAGTAGATGAAGTTGATTCTGAACAAATGTGTCTACGTTGGGAGTCCTGGGGAACCGTCTGAGAGGCAGATCACTCACAGATAGCGTGTCAGAATGGGGCTCTATTCAGAACCCTCTGTGGATACGAGTGAGGAGCTGAAAGTGGGGCAGAGATGGAGAGATGCATGACAGTGCTGTAGTCCAGCAGCACAGAGGGACCACATGAGAGTTGGTAGAGAGGAGGAGGGTGGTGGGGGGTACATGGGGGGTGTGGGTGATGGAGGATGACCTCACCATTACGCCAAACTTTCCCACAGCCGGCACACAAAGCAGGCCATCAAAAAGTAAAAAGGACAAGAGAGAACGCGGCTTAAACACACTGTGTAAAAGGAGATGTGGGAAGAATGTTTTAAACAGATGGTCATGGTCATGTCAATAAAAGCGGCGTGTCTGCCCAAACTGATAGTCACTCATTCTGCTGAGTCACCTGGTGCCATTTTGTCCTCTGCTTGCACTTCCTGCTGCACTTCCTGTCAGGCAGCCCATCAGAGGCACCTGGTGCTTTTCACAGTGGCCGCTTCTGCTGCTGCGGGACATAACATTCCTGGCATTTCTCACTGCGAATGGTGTTTGGACATCCAAATGCCAGCTTCCGTTCGGGAATGCCTCCCTGACAGAGTCCCACTCAGCCTCTGATCCCCGGCCTCCTCTCACTTTATTTGAGTTAGCTATTTAAAGCCCAGGCTGCTAAGTGCGCTGCTCCTGCTGCTCTGGCTGCACAAGGGGGCAAACACCCTCCAAATCACACTCTAGAACCACCCTCACCCGCAAATAATGCCTCTCCTATTTTTAATTTGGGGCCTGACAGCCGTCTGCCAATTGATACCCCTGACCATTGATTTCATATAAAGGAGACTCACTTTTTCCCCTCAAGCATTTAAAAGTACCCCACTTTTTACTGCTTTTCAGTAAACTCTGTGTTTTTCACCAGATCAATGGAGGTTGTGTCGGGAACGCTGAACACAAGTCTGTTGTTTGGAGTGGAAACTCTGGAAAGGTTTAGTGGATTCTACAAGTGTCATACAGCGAACAAAATAGTTGAGAAAAGCAAAAAGCATTAATAGTTGCCACCCTTTTTTATTAGACTTCAATTATGCAAAGTTTGCATCTGCCAAGGGAGAGAATTCACAAGTCTATGATTTACCTAATTCTATGCCATGCTGTTTCTCAGTGTGGGACAGTGTTCTCAGCATGTGACAGTCTTCTCAGTGTGGGACTAAGGGATCAGTTTGGGACAGTGTTCTCAGTCTGGGACAGTGGCTACTTTTACTTTAAATTCTGATCATAATCTGATTTCTGGAATTCTCAGATTATTGAAGAGACATGTAAACAGCATAATCTGATATAAAGCGGGAACCATATGTTTACATATACTTTATTATTATTACTATATTACTTTACTTTATACTTTATTTGCAGAATTAACACTTACTTTTATAGGTAAATTAGAATTTAAAAAAAAATGTATTTGCTAAATGCCAGAAGAATGAGATAGAATTTTCTACACAATTTTTTATTACTTTTTAAAACCCTAAAGTTTCCATACATTTCATTAATGTTTGGTAGCATGGCCTTTAAACTGTAAAACTTGGGTCAAATGATTTGGATTTCCTTCCACAAGCTTCTCACAATAGTTGACAAACTTGTAGGCCACCTTGAGTGCACATGCCTTTTCAGCTCTGCCCATACATTTTTAACTGGACTGAGATCAGGACTTTGTGATGACCCCTTCAAAACATCAACTTTGTTTTCCTTAAGCCACTTTGTAACCAGTATTGGCCACATGCTTTGAGAATTGTCCATCTGGAAGACCCATCTGTGCCCAAGCTTTAACTTCCTGGCTGATGTCTTGAGATGTTGCTCCAATATTTCCACATAGAGTTATTACTTTATGATGTCATCTATTTTGTGAAGTGCACCAGTCCCTCCCGCAGCAAAACAACCCCGCAGCATGATGCTGCCACCCCCGTATTTCAAAGTCGGGATGGAGTTCTCAGGCTTGCCCCCTTTTTCCTCCGAACGTGACAATGGTCATTATGGACAAACGATTCAATAAATATTTCATCAGACCACAGGTTAATGTCTTGTGTGCATTTGCAAACTCCATCCATCCATCCATCCATTTTCTTCCGCTTTATCCGGGGCCGGGTCGCGGGGGCAGCAGTCTCAGCAGACTCCAATCTGGCTTTTTGATGTTTCTTTAAAGGCTTCTTCCTGGCAGAGTTCCCTCTCAGCCCTCTGGTACAGTTGTGGGACAGTGTTCTTAGTGCGGGACAGAGGTCTCAGTGTGGGACAGTGTTCTCAGTGTGGGACAGAGGTCTCAGTGTGGGACAGTGTTCTCAGTGTGGGACAGAGGTCTCAGTGTGGGACAGATGTCTCAGTGTGGGACAGATGTCTCAGTGTGGGACAGTGTTCTCAGTGTGGGACAGATGTCTCAGTGTGGGACAGTGTTCTCAGTGTGGGACAGTGTTCTCAGTGTGGGACAGATGTCTCAGTGTGGGACAGTGTTCTCAGTGTGGGACAGAGGTCTCAGTGTGGGACAGATGTCTCAGTGTGGGACAGTGTTCTCAGTGTGGGACAGAGGTCTCAGTGTGGGACAGTGTTCTCAGTGTGGGACAGAGGTCTCAGTGTGGAACAGTGTTCTCAGTGTGGGACAGTGTTCTCATTGCGGGACAGAGGTCTCAGTGAGGGACAGTGTTCTCAGTGTGGGACAGTGTTCTCAGTGTGGGACAGTGTTCTCAGTGTGGGACAGAGGTCTCAGTGTGGGACAGTGTTCTCAATGTGTGGGACAGGGGTCTCAATGTGGGACAGAGGTCTCAGTGTGTGGGACAGAGGTCTCAGTGTCGGGCAGAGGTCTCAGTGTGGGACACTGTTCTCAGTGTCGGACAGAGGTCTCAGTGCAGGACAGAGGTCTCTGTGTGGGACAGGGTTCTCAAAGTGGGACAGTGTTCTCAGTGTCTGGACAGAAATCTGAGTGCAGGACAGAGGTCTCTGTGTGGGACAGTGTTCTCAGTGTGGGACAGTGTTCTCAGTGTGGGACAGTGTTCTCAGTGCGGGGCAGTGTTCTCAGTGTGCAGGACAGAGGTCTCTGTGTGGGACAGTGTTCTCTGTGTGGGACAGTGTTCTTAGTGTGGGACAGTGTTCTCAGTGTGGGACAGAGGTCTCAGTGTGGGACAGTGTTCTCGGTGTCGGGCAGAGGTCTCACTGCAGGACAGAGGTCTCAGTGCGGGACAAAGGTCTCAGTTTGGGACAGAGGTCTCAGAGGCGCCTGTTTGGCCCTGAGACAATGAATGCAGACTTCTATTTCAAATAGAAACATCATAGCCTGATACATGCATTACATCTTGGATGGAAAGATCATTTTAAAACGTCACTTTGGTAAAGGGTGCTCTTCACACAGAGCCCAGGGCAGGGAGGGGCTCTTAAGTGTTCAGTGCTTAAACCCAGACAACATGCAATAGGAGCCCACTAAGATGGTTTGTACTTAGGGCCCAATTTCAAGCTACGCCTCAGTATCTGTTACTCATGTTTAGTAAAAAGCCTCTGGGAATGTTGAGCTCATTGATATTGACTTAATCATCAAACGTTTCTGTATTGTGACATTAAAGACATAAATAAGAAATCTCAGCAAACGCCTCCCTTGTCAATCAAGATCCAGGGCGTACGTGATCTGTGGCACTCACTCTAGAATTTTCTCATAACTGAGTGAAACACAATCATTCACGCACCCACATAGTCACAGACCCCGATGACAAAGGGCTGCACCACTTGGGTATCAGCGTCAGTCTGAATGAACCTGTCCCCAGGGGGCGGGGCTGGGCTAATGTCCCACACAATGAGCTCCCGCTGGGCCGCCAAGCCAACCAGAGGCCAACAGATTAACTTGCATTACATCAGCATCCCCACAATACACCTAATGAGGGAGGCCTTCTGCACAGGGTGAGAGCCCTGCCATTGCATCACTAATTAAATGTCACGACTCACTTTTGCTGATTCATGTTGGACACCGAGATTAACCTGCGACTATGTTCATTTCTATCCACAAATCATTTTAATACAAAATGATATACTAGGCCTCAACTATTTGTTTTTAAGACGTCTCCCAGAGTTCTCTAATTACACCAACAAAGAACTACTTGTCACAATGGAAACACTCACTTGTATATATATCGCAGTGGTGAAAAGTACCGAAAAAACAGTATTGATTACAAAATGTATGTAGATTTCATAATGCATACTTTTACTTGAATCTGTGCTTCCTGATGTGACGCGCTGAAGCTGCCGTTCTGATCAGGAACATCACAAATATTTAAGTCAGAAAACACCAGCAACAAATTCAGTCCCTCCTGTTTGACCTGGTTTTATAACACTATTCTTCATAAAACGTAGATCAACAAAGTCAGTCTTAAGTTATCTCGATGATAAGATATGTTTCTGTCTTTATATGCTCGTCTGCTACATGTTTGCCCGTAGGAAAAGTGGTTATCACTCTTGCCCCATGACAAGAAGTCCCTGGGTTGTAGGTTCTGTTCCCTGTTCGGACTGTGTGTGGCCCTTTCTGGTCTAGTTTGCCAAATGAACCCAAAACATGCGCAAAAGTCTAATCCTCCTGGTACTCCTGACCACGATCTTTACTCCAGATCTAGAGAAAGATCCCAGGCAGCGCCGTGGCCACAGAGAAGCAATGTGGAGACACTCTGAGTCGGAGCCACATACAAGCACAACAGAGGCTGAAGTTTTAATGAAACTGCATCAGCATGACTGCTTTTTACTAAATCATGTTATATGACTCGTTCAACACGGACTGTTTATGACTTCTTTGAATGAAATATGAAACACGTGGGCCGTTATTACTTTTTTGTGAAGTTGTGTGTACAGAGACATTAAATATTCCCATAAGAATCGTAAAATAATTCTTAAGACATTAAAGTATATGGACAGTGAACTTTCCAGACCACCCCAACATGTCGTTTAATGCTCCGGGTTAGAGCCAATGTCAGATGTACCTATCCCTGCTGACTCAAAAGGTTCAAACATTTATTTCATCTCATCCCCTGCTGTTTGACCAGCTTTATTTTATTACTGATATTTATGTTTTTATTCAGAATTTATGGGCTTTTATGTTTTATCTTTGAAAAGAAATACAATCTAGGTTTTTTTTCAAACCATTGGTCAGCTAAAACTTCCTTTGGTTACC
Organism: Gobius niger; assembly: GCF_951799975.1. Lineage (NCBI taxonomy): Eukaryota > Metazoa > Chordata > Actinopteri > Gobiiformes > Gobiidae > Gobius > Gobius niger. Next base: position 23,993,587 of record NC_136868.1, on the reverse strand, counting down.
TACTGCTCACATGCTTGTTTCTAAACTTAAATTTAGAAGGGCTAATTATAGAGCAGCTAAAGTTAGCGTTACTAAATTATCAGGATAATCTTGCTAAAGAAAACATAAAAGCCCTGAAATTCACCTCCTCTGAAGTTAAAATAGCTCCTCTGGCTGCATTTATCCAGCTAACTTAATAAAGGCGCCTTGTGAGCCTGGCCTGATTCACATCAAAGAAAACAAACTCAAGGCGTGAGTGCGGCTGTTTCTGCAGGCATCTGCTCCAGTCGACACGACTTCACTGTGATAATCACCAGATGTGTTCTTCAAATTGGCTAATTTGTCTCACAAAGTCAAACGCTACTGGATTTAATCTCATCTCTCTGCGGCATGTGCTCCGAGCTGAGCGTTTACTTTCTGACCTGGAACAGTTAATTGTGTTAGACCTGGCTGATGCAATCTCCCACAGACAGACTTTTTCAGAAGTGAACAGCAGAGGTGGTCAGTAACGAAGTAACTTTACTCGAACTCTGTACTTAGGAGCGCAAAGTTGTGATTCAAAACACTCATTTAAACAGACTTGCACTTTCTACTTTGAATACTACAGCAAAAGCTTTAGCACTTTCATCTAAGTAATAATTTGACAGAGTAATTAAAACTTTAATGGAATAACATTTTGTCAGTAGAATTTGCACTTTTACTAATGAAATCCAGTACTTTGAGCAGCACTGGTGAACAGAGCCTGTATTCATCAAGTGTCAGCTGTGCCCAGGCCTCCTCCAGACTCTGTCTGGGACAAGATGATGTCAGCTCTCTCTGGGGGTGTGTCGGGGGTGTGTTTGGGGTATTCGGGGGTGGAGGGCATGGGACAAGGTAACAATGATGGCTGAACCCTTAACCTTCTGATTGTGACCTTCTAGTGCCGAGTCACCAGCCTATTTGTAGCAGCGGGGGCAGGTGCTCACGTGGCGACTTGCTTGCTGTTAGCATTAGCATGGGCTAAACATAGGCTTAGTGGTTGTGACCTCAGGGTCAGAAGGTCAAGGGAAGATCCCGTGCGAACCCCTTCTTTTTGCACTGGAATCATTTTTTCTCCACAAACCAAAGTGAGCCGGAAAAACACAGGTAGCTTCATGCACATTCACACACTTCTGCTCATACACTCGTTGAAACACAAATGGAGGAATGCATGAAACACACAATGCAGTGCAGGTAGAGTTACCTCTAACATAAACATCTACACCCAAAGAAAGCAACCCTCCCTCCTGTATCCTGAGCCCACACTGATAAGTGTCTACTGTGACCGGCACATGGGCTGAGTTTGGGCTAATTCAGCACCTGGGAACCCCTGCGCTCTGGTCCTCCGCACGGCTAACTCCCTCTTTGGGAACAAACCCAGCCTTGTGCTGCTCCCAACAATGTCAGTGACACTCTACACTGCCCCATTGCCACTAATTGTTAGCTCACAAAGCTTCCTGGTATTGTATTGAACAATGCCCACTCTGAATAGAGAGTCTAACCTACTTGTATTGTCACTAATTGGTTTCTTAAGAGGAAAAGAAAATGGAGAGAGAAGAAGTTGGTAATGGACTGCAGTTTCATTGGCGTCGGCAGTAAATAGAGTTCACAAAGGGCTTTGTGGGGTCGTGGGCCGAGGGTCGGAGGTGAAAAAGAAGAGGTGCACCTGCACTCTCCACAAGACGACAATGAGCATATTCAGCTGCTTTGCCTCGCAGGACAAGGACCGCAGAGGCACTGGCACATGCAGAACACACACTTAACCAGTCTGAATATGGGAAGGTGCTACAAGAATCTGAGGTGGACAAATTGGCAAAAAAAAAATCCAATTATGACTTTCTTGACCAAAAATATTAGATTTATATTTTACAGTCTATTTAGCTTTAAAATTTCAACAACCAGCCACCAACCAAAATGGGAAGACAGCAATATTACAAACTAGGTATTTAGGCTAACAAGCTTACAAGTGATGAAGCAACTCTGAAGCAAATAAAAAATAACAAGTAGCCCAATGTCTGCAGCCTGAAACAGCATCTACCATATTAGAAAAACTGTTTCTTCCCTTTTCACTTAAACCATTTTCAAGTCAAATTGACTTACATTTCATGACTCCCTGACCTACTTGTTGTCTTTATCGAATTATCTTTCTTTCTAGGAACAACAACTAGAGTTCCTAGAGTTGTTAACCTCTACGAACGACTCTTCCAGTCAGAGTTCACTCACAAACACACCAATAAACATGCACACAGTCGAGACACACATGCTGAGCCACACTTCTGCGTTAGATACTGCCCCGAAGTCCCAAGGCCATGTTTTTGTTTCCGTTGTAAATGCAGCCACTGCTGACAGAGACTGCTCCCAGAATGTAAAGCCTCCAGAGCAGCGTGGCTCGATGGGGCTAATGTTACACTGTCTATCATATATCTCCCCTATACTGTTAGTGTGGGAGAGAGAGAGAGAGAGAGAGGGAGAGAGTCTGTGTATGTGCGACATGTTTGATATGCCAAATGTGTACAAACATTCGCATATGCAGAGAGGAAAAAGTGATGGAGCAGCTGCTGTGAGAACCATTGCATCATGTCGACTAGAACAACAACAAAAAACCCTTTACTGTGCAGCCGATAGTCTAGTGCTTAAGACCTAACATTGCTCTGTTCTCACTTCTTAGCGTTGTGGTTTTGGGTCCCAGCTTCAACAGTTTCACCCTGCACTATACTGTTTTTAAAAAAAAAAGAAAAATCCTTAAAAAGCACACACATTATTGTATAACTTCATGATCTTCAGCAGTGATGTTGCATGCACTTTCAAATATTTACACGTTTTACTATATTAACCTCAAAACATTTAGAGTTTGGGACCAGAAACTCTTGGTTTAAAGAGTGTGGTCGACCCTCTTGAGTTTGACGTAAATGTTTAAACCTCTGAGTGCAACCTTCTAACAAGATGCAGAGATATGTTTGAACTATGAGGGAGACTCATTAACCAATCGTCAGACATTTTTCTGACTGCATTAGGCTGGACGAATAATTCCCCTGTCAATCACGAGCCTTTCCAACATGTATCATATCAGAGCCTGAGCGTGTGCAGAAGCCCAATGAAACTGCCATGTGACAGCCACGCAGTTGACCCTCAGCCCATGTATTCCACACATAATGCTTGGTTCATCACATACGTATGGATGGTTGAAGCAAGATGAACACGATGAAACGGTGAAGGTTATTATCCTCATGTTATTATTACGGTTTTATAAAAGTAATCATGGCACGTGTACGGATGCACAAAGCCTGTAGCTTAGTACTATATTCCCATACAGTAATAAGAATATACATGCCAAGATAGATGTCAACCCAAAGCTGTGCAGAGAAAAAAAATATGAAGCAATGATGGGGGAAGGGATGGCAGGAGGCGGTGTGGTGGAATGGGTGAGGGGTCCATAATGTGGTGTTGAGAGAGTCAGCGCAAAGATAGTGAAACAGTGAGTGAACGGAGGAGGGGGGGGGGCTTTTTAAATAGCCTACGTGGAACACCAAATCCCCTCAGCAACACAAATCAGCTGACTGACTGCCACTTGCCAGGGCGAGGGGGGGGGGGGGGGGGCGGAGGGAGCGAGGGCCGGGCTTATAACTCTCTCCACTGACACATTCGGCATGCAGAAGCGGTGAGCTTTATCCACGCTGCCCGGGAGAACTCTATCCTGTCTAAACATAGACCTCCTGGTGCACGGAGGGACCGGAGCGGAGAGAGCGCTGCCGGGCGCAGGGGGAGAGAGGGGACTGTTTCTGAGAGGCGCTGTGTCTCTTTTGCAGACGTTTTCTGGTAACGTGTGCGAGCTGCAGCGTCTCACTCAGACACGATTCAGGCCGTTTACTCGAAAGGATGTGATGCCAAACCATTTCAGCGCAATTATGAGCGAACGTTAAAATGAAGGGGGAAAAAAAGCTAAATGTGGAAAGTGTGTTATTTTGAGTTTACAGGGGCATTGTAATGGAAATCCCACATCAGGGGGGTTACAAATAAACTCTAATCTTGATATGTTGGGTTTAGTGTTAGGAGTCACTGTTCATTTCAAACTATACATTTCCCTGACTAAACATTGCATGTACTTCTTGCAGTGGGACAGAAAGCCAGAGTAGTAAGTTAACCCCGTTAAAACATGCAGACGGCTCTCGGACAGAGGTCACAGTTTTCCTGGCTCCGGGATCAAACCCATAACTTCCTCACTGGGAGCGCCGGTGACTCTACCCTCAGTTACTGATATTACCATAACACGCTCACCTATGAATCAGAATAGTGTTGCATGCCATGTGTGCCTCATCTAGTTGTAGTACGTTTATGATTATCACAAATTGTTGCAATGAGTGGACTCTTGTAAGTTTAGTGGGTGCTAATGTAGTGCACTAAATGTTTCCACATTGGAAAAAAACGCAGTTTAATTGTCAATTAACTGTAATAAAACAAGTTTTACGCAATTGTCTTATTTTTAGACGTGAGTTCATAACCGAGGGAACTCTAACTTGGCTTCAGTTTAGTCAAAAAAAAAACACAGTGAAAAAAATAAAATCATACACAGGCTGCAACTCTGCACATCAACACAAAGATGTTTTTGTTTTAAAAGCAGTTAAAAACCTTGGCCCACTCAATAGCCTCCACAGTGGACAAAGAAGAAAAGGCCAAAAGCTATATATACAGTACATTTTATCTGTGAGTGCCTCCCTCGCTCCTTAAGTCCGTTTCCTGCGTTCCCGGAATAATGCACAGTTTATGAGTGCGGCAGGGAGCCAGTCTTTAAAAATGGCACTGTCTAAAGCCCTGGTCTCTCTCGCTCAGCCGTCACTCCCTCTCACTCCGTCACCCTCCTCCACTCCTCTCGCGGGTCAAGGCTTAAGGGCACGGCTAGTGTGCGAGCGCATGCCTCCAATTGTGCTCATACACTGGGAGGAATTTGTACTTGAGACTTCTTCACCCTACTTTTCCTAGTGTCTTCATTTGCCACAATTCCTTTCGCCCGCCCCCCCCCCCGTGCACCTCATAAAAGGTGACCCACAAATTGTCACCCACGCTTCTAGACACACTTCTCTGAAGGCGCAGCGCACTTCTAGGAGCTGTTGGTAAATCTTCATCCGTATCGACTTACCGCTCTGTAACTCATCGCAAGCTGCTGTCTTCTCTGTCCTATGTCCCTGGTTTGCCTCCGTCCAAGATCAGCCAGATCAGCAAATAAAAGACAAAAAAAATGCACTTAATGAAAACCACAAAGGGGTGATTAGATCCATATGTGCTGCTCCGATGTCGTCAATCGTACCTCAAATCAGAACGTAATCAAACATATCAGCGTGATTTATCTAACAATTAAAAATAAAACTAGTCGCAAAAGCAAATGTGTTAATGATAGCGAAGATTTTCATACTTCCGCTGCACTTATTAATTAATATTGGTTTGATATTATGATTTTAGGGAGAACAGAAAGGTTAGTGCTCCTGCAACAAACCGATAAATAAGACAGCACAGTCCACAATGTGTTCCTCTGCCCGACTCGCCCGCCAACAGGCTCAACCTCAAAATAGCAGATCACTTCCATCAGTGTCTTTGAACATTATTGCACACTGGCTTGTAAACTTTGTTCCTTTAATCAAGTAAAAATAAATTGTCAGATGATGACCTTGTATCACTTTTAATTACAAATGTTTTTATCAGTTAATGGCTGTATCAAATGACAGGAAGTAAAACCAATGTGTGCTCTTAGTCTACTGCATCTTTTCATCTTTTGGAGAGGATTTTAGCTAAATATAAACAGTATATTCAAATGAAAACTATATCTGATGCCTCCAAATGTCGATTTATTGAACTTTGTTTACACTATATCTATCTGGATGTCTGATCATTTCTGATCAATTGAACCACATTTTTGCAAATTTTTTCATTTTACCAGGCAAGTTACTTAAAAATGTTAATATATTAGTAGTTACAGCTCTAAAAATGTAATATGTGTGTATTACATATTACTGTTAAAAAAATGTAGCTGAGTTACACTACTTTGAGTTACTTTTGGCTAAATATAAACTGAATATAGTAATAATGCCAGAGAGTAAAGTCCCCATACTCTTGGGTTTTGTTTTGAGGACACTAAGTTCATACAATTGCAGATGTTATACACCAGTGTCCAACTTGATTTGATACTTTTAAATGCACGTGTAACTCGAGTTACTTGAAATGCAATGACTAATATATTCCCGTATTTTGTGTAAGTAATATGTTATATTCCTTAGCTACGGAAAAAAGTTATATATTTTTGTAACTCGTTACTTTTGTAATAGGTTAAAACCCAACACTGGTTATCACACACATTATAACTGTCTTTAAAAGCAGAAGCTGCTGCTCTTGATGAAATGTAAACTTTCCTCAAGAACACAGTGAAATACCTCCTGATTATGACAAGTGACAGTCCAGACATTCTTTCCCTGAAAGGCCATTCAAAGGCATGCAGGCATGCCGCACACACATGCAGTGAACAGGGAGAATGTGTGCGCTCCACATCTCCATACAGTGACTGGGTGGGGTGACGTGTCCGGCCCGGCTCAACTGTCCCGTGGCCAACATAATAAAACACTCTTTGATTACATTCCTGCGTGACCCACTGGCTCCACTTTCCATTGGGCTCGTGAGTGCTTTATGTATGGAGTTTTCGTGATGTGAAGCAGTGATCTGAGCTTGTGGGGGTGACTCACCCGTGTAGCATCCTTTTGATGTCCTGGACTCGAGACCTCCCAACATTTTATGTCCCACCTGCCACTTGGGTTAGAGGTGGGGGTTGTGGCGTTCGCTGCTACAAAGGAGAAAAATGAAGAAAAAAAATAGGCTTTAGGATTAGGTGTGCTGGGGGTGGTGTGGTAAATGTGTGCGTGGCAAATGCATTGTGCTTAATGACCTGTGCATTACTATATGCACTGTATAGGGCCTAGCTTCAGGGCTTTAACCCTTCAGTGGCCAGGGCTCAGGTAGGCCCTGCTCTTGCAGCAAGAGTATCTGTGAGTTGCATCATCCTATATACTGGAGAGACAGGAGGACCTAATCCAAGCTATTGCCCAAATGTGTGTCAGATAATACAGCAATGCATGAAACAATGAACACTTCTATCAAATGCCTTCCACATGACGTTTTCCATCCAAGCCATTACTCTCTGTTTTCTTTCCTTTGATAGGTTAAGGTGACTCTATCCAACCGGGAGTGCTCATCAACCTACCTACCCAGTGATCTTTATAACTGCTGAGCTGCTTCTGTTGCTATACAAGATGTGCTTTATTTACTTTAACCCTTTGCTTGCCTGGAGCTGGGCAGGCAGAGCTTAAGCTGCGAGAAGTTCCGTGCCATTGGTCGCCATGAAACGAGCGACAGTTCCCTGCGCTGCGCTCTGATAGGCTGCTGAAACCTCCTGATCTGTCTCCACCAGTCGTCCGTGATCAGGTGACTGTGACGCACCGGCAAATCAATGTTATCAATCTGTCCTCGCAATCAGCAGGACCGCCACTAATGACGCTTAAAAACGAATATGAGCCATAAACACGGCCGGCTTCTCCTGGCCTCGTAACTATTATTATGTCACGTCAATGCTAATGTTAGTTTACTGCAGGTAATTGTGCTTTTATTTATTTTTCTATGAGAGTTCTGGGGGGGCTTTATAGGCTTGATTGTAAACGCCAGCCAAGGAAACATTGAATTGTTGGTATTATTATAGGACAGCGGTGGTCATTACGGCTAGAGGCGAACTGGCCAGACTCTCCACAGCCGTCAGTGCTTTCAATCCAATGGTTCGCCGTCATTGGGTTGACTTTATTTGCAGCAGGGCTGTGATGTAATGTCTGAATGGTCGCAGTTACAATATCGCAATGAAGTAAAGATCCAATTATCCCTTCCAAGCGGTGTCTTATTACAGGGTTTCTACAGGTGTCAGCAAGTCAAATTCAAAGCTTTAATATTTCATTTCTTATGATTTGAAAACATTCATTCAAACAGAGGAATGATGGGCAATTTTGATATTCAAAACCAAATTGGACACACATACTGTACGCAGTAAAAACTGATGAGCAATATAATTGAGTGGGGTCTGTCTCGACTAATCGACAACTAATCCATCCATCCATCCATCCATCCATCCATCCATCCATCCATCCATCCATCCATCCATCCATCCATTCATCCATTTTCTTCCACTTGTCCGTTGCCGGGTCGTGGGGGCAGCTGTTGGAGTTGCCCAAATCACATTGCACCAGCCAGCCCCGAATGGTTCCTCCTGCGGGTGGTGGGTCCACAGAAGGACGGCCTCACAATTAACCGGGCCCTTTGGTCTCTCATAAGGGGCTTCTGAACTGCTCTGTCTGACCTTTGTCCTAGGTCACCTAGGACCTGTTTGCCATGGGAGACCCTACCAGGGGCACGAAACCCCCGACAACAGAGCTCCAGGATCATTTGGGTGCTCAAACCCCTCCACCACGTTAAGGTGGCGGTTCCAGGAGGGCGACAACTAATCGATTATTGAAATAGTCAACAACTATTTTAGTAATCGATGAATCGTTTTTTAGTAAACACAGTTTCAATTAGAGCAAAAATTAAATGAAAATTGTGTATTTTCTATGAAAATATACTTTTACTGTTTTTAAAGTTCGGGTCTGTTGTGTTTTGTACATTGAAAATTTAATCAATATCCGTCTGTGTCTCATCCAATCAGAAGCAGAATTAGCGCCAAGAGCCTCCAACAAACATTCACCTTAAGTTTACTCCATCAACATGTCCTCAAGCGATGCCACTTTAGCTTAATGTGATTAAAAAAAAAAAAATAACATTTTCCTCCATTCACAGCCAGGAAATTAATCGTGAAAATAATTGGTGGATTAATCGATTACCAAATAATCGCTAGTTGCAGCCCTATCTCGAAGTAATTTAGCTTTAACCTCTTAAGCCCCCTTTTAACCCAGTGCATTTTCTCCAGTTCAGCTGTATCCAAATCTAAAACAGCCTATAGGCCAGTGTAACGCCTCATTTGAAAGCTCAGACCCACAAAACTCATCTTAATGGATATTTTGCGTTTTTGTCACTTTTCTGTTGCTCTTTTTTGGCTTTTTTCTTGCGTTTCTCCACACATTTTTGTCACTTTTTCATCTCGTTTTCCTCGCCCTATTGAACACTTGTTCAATAAGTTTTTGGATTTGGGTAAAGCCAAACTGAAGAAAATGTGCTCAGTTCAGGCGGGGGGTTAAGAAGTTAATGTCAGCTTAAATCTAATTTAATGCTTTTTTCTGAACTTCTTCCTACTCCCTTTGAGCAGCACTACCTCTTATGTTGTGAAAAATTCTGTATGTTATATGCATACTATACCTGTATGCATCTGTTGCTCAAATAAACTAAACTAAACTAAACTAAACTTTTTAAATCAAATGTAATGACTTTTAAGCCCTTAATTCTGCCATAGTTCATTTAATGACTTGTAATGCCTATTAATGCCCCATGGAAACTGCTAACTCTCAAATGCAATCCTCCTGGGCCTTTTAAAAAAAGAAAATCCAACCAGTATCTTAAATTGCTAATCGAATCGCAATACTTAGGGGTTAAAAAAAATTTCATAATTTGATATTTTCCTTCATCTAAAATAAAGCCGCTTGAGAAGAATGTTGTTTTGACACGACCTGACATTTAAAAAAAAAAAGAAGCACCACCGACCGCACAGTGACTGCACCTGAAGGCAGATGTTTTGTGGGATCTGATCAAATTTTGTGTGTGATTGTCTGGAGGAGCGAAGAACAGCCTGGACCACATCCTGGCTCCGCAGACGCCGCAGTGGTTTCTTGCACAACAGAGAAGATGTTCTATCATGCTCAGACATCGGCATTAGTCACAGCTGATGGACTGTTTGCCTCCTCCCGTTTCCACATTACCTCAGTGCGGGCAATTACTGCACTATAATGTTGTCAATCGTAATTATCAGCTGTGTATGTTGACTTTTACGGAACATTACTGAAGGGTAATGGCTCCCCCGTGTTTTTATATAATTATGTGTGCGAGTTTGGGAAAGCATATTTGAGGACGTGCCCCTGAATAAGAAGTGGTATGTTTTAAATGAGCCAGTGCATCGTGTAAGATGTAAGAGTTGACTTTGCACATGTGAGAAGCGCTTTGTCAACCTTTATTCTTTCAGTTTTTCCCCAACACCTGTTTTGACTGATGATTCAAAACAGGCTAAAGACGCCACAAAATATGAGCGTGTACTTTTGTGGGGACCTCTGGAAAGTTCCGCGCTCAGAAACTCTATCAAACTGGCTCATTAAAATCCAGGTCAGTGGATATTTGGCGACAGAAGAAATTACACACATTATTCTGTTTGCATCTATTTTTACAGGGTTTTACACCTTTGCCAAACCATTACAACGCTACTTGTGTGACTTTTGGCCCCATAAGAGTTCCGATTGTAACACGTAATAGAAATTGTAAGCATCAAAAACAACAAGGAAAATCCCTCGCTGACAGCGTAGGGAAAAGTTTGCAGAATTACATCTTTGGTCTCGCAGGGAAGACAGATTATTGCACATGCACACCTACAACACTCAGGTATGTTAGTCATGTCGCCGGCCTCTTCATGTCAAAACTGAGTACTGTGAAGACTATTCAGGAACTTCCCTCCCACTTCACCACAATGTACTGGACAATGTGATCACTTCTGCATTGCCCTGCTGTATTATACCTGAGACTGATATTTCTGCTCAGACTGCTGCCTCCTCGACCCGGCCTCAGATAAAGTGGAAAAAGATTAATGGGTTATGGCAGTTTTCGCTGAGATACATTTTTATGTCTGGAAATGTTCACTTTTTTCTTGCTTGTGGTATTGTCTGTAACAAGAATAATTTTTGCTTGGGGACCAGAAAAGTAATTCTGACTGATCCAATCAGGAATACGGCTGTGTTTTTCCTATTTCGTCTTCTCCAAACGCCATGTTGCAGGCAACTAAAGCAGACTGTGTCATTAGAAATCACTTGGCTGAGAGGAGTGATTTCTCCATTATTGGGAGAAATTTCTTTGCAATTTCATAATCCCTGCAACAAATTCTGAAGCAATTTGATTTGTGCCAAGGCCCCAGTAAATTCCATTCCGTCTGACCTCTACATATTAGTGCCATTCATCATACTGTGTATCTGCCCACAATTCAGCACATCAACTGAGTCGCATAGGAACAATCCTGTTAATATGAAGACAAATCCTTCATTCATATTCAATTTCATTGAAATCAAAAGTGAGTGTTGTTGTTTTTGGTTTTTTTTTGGTAAAAGTGTTCATTTTACAAAAAGAAAACCAAAATTCAAACTGTTTCATTCGCACATCTCTTGTCTGGAGCAGGTGCGTAAGAAAAGGCACGCATAGGCCAAACTCTCTCTAACACCATGTTCCTTTATTCAATGCAATGTTTCGGCCGGCGGCCTAGCATTTTGTCTGACAAAGGCCACTGGCCTAAACGTTGCATTGAATAAAAAACATTGGTGTTACAAACAAAACCGTGTGTGAAAAACATTTTCCTGTTGTAGAGGAAGAAAACAAGAAATAGGGGAGAGCAGAAAGAGACACTAATTGTGTGCATATGTGCTGCCACCTACCCTCTAACCCTCTAAGGCTCCCAAAGCGGGTCCAAGGCCTGTCGTCAAAACATGTACAGTACATTGAGTATTATTGAAATGTATTATTAAGTCATTGATTCAATGGAGTGAATTATTTTTATTTTTATTTTTTTATTACTATTATTATTGGGGACATCTCCGTATCGATAAGGGGGGCTCCTAATCAAACATGAACTGCTGAGTGTGGCGTTTTAATACTTGGATCATTTTGATTGTGCATTGTTGTTAATTATTTCCTCTAATCAGGGACAGCAAAAAATATTGCAATAGTTATAGAAATTAGCCTTGATTCATCCATGTGTTTCTCAATTAGCCCCTGTACATTCTCCCTTTTCATAAAATAAAGTTTATACACTAAAATCCAATAATCATTAGATCATTTCTGCCTATCTTCTACTTCCTCATTCGGACCGCAGTGATGGACAATGGCCAGGACCACATGACTGAGAGAAGAAGAAGAAAAAAAAAGGAGTGTGAACTGCTGCTCCTCTGTGACCTGTTAAAGTCACCGCGTGAGCTATAGGGGTCAGGGAGGACGAGGGAGGGGAGGACAGTCAATTGTCTCTCCGATCAGCAGGGGGGTGGCCTGCGCTTACTAACTTTGCGGATCCCCACGGAGCTAATCTATATGCTCTTTCTTCCCACTGTGTCCCTCGCTCTAAAAGTGTGTCAAAGCCGATCATTGCGTTTTGTTGCGGATATCATTGACCTGTGTGTGCATGTGTTTAGCAACCGGGAGAGACCTTCAGGCGATTTTCACGCATCAACTGTTAGCCGTCGCATCCAAAGCCCTCTATAGCCCTCTCCCTCTCTTTCAGATCGTAATTACACACAAGCAAAGACTTTGGAGAGTCAAGGACAGGCTCTGTAAATCACATGTAAAAAAAAACGTGCAACTTGGACTGAAATGGTTGTATCCCTGCTTGCAGAAAAGAATGGCATTCACATTCATAAGCTATTCAGTGTTTGTTTTTTACTCTGAAACCCTGGTTATAATGAGTTCTAACTAGTGGTCTTCCAAGAAAGGATATGCGAACAAGCACAAAGTGTGTTTTCTGTCCGGCACTTCGTCATGTCAAGTAGCTCCCAAATATTTTGTGTCAGAAATAAAGTTTGCATGAGGAATTTCACAGGCACTCGTGGCAAAGATACATTAGACTATATGGTCAGAAAATATGAATCTTACTTCTTACTCCGCTGGTTTCGAAGAGACGCCGGATGTCATCACTCCAGGTAGATCGTTCCTCAAACTCTGGAAACAAGAAAAACAAAAGTTGTAATGTTCAGATCCCCGATTGAAGGCCAGTTCTCCAAATACTGCTTGCTACTACTCGCATCTTTGTGTTATTACTTTGAACTGTCTAGCCTCACGCTGCTCGTGCACTACATTGTGGCATGGGTGTGGAGATGCCTGAGAGAAGCTTCTACTGAGTCCCAACAAAACTAGCTATGGCCCTCTAGGCTCCAGGTGCACTGGCCTTAAAATAATAATGCAATTAAATTCCTCTTTTACAGATGCCCCTAGTCGCATTACATGATTGGTCATTATTCATTCACCACTCACTCTGTAGTGGGAAGTTAAGTTTGTAGCCACAGCTGTCCTGGACAGATGACAATATATGATAATTGAAAATATGTATGTAATTATGTAATATATATGATAATTGTAAAATTGTGAAAACTTTTTTTCTCTCATGGTCAGTGATGTTATGAAGCCATTTATTGTGAAAAACATGTGTGAACTAATTTCAAATCACCATAACAACATAAAATACCAAAATGATCCTCAACAAGATAAAGATGAGTGGGTCCAGAGTAGTTAAAAAAGTTCTGGTGCTCTTCGAGGACAAAAAAACGTGAAAACATGGCTTGAGAGGACCTTCTAACCCTACATGGTATTAGGAACTGGGGTGTAGAAACTTTTTAACAGGGTAATTTTTTGAAAAATTGAAGTGTCCGAGGCATTCTGTATAAAATCTAATGGTAATACACCCCATTCTTCTTGGCAAACAGCCTGCAGTTCCTGTAAGTTCCTAGGCTGTCTTACATGAACAGCAAGTTTGCGCTCTCCCCACAATGGTTCAATGATATTGAGGTCAGGAGACTGAGATGGCCACTCCAGAATCTTTACTTCTATTCTGCTGGAGCCAGTGGCATCAGCGAACCACCTCGATATTTCACAGTTGGCATGGTGCACTTTTCACAATTTAATAATTGTGATAGGACATGTTGTTGCTAGATATTACTTGACCTAATGGAAGCATGTACAAATTGAACAAAACAAGAGGGGCCCCAGAATCGACCCCTGCGGAAACCCACAGGTCAATGCTATTTGGTCTGAGACACAGGTTCCCATCGCGACATAATAAATTTGGTCCTCAATATAGGATCTGAACCACTCGAAGACCTTTCCAGAGATTCCCACATAGGATTACCTCTCTAGTAAGATCCCATGGTCCACTGTGTCAAACACAGCGCTAAGGTCCAGCAGAACTAAAACTGTGACCTTGCCTGCATCAGTATTTAGCCTGAACATGATTTACAAGAATTAAGTCTTCTTATCATCAATACAACAACCTAAATGTTTATAGTACGTCCGAAAACGTACAAATTGTGAAAAATTGTGATTCCCTTTACTAGCTAATTCCTTCCCCCTCGGCTAGGCCACGCCCCAATGTGTGATGCGTTGCCATCTGTTTCTGTTGGGTGCCCCAATAGCCTTGCTACCCGCAAAGCTGATGCGTGCTGTTTCAGTCCCAATGCCATTAGTTTGAGGTCCGGCTCTGACAATTTGCCAGAGACCAGACCCCTCTATATTTTTTTTACAGAGGGATGTCAGTCTTGGACCCACGCCCTCGTTGGCGGCATCAGAAAACTCAAACGAGACCATGCAATCAGATTAGTTTATTTAGGGTCACATGTTATTTTTGGTGGCGAGCAGCATCACTCACGGGACGCGAAAGTCCCCTCAATAGCAACATACGAACAGCGCGAGAGAGCTTTTTTTCCCATCAGTGCTAAATATTAATGCAGAACCGCCAATAACACAATATCAACGGCAGATGCCCGCTTTTTGATGATTGGTTTACTCCGCTTGCTGTTTGCTTGCATATGTAGCGCTGTGGAAATGTAGTTGAAGCCACGGTCAGAGGCAAGAATGTCTCTTCCCAATAACGCCTACAGGTCAACAATTGAGGTCACCCACGTAGACAAGAAAATAGGGATGACTGAAAGTAAAAGGATGGAAACCAATTTGCCTAAAGCGAATGAAATTTCAGCACGGCATTTATCCAGACGCACAAGATGACATTGTCCTGAAATGTACAAGTACGTACAAACAACTTTACAACTTTATTTGGTTTCCTCTTTCTTTCTACAAGCAATAAGAAAGTCCCCTGGTCAGTCATAGCACCTCTGATTTGTGTAAACATCTAATGTGTCCAAGAAGCATGTCATTCCTTGTGTGTGTTCGCTTTGATAGTCTCTGTATCAGGCTTAAATGTTGTTAATTGGTTTCTCAGCCTCCTGGTGAAATCTATCTTTTTGCTGCGCCGTTCATGGGCCGTGTGAGGCAGACTCTCCTGTCAGCAGCTCTTCTAATGCAGAGCAGGTGGCGTGGAAACATAACCTGCAGGAAGTTTTCGGCGAGATGGCAGCTTGTAGACGCCGATGCCGCTTGCACCCTGGGAACCTCTATTATCAACCCCTCCACCCCCCACGTCTAAAATCGGATGATACTATGCTCACAGAGAACTAAACGTCCTGGTTTTTCCGCTGTCATCCCTCCCCCCACCACTCTCCCATGTAGTCTTCCCAGCACAGCGCTACGCCCGGGAGGTCACTGTGCATGGGTTTTGACCAGATTAATCACCTGTTTGATGGGAAATGTGGCGGTACTCAAGGTCTCGCAGTGGGGACAGATTTAAAAACGGGGGACGAGATTACGTCTTCATTCCTCGGACCAACCTACACAGACAGACAGTATTTACTTTAGCAACCTTTTAGGAGCACTCCCCCGGCCAGCCCACACTGCGGTGATAAGGCTAGGAACTTGTTAATTCCAACCACAGACATTTACTGCTGAACTTCACCAGGTTGTGCACAGTGACAAATCATTTACTCCAAGGCCATGGATGTCATTAAAGGGACTAGATGGAAGCTGTCAGTTTTATACTCACTATTGCCACCTCAGGTTTTATGCATAACTGCAGTTTCTGTATTAAGCTCGTGCATGACAGTACTTCGGGCCTGAGTAGCAACTTTTTGAGTGACTGTGCAAGATTTTAGCGGCAGTTGTGGTGAAAAGGTCTGGGCTCATTCTACATTAGGACATTGATGGAGCAAGTAGGGGGTAGATGTGTAAACTCCGCCTCGTCCCTTTAAAGTATGAATGAAATTATCTCTAATCAAGAATGAATAAAGTCTAAAATTGCAGATGACCTTGAGTACCACAAAAGCCGTCGTTCCACATAGTGCGACCCGATCGCGCACGTCACAATCTACGTTCACGTATCGATTCTACCCCGCACACACCTCTGTTTCCACCACATACACACCCGCAGCTGTTGTGGGCGGTGCCCCCACAGAGGAGCATGCTATACAGATCGTCACTTAAAGTTTTGTAAGCCGCGATGAGAACAATGTGGACAAATGCTGCCTACTGGTGGGAGTTATGGAATCACTCAGAGGTGCCAAGCTGTACTAAAACAGAAAAGAAACCGCTAAATACAACTATGAAGGTAAGCTACATGTTTTGTTATGCTAACACCAGCTAAAGCTGCACTTCGTGCACTAACAGCGGCTATATGCTAATATCGGCAAAATCCCCTTTTAGCACAGTGGAATGATGTTGTAAAATATTAAATCCGCATGACCTGAGTGTCAATAGTGAGCGCTGTCCACTCTCTCGTTGGCAATCACAGACCAGCGTCTGTTCACGTCACGGACTAGTGCGCTTTGGCCACAGCCAGAGGTCGGTCCCAAAACCTATACCTGGTCAGACTGGTTTGGCACTGGCCTCTGTTATGGAAAAGCTCAACAAAGCGGGTGAAACAGCCATTCAGCTGATTTGCGCCTGCATGTGGAAAGACACCTTAAAGGCCCCCAAGAACCACTGTGTTGCACTGTCTTAAAGTCAAAACATAAACAAACCTGCTCGTGATGTCAAACATGCTCCTAGTAATTAGCTGGAACACAACCATGCATTTTTGCAGTGGGTAAATTTTAACAAAATAAAGCATCTAGAAGAGGACCTAATGTATTTAAACCTTGTGTTTAGCTACCTGTAATCAAAGCAAAGCTGCAACATCTCCTTGGAGACGAGCTGGTGATGTCCCGCTCCCAGCAAAGTTATGAGTCAGGTCTGAGGAGAGGCGAGCTGGAAAGACAATTTTTTTTTTAATCAACAAAAACACCCATGATATATTTTGTCCTATTTTTGGCTTTATTATTTGGTGGCTTCTAATTGACAAGAGATAATCATTTAACAGCTAGACTTGAAAGAGCACTTATATAAAAGCTAAATAAAAAATCTGTTCAACCATACTCGGTGAAGTTTACATTCGATATCAACTCAAATCTGTAAAATCAGTAAGTATCTTTGAAACATAGTTTTTATTTACATTTAACTTTGCGTCACCTTAATTTACACTATATTACATATTCTCTCACCTGCCTGACTCGCATATGAACTTAAATGACATCCCATTCTTATTCCATAGGGTTTAATATAATGTCAGTCCATCCTTTGCAGCTATAACCGCTTCAACTCTTTGAGGAGGGCTGTCCACTGTGTTTAGGAGGGTGTTTATGGGATTTTTTGACCATTCTTTCAGAAGCACATTTCTCATCCAACATCAGTTGGACGAGATGGCCTGGCTCTCAGTCTGTGCTCCATAGGTGTTGGACTCTGCACATGCCAATCAAGTTCATCCACACCGAACACTCATCCATGTTTTTTATGAAGCTGGCTTAGTGCACTGGTGCCAAACTGTTCTTACAAAGTTGGGAGCATGGAATTGTCCAAAATCACTTGGTAGGATGAAGCATTCCTTTGCCACTGGTGTGTATCTGTTGTACACTAAATGACTATATTTGATACCATGACCAGTAAAAGGCTTTCTTTGGATCAGCACAGAGCAAAGAAAGAAATGGCCCTCTCTCTCCAGAGATGACATCATGTGATCTGCGCAGTGCAGGCCTCTGCGCTCTCGAGGAGCCAAGATTAGACTCCTCTTGATGTCTCCCTTTATATATTCTAGATCCTGCAGTTCTGCTTAACTCTTAAGAGGTTATTTTCCATGACTCATTAACTGAATTGAATTAGAAACATAATAAATACCAAAGACAAGTCTTGGTCTGCTGTGCCACCATGTTGAAATTGGAGACTAAAGAGTGAGATTTAAGATCTCAATCCTCTTAGTGAGGACTTTGCTGTCAGACACTGATCCCAGGCACTGTGCTGCACTGTGTAGCTTTTAAAAAGTGCACTGGAGCACTAGCTGTTGCACTGCACTGTAGGACGAGAGCCTGTGAGTGGCAATAGCTGAGTATGTGTGTCAGGATGAGGAAGAGGAAACTGATCCTCTTAGTAGCCTAGAATTGGCACATACTCAGGAAAGTGTCACTTGAGTTGGTCAACCTGAGAGCTCCAGAGCAGATTGTCTTCTCTCATGTGCGTTGCAGAGCCTCCTGCTCCTGCAGAGCCCAGAGTGTGCATAGCACTGTGATCTTTCTGCGGTATGTGGCTAAGTGCACCGTACCTGACCTCCAGGCATGAGTACAATCTAAGGTGCCACAGTGCCTGCCTGACCAATTAGAGTGTGCCTCTGCTGGGCAGGACCAGGACCTCCTGTGGGGAGCTGCCAGGCATATCTGGAGCTAACTGCAGCCCAAACAAACAGCAAAGCCTCACCACAAACACATCGTAACAATTGCTGCACCCAAACCTCCTGCGTCTCTCTGCTCCCACATGTAGCTGCCATGATTAAAAACCTTCAGCTAGTTAACTCTCACTGTGGACATGCCCAGCCATTCAAGCAGCACATATGCATCTCATTCAAATTTGACTCATTTTAGACGTCCGTGTTGAGTTCATCCATTAATTGAAAGAAGACCTGACAATTAGAGTATTTTAATCAATGAAGATTTTCAAAGCAATAGCAAGATCCTAACAGCAGCCATGAAGACACGTTAATGAATTCCACTATTAGCTCCAGAGAACATAATCAAGTCCTTTTGATGGCAATGTTGTAAATGTGGAAAACCTTTTGAATGGAAAACTCATAAAAGCCAAACAGGAATGTACTGACACAGTTGTACCTGTTTTCTTTTCTTTTTTTTAAAATCCACTTGGACTCCCTAGATGCAATCCAAATCTTCAGTCGTTAGCAAACACCAAACTTTAGCAATGAAAAGTGAACATCAGCAGTGAATGTCGATAAGTCTGTGTAAAGTGGATGCCGTACCTTGTGATTTATTGTGAGACTGAGAGCATCCACATACAGCACATATTTGGTGAGAACAACACGCTGGTCTTGATTAACTGGTCTTGAGGATGATCTTCACTGTCAGCATTCAGCTGAGCCAAATCAAATCCTTGACACAGACTTGGCTGTTTTTGTGGTTGCGCCTTTCTCTATAACTCACAGTAAACATGATGCAAAGTTATAACATCTTTATCAATTATCGCTTAAAGGGAAAGCAGCTCAAGAGTGACAGAAAATAGAGGGTTCAGATTCAAAGATGCAGACCAGCGCACTCAACAAAGTCTGAAATGAAACTAACTATTGTTTGGATTGCAGAGATATTTACTATGTCTGAAAAGTGTTTTGTTTTATATTATATACAGTAAGAGGCTGTGTTGTTAAGAGTATTTAATAAAAACATTTATTAACTTAAACAGCTTAAACATGTTAAAACTAAGTATTTTCTATCCTTATAAACCACACCCACTGCTTTCTGCGTGAAAGAAGGTGGGTGTGGCCATACACAGTAAACAAGTTGCTGATTGGCGGCTAAGGCTGAACCAATCAAGACCGTCACAGGGAAATGACATCACTCGCTGCACCATTATGTTGTTAGTTCAAATAACATTAACATTAGCCAAAACTAATCATAGTAGTCAAGGATTTTGCCTCCGCGTTCTCCGCGTGAGATTATATTCAGTTCATATTTTGTGGATTGGACTCATTGCTAATTGGTTAATTTCACTGGCAATCTGTGCACGTTAGGCCCACCCTTTAACCTGGCTAACGCCATGCTGCTGTGTGCGCTCGAATTATTTCGAACTGCACAACAGCCTGGGGACCATGGCCCAAATTTTCCGGTGAATTTGGGAACCAATCACAGAGCGAGGAGGGACGCAAGACGATGACGCGCTATTCGATATACGGAAGCTTGTAGTTTATTTACGGATAAATAAATAAAACGTTTATTTACGGATCCAACATGACAGCAGCAGACGCGACGCTATTTTTCGATCAAGCTTTAGACCTTGTTTTAAATAATTTAGCTCAAAAGTTTACAGCGGGTACGTCATACGTCATCTCATACGATGATACGATTGGCCATGGCTACGTGCAGACGCATGATAGACTTTTTTTTTTTTTTCGTATCGCCCAATAAACGACTATGGACGATCGTAAACCACACCTCTCCTATGAGAAAATGAATTGGTGATCCCCAGACTAAATATCACTTGTGATTTTAGTCTGGTGTTAGCCAGGCTACCCACCCTTTCAAACTGCTACAATTTCTCCGTGACCAGACTAATTCCCTGCATGGAATGGACAGGGAATAATCTGGCAGAGCCAGGCAAAGTATTTTCATCCCCCTACATGTTCCAGCCATGTCCTAAAGTGTAGAATGAGCTCAGACCTATTTACAACAACTGCCTCTAAAATCCCGCAAAAAGGTGTTACTTCGGGTCCGAAATGCTGTCATGCACGAGCTTCATATAGAAGCTGCAGTTACGCAAAAGACCTTAGATGGCAGTAGTGAGTATAAAATGATCAACTTGCATCTAGTCTCTTTAAGTAAGCAGCACTTTTCCTTTTGCTGAATGGACAGGCTCTTGTTCTGGTAAGGGTTGCGAGACATCTGAAGCCTTTTTTCTTCTCTTATAATGACATCACGATAAATTAACATTTTCGCTGACTTCTCACAATGTGTGTTGTGTTTTAACTTTGTTGAGGCTTTATGGTGAATGTGGCAGATGCATTACTGCAGCACATAAAATGCTTTGCATTGTGGGAATGTAATGGAGGAATGTGGTCCGATACACTGTAAGAAAAAGGAGATTAATAGCTAAAGACTATCAAATTCCATGAGGCTGAGAAGACAATGGTGCTGAGATGTATTGTGTAAAACAAACATTGATTGCCAGTGGTTGAAACTGACTGCAGCAGAGACACCGAGCTTATGGTTTAGTAAATGATTTAGCTCATTGTCAGCACATATTATTATTTTTTTACTTTCCATATTTTGTATATCAGTCAATAAAACAGTAATAATTTAATTGTCTTGGGTTCATTTTGTAAGAGCACACAAACACGATCAAGTTGGGGAACATTGAGCACGGCCATATCAATAGGACACTAACATGAATTTAAAATGGAATAAAACAGCAATCTTACGTGGCTATTTTAATATGAGCGTGGTTACAGTATATTTGCCTTTATTATACACTTATAATAAGCCAGAAGGGAGATTACATATGAAAACAAAGTGAGAACATGCTGTATTAAAGCCGACATCAGCCAACAATAAACACACCAAAGGTCAGACGCTAAATATTATAGAAAACGCAGGGCTAAAAAAATCAAGTAATAAGAAACAAGACATTTCTTGCTGTTCTGGGGCTGATTCTTTACCCGCTGCTTGTTTTTTCATAATGCAGTCTCAACACTTTTTCTGCTTCTGTGGTAGAAATCACACAATGGCCAATACTGATTGCTTTATTTTCTCAAAGTGCGCCCCCCTCATGCGCTTGTTATTGCAGAACATGAGGATATGCCTAAAGGGGATGCTGAGCGTGCACTACCGAACAATGTCTCATATTTAAAATTCTGGAGCATGGCTTGAAGGATGCTGTAGTGAAAGAATGACTGGCCACCTGGTCCATACAGTATGGTACAGGATCTCCGGCTCTGTAAAAGTGAACTTGAGAAGCAAGCCCATGTGTTCACGTGCTCAGAGTCAGTCTGAAAGACAAGCAGTATCCACAGTCCAGCAGTCCATTACGCAGCGCAATACCTCTCTGTCTGCACCCACCACCACCACTAAGAATGCGGCCACACGCGCAGAGCTTATATGCAAAGACATGATTGTTTTCGAAGGCCACCTACACACCTGCCCAAAGGCATGTTATATCAGTAAGAGCACGTGGGGGGTAATGCCAATGAGAATTCACTCAGTGATGCCAGTGGGAATGTGGTCAGTGCGAAACTCCAAGGTTTTTTTCTTTTCTTTTTTTGAAGGAAGTGAAGGAAAACAGCATTCTCTGGGTATATTAGCCTACCTGAAAAATGAATTGAACATCTATCAACTATTTGATCTGAATGTGCACCCCATTATTCTTAAACAACATCTTGTGAAATGTCTATAGGACTTCGGTCCTCTGCTCTCAGACTTGATGTCGCGGTCCCTCATAACGGAACTCCGTTTACATTATTCATACGGAGGAGGGTGTGACTTGTTGGCTCTTTTTTCCGCCTGTATAAAACGAGAAGTTGGTGTAAAAGAAATTACAGATGGAGAAGGCTCACCAGCACGCTGTGTCACAGAAAGTCCCCTTAAGCCTGTGTGACAGCTCACATACTGTCCCTTTGTGACCAGCTTTAAAGACAGAATGCCCGCTCTATGTTTGCTTTGTCTGGCCGCAGCACTGGCTGCGTTCACGCGGCTCGCCGGTTCCGTGGGGCCGGTGATTCGGTGTGAGCGGTGCGATGCTGTGGCGCTCCTCCAGTGCAAACCCCTGCCCAAAGACTGCGCGGAGCAGGTCAGGGAGCCAGGCTGCGGCTGCTGCATGACGTGCGCCCTGGGCGAGGGACATGCATGTGGAGTGTACACGGCGAGGTGCGGCTCCGGCTTGAGCTGCCAGTACCAACCTGGGGAAAGCAAACCACTTCAGGCTCTACTGGAGGGACGGGGGCTGTGCTCCCCTGCCGCTTCTAAAAAACTCAACAGTATTCTCATTCCGGCTTCAAAAACAGGTAAGCGCTTATGCTTCAGACAACAGTCAGCTCCTTGTGGCGCAATAGGACAGTCTTGAGTTTCACATTGGTCGGAAAAAAATGTTTGTGGATGAAGAAACATCATAAAACGTGTGCCTGTCACATGTCACGTGTGCAGTAGGCTGAGGTATTCTGGCAGCGAATAATTCTGCTAAACTATCACCTGCCCATATTGGACAACTTTTTAGTCAGCAACCTTAACAAAGTGCACTTGGTGTTAAGCAGACGAGGTCCAGAGGCAAGACATCAACACAAATAGCTGCATGAGTAAACGTATTTACGGATTCTACTCACATTGTCATTTTATTCCTATACGCATGTTCTCACACTCAATTGTTCAAGAATGCAACTACATCCTTCAGCACTCCTATATGGGCACACCTGCGCTTCTTTTGCAACTTTGGGATATAGGCCTATGGTAACATACTTGATCTCCAAATTGATCAAATAATAATAATACAAAAACAAACACGTGAGTAGGGCCTAGGCCAATGTCACATTGATCCAGAAATTGAAACCTGAGTTGTAAGAAACGATTTCTTCACATTAAGACGTATGCAGCCTACATCATAGCCACGTCCTGGTGATTTGTCTTGGTTCCATGAGTTGTTACCACGAAGGTGCACATACAGGCTGTAGAGTGAATGGATGTTGTCTGCTGCTCACACTCACGCGGGAAACGGCACACATAACACCTGTTCGCGAGCACACACTGCATGTGTGTTTAGGGACGGCTGATGTCAGACCTCTGGGAGCCCCATATTACCTTCTTCCTGGCGATTCAGTTTAGCCATATACATTCAGAGCTGGCATGATTCACAAATGCATAGTTCTTCGACACTGCAATGCAGAAACACATGCAGATCATTTAATATCGTCCGATTCAGAAAAAAAATATGTTGTGTCCACTAATTCAATGGAACCAAATTACAAGAGGAAGTGAATAATCTAAAAAGAGCATATTTATCAAATGAAATTGATCTATAGCACCCCTGCTGGTCGCATGTTATAGGCTACTTGCAGTCTAGTGGTTTTCACCACCATCAGTCCCTAGCGCCAGCACAGCCTCTCCCCACAGACATTAACAAGCTCCCTGACCACAGTTTGTGCTGTTTACCCTCGTACATTATGCAAACAAATTGTGTAATGTGTTTATCTAAAAGCTTTGACTTCCTTGGTTGTATAAAAGTCAAGATGGACTATAAAATGGATGTCAGCAAGCATCTTTAACATATTTGAGTGTCTGGGCTGATTGGTTGGTAGTGTGTTTGAGTGAGTGTAGGACTCAGGGGGCCCAGCATGTCTCTAATTGATCAGGTGGTTGGCGCTGCATTGGTGGGCTGCCAGTCTACCATGCTCACATGTGCTACATCCCCAACAAGCCGCCCGCTGCTCCACCACAGCTCTATCTGCTTTGAGTTATAGTAAATCTATGTTTGTGTGTGTGAGCCACTGCATGTGTGTTCCCCAGAATTCTGCAGTCTCCCAGAGCTGCTTCTAAGCTGGCATGGCAAAAGTATAGGGCCCCACAACCACTAAAGGGCCGACCGAGGCTGGATGTTTAATCTCATTGGAACACAAATTAGGTTATTTTGCAGATGTCTGCTGATCCTTGAAGAGTTACCAGCATACATCAATTGTATGTATGTATATATATATATGTATATATATATATATATATATATATATATATATATATATATGTATATATATATATATATATATATATATATATATATATATATATATATATATATATATATATATATATATATATAATGTTTATTATTCAAATGTCTGTCATAAAGGTAGACATGGCCCTCTGTCTTCCCTCCTCTCCATGTTTGTGGTCATGTGGCCGAGATCTGCCACATGCTTGCTCTAACACTCTAATTCTCCCCTATGTGTTTGTTGATATTGACATAATAAGCTGTTATTGCTATGATTAACTATCTTTTATTTGCACTGCCAAATGCCTCAGAAGTGTCCTTAAAGATCTTGTTTACCCGAAGTTGAGTCTATCCTTTGGTCTGCATACTGTGGAAATTTGTGGATTTTAAATTGTCATGTTTCTGTTTATGACTTGGTTTCATCTGCGGTTCCAAAAAGCAGTTCAGAGGGCACAATCCATTTTGTGTGCTTTATGCATAGCTACCAATCATTCAGCCATACTTGCATGGCACTGCAGTCAAATGCATCCCTTTTATTATAAAGAGTTTACAATATATATTGAAAAACAAACTGGATTTCTGGATTTACTTACAGAGAACATTGGAAATCAAATTGAAGACGGCTCAGCAAATGCCACTGCCTCCATGACTGTGCTGCCCAGCTTGGTGAAAGGCGGTCACAGTCGTGTACCGACAGACACCAGACCATCAGTGCACAAGCTGTTCCAAAAAGATCTGAATAAGAAGACCCAAAGCTACAAGGTGGAGTCAGTGTCCGGTGGGGCCAATATGGATATGCACAACTTCTCCCTGGAGAACAAGAGGGAGACTGAGTATGTAAGTCAGAATACTGACTGTGTCTAAAATAGGAATAGCTTTATAGATAACAGTGTCCAATAGGCGGTCTGGAGGCCAAATCAAATGTCTTGGAGCGGAAATAGAACTATTATCTTTTTTTTTTTTAAATGTTTTTAGAACCATTATCTTCTTGAGAATATGCAAAACAAAATTTGTAGTACTTACCGTATATCCAACAGAGCCACCCCCTGGCTTGATTGAATTGTATATGATGTATGATGCTGCAGTGTATCAGTAATAGCTGATATGAATGGCACTGAATTGCCGACTTTGCCAAATCTATACTGTAGTTTTGTTCACGTGGTAAGCTTAAGGAATTTAGCTCAGCTTCAGCTTAATGGAAGGCTACCTTTTCGCAACACATTTCCACGCATTATCTATAAAAATATGTAGAGTGTTCTTGTTCATTATTCCTTAATTATAATTTGTGGTTTCGAGCTACAGCTACTACTTTCTATCTGTTTGCATCGTTTCAATGAAAGATACACTGCATCTTTCATTGAAACAATGCAATAATTTAGCCTACTGAAAGGCTAGCTTAACAGACATCAGTCCTTACCTTTGTTAAAACTTTGCTCCTATCTAAAAAGCACAATTTGGGAGGTCTCAGTAACATTTTCGCCATCTCGTTTAAGTAAATGTTGCCATCGCTGATCTCTCCATGTGAGCACGCCGTACGTGTTGGATGAGCTCAAAAAGTTTGTGCAATTCGAACTGCTCTTTTACAAGCAATTCGAATTTTAATTTTTCACTTTGTTGCAGGATTTACTTTTCTAAAATGTAATTATTTCTTTCTTTCACACATTTGCAACAGTAAAAGGAACTGGCCACCGTTCTTCCATACTGAGATATGTTCTTACCTGAGCTTAGACGAGTTGATGCGTACCTGACTGGTCTTTACGCTTGCGCTCAGTCACGCAAAAAGACCAAAGATGTTGTTGGCATTTAGCCTCTCCTCCTCTCCTCTATGGGGCCAAACGGAGGTGAAGTTAGAAGCGACCAAGCTCTACCACGATTCCCCTATTTAAATACGGTTGCGTGAGTACTTACACAATCCAAGTCTAGTCACACAAAATTAAACATGTCGATTTTCTAAGCGGATTAAAAGGGGTACTATATTGTAAGGCGTAATAACACCTTAGGAGCACTTCAACTTTTTATCCGCTCAGAAAATTGACATGTTTAATTTTGTGTGACTAGACTTGGATCGTGTAACTTTTCACGTTTCGAGCTATAACTACAATAATATTATTATTATTAAATGTATACATGTACCCTTGTCACCACCTTACACTATGGCGTACATCTGTGTTTCCATCTGTATTGGGGGGTAATAGGCTAGAGATTTATGATGTCACTCCTATAGTTTTCAAAAAGCTTACTACAATCTGAAAAAAATGATATGCTATATTTATCAATGTTGATTTTTTTCTTGAATAATTGTTTGGGTCATTTGGTTAATCACAAAGCATCTGTATCTGCATCAAGGAATGTCCAGCTGGCCCGATTGATCAGACCGTGCTTATTTGGTACCTGGATATCTGAGAATTCATGTTCAATTGACTTCAGTAAAATCATTTCAAATTGACGCTACTCTTACTTGAGTCAATAGTTTGGGTACTCTCCATGCTCTGTTCCAGGGTCCTTGTCGGCGAGAGATGGAGAGCATCCTGAACGGCCTTAAAATCAGCAACGTGCTCATCCCAGGAGGCTTCCGCATACCCAACTGTGACAGAAAAGGTTTCTACAAGAAAAAACAGGTACATTCATCTCCACTGTTTCCATGTCCCTTTTGGTTGATGACAAAGGGGACACACACACCTGCAGACATGCAAAAAAGATCCACCGCATGCCTGAACACTTCCTCGGAACCTCAGAGATTCATCCTACCCACCCACCCACACAATACACATGCTTTTTGCCTGCATAGGTTGCCTTG
The DNA here is from genome assembly GCF_951799975.1 of Gobius niger. Taxonomy (NCBI): domain Eukaryota; kingdom Metazoa; phylum Chordata; class Actinopteri; order Gobiiformes; family Gobiidae; genus Gobius; species Gobius niger. The sequence goes on along the minus strand of NC_136868.1, from coordinate 23,966,235 downwards.
ACAGCCACATCAACACTATATTATCAGAATGGCTAATAACTATGTATTACTGGGGTAAATGCACTGCAGCCGGCTGACTCATGGCGCACAGGAAATGAGGTGGGTCAGGTGTGTTTGTGGGAGCGTGTGGGGGGTAGGGATGTAAGAATGTGGTCTGGGAGTGTGTGTGGCACTGTCGATGTGGCCGCAGGGAAGTGTATGCATGGCGCTTGTTTGATGGCGGTAGTTTTGGTGAGGCTCTAGGTGTGGGGAGCTGTTGGTGAGGTAAAAAAAACAAACAGGCTGTCACTGGTTTAGTTTTTCTTGTCCGCGGTGCCGACTTGGGCCACCCATAGCTTGCTCATTTGGATAGAGGAGGGAAATGGAGCTTAGACCTGTTGAAGTGCCGATGATAAAGAGGCCCAATGGACACGGCCGACGTGCGCAGGTGTCGAACTGCGGGCCGTTTTTGTTTTTTTGGTTGTGTCGAGAAAACGATAATCATCCCTATCCCATTTCCGGATGTGAGGAATCTTATCGACCCCATTCTGAGAAACGCGTGAGTCACAGAAGTCTGCAGCCAAAAATGCTCTGACTCACTTCTAACCCATCTCAAGCAGGAGCAACCTCCAAAGTGATGCTTGCAGTAGTTAATTGTTTCCCAGAATGTCCAAATGTCTGAAACGCTCATTTTCTGTTCTCATTTCCAATTCAACGCCCCTGTTATGTGCGTGTGTGTGTGCGTTTATGTGTGTGTGTGTGTGTGTGTGTGTGTGTTGTGCAGTGTGTGCCAGCACTCTTCGCCCTTGTCTTAAAGACCTAGCAGCGGGATGTGGGGGTGTTGCGTTAAATCCATCCGTGGGGATATGCCTTCACGGTGTGTTGCAGAGATTTATGACCGGAAACAGTGCGAAGAGGAGACCGTGTGAACCGTCTAGTGACAATGCTGTGAAAAGAAGGAACAGGGGGAGGAGGAGGAGGGGGGTCGAGGACAAGGAACTACCAGCATCTTTTTTAAGTGGTCTCTTATCTTCAAACTCCTAACAGTACCAACTTTGTGATTGCATACTTTTACTGACACTGCTAAGTAAGTAGTGTCAGGAAGATAGTGTGAACTAAGACCTGTGGAGTGAATCAGTACTTTGGCAGTAATCCAAAATGCTACAATGATGTCACATTAGAGGTTTTATTTTACATATGACTCACTGACAAGGTTGTTAGAAAGACAAGCATAGTCAAAAACTGAATCTTAACAAAAAATCTCTGCAAAAGTCACATAGAGTTTTGGTCCTGCTATGATACACATCAGCAAGGCAGTTTATAGCAAGTGAAGGAGATTGAGTGGGTTAGGTTTGTTGTAACTAAGACGGAAAAGTGACTGTGGTCGGACTTTAATGAATAGCAATGCTGACAAGTTTTCACAGCGGAGAATGACCACAGAAACATCGGAAAATACTGTCAAGTCAGCCACTAACAAATCTCTTATCGAGCGCTTTATCTTTCTACACACTTTGTGGAAACATTTGCAAAGCAGCTTTTATAGCACCGATAGATTAAAGTTGCTTCCACTCTATTCCTGTAACAAATGAAATTGACCAACCTAAACATTGACTTGCTGCAGTTGTGAAGGTTGAAATTTAAACATGATGTGACATTTCGTTGCTGGTAACATAAGTGACTGTGCCTTAGCTACAGAGCAACCTATTTTTAGCATCTGTTATATGAATTGGCTCAGTATACCAGTGCAGGCCGTGCATGCCCAACACTGACCCACTCATTACGCCCTTGACTAGGTCTCTCTCTCTCCCTTATTCATCATGTCACCCGCCATCACTGCCCCCATTGTGCCCAGCCTACAGTCATGCGCTGGGTCTTTGTTTTCCATGCACGCTCCGTTGTCCATCCTGCCCTTCCTCCCACCTGGCTTTTCCTTCTATGTTTGGCCAGGAATCACCCCACAGAGGCCTGTGAATGGGACAGCAGTGTGTCTGCTGTGTGTATTTGTGTGTGCTCAGAGGAAGAGGGTTAAGGATGTGAGCCAGGTGCCTGAGAACTCTAATCCGCCCTCCTTCCCTTGGTCCTGCCAGTGCCAGGCCCATAAGGACTGACTTATTGAGCGGGACTCACAAAGATCTTTGGAAACGTACAGACTGACCACAATGGCTTTATAATAACTGGACAACCTTGGAGGACCCAGACAGCTATTTTCTCTCTGTCTCTTTTCCTCGCTGGATTTCTAATCCGCTGCCATGCCTCTCTCTGGAGCTCGTTTTTAATTTGCCTGTTGCATAACAAGCTACGTATCATCTATTCCTTAGTACCAATGAGAGGCTCGAGCTTTACCATAAAGCTCAAGTAAGACTGCAAAAAGAGAGAGCAGCCATTTACGCAAACTTCATTTTAAACTCGATCATCTTAAACAGGGATGTCCAAAGTGTGGCGCACTTAGAGCGGGTCGCATCATGATCAGAAGGTCATGGGTTTGAATCCCAGCTCTCGGAAATGCACACTGTCGTTGTGTCCCTGGGCAAGACACTCTAGTTGCCTCCTGTGTACATTGGTGTATGAATGAGAGAGTGAATGGGTGCCTGGTTACTTACTGTAAAGCGCTTTGGGCCTGATAAAGGTAGAAAAGCGCTTTACAGGAGTGCACACACCTCATGAAGGTAGCATTATGAATGTTTGCTGAGGATAAAAGCTGTTAAATTTGTCAATGTCTATAACCAAAATGCTGTCTTTCCTTATGAGAGTTCATTTTTACTAAACCCACAACATGAGTCATCATTATATAGCCAGCTTTTTTTGTAAATGGATCCCGGTGCCTGATGAAGTTAGAAAAAATTGTCAATACTCAACCAAAATGGCGTTGGCCTTTGTCCCACATAATGTACGTAGCACAATAGTAGAAATGTTCAAATATGAACGACTGGACTGGGTGGATTTATTTGAGGAGAGGTCAACATGTAAGACTGGTTAAACACTTACAAGCTTTGTGTTTAATCATTCTTACATCTTGAATGCAAAAATGAGAAGAAGCTTCTGAGGATGAAATGAATCAACCCAGACCAGTTCAGATTTCAAATCTCTACCATAATGGATCATTCCTGGATGACTGAGAGCCTGGACAGAAGCTGTAAGGAAAATATAGCTTAAGATTATGCCTAATAGTTTGCAGATGAAAGAGAGACTGAGTGGAAATTCAAAGGTAGCCAAGCAACAGGGGGAATGCACACATGCCCATTTTGCTCTTCCTCTCCCTTCCGCTTTTCCTTTTGGCTTTTCAGCCTCCCCATACAAGCACACAGTGACACACACACACCAGGCAGGCAGGCGCATACAGGACTCTGTCATCATTAACCAGAGCAGGAACACAATGTTAAGCTCCTACCCAGGCCTATCCGCTGAGCTATTATAGAAGCTGTTCACAGACGATGATTCTGCAAAGGGGAAGGAGAGAGGCATAGCGGACAAGAAAAGGAAGGAGAAAAAGTTCCTCAAGAATCCCTTGATGATGTTGAGTATGTGAGAACAAGGTGTGCTGCGATGCCCCCAGACTGCTGCAGTAGTTGTTGGCAAGGTATTTTAATAGGCCTGTGTCTCTATAAAGCTGCCTTTGATCATGCGCCCAGGCTGCACGTGGAGGCTGAGCACCAGAGCAGACACCTGGCCACAGTCTAAAGCTGGCCTGTCTGCCTCTCACCAATACGGTCATGAGCATATATTCATTATGTTGTTGAATTGTGTTAGTAGGGTTAGGTGCCCAAGAATGATGAAGAATAACAACTATATCCTCTGTATGTTTTCAGTTTTTGCCGTCTGCATTTAATAAAAGGAGTTTTATCTGGTCTTGCATTGCAGGGTCAACATTAGAGACCGCGTAATAACCCATGAGCTTGGATGAAGGGAGTTGTGGAGACTTGTTATGGATTTTCAGCAAATCTATGGCCGTATATAGCAGATCCTCATTCCCTATAATCATTGTTTTGGCAATCAGCTTGCATTTGCACAGAGGCGAGGTCGCGGTTCACTTCACTGCCAACATTGCTGTATGTTGGACTGTCAATATTTGAGAACTCTCAATGTTGTAACCTGACCATAATTTGTATTTATTTGTTTATTTGGCCGGGACAGTGCATGGTAATGAACATACATGGGCCTCATGCATGTAGTTTTTATCATGCCACGGAGTAAAATAGTTTTTTGACAGTGTTAAATAGTTTGAGTAAATATGGTAACTATGCCACAGCCACTGTCTGGGAGGTTGTGACAGACTGTAACTGTTATGAGCTTGCATTGGTCTCAGTTTCATATACCTTAAATAGGCTCATAAAGTTGCCACTTTACAAAGGCCGCCCCCCGGTGAGATATTGAATAGTACTGCATACGTGTGAGCAGGTGGGAGGTATGGTCTGTGTACATATGGAACATACAAGTCCTGTTTGTGTCTGGCAATATGTTTGCTGATGCTTGTTTATGTATGCTCATGTGCACGCTCACATGCACGCTACCGCCATAATCAGCTCCAGATGATTTTGTATGTCTGCCAGTTTCCCAGAATAGAAGCACTGGTTTCCCTGCAGCCCTCCAACTGGCCTTGGCAAATATTTTAGCAACTCTATGTTTACCTTCACACTCACTCAGTGCGTCGCTCATTCGCTGTCACGCTACTCAGAAAAGATTGAGTGTATTTAAATCCAGTATTTTATATTGATCAAAGGGATCACATGGCACACCAAAGAGAGAAGTAGCTCTGGTGTTTTGTCTTGAGGTGGATTGTGAATGATTACTTTTGAGCACTTTGTTCCTTCTAATATCACAAACACACTCACACATTCATGCCTCACTGTGTGCTGACACTGTGGCTCTGAGGGGAATGTCTTGTCCATGGACAGGACTTTACGCATTGCCAGTTGCAGGACTGTGACACTTTGTCTGACTTTCTTCCTAGTGCCGTCCATCCAAAGGACGAAGGAGGGGCTACTGCTGGTGTGTGGACAAATATGGGCAGCCACTACCTGGATTTGACCGAAGAGAGCGAGGTGAGACCCAGTGTTACAACCTGGAGAGCAAGTGAGAGCGAAGAGGATCTCCGAGAAGAGGGTTGAGGACAGAGGAAGGAACAAGAGCCTGCTTTGCTCTTGCACGTAGATTTCTGTAAACATTTGAAGGAGCTCTGGACCTTTCAGGTCCAATTTCTATCGGCAAAGGAGGGAAGGGGAAAGGGGTGGAACCTTTGTGACTGGCCCCGAGTCTGTCACAGCCATCTGCCTGTGCTTAGGGAGTGCTATCCTGTAATAATAACAATAAAAAATGAACCGAATAAGCTGAAAGTTGAGAGAAGCAAGTGGAGAGTTATATTATCATCTGCACTATTCTTTTAGGAGGAAAGAGGGACTTTTTCCACTCACTTTGAAGAGGACATTTTTGAGACTGTAACCGAAAAATCCACGCCATCTGTGTGTGTGTATCCTCCGTCTGCATGTCTGCACAACTGTATTTGTGTAAATACTAACTGTCCTTAAGCTCAGTTCAGACTTGTTAGACTGCCCTCCCATAGTTTACAATGCTGAAAAATCTTTCTGGCTCAGGGTTCGTTCTGAAGTGAAGGATTACAGCAAAGCTTTGTCTTCCCTTAATTCCTGCCAAGGATTGTGTACCTCTACAGGAGGAAGTGAGCTTGTTGCTATTGTTACAGTGCCTTAAAATGTACGTGTTCTTCTCCATAAACTCCTTGGGACAGGTTAAAGGAATACCCAAACTAAAGCCTTGGTCTGATCATATTCTGTGCAAACATGGACAAACAGTATTTAAAACAAAGAAAAATTACAAACATGAATGACAGTGTGCGGGGGGAAAAAAGCTTGAATTGAGTCAATGTAGCACAATGTACTTATGATGGCAGCTCTTTTAGTGAAAGATTTTCTATAGCCTTTTCTATTCCCTCTCACAGAACAATGCACTGCAATCCCAAAAGATGAATTGACAAATGCACACTTTACCTGAGAAGGTGGTTCTAACAATGTTTAGACACAATTTAACCAGATGTTACATCAAAATGAGATCATCATCAGTGTTGTAGCTGTTCCCAAGTCACAAGTGAGTGCCCTATTTAAGTGCATGACCAATCCTTTGGCAGTGAAGCGTTGACATGTGGGCAGCAGAGAGACTGTTTGTGCGACAGAGCTTTCTGTTGACTTTTTAGTGTTTTTGTGGGTCCCCATGGGAAGACTTTATAACTCATGTGAATCCAACTTTTCCACAGCAAATGAGCAAGAGTGCATTAAGTCATTAAGTGTTCAAAGTCTGCTCTCCTCAAAAACAACTTGTTTTCTTGCAGCTTTCACAGCACAGAATGATGTCTGTCCAAGGCCTGACACTGTCCAGACATTTCATGTTTTTCTAATGGCCAACTAGAGAGGACATTTTTCTAAATATGCCTTAAATCTTTTAAAGGTGTGTCAGCACCATGGATACTAAACTCATTGTTGCAGACTTGTATGCAGCTTTTACTGGCGTAAAAGTAATAAGTAATAAATCATCTATATTTGATCATGAATTTGTAACAAACAATTGCAATTGTTGAATTGTTGGTGAAACATAGACTTAGTACCAGGTCACGTGTTACTGGGTTGAGTATTCCTTTAACATGTCACTATTTAATACTATACTGTCTTACATCCCATTTCTGCTCAGCTTCTCTGCTCACCCCCTTGTCCGCGGGCTGAGGCCCTCCTGACCCTCATGTATGTTCTTAATCTTTGTGCCTGTTCTCCCTGTGTGTTCACTAACCGTCTCTGCACTCCTCTGTCAGTGGTGCCCTGGTGTGTGCTTGTGTCATCAGCCACAGCTGCCCTGATGCTTCAAGCTCAAGCACAAGCACTTAAAGCACTTTAGCTGCGTCGTCCTTGGTCAATTAATGCAGTTAAAGACTGGACCTATCCTTCCTCATAGCTGATGTTAGCTCAAACAGTCCACTTAAACCTGGAGAACTGAAGCCATGCCAGGACAGATAGTGAACGCCCCTTCCACTCAATGCAACTAGTTTACTTTTTTATAGTGTTTCATTTCTTTGAATGATGCCTGTTTGCATATATGCCAACAAGTCTCCACAAGGTGGACACAGCACCAAATATGCATTGACAAAAGAACAAGGGGTCTGAGGAAGGGAGCTCCTTCCTGCTCAGTGCACTCCCTGATCCTGTGTAAAGACTTGAACAGTGGCGAGTGCTTGCCCAGTAGCTTGGTTGTGTACATTTGGCTGTACACTTCTATTGCTAATCACAAGTAAATCCAGCTAATTGGTGCTATATACCATCTGCTCAAAGACTTGATGTACAGGGACGATTAAAAACTCGTGTAAGCTATGCCCTCCTTTATATTTGTAAGTGTCTTTTTGAAATATATTATTAATATTATTTCATGGCCAGCAGTGTGTCTGACTAGACATCATGTACAGTACTTAAAAATGAGATATTTATCTAAGAAAGAGTTATAAGCTGATTCAAACTTGGTTTTCGTCTATGAACAGTTCATCAGTTGCACAGTGGATGATTCAGTGTATTGTGGGGATTATAATCACTAATGAATGTTTTATTATTGAACCTTTTGTTCTATAAGCTTTTGTTCTGAAGTTCAGCCTGTGTCAGTCAGACACATGGCCTCTGTTGTGGCATTAGATTAAAGCCTTCATTTGAGTCTCTCCATGTACACCCAGACATCCAGCCTGTCTCTACAGCACTCATACAGTCACGGCTACAACCTACTATGGTACAATGTTTTCTCCTGATATTATAAACCTCTCTGTTCACGGGTAAATGATTATCCTCAAAAATCTGAGTGAAGCTTTTCACAGTACTAAACTAGAGATCGAAGCAATTATTTTCTCTGAAAATGACTTTGATTCAAAATGTAATTTGTATTTAATGTGCTTTTTATAAAAAATAAAAAGTGATGTGTATAAAACATGTTTGCAGACATTGAACTATTAATATTGAATCATTATTTTGAGATTGTGATCATTTTGTATAACACTTTATGATACCTGTCTATCATCCTCAAAACATATCTTGAGATTTGAATGGCATTGACCAAACATCTAAAAAAAAGGGTGTGTTTTCATGACCTCTGTTGTTATCGGTCAAGACTGTACAAATTAGCTCCTGTTGAAGATCTTGAATGCAATCAGGCTCCTCTCAGTCTTGGAATGTGTCCGTAAGGATAAAGCAAAGGTTCAATATGTAACGAATAAAAATAAATCCAGTGGTGCCAGGCAGGCTGGCAGTGGGCACCAGAGGTTGAAGCAAATTCCTGTAGTCGACCAAGGCAAACAGAGAGGAGCTTAAAAGCAGAGAGCGTGGGATGGCCAGTAGAACGCCACTGTTAGATGATCAAGATAACACACACATTGTCTTCTGTGTGGAAGGTCAGAGCTACACAGGCTAACACAGCATCTTTGCACTTTATGTTATCTCCTTCTGTAGTTAATGTTGTTCAAATTAGTAAAAAGGTTCATAGATTTGAAGCTGTTGTATGAGGGAAAACATTTAGGCAACACCACAAAACACGCTCCCACTAAATTGTGCAAATCATCAATATTTCTAAAATAATTCAAGCAATGACAACATAAGTAATCATATAGTTATAAAGTTAGATCATGTGAGGTCATCAGATTCACCTTGTGCCTTGTAAACTAAATACTGTATAACAGCCACACAGAGTCCAATAGATTGGTTTGATGAATAAAACGTTCATAAATGTACAGATGGTAAACATTTTCCCGGTAATGGTCCATATTTGGGGCAGAGTCTGACAGTTGTGGTGACTTGTTGTCTCTCTCACTCAGATGTGACAGCAAACTGTGCATATTTGGGCTCTGGGGCAAAACAACACAACAAGTCTGTGTACTGTGGGGAAACTATTTGGGGTATTTTTTATGATATTTTGATAAATCTACATGGCCGCAGTTTGGTCATTCAAGAAAGCAGCTATAGAAATATCTGCTGTGGTACAAAAATAAACCATGTTTGTACCACAGTCATATAGAAGTTGAAGGTATTATTGTTTTTACAGTTATGTGATGTCCTCAATTTGATCTTCCAATGCTGACTACTTTTGATCAAGAAGTAGCTAATTGCTGCTTGTATTGTAGATCCCAATTAAAATATGCATTTTAAATAATACTAATTAAACAGATAAAACTGCAACCAAAATATACAGACTTCAACAGTAACAACAGGTGGCCTAATGTTGCCTATATGAATAAAAGGAGGAGCATAGATATGGTCATGACTGTAATGTTTTTATTAAATATATGACTTTCTTCCATTACATGTTACAAAAGTGTACAGTGAGTGAGCATCACTCTCTCTCTCTGACAGCAGCATGTGTGCAGAGCACCTCTCTGAGGAGGTGCTCCTGTGGTCATGTGTTTTTGGTCAGAGAGAAGACACACATGTACAGTCAAATACTAAGTCTTGTTTGGACAAACACAAGTGACAGCAGACACATAAATATCGGAGGTAGGTAAATGTAGAAATACCCGTGTGAGGAATGGTGCAGGATGCACCGTCTCGTGTTAAATCTGCAGCCCCATGGAACCATGGGATATGTTTTCTGAGAAGGAACCCCCACTGGGGGTTTGCATTACTGACAAGAGCTGAGAATGCGTCACATCGGAATCAAAAACAAATAGACATTACATTTGCAACAATGTGAAGTATCAACATTTAGAAATATTTCTAAATGACATTTGGTCACTCAGTGCTTTTTCTGATTTGGTTCATCACCAACCAAATCATAGACAACTCCATCACTATGGAGTTTCTCAGAGCCAAGTTACACATAGACTTTGTACACACTTTAAAATAATATCAGTAAGGCAATAATGATATAAATACTTATAAAATAATTGCAAGTAATAAAAATGCAAAAATAAATAAGGCAGAAATCTCAACACAAAAGCATCAACATACAAATGAAAATAGATTCTCTCTCTTTGGGACGGGGTCTGAAGGGGTTGGGACAGTGTCCCACAATGACAGTGTACCTGAAATCAATAAATAAACAGCTAACATGAACATTAGTGGCTTCTTGGTAGGCGATCACATCACTGTCTGATCTCTAAGGGCACTCAGCGTCAGCAGGCAGGTCTGTTGAACCCAAAAGCTTTTTGCCATTCCAGGAGTTTACACACCAGCACCGACCCCGCTGGCCGTCTAGAGAAGACTCGCACTGAAAGAGAGACAAACCTGTGATTTAGACTGTTGTCCGCCATGCTCAGTCATGCACAACTAACAGTGACATCATCTGTAACATAAACTAGTCTTCACTGTGTGAGAACTAAATAAATAAAAGTGTCAAAACAAAACATCTGATGAACACACCTGTTTGGATTTGTACAGCCCGTGCTTGTCACAGTTTGGCAGGTAAAATCTGGTTAACTTGTCTCCTAATTTCTGTTGGGACCTGGCAATTTTCTCCAAGGCTCTCTGCAGCTCCACATGACAAGGTCCCTGCAGAACATACAACAAGCCACATAATAAGCAACATTATCAAATGCTAACAGTCAACACTTGACTGTTAGTATTATGTTTTAAAGTAATCTAGAGTTGACACTTTCACTTCAATGTCCCAGTTTAGTCCCCATTCTTTTCAGAGCAGCACTTGAGCTCCCCCCGGTGGCTGCTTATGTCTGTGTTCCCAAAACTTTGTGTTCCCTATGATTCACTGTGTTTCAATGTCATAAATAAGAGTGTCTCACCTGCTCCACCAACTTCTTGCGGATGGCGATTAGTTTAGCCTTCATGCTCTCCTGTGCGTCCGCTGCGGCCCGGGGGTCGTAAGGCTTGTTGTGGCCGGAGAGATAGATGCTTGATCCTGGGTCAGAGACGATGGCAGCGTTGTCCATTTCCACTTCTGGCTCCACCTGCTCTGTAAGAGAAAGTTCGAGCACGTGAGTTTGTATGTAGGCTATTGTTGATAGGCTCCCCTTTATTGGATTCAGTAGTAGGCTATTGTTTATGTCCAGATTAAATTTAGTTAATTTCTCTAATTGTCTGGGTGACACAGTATTTAAAATGATATAGCCCGCTTTGATTATGCTACACAAAATCACCTCTACAAAAATAAAAGTAGCAATCTAAAAAACAAAACGAAATCTTAAAATGGCATAACAATAACTGAGGCTGTGCCATTAAAATGCACCATAGCGCGTCATGGTAACAGCTGAAGGCTGTGCATAAGTCATGACAGTCGCTGAGCCTATCTGAGGTAAAGGTCGGCTCTTACCTTGGAGTGGAGGCTGAGATGTGGGCTCTGCTTCGGGGATCTCCGTGCACACTGCCTGTCCCCGGGTGAGGGAGTGTAGCGGTCTGGGGTCGCCGGCTCTAGGGGTGCACCTCAGGCCGGAGCCGCAGGGCGCGGTGTAGATTCCACACAGCTCCCCGGAGCTCAGGGCACAAGCCTCACAGCATCCACAGCCTGGTTCACGAAGCACCTCGGCGCATCCAGGGGCCACCGCGGGACACTGGCTGAGCCTCTCTGGAGTGCAGGGGGCGCAGCGGATTGGCTCTGGCCCCAACACAGGGGACCCCATCACCAGATCGGACAGCACGGAGCACAGTGCGGCCACCAGGACGACATGCCTCTCATTAAATCCTCGCACAGCCGGCATGTCGCTTGTTTCTAACAGGAGAACGTTCAGGAGAATGTGGAGAGAGGAGGCAGCTCAGACCCGTGCTTCTTCAGTTGTCTTTCGTTTGATTAGGGGGAAATGTCTAAGTGTGGTTTGCGCGCAGCCGTATTTATAGCCGGCTCTTCTCTGAGTGGTTGACGCATCGGCGTTATGAATGATTTCTGAAAAGAAGGTGTAATGACACCGACTGCTCTGATTGGCCAGTCCGTGTCCGGTCAGGCGGCTCATTTGAATACAACAACCACGTCAATATTTATTTTGGAACAGCCAGTGCCTGCACGTATAACGTTGAGTGACGACACTGGTGTTTGATGTTGCAAGCGTAGACCCCCCTTTTCTCAACCCCATGTTACACCATTTTAGCCCACAGTGAAAGCACAAGTTTCATCTGAAAATAAGTTCAGCTGATTGAACTGCTTGTGAAGAGATTCATTGTGCCCAAGGGAACAACAAGTTCTGCACTAACAACATTGTTTATTCATGAGTGCTGTCCATTAATTGTTTTTTCTAAACTTGCACAACTTTAGAGGGGAAACTAATAATGAGCGCGCATTAAGCACGCCCACGCTGCAGACACAGGGCGCCTAATTGACACGAGCATGTTTGCAGAGGGATAATAAATACAACTTTCAGAAATAGCAGCGCAAATGAGGGTCACCGTTTACGCCTCTGAGCCGGGGGCTCGTGGGCCCACTGCGGTATGTCAGCCCTCGCCTCCATCGCGCGCACTGAAGCTTGCTTTGGGCCCAGTCCAGGAGTTGTCCCGCTGTAATGATCTGTTTCCTGGTTTAATAATAGAGCACAGCCTAAAGGGGGCCCACGCTGACATGGCTCAAGACACGTCCCTCTATTCTCATGGGGGTATTGATGCTCCCGCCTCTCGCGGCAAGGCCTTCACTTCTGTCCTAAGGCGAAGGTGATGTTGTCCTTTGAGTTTGCAAACGGCTCTTTCCCAACAGCAGGTCACCTTTTCTGATGCAATGTGGCAGTTTATGGCTTCATGCAATTGTCTATAGAATTGCATCATCTGTCAAATGGTGTGAACAGCCGTTCTCACGTGACGCCCAGATTTGTATTCCTGAACGCTCGAGGCTAAATAAAGCGTGCAGTGTAATCTGACGTGGCGTGAGAGCGAGCTGAGACCCAGTGCCCCGGGCCATAATCACATTATTATGTTGTAGTAGGCACATGAATCTCGGCGAATCATGGCTTAAGCATTTAGCCACCGGTGCGCCTGAAACGGACTTCACTTCTGCGCCTGGACTGAAAGTGCAGCTCCTTTATGGGCGATAGTTCCTGGCCTGAGCCCGTGTACAACACATGGTTTAAAGGGTTGTTCATGTCTGTTGTATCGTATGCTGTAAATGTTCTATTGTTTAACCATCAGGACTTTGTATTTCAGGGGGGAAATATTTCAACCCACTTTTAGGGTAGACAGAACAGAATAGGAACATATGGTGGAAATGTTCCATTCCAGCACATTCCCATCCCCAGCATTATACTGCCCCAACAAAAGAGCTGCATCACCATGACGTTGCCTTGAAGCAACAAACTGAAAAAAACAAAACAGTTTAAGTATATAAATATAAAATAAAAAACATATGTAAGCAATATAATAAGCTTCTCAACATATTCATGCACATTCACATTTACATATATAAAAGTGATATTATCTTACCTTGAAGGGCCAGTGTCAGAGCCATAAAGGTGGTTTGTTGCCTGAGGGCACCAGTGTGCCATGAAGGCTTTTTCTGTATACAGCATTTGATCCATTCCATCTTTACTGATGCCCATGCAGCTCTTTAAGGCTAAGGAAGATTTGGGATGTTGTTTATTTAAATCCTTTTGTGAAACTGAACTGGAAATGAAAACGCTACCTTATTGTTTACCTAATGGGATGTTACAGCGGGTCGTCTCATGATCGGAAGGTCGGGGGGTTTGAATCCCGACTCATGAAAGTGCACACTGTTGTTGTGTCCTTGGGCAAGACACTTCATATTGGTGTTTGAATGAGAGTGTGAATGGGTGACTGGTTCCTTGCTGTAAAGCGCTTTGAGTGCCAAATGCAGGTGGAAAAGCACTATGTAAGTTGAGACTATTTACCATTGTGATCTGATTAGGATAATTAGTGTTGCAGTGGCTCAGGGTTTGAAAGTGACAGTGAATTCAATATATTGTTGTGTGTACTTGAGCCTCAAAGAGCTTTGCAGATTTAAAAGAGAGTATTATTGAAATAAATAAATGTCAGGCCAAGACATTTCAAGACTTTCATTCATGGTCATATTTATGACATGTCCTCACAATCAGATGTAGTTTACAGAAAGTATGATTAATATCACAAATAACCGAATGAATCAACATCAGTCTTAGATCGCGGATTTGTGAGGAAGGACATTAGGGCAAATGGCCATGCAAATCAAAAAGGATTAGTGTGGTTGTAACACACCACAAGGGCCTCACAATGTTGGCCCAAAAGAGGACATTTTTGATATGAGTCTTAATTTTGCAGTTTGTTGGCTTATGTGCGAATGCTCGATGTATAGTTGTCCTTTTGTGGTTCACACAGCAGGGAATCTGGCAACAGACTCAAGAACTTTAATATCTATTCTCTGTCATTTAATGAATTACATGTTCTTTCCAATTCATGTCTGAGTGTGCCGCTGTAGCCACTGGGCACGCGCAGCAAAAGTTATTCAGCATTATGTCCCGTCCAAGACACGTTTCGGTGATCCCCTAGTGTTTGTCCTCAGCTGAACCCTCTAAACTCCGTCAGTGGGATAAAGTATAGATCATTCAACTCATGCTCTCGCAGGCTGTCGGTCCTCATTTAGACACTGCGCTCTCCGAGTGTTGCAGCTGCGACAGGAGCCGCGTGACAGGGTTTTTTCTTAAGTATGTATTCAAGAAAAAAAAAACTGGTGATGATTCTTTGCCTTGGAATGAGGGACTACTCAAACAAAAGCAATGCACTGGAGTTATCTGAGGTTAAGGTCAGACCTACACACTGCCTGATCCATCACACAGCCTCATAACTACAAATTCTAGCTTTAGTGCCATCATAGGAAGCGGGGGGTTTCTTCTCTTTCATATGTCCCATGATAGAGATCAAACAGGGCCTGCCGCTGAACGTCCCAAGACAGGAATGTTTACCTTATGACGAGAGCAGTGGGTAAAAAACAGTTAGGTTGTGTGAAGAACTGCTCACACCCACACACACCCACACGCCAGGCTCCATTCACCACAACTTAATCCTTGGACTCTGCACAGGGGCAAAAGAAGGGAAATCTATGAAGGATGAGCGTCGAAAACATGGCTTTGTTTGAGATCACACCCACAGAAAGAATGCACACCTGTAAGAATGCTACACAGGCATCTAGGGAGGTTAATATATAGCCCACTCTATTATAGGCAAATTTGGTGTTGGGTAATCATCCAGATGTTCATAGTACACGAGGAAGTGCAAAAGTGCGTTAGATAAAGGTGTGTGACAGGTTAGCTTGGATGACATCATGCTCTGAGTATGAGTCAAAGAACTAACTGTCAGTGTTTCCCTGAAGTCAAAGGAAAAAGGGCTTTATTGCCAATTTTAACACATGCAGATATTACAGAAATATGTTCTCTCAATAGCTCAGTGCAAACAGTAAAGTAGCAGACAATCTAAAAATATGTATGCAATATAAGTGAAGGGTCAAAGAAAGCAGTGCATGCACCATGCCACACATTGATTCAGCTGGTCAAGCTGGTCCCTCTGTAGAAGGTGCACATGAGGGCTGTGACTCTGGCTCAACATTCAGTGTGTCATGTACAGACTCAACTATAAGACATTTCATAAACATGTTGGCACATCATTCAGCAAGTGTTGCCTCAAGTCTGGAGCTGGTGTGGCAGCCATACTGTGCCAAAGGCCTCTCCTGTCCACTGCCTAACACATGCATGCACACAATAGTATTTAGTTGGGCATTAATGTGTCTTTGCCAGTCAAACAGGGGTGTTTAAAACACTATACTTTTATGTACATTGGATAGTGAAAGTCTACATACCCTTACACTTTTCCAACATTACAGCGTAATTACAAAATTGATTAAATGTGTTTTTTCCCCTTATCAATCTACACACAATACCCCAGTATTTTTTAGAATGTTTTAAAAATGTATTAAAAATAAAAATATTGCATGTAAGTATACACACCCTTTATCATCAGGAGCCTCCTTTATCCACTGATCGTCCTTGAGATGCTTCTACAACTTGACCGTCCACCAGTGCTTAGACAGACAACCATCTCTGCAGCACTCCTAAAGGCCTGATTACGATACGAAGGAAATTCAGTTCATCAGCTGCACAAGCAAGTCACACATAAAAACATTAGATTAACTTAGATTAACAAAAGGAGAAACAATTGGGTGTGTTGGGAGTGCTGCAGAGATGGCCTTATTACAATGTGGATTTGAATGTTTTTTTCCCTCATCAGTCTACACACAATACCCCATAGTCACAAAGTGACACAGGCGGACTCTGATCAGTTTGTAGAAGCATCTCAAGGACCATCAGTGGATTAAGGAGGCTCCTGAGCTCAGTTTTAAGTGTCATGGCAAAGGGTGTGTACTTTTTTAAACCTATTTCACTTTGTCAAAACAAATGTAATTAATTTTGGAATGACGCTGTAGTGGAAAAGTCTAGGGGTGTGCAGACCTTCACCCAAGCTTGCTGCAAACATTATAGGGATATATTTAAGTGTATTTAACTTTTCTAAAATAAATGCTAAGAGACAAAAGCAGTGACTCAGATTTCCCTGAGCCTGAATCTCTTTTTATTTAGTGCATAAGAGCTAATAGCTCCTTGTTTGTATATAATAAGATCTTGCTGAACAGAGGAAAGAGGCGGATGAACATGTTTGGATTGTGCTTGGCCTGGCAGCATGGATGATCCATTTGTTAATATGGTTTACATTCTAAACTCATGTGCGTCATTCTGTGCCTTGTGAGTGTCCTGAAAGTTTTTGTGTTTATACAGGACTCTGAGGACTATTTAGATGGGATGTCCTGATGCAGATCCTGTCCCAGTGCTGAGCAGGGGCTGGGAATCACCATGGGGGCATGTGATGTGAGTGGACTCTGTGACGTTAATCTCTGCAAAGTTATTCTTTTTCTCACAAGATCCTTTTAATCTGATAAACCGTCTTTGTAAACAGTCACATCAGATCTTTGAGTTCGGACTCATCCATGTAGAGAAGAGTAGCTCCTGTAGCTCCCTTATGTTCAAAGTCTTCTTTTCATACCAGGGGGGTATGAAGTTAAAGACATCTCCAGAGATCTCCTAATTGTGTAAGGAATTCTCTAGTGTAGACAAAGGTTCTTGAGACGTCATCTCAAAACTTCAGAATACAGATGACATGCATGCCAAACTGTTGGATTCTAACCCATTTGGATTGCTTTGAAACATACATTGAGAACCATATGTTTACACACACTTCATAAAAAGACACATTTGCATTTTTTTTCTCACTGTGATGACATGAAACCAGAATTAATTGCACGACACCTGAGGGGGGCCAGGTACATTGATTAAAACAATGATGGAAATGACCAGCCATCATACAGATCAGAAAGAGGGCAGGTTCTGTGCCCCAGAGATGAACGTGCTGAGGTCTGAAATGGTAATATCAACCCAAGAACAAATGCAAAAGTCCTGGTGAAGATGCTGAACCTGGTAAGAGATTGTCATTATCCAGAGTGAAACAAGTTCTGTACCGACATGGGCTGAGAGGGGACTCTGCCAGGAAGAAACCCTTACTCCAAAAGAAACATAAAAAAGACAGATCCCAACTGTGAAATACGGGGGTGGCAGCATCATGCAGTGGGGTTGTTTTGCTGCGGGAGGGACTGGTGCACTTCACAAAATAGACAACATCATGAAGAAAGAACTCTATGTGGAAATATTGGAGCAACATCTCAAGACATCAGCCAGGAAGTTAAAGCTTGGGCACAGATGGGTCTTCCAGATGGACAATTCTCAAAGCATGTGGCCAATACTGGTTACAAAGTGGCTTAAGGAGAACAAAGTCAATATTTTGAAGTGGTCATCACAAAGTCTTGATCTCAGTCCAGTTGAAAATGTATGGACAGAGCTGAAAAAGCATGTGTACACAAGGTGGCCTACAAATATGTCTAAGTTACACCAGTTCTGTTTGGAGGAATGGACCAAAACTCCTCTGCCAACTATTGTGAGAAGCTTGTGGAAGGAAATCCAAAACGTTTGACCCAAGTTAAACAGCTTAGAGGCAATGCTACTAAATGTTAATGAAATGTATGTAAACCTTTGGTTTTGTAAAAAGTAATACAAAATTGTGTAGAATATTCTATCTCTCATTCTTCTGGCATTTGATAAATAGAAATATTTTTAGAAAATAAAAATAAATGTTAATTCTAGCTTCATGACAGTGAGAAAAATAATGGAAATGTGTCTTTTTAAGTGTATGTAAACATATGGTTCCCACTGTACACTTTTTGCTAAAAACAAAAATGCCACACGCTCTAATATTTCGTATAATCGCCTTTAGTTTTGATTATTTCACTGTGACATTGTTTCCATAAGCTTCTGCGATATCAAAAGATTTATTTTCATTCAGTGCATTTATTTCCCCCCCCAAGATCTTGTGCTGATGATGGGAGAGTGTGATCACTGCGCAAAGATTCTCACTGATGTTAAGATCTGGACACTGTGGAGGCAAATCCATGTGTGAATATGATGCCTCGTGCTCCTTGAACTACTCTTTTCCAATCTGAGCCCAATTGTCATCAGAATATGCCCATGCCATGAGGGAAGAAGAAATCCATTCAGGGAATAACCTGGTCATTCAAGGTGTTCCGGTCGTCAGCTGATCTCATTCTTTTGGCACATAGTGTTGCTGAACCTAATAATGACCAACTGCAGTGACCCCAGATCAGAACAGTTATTTAAATACAGTTGGTGACCTTTTTGCGGTCGGGCAGTGTGTATACAGTACCTTTAGGATCTTGAGTGTGCTGAGACAACACCTTTCTATTTCAGCAGAGCTTGATTTCCCAAGTTCTTCCATTTAGCAGGTGTGGTCTAGACCAGAGATTCTCAGCTGGTGGGCTAGGACCCAAAAGTGGGTCGCGAGCCTATTCAAGGGTGAAAAAAATTCAATATTGTCCATCTGAAACTGCATGGAAACACTACCGGTTTGATCATAATTTCAGTCTCAAAGGCATTATCAACTGCATGTTCAATAAAAACAGCAATATTTGATATGATATAGGACAAATCACATTTTTATTTGAGTCATGGCTTGTCATCCTAGGACCATGGTAGTGGTGAGTCCCGAAGCCATACCACTTGCGAACCACTGGTCTTGACTCATGGTCCTCTCTCATCAGGTGGACTGAAGGACTCTTGACTTGTTTTTTGATCACCCATGCGTCGCTGCATGTCCGTGTTCTGTTTGTTGGCTTGTGATTGTACTTGATCTTGTGTGTGGGAAACCCAGGAAATCCCAGCTCCCATGCGCCAAAACCCATTGTACTCAGCTTCCTCTTCTTTGGGTCTATCGGAGTGTTTAGCCACACTGCTTCCATCTCTCTCTTCGGCCTCTAATAATGAGAAGTGAGGAGGAGGAGCGAGGGAACTGCACTTGGCAGAAGGAACTGGAAATAATTTCATGAATGGGTCAGAGGAGGTGTGCTGGTGTTTTGTTTTTTTATTGTGTCCTTGTTTAGGACAAAAATAAGATTCCGGTTGAAATGTGGACACACTCCCACCCTCCCCATCCTCTCACCCCACCACCACTGCCGCTGCCGCCCAGTCATTTTCAGTCCAAACGTGAGCGTCCAATTACAAAAGATCAGACTGTTCTGAACATCCACATTAAACTGGCGGAAGTAAACACAAGGCTGAGTACATTTTGAACAGTGAGAGTTCTTCCATTCATTCTCTTTCTTTGTCGGTCAGTATACCGTACCTGCAGTAACTGTTCCTGTTATGCTTTGATCCTGTTTGTTTACTGCATGATTTTAAGATCATGGGCCTGTCCAAACTGTTTTCACTGGGCTGTCCCATCCCAGGATAAGTTAGTGTGTCATTTACTTGTGCAGCACCATACCAATAATTGTTTCTATAATGACAAAAAAAAATAAAAAAAAATGAAGCAGCACTTGCTGGGATCCGGAGTATAGAGAAAACAAGTCTTCACAACTGATTTTTACTGAACAGGTCACCCAATCGACGGTCACTATGATCAGCTCTGTCTTTGGCATAAGGGCATTATGACATTTTCTACGGGTTTTTAGTTGTTATCAGTGGCCTGGTCCCATTCCATTGACATGGTTGCCAAGAGGAGACCAAACAAGCAGGAGAGGTATGAGGAGGTTAGCAAAGTTCACTGCCAGTCTTACACAACATGCAGTTCACTGACCTCTAGTATCTGGACTAAATTGTGGAAAACATGCATGTGGCACAGTGAACAACAGCTCTCGATGGGGGAAATCCTTGATGAGAGACAATCCATCAGAGGATGTTTTTCTTTGTTTTGTGTTTTGTGGCCCTAATCAGACGAGGAGTTGTTGTGTTTTTCACCGCTTATAGGCAAAGTTGTGAAATCAGTATGCTTCGAAGTCTTAGCTCGGTGCACGGTGCGCTGTCTCACTCTTATATAGTGATTTCATTAAAGCAAATTGAAGAGGCTTATGTTTTATCATGTACTTCCTGGACACGCATGCAACCGAGCGTTTAAGTGACCTGTTTTTCTTTAAGATAACTGTCCCCCCATGGTGGGGAAGGATGACGACAAGCGTGGGAGTCCAGGTCTGTTTTCGCATTGAGAGGACAGGTTAATCTTTAAGCGTTGTCGAGACAAGAGCCCATTCGACAAGTTCATTAAAGCTATTGACCCCGTGCTATTGGCTTTTACCCTTGGCTGATTGGATGTTTGTGACATAGGCCACAGCGAGACACTTACAAAACGCACATCCGTCTTGGGGAAAAAACTTGAAAAAGCACCAGGTAAATATAAAGCGTGATTTGGAAATGACACTTTAAAATGAATTGGTGAAGCAGTTTGTGGTCTTGTATCATCTGTCTGTGAATGGTGACATATGAAGTACAGGGGGCAGTATTACTGTAATGATTATGCATACATATACTTACTGGTGGATGCATGAGTATGTTGACATGTAGAGGATATGCATATTAAATTTACTTTCAAACAGAACCTTTAACCTCTTTAATAACATTCATTATGCCTTCATGTTTCAGCAAATGTTTATAAGGTTTTTTCTAGAAAGACACTTAAGGTGTAACAAAGGTTTGTTTAAATACCTGACACGTTTCAACAGAGTGGAAATTTACTTTCTTACACCTCTGAGGAAGACGGAAGTAAATGTCCACTCCGTTGAAACACGTCAGCTATTTAAACAAACTTCTGTTATACCTACAGTATAACAAAAGTCTTTCTAGAAGAACCTTAGAAACATTTGTAGAACCTTCAACCTTCCAGACCAAGTGTCAAAACAAATAACAAATTCCAATGTTGACCATAATTTGGATTCAGCTGCCGTGTCCTTGCTCTGCCCTGACATCACATGCAGGACCCTCTTAAAGCTCCAGCTACCCCCTACCCTTGGCATGAAGGGAACAATCCTTGTGTCTTTACTGATCCACTGATCAGTACACTTTGGTGAAGTCTCTGTTAAGGTGTCATACACGTGTTTGAAACCCTTCTTGTTTATTCCCAGCCTCAGAGCAGGCCGTCCGTTTGCTTTCAGCCCTGTGCTGCAGACGCAACAACTATCTGATGTTTAGCTGCAAGTTGACCATTTGTTTGGCCTCACTCACACTCCAAAAGTCCCCCCCCCCCCCCCCCTCGACCGTGGCTCCAGAGAGTGAGTGAGTGAGTGCGTGCGTACAAGTGCTTGCACATAAATATACAGAGAACGGGGGGACAGTGTGATGCAGATCTGCAGCTGGCCTGTGTCCCTCCCACGCTCCACTGTCCCGGATCCCAGGCACATTTACAGTAAGAGATGCTATGACACAGGGGGGGGGGTTAACAGTTGGGCAGTCAAAAGGAGAAGGGAGTGGGGGCAGTAAAACTCAGGCTAACCACACTGACAGTCTGCTTTTGCCTGGCTGTAAATAATCCCACAAACACTCATTTCCGATGACTTATCTGTGCGCGTGAGTGCTTCTGTCGGCTGCTGCTTGATCAGATCAGAGAAAGCGGCAGGTGGAAACACAGCCCCGGAGATTTATAGCATTATAGTATTGACATCCTCTGTGATGATTGCACACAATCAGCATGAATCACGGGCCTAATAGACTCAGGCATGTGGAGAGGACAGATTGGGGGTGTGGGGATAGCGTTTAGGTCTGTCAAGATAAAACATTTGGAAGTATATAATCTATGAGTGGTTCACTATTTTTGAGAGAATCATCCATATCCACAGGTCTACAGAATTTACCGGTGACAAAACACAAGTTTGTTTTTGCTGCCATGGCGACCTGTCCCACAGCTCACGTTCACAGGAGGAGATGAACGTTGGGCATCACATCCTCCTCTCTGACACAGCGGCACACAGATAAGGCTGTTTGGCAGTTTCCGCCGATCCACTTTCGTTTCTGTTGTGAAAACTGTGCCGTGTTTACATCCTGGAGGATTTCATTCACTAATTTGACCATTGTAAATGTTTGTCTTTTGTGAGTGCGGGATAGATGGTTATGTCAGATGTTTTCACGTAAAGCAATCTAGAGTCATGGCAACAGGTTAAACAGACTCTGGGGGGAGAAGGTTTTGGAAAGCTGTTAATTCGTCCTAAACAGAAACCAACAATTAAGCTGAACACTTTCACTTTGATTTAGTTTGAAGCTACAACAACATTTTAAATTCAACTTTGATCCACTTTATCCTGCTATCGGTCGACCTGTGATGTGAGTTTGTTAATGACAAAAACAATAGAAAACAGTCTACATTTCACAGTTCATGTAAGTCCACGAAAACCCACTGCACTCAGACGGGGACTCGCTCTGATCGCGGGTCAAACATTGTAGCAAGGCTCAAACTTGTGACAACAATGTGGCCTTGTGTCCACATGCTGAATGTACGGCGCCATGGAAAAGAAAATGTAAGTGTGTGTGTTAAAAATAGTAGACATTATCAGTCACACGTGTATGTGAGCACGCTTACTGCCTTCCTCAGTGTCATGGGTTCGAGTCTGGACTCCCCACTCTTCACCACCGTTTCACAAACGGTGAAACGTTTTTTTTTGTACAAAAAAATAAACACGCTTTTTTTTTCAATGAAAAAACAAGAACTATGCTTGAAGGATTTAGATTAAGCAAAGATTCTTTTTTTTTGTTTTAAATTGTAAACATCAATTGTATTTGTACCAAAAGGCTAAGCCGTTTCCTAATAGTAGACCGTAAAACAACATGACTTGTTATTGAGCCTTTTGTTTCTTGACCTAAAATGCACTGTGTTTTTGTCCTCCACCACATTCCAAGCATATCATATCATATGAAGAAACAGCGCCGTCATGTTGCGCTGATAGTCCGTGTGTCCATAACATTACCACGAGGCCCAGGCTGAAAAACACAAGCCTTGACCCCACTATTACTCCCACTGTCTTACATCAGTGGCTCTGTTTTCCTTTGCTTGCATAACTTCATCAATGTTTGATATGCCCCTCCTCAACACACCAGGAAAACAAGTAACACAAGGTCCCAATCCAGGAGTCGTGCCCCACTGGCTTTATTTTGTAATACGGCAATATCATTGCAGTGCAAACACTGTATAAAATATTATCTTTGACTTTAAAATGTACATTCACATAAAACATCTCCATAAATACATCGCCAACAAAAAAACTTGACAAAGATCTGGTCATTCATATATCTCTGAAAAAGACATTATACAATAATAGTTAGTAATACCTACATATGACAATTGAAACCCGTATTATACAGTAAGAAAATATTCAATTTACAGGAAAAATATTGTACATAATCCTTTCCATCAATGTAACTGACTGTTAAAGCAAGTGTATAAAAATCCTCATTTGAACTTCATAAAAACTCAAAGCATTTATGCTAACGTGACTACACAATATCATAAATTTAGTTACAAGTTCAAGCTTCCAAATAAATCAATCCAAAATCAGCACTTGCCACTGTTTCTGTTAAAAACCCAGCAAGAATCTTAAAACAGCTTGAACATCAAAAATACAGGCATTCAACAAAGAAAATACACAACAGCTGTAGCCACACACTCTGTTGTGCTACAGCTCAACACGATAAACTTGATATGTTTATGAAAATAGGTTGGCACATTTGAAAACCAGCTACCTGTTGACTCCAACAGGAAGAAAGGGAGAGGAGAAGTCCCGCCCCTTGCCTGATGTCAATCTGTCCTGAAAAGTCCTCAAAACACACCAAGCTTATGAAGAAGACACAGTCAAAAAGCACCTGACATTCAAGGAGGACTGCTACCTTGAGCGCATGCATGAGAACTACATAAGAAGAGCCACACTGTCGCTGCCTGGGCTGTGTCTGTCTCATCAAAGCATGCAGAGCCGCAGGCTCAAGGGCAATGCCTGCTGAGCAGATTAGAGGAGAGCTGAGGCTGTGGTTAGCCGTAATGTAAGTAGTCTGCGTCACTGTAAAATAAATCATCTGTGTTGTTCGAGGAAGTCAGAAACAGAGGTTTGGGTGTCTCCTCATAAACAGCAGTTTTTCTTTTGTACCAAAGCAGCTTTTAGTAGTTTTTCATAAAAATAGTAGATAATAACAGACCATTTCAACCATAGAAAATATTTCTTAATAATAAACAAGCACGCAGAAAATGTCTATTAAAATATAACATTAGAAGGAAGGAATCACACTCAATCCCACTATACAGAAAATAAGTTTTTTTAAGTCATGCTTCAGATCCACAGAGATACAGATTGTGTGGCTAGCTATGCACACTCTATTGGCTACATACACTATCAGGTCAAAATAGGGTCCAGCTGGCTACTGCATGCAAGTAGGGAACAGGCTGAAGAGACAAACCAAGTTATTGCTACACTTTGACAAGGAAGAATCTGGAAGTCAAGCATCACAGGGAAACAGACAGCAAACATGACCATAATGCAGCAGTGGCCTCATGCACTTAAAAACACTGAGCTGTAGCTCAGAAAACAGAGTTCACCTCATGTGCCATTTGAGGGTAATCGTAAAGGGCCATGTGCCACAAAAATACCACGTCACCGAACCGGCAATGACTACAGGCAATGCCCTGCAGTGTTTGGCAGGTTTTACTACTGACTGCCATGTACTCACACATTTGGCTTCATCCCCAAAAAGAAATATTACATCTGATGACAAGGCTCCAGTAACTACTTCATCTGTGCTAATTGGTCTTCAGTTAATTAATGAACAATCTGAAAGGCAACATAAAATGGCGCTTTGAGGAGTGGTTGCTAAGGCAACAACACTGATTTGGTTTAATACTGAGAGAAAGGGTACGTTAAAGTGATTAAAGGACTTTCCAGTAGTGGAGGCTTGTGTGCTACACAATCAATTGTGCATTGTTTGGAGATTTAGTTTCTTTAAGTGGTGGATACAGTTTGAATTCCTGGTGATGTCCTTGGCCTTTGATTGGTTACAAAGTAACGTGGCTAAAGCATCCTGTATCCTGTCCACAACACCCTGCAGAGTAAAGAAACAAGCAGGGCTTAGGCGAGAGGGGCTTCGAGTCCACCTCAATTGCCCGTGTTCAGTCCATGAAAACCAGTGTCCAATACTAGCTTCCTATTGGACCAAGTCTCCAAGTGAAGATCTTTACAGAAGTCACACCATGGCCATGGGCGCAGAGGGCAGGTACCTGGTGGTGCTGGTGGAGGTGGTGGGTTTTGTGGTGCCAGGGCTGGCAGTTCTCATGGTGGCATATGTGGTGACCGTGGGGGCGGGGCTTAGCCTGGTGCACACACTGCCATGACTGAAGGCGCTGGATCGTCGCTCAGGGTTTGTTTGCTGCTTCTGCTGCTGTGAATGAGCTGGCCTGCTGCCCGGCCTCCGCCCTTTCAGGAAGTACGTTAGCATTTGACCTTTGCCCTTTACACTGACCTGACCCCGACACTCAAAGTCGTAGTGGTCTGTGATGAGACGATACACATCCTCCGTCACCTGTAGAGCACACATGCAACAACAATATTTATCACCAAACACTGCACCTGACTCAGCCACAAGACATTTTCCATCTGTAATTTTGGGGCAACAAAGGGAGAACATGCCTGTATCTTTCCCTGGACTCCAGTGCTGTCCATCCTGCTGGCCACGTTTACTGTGTTCCCCCAGATGTCATACTGAGGTCTCCTGGCTCCAATCACTCCAGCCACCACTGGACCAGCATTGATGCCTAAAAAACAAAGACAGACCTTAAGTGATATCTTTACCAAATCTGTTTTATAAGATAAGATAAGATAATCCTTTATTGATCTCACAAAGGAGAAATTCACTTGTTACAGTCGGCGTTCAAGAAGGTAACAATAAAAATTAAAAAAACAAATGTTTTTTGTAAATGAACTCTTCAAAACGGTTTAAAAGATGTATGAATGATGCAGAGCAGTGAGCACCTCAGTCTGTCAAAGGTGGTAAGTAGGATCATCATGATTTGTATTGAGAGAATTGGAGCACTTCATTCCTTCAAGTTATGAGTGTGAACAATTGTCTGTCTGCAGAAACTCTTGACAACATAACCAGACTAAGGCCTATTGTTACATCAGTTGGTGAGTTTGTTAAATTTCATGGTTTGATATCACACAAAAAAGAGCATAGTTGTTTTGAGTAAAAACAGCATCTATCCATCACACGACTATGGGGATCTAATAAAAGCTAAAGTTAAAAGCCTCTTGAAATAGAGGCCAGAGTGTGGCGACAGGATGGCACTGTGTACACCAGGCGGTGTTGTGACTGACCAGGGTGCTCCTGTCACAGGCTCCCCACAGGATACCAACACAATGGAGGCCACCAGCTCAGGTCTGTGTGACGAGCTTCCTGCATACTCTCCGCGCTCTCTGTGATGCATTTCCCTCAAACTTACCGGCAGTGAGCAGCAATAGGGTCCAGCGCTGCAGGTCACTGATATTATCAATCTAGAATAGCATCAGTGCCGCTTCCTTGAGTCGTCTTGCATGTTCTTCTCATCTAATCTCAATACTGCTGCATTTTAATGATTACTTTCTTTTTTTTCGCCCTCTGTAACTGACTAATGTTATTGACTGTATCTTTTAATACTGATTCTAGTTGTTCATGAACTCCTGCTTGTGTGCTTCATGTCATGTTGCACCTACTGCATTCTCACTTAAGCTCTGTCGTGCATGAACTCTTTGTTGCATGTTCGTTGTAGCGTCTTTTCCTGCTGCTGCTGCAAATGTGATGTTTATTGTCTTTTGCCACGTGATAATCAGCTTGTTTTACCTATTTCCAGGGTGCCTACATCTGGCCTAGGACTACAGATGAAAACTACCCTTTTGGCTAACTCTGGCATGTTTTACAGTTAAGCTGTTGTGTTAATATGCACTGTCCTTGCAAAATATAAATTAATAAATAAACAAATCAGTGCATGTATGGAAGTGCTCGCATGATATTACTTACCCACTCTCAGAACAAAGTCGTTGTAAGACTGGTAGTTAATGGCATCCAGTACATCAAACATCTCAATGGCAAAATCTGACACTGTGCATAGATGGGAAGTAATTGACTTCTTTACCTAAATTTGGCACAAAAGAAATTAAGGGTACAATTAATGTTACATTTTAAGACCAGTAAAAGTAATATTGAGTCTTGGGTTCTCACTCACTCTTTTTAATGTTTCACAAAAATCATAAAGCTGAGAGATTTTTGCTGTGGCTGTTATAATTAACTAACTAACTTGTGCAAATGAATCACAGTCGCAAATGAATACTTAATATTCCAAGACAACAGGGCGTTGATAATCCCACAGAGCGGATTTATAAAAAGAAATGAAAATAGCATCACACACTGCAAACGGCAGAAATACTGGGCCACTTAAAAAGCCTGGGATGCTTTGGAAACATGCTAATATGCAGCACACAAACATGTGATCTAGATGCAGTCACTGTGTGTACCTTGGAAGCAGTTGTAGGAACCAGCCCTACAGCAGCCATGTAAGTACTGCCAATGGTTTTGATTTTCTCAATGTCTCTGTAGCACTCCTTATCCATCAGCTGGAAAGAAAAAAGAAAGTCGACTGGTGTTGCTTTGAAACCTTCCTTCAACCCCACACTTCAATCCAACTTATGAAAACAACATTAGGCCGATTGATCCTGTTTCAGTTAATAATAACATAAAACAATAGTTCTTCCTGTTGATTCAAGCATTGGAACTTACATTTTGGCTCACTACCCACTGAAAATGTTGGTCTAGTTTACAAGTTGACATGTTATATTCAAATATGCACATGATCGAAATGATAAATTACATTTGTCTTGAGCAAATGACTGCTTGTCGCTGCTGATTATAGATTGATCCTTCCCAAAAGTCATCTGCAAGTAATTCCTCAATGCAGCGAACTTTCCCAGCCGCGACCATTGCTTATTATATTGCGTCAATAAACACAGTGTTGATAAAACTCTGAGTCATGATTACGGTTTCATCTTCATCATCTTCGCTCAGATTTATGTTTCCGTGGAAGCCACTAAGTACCCACCTCATCGAAGTCGGCGATGATCTCATTGAGCAGCCTCAGACACTCGACTCCCATGTTGTTCCCATCCAGCTCAATGTAGAAGTCGTTGAAGTTGGCAATAGAGGCGAACAGAACTCCGACCTGGGCATATGACTGGTAGTATAGGTCCTGCATCACAGAACGAGAGATGTGCAACATGGCATAATTAACTCAGCTAATCTGCTAATCCAATGCTACCTAAAATAAAGGACTAAACAAAGATTAACATTTTGCAACATGTAAATCTGCACCCAGCTCAAAAAGTAAATAGGATAATAGAATTCCTAAAAAGTCATTCACATAACAATGAAAAGAAAAACAAATACAAATGTGGTCTATACGCTTTAACCCTTTATAGGGCAAGTGACTATTTTTGGTAATTTTGGTAATTTTACATATGGCCTCCCTGCTGCACATCAGTATAAGGTAAAGAAGCATATAGTCCTCACTCAGCCAATCAGAAGAGCTCACCCTAGACGTAGTGAAATAAGTGAAATTACAGCATGAAAAAGGCAGGCACCATATTTGATTATACGCCCTGTTTACCCTGGGCACTCCGATTACCACTACCACAAAAAACATGTACAATAGGCCAGGATGAATGAGAGCGTATTTGAGAGTGCGCATGGACGACGGATGGAAATTAGCCCAAGGCTACAATTTGGTGTGGAGTGTTTACATGCATGGGACCCATGCCCTGTCTCGACCAAATAAACCAATACATTAAATTAAATTAAACCTAAAATTAAATAGTGTTGTCCTTATTTGGACTTGCGCCTAGTATTCATACTTACAGTATTTTCTTGACAAAAGAACCAACAAACCCTAGAACTATGTTTTTATGTTTTAAAAGTAATTTTTAGTACAATTTTCAGTCAAACAATATTGGAGGTGCATGCACTGCACTGCATGTAAAGCACAGTCACATTACAAAAGTTCTCACCTATGACAAGTGCGATCATTCAAACATCAATATCACAAAACACGTCTCCTGAATACCAGCACCCCCCGAGACCTGAAAGTATATTTTACATATAAACCTTTGTAATTTCTTTACCCTTTAAAGGGCAATGAACTAAATATGGTAACTTTGCTCACATTGATTTTCTGCATGATAATAACATTTTCTGAAAAATGTTACAA
This sequence comes from Gobius niger, assembly GCF_951799975.1. Classification (NCBI taxonomy): domain Eukaryota; kingdom Metazoa; phylum Chordata; class Actinopteri; order Gobiiformes; family Gobiidae; genus Gobius; species Gobius niger. Next base: position 23,936,683 of record NC_136868.1, on the reverse strand, counting down.
CAGAAATAAACTTGTGCTGTCCCCGCAATTTCACTCTAAGGTTGAAATTATTTATTTCAAAGTATTACAACGCGTGCCCGATAAAGGGTTAATATAAAATGCAAGCACTGAGTCAAAACATAAATGAACACTACATGTATAGATTCTCCAATTAACAAAAAACAACCATGATTTGAACGTCAAGTGGTTGTTTTCTGATTCCCAAGGAACAAACAAATAATGCTCGAAATACGTCCGAAGACAAAGCCCGTGTGCGTGTCACTACTGTAGCCTGGATGGAACAAAAACAAATGGAAGCTGACTACAACAGATTCCTACTGTGTGTGTTATGAATACAGTGTGAGGGTGAACTTTAGCCCAAAGGAAGGACAGGAAGTCACTCCATACACCGTTTCTATGAGGATCAGCCATGCGCCGGAAACCCACTGGGCTCCCTTCCTGCCTCCAGCATTTACAAACCCTTGGACCATTCTTGCAGCACCACAAATTCGGCCTTATGGACAATAAACAAAGCACACCGTATTGTTAAATATGTTTTGTTTTTCGATGCAAGCAGAGCACTGATGACTATAATTGGCTCTGCAGTGGCTCTTATAAAAAGTGAACGTCTTTTCATTGTCGCTTTTTCCCATTGTTTCTAGGATATTTGATTTCACAACTTGTTTTGATAATAAAGTGACAATCTGTAAAGGTAAAGGTCAGTTTAAGGTGTACTTTCTTGTCTCCAAAGGGAAATCCTCCTCATTTAACCATCCATTGACGCCATCGAGATGTTTCGCTAGAATAGGCGGGAGAATTCATCTATTGTGCATTTTTTGGCTTAATGTTTGGAACTGGAGTGCCCGGAGGAAACTCATAGGGAGAACATGCAAACTCCACACAGAATTAAAAAGCCAATACAACTATTACACGAGCACTAGACCTGGAGTTAGTGTTGTGAAAATGGCTACTTTATAATGTAAAATACTAGAGTTATCGTTCTTGTGAAAGCATTTGGACACTACAGTGTGTTCACCTGTGACACTGCAGTGGGATAACTTGTACAAAGGCTTGTCACGAAAACAAATTTGAAGTTCAATATCTTGAGGCAGGAAAGTATCGCGATAAATGATATTATTGATTCCAACGATACTAGATACTGTCAACTCTCAGGCAAAAAAAAACGACAGTAAACCTTTGTTCACAATCATAAAATACCACACAAGATGCAATAAACATGAAATATAATGAAACTCAATTTGCTTCAGTTAAAAATCAAAGTTAAACAAAGAAAAAATGGTGGAAATGCTAAGAAATGTACAGACGATAAATATCGAGCCCAAAAATATATCGTTTATCTGTTATTTATTGAACGATAAGTTGATATAATACTTATCGTGACAGCACTACATGAACACCCCTCTCTTGTTTGCTTTTTTAAATCGCTACAGTATCATCTCTAACACACATGGCAGCTTTTGGCCGTGACATTCAATTTATAACATTCAATCAGTCTGTTGCCAGGGTCCCGTGGTCCCAGGCGTCCAAAATTGTGGATCGAAATGTACCATGACAATGTGATACTACAGTGCAATTCAAAGAATGCAGAGTACTTTCGAAAGGCGTGAGCCGTGTTTAATGCGTTTCATTGAGACTGCAAATAACAGTGATTTTCATTCCAGACGCTACCTGTTACAACATCAGATCTCGTGTAGGGATGGGTCTTTCTCGGTGAAAAGGAAACACTTTAACAAGGTTTCCTCCGGCGCTTTCAAAATGTACTCAGGACTATCAGTCACAACTGCAAGCCATCTATTAACGCTGCACTTATGACCTTGTTTCTAAGCAATGATTGAACACAACCGAGGAAAACAAACACACAAGTCACCACAAAGCACATAAGGAGTTACAGCCGCCAGGGAATTATTACATAAACCTATGGGAGCTGTGTACAGTCGTTATTTTTCATTTCTTACAAAAAACAACTGCTTAATCAACTATTTCCAAATCATTTAGAAGTGAAACAGCGGAGTGAAAAAATGTAGGCGCAAAATTTCTATTAATGTGAACAACGAAGCAAGGGGAATTTGAAATGATCTCCAAAATAAAGATACAGATGTGACATTCCCATGACAGTTTAAACAATCTTTTGCACCCTGCGGAGTTAATGCACCATACCTCCCAATATGGCAAGTACTGATCTTTCAGTTGTAGTTTGAGGATTTTTTTGCCCATTCTTTCTTAAAGAGGGGGTATTATGCTTTTTTCAATCACATAACACCAGTCTATATCACACTACAATGATGATGAAACCTTCTGTTGGTCTGTCAATGCAGTAAATTAGAATACGTGCCTTGTATAAAATTGCTCTCTCAAAATGGCTGCAGCGAATGTCTTGAAATAGGCCGCTGTCTCTTTAAGAACCTCTGATCCTTTCCGACACTGAGGAGCAGTGGTTGGTTACTCGGCTGGTAACGAAAGTTCGGAGGCGTCTCCAGGAGGTGGGGGCATTCCTAGGAGGACTCAGGCAAAGCCATCCCTAAAATGGCTGCCATCAGAGTTTTTACAGATGACTCAAAAATACGTGAATGTGCCAAGGCAACACTTCAGGCGTGTTTTTAATGAGGGAGTGACATAATAACATGATGTAAAGCTTGAAAAAGTCGATTTTGCATTAATATTCTGTGCACCTTCTTCTCCAAACGCACCTTTTCTCACCCGATGCAAAAGTTTAGGCACAACATTTAGAGCCACATGCATGTTGATTAGGTATTAACTCTGCAGGGCGCCCAAACTTATTCCCCTTTATGCTCTTTTAAAAATGAAAAAGACGATTTTTGTTTGTTTTGTTATGGGACATGTTAAAGGGTTTCAATTTCTATCGCCCCTCCGCACTCTCATTCATACACCCATGCATGCACGACACTGGAGGCAAGGTGGCTGAAGTGTCTTGCCCAAGGACACAATGGCAGTGTGTACCTGCGGCAGCCGGGATTCCAGCTGCCAATCAGAGTTCTACCATTTGAGCCGTTGTCTCCCCATCGCCTCATCTGAAACTTCATGCCTTTTTGGAGATCATGTCATCTTCTCCTTGCTTCATTGTTCACATAGAAAATGCACCCCACAATTATTTCTTGACTCACATTCCTCTTTCATCACCTTTGTTATGCATTATTCAGTCTGCACATGAAGCCAAGTTGATGGACAATTATTGCATGCTTTTAAGCTGGCTGTCTTTCTAGGTTTTTGGACGGTGCTTCCATTTGTCATACTGTTGTAATTTGTTCTCATGCGTCTACTTTATTCATTCTACATAGTTTTGGTTCACAGTTTCGGGGGCAACATTGAGGTGTCACTCATAATTCAGAACTGCCTTGATCTTCGTTTCGATGCCAGCTGGAATGTTAAAATGACCTACAGGGCATTTACACCTGCTTGAACAGCCCACCCGAACAGAGAGCACGTGTGTGATGGAATGAAGAGAGGGAGCTCAGAAACACAGCATTTTCCACAGCAGTGCAGTTTGGACCTGCTCCCAGTGAACAAGTGACGCACTGTCGGCTGACAACTGGACAGGCCTGATCTTGCAGTGGAAAAAGTTATGCTCACCATGTTTCTGGGGTTGGACATGAGGAAGTGCTGGGCCACATGCGCCGGCAGCAGGTTGAACAGGATCCGTTTGTTGTCCAGCTTCACCTTCTCCATGTCGTCTCTCTCCTCCTCCGCCTAAGGGATGAGATAGAGAAGAGCACAGGGGACAGGTCAGGCTGGTACATCCGCAAACCCCCCGCTGTAATGTCTTATCTCTATCACTAGAGGGAGATAATGCTTCACTCACTGGGGCACTGTCTTCCCGAAAATAGACATACATATTGTCATGATCCACTGTGACAGAAGCGAACCAATCACACACCAGGAGGAAAATGTGCACAGAATATTTTTGGCAATGCAACAATTCAGTCTTACTCAGACATACTCTCGGTCTATCACACAAATGTTTCCGTTGGTTTTGTGCAAATAGCTGCAGTTGGTTAACAGGAAAATATCACAAATGAATAACAACACATTTTAAGCTTCATGGTGGCACAAAAGTGTAATGCTATTGTCACTTGCGCGTTATCTTTTTTAGTTAGTCGCTTAAGTATAAGGTGTGTTAATTCTTGTGCAGTAGTAATGTTTATCAGTTTATGTGTGTCTTATGAGCAGTCAGAACATACAGATAGATGTATTTGATATGGTTTGTGCAACTGAGGCAGTTTCCTAAAATAACACCTGACACGTTTGTGGCACCTTACGCCTAGGTTAACTTAGACCTGAGACCTGTGTTACTATGGCAACAGTGTCACTTGCGAACCAACAATAGGCAACAAAAATAGCAAACAGCTTGTTTCGTTTTGCATTTCTTTGGCATCTTTGAATAGGCTAATTGCCACTTTGCAATTTTTTTTTGTCAAGTACTCTTTTTAAAAATTTTCATTTTATCTGACCTTTATTAAAGCGCAAAAGTTCAGAATCTCATTTTCAATAGAGTCCTGGCCCTGTTGTATATGTTTGTATATGCTTTAGTGGCAGAGGAAGCATTCAAAACCTAATGATGGAGGATGAGTCTATATGTGTCAATTCAAAGATGAAAACAGCTAGTCATTCAATTTGCTATACATGTGACTAGGGATGTCACTTATAAAAATACCTGAGTAGCCCAGAGATAGTCAAGCCGCAGTTTGAGATCTAGTTGTCGAGAATGAAGAGCCAAAGCCCCAGCAAACAACAACACAGCCAACACTGGATCATAACCGCGGGTGTGCAGAAACCCGCCACTGAAATACACAGCACAATGTGATTTATTTAGATTCACAAGGCTTTGCGAAATCAAACAGGCTAGGCTTACCCCACTGCTTGCCGGTAGCCACTGGTCTCCATGACAACAGAGTAGGTGACAGAGAGGATGAAGAGCAGTAAGATCTTGAGGAGCGAGGAGACACGTAGGTAGGGCACAATGGTGAGGGTGCCTGACACACAGGACAGCAGGGCGTATGCCATGTTGGGACAGTTTTTACCCCCCACTGTCATGTTGCCTGGCCTTATCCCTTGTGACGCTGCTGGGACATGCTCCACAGAGAGACTGGAGTTGGCCCCCGCCGCCACAAGGCCCCAAGGAACACATCCTGCCTAGAGAAGGGTCACAGTGGAAACCAGAAGGAATGGGCAAAGCATGAAGCAGGATGAAAACAATAATATCAGCATGCTGTTTTAATTATTGTCTGTTTGGGCCTTGAAGTTGTTTGTAACTTTTACAACAAACTTCTAGAGTTGTTATAGTTGCAGGTGACTGATACCTTGGCAACAATTTGTCCAATCAGTGTTAAGGCAGGCACATTCTAGACAGTACCCAATTTGTTAGTTAATCAGTTAAGTTAATTTTGTTCAGCTATTAATTCTAACAAGTAAAATAAATAATATCATCCTGTAAAAAAAATAAAGTATACACTATATGCATATTTGGCAATATAAGCATACTGCAAATGTCTTTTGTTAGAATCACAGTAATGCTACTGCAGCATTATTAAAACGACTCTAACTCAACTTAATGGTCCTGGCCTACGCCTCACCCAGGAGTCCCACATGTGACTGTGTGATTCATAGCGAACAGATTGACTGCAGCATATTGTCCATTAGAGTCTCAGCCTGATTTGAGTTTAAAATATTTTAATGGCTATTTTACACTTGAACAGTAAATGCTTTTTTCTTTGGAGACTCAGCAGTACCATCTGCTGCACTGTCATGCTTCTCTCTGCAAACAAATGCTCCACACAGTCAAACACTGGCAACGTCAGTGGGATTAGCAACGAAATGATGACACTGTACTTTTCCATGGCAGAAAGTCAGTGTTCAAACTGTGCTCTCAGTTATAAAACTAATCATGAAACTGTTAATGAAGCTTGAACAATTACATAATTGTTAAAGTTGCAAAGAGTCAAACTTAATACCTTACCTCTTATAAAAAAAATATATATTTATCACCATAAAACATTCCTGCTTAGGCCCTGATTTACCATTACTGTAGATTCTTATTGAGCAAGGTGCAATCAAAGTACAGTAAGTAATCTTAAAAGTATTAATTAGTAGTATTAAAAGTATTGAAAAGATGGAGGAGAAAGATCTACTGTGCATCTGTGGACCCATGAAGCTGCTTACGGGCGTCACTCACCACACAGGCCTGGGCGGCGGAGTAGGTGAGCAGGACGAGGAAAATGCACAGGACTGTTCGGATCTGGATGGTGAGGCAGCCTGGTTGACACTGTCAGCACAAATAAGCAGAGAGGAAGGGCATTACAGTGAGCACATGAAGCACCTGTTTATATAGCGCCCAAACATCATTGTGGACACATCATTAGCCACGAGATGGAAATGAAACGCGCTGGCTCGTAATGTGCAGGTCTGCTCTCGGAGACACTTATGGCAAATGATGACTGTTCATCGTAGCGTGAACAAGCGGCAGTGGAGATAGGAGTATTTAGTTCCAGTAATCTCGCATTGCTAATTATGTCATACAACACTTTTCTTTTTAATTGTTATAGTTAGGTCATTAAGTGTGTAAGTTAGCTAGTTTCTAAGTTAGCTGGTTTCTAAGTATTGTTTAACTGATTATTTATAAGCGGACTGGGTTAAACATTTTTCAAATTGACTGTTTTTTAAGTTTTTAACAGTATTCTTTGATTCACACAATCACACTCCAATAAACAAAACTAAAACTAAAACTATTTCTTTACTTTTCTTTCAATAAGCACCATAAATATTATTAAAAGTACTACTATTGCTAGTTTAATTACTTTTAGCCACTTAGTACCACTATACAAAACTACTTCTGCCACAATCCTGTGCCCATAAATGCTCTGAGTTCAGGTCTTCATCTCCCTCAAAGGAAAGCCACAGCAAGACGAGAGTTAGAATGGAGATCTCCAAACAATTATTTTAGTTTGCTCTTAATAATTCATTATTCTCACCAAAATGTTGCAGCAGCTTGTGTAGGTTTATGAGAGTGAAGAAAGCCTTTTGGGAGCTACTTGGAAAGGGCGGGCTGTAGAACTCTGTATTAGAAAGTCTTACCTGGATCTTGGTGAGGTGTAGATACATGACACAGGTCACATGGAAGCAGACACAAAGCACGAGCAGCAGCAGCACCAGCACCCCCCTACACAGCCATGGAGAGAACACTGTCAGGAGGCCTTCCTCCATCTTCCCTGCAGTCAACAGCACTTTGACTTAAATGGTCTCTCTAGACCAGGACAAGATCGATTCAATTCTAAAGCAGGAAGAGGCAGGCTGTGCGTACGTACTGTGGGATCATTAGGAGATAGATAAGGCCAAACAGAGCGGCGAGGATCAGAGACAGCACCACTGCGCTGATGTAATGGTCGTCATAAACCTGGTGATACTAAAGAGAAACAACCAATCAATACAAGCATTACTTTTTTATTCTTACTCTTTTTATTCTTCGTGTTTTGACCAGGACAGTCTCACTGAGACTTAGAACCAAGGAAAGTGAGGGTGCACAGAAGAACAGACCCTGCAACCCATTTAAGGTTATCTGATACTATAACCAACCAAAATGTATTACACTTATGTTCATTTTAATTAAACCATTTGCAGACTTTAGTCCGAGCTGTTCCCAGTGCGTATTGGCTAAGGCCACCCTTTGTTACTGGCTCTGTTTATTCCTTTATGGGCAGAATTTCCAGGTGAAGCCTCTACAGGGTGCGCAGAATAGGTTTTCAACTGTGAAGTGTGAAGCAACCAGGACGAAAATCAGCACCTCCAAATCCGAGGCCACGCTCTTTACCAAAAAAAGGTGGTTTGTCCTCTCCAGGTTGGTGGAGAGTACCTGCAAGTACAAGTAAGATCAAGTATCTCAGGGCTTTGTGTAAGAGTGGGGGAAGGATGGAGCAGCCTCTGCAGTCGTTATATCGGACTGTTGTGGACAAAAAGCTCAATTTGCTAGTCAATCTGCGTTTCTTTCACTTATGGCCATGGGCTTTGGGTCATGATTGAAAAGATCTTTCTTGAATGTAGTCAGTTGCATCTCTTAAACCACTGCCCTGGAGATGTGTTCTGGGCATGTCCCATTGGATGGGAGCCTACGTGAAATCACCTAAGACATGCGTGTGTGTGGATACAAAAGTGGACGCATCTCTGCTGAGACTGCTGCCTCCGCAACCCTGTCCTGGATAACGTGGAAGAAAAAGGATAGAAGGAGTAAACACTCAGGGCATATCTAACATATCTGGCTTAAAATACAAACGCTCTATATCGGATGCAAATTGCTTCTGTAAAAGTAGCAGTCAAAGTTACATCTTAAGAAAAGAATATTCATATGTACGTCATTAGATCCACTCGAGTTGGTGTCATAATGTGCCTGATTGCTTTTAAAGAACTGTGAGTCATGCTTTCTGGAAACTAGCTGGATCAATATTTTAAATTGCTTGCTTCTGTGCAGATTCATTGGTCAAAGATTGGTGTCTAAATCAGTGCATTACAGCCCAGATACCTCCAACTCCATGTCCCCTTATATTATTATTTCCTATTGTCAACTATAAAACTTGTCCAAAACATCTTCATTCCCATAAGTGTCCACTGCCAGTCTTTTACTTTTCAACATATTAATGTAGCCCTCGTTGTAGCAAACTCAACCACACACACGCACACGCACACACAAACTCTTGGCGGCGATGTGTCTCCTTTATAGCCCCGGCCCACGCACGCATAGGGGGAAGATATCACGTGTGCCGCGCAGACATTCCCAAATCATTATCTGCGCCCCCTCGTGAGCCGGTGGGCGGATATCTCTTGCTCATACATGCACATCACAGACACAAGGCCTGGGAGCGTGGGAGCGTGGGAGCAGGAAGAGAATGTTGCGTTGGAAGGGTGTAGTAGAAGAAGAAGAAGACAGAGGGGAGAGAGGACCGAGTCACGATGCATGTTTCCCTTTTGTTTAATGAGGGAGGCCATATGTGTGGGCTACAATCAGAAGCTTTTTGTCGGCTACTGTACGTGACCTCTGTGACCACAGGCTGCGAAGATCTTTCGTGATACGGGCATGTATTTAATCTTGGTGTTGGTTTAGAGGGAGTTTTATAGTTTTGGTTTTTTTTTAGACCGACCATGGCTCTGGTTCAGATGGAGCTGTGAGTTTGGCAGTAGTTTATTTCGCAGTTATAAAATGATTAGTTGGACCCAAAACTTTTGACTTGCGAGGCCAAATGTTTCCTGTTTTGCACAACATTTGAGCGTTTGGTCCCTGAATGCCAAAATTTGGTTAAACTTAAGAGTGTGTAAGATATATACAAGGGGATACACAAGATGAACAGCACTTTTTGGGGAAACAGTGGTTAGCAATTTTGCATACTCCTCTGCAAAAGAACATAGGGGGATTTTCCTTTTAGTTATTTCCTACAGAGCAAGAAAAGGATATTCTAGAAACCGAAAACAATCGAACAGTGTGCTCTCTCTCTCTCTCACCCGCCGCTCCCTGTCTCTGCTCCTGTAGCACAGCGTGATGAAGTTGAGGTCAGAGGTCCCGGACTCGGTTTGGCGCGCCTCGATGAGCCGACCGATGTAGCGGTTGACGCGCGTTCCCGGGGAGTGCTGCACCGCCGTGGCTGAGAAGGACGTGCGGCTCCTCAGCTTCTCTGACGCCGTCCGCAGGGCCCTTCTCTGTCAGACAGCACAAAGACAACACAATCTGTCTCGGCATAGGCCCGCGCTGCAGCCAACTGATGCCCAGCGCATGAGTGAGTGTGTCCGTGTGTGTGTGTGTGGGGCTGTGAACACACTCATCGTCACATGGCCTTAAAGGACATGGCAAAGATACAGTAAACAGGAGGAGGAATTCTGGTCAGGCAGTTAGGATCATTATGCTCGCAACAAAGACGGTAACTTTCTCCCGACTCGCCCGATCAGCGGTGGGGACACACGGCTAATTGTCCGATATATAAAAGTGACCACACAGCGCTTTTGAAGTTTACATGAGGCAAGCAAAGTTTATATGGAGCTGCCCACATATTTTCCTTCTTTGTTGTTAGTGGTGATATGCTCACAGAACAGTGGGTGACATACCTTAATAGGCTGTATTTACAGCGACTTTGAGGTACAGTGGCAAAAGCAGAGTCTAAGTTTGTTTAGTGAGGTTTTTTTTTCGGCGGACCAGAGGAAATGCTCAATTTTCTTGTAAAAAATATTGCAGAAAAAGGTTTACTTGGGTAGACGGCACATCCGATCACTAATACAACTGCAACTGGTTACAGGGACCACTTCTTACCACCATAATGGCAACTTTTCCTTTAAATTTCTATGTCATGTAGAATGAACAACAATATACCGTTATTTTAAGTCGCAACTTTTTCATAGTTTGGCGGGGGGTGCGACTTATACTCAGGTGTGACTTATATATCAAATTATATAATTTCACACATTTGCTATTTTCATACTGACAGCCGCTAGAGGGCACTCTAGGCTTGTGTGCCAGTATCTGCTACTCTGAACCCAAATGCCCCTAAAAAGAAAATCATATCATATTCGTATGGAGCAGCAGATAGAAGCGCTTTCAGTGAGCGAGAAACTTGTGAGGGAATGGCGAAAAGCGGAGGCTACACTTACAGCAATGAAGAAAACAAAAAGGTTAATCGCGAGAGGCTAGTCAACGGTACACCAGGGTAGCTGGAGCGACTTATACTCCAGAGCGACTTATACTCCGGAAAATACAGTATAACTCCCTTTCTGCCTGAAAGGGAGTGGGAAGAAGAATTTATTTAATCCCACCCCATTTCCCATTCAGTAATTACCATATAGACCTTTACTGTTACTCTGTTCAGAGATTGTTATGTATACGTCGTATACCAACAATGGTAAGGAAACGACAAACACGTGTTAAGACAGAGTATCAGCCAGTGTAACAGCCATTTTAATTTAAAGACCCTCCTCTATATATTTTGACAAGACACGATGTTTGTAGTACAGTTTGAGTCTATAAATAGTTTGGCATTGCCTGAGTTGTATATCCAGTTTGTTCCAGAGTTTTTACTCCGCATACAGACACACAAAAACATTTAGGAGCAATAAATAAAAGGTATAGTTTTGCTTTATTTATAATTGAGAGGCTTTTGTAACCTGGCTAACACCATGCTGCTGTTAGCGCTCGAATCATTTCGAACTGCACAACAGCCTGGGGACCATGGCCAAAATTTGGGAACCAATCACAGAGCGAGGAGGGACGGCAAGACAATGACGCGCTATTCGACATACGGAAGCTATTCGACATACGGAAGTTTATTTACGTATTTAAAAAAAAAAGTTTGACAGCAGCAGACACGATGGTATTTTTCGATCAAGCTTTTCGATCAAGATCTTGTTCTAAATAGTTTAGCTCAAAGGTTTACAGCGGGTACGTCATACGTCATCTCATACGATGATACGATTGGCTATGGCTACGTGCAGACGCATGATAGACTTTTTTTTTTCTTCGTATCGCCCAATAAACGACTATGGACGATCGTAAACCACACCTCTCCTATGAGAAAATGAATTGGTGGTCCCCAGACTAAATATCACTTGTGATTTTAGTCTGGTGTTAGCCAGGCTAAGACTTTTGGAGAATTTACTATCAATTATAACTCCCAAAAGTCACTTACGTTTTCCATTTGAGGAACATCAATAATTATTTTCTGTTCACACATTATGGTACGACAATCAAACATCATTACTTTTATTAGCAATACTGTGCTTGTCCTTGTCCTTCAGGGAGAACATGCAAACCACACAAAAAATAGTCCCCACCCAGCCCAAGTATCGAGCCCAGGACCTTCTAGTTGTGCTAAGAAGCCCCCGTGCCCCTGTGAGCCCTATAAACACCACTCACTTTGTAATTTTCAGAAGATATAAAACATGAGAAAACAATGTACCAAGGCCATTTAGGCTGGAATTGTCAATAAACTAAAAACAATGTCAGACAAATAATATATTCTCCTCTCCACTGAAAAGCCTTTGTTTCAATTTAGCGCATGTTACATTGCCTTTTACATCGTAACTAGCCACTGAGCGCGTCCTGCCGAGCTGCTTGCAACAAATTAGTATTTATAGTCTGCTCTAAACGAGAGAAATGAGGCCTGGGTTAAAAATAAACCTGGATTATCACAGCTCTGCTCTGGAGTACATTGTCGAATGCTTGGCTGATTTACTTCCACAAGAAAAACACTTTGTTAACCCTCCGTGTAGAAATGATTTTATTTATAAACATTGGCTTTGAGGAAGAAGTGTTTCGAAGTGTTAGCTGTCAGAGCTATTTTAAGATCATCAAAAAGCACAGGTTAAAAATAGCAGATGAAATGTAGTCTAAATTTGCATCTGTTGCTGCTTATGTCAATTAAAACGCAGCAGCTCTCCTCTCACTCCATCATACACTCTCCCTGGAGGTGCAGGGGGAGATGGTGATATGATTCTGTTCCCACGCAGCTTCCTCAGTGAGCTGAACAGCTAGCTTCATCTTACATTCAGCCCTTCAAATTGGGAAGCCGTTTGCGACAAGAATGGCACCGCGGGGAGATCGTTCCACCCTCCCGCGGCGAAGGTTATTTTATTTTTTTTGCTGTTGTTGTAGCGATTAAGTCAAAATGATCTACCCACAACAAGTCTTAGAGCAGCGACGATAAGTCAATTATCAAAACAATATTAACCCCATAAACATTTCGGCGTTACTGGCCAAAAAACGATTAAAACGATTATTAAAACGATTATTAAAACGATTATTAAAACGATTATTAAAACGATTATTAAAACGATTCCTAAACGCTCACTGCAGCAATGTACTATTTTGACTTGCGTAAGATTTAGGGTGACCAGATTTTCCACATTGAAAACTGGGACACGATGGGAGTTTGTGGGGGGAGAGGCAAATTTTGACTTTTTTCATCCACAAACTGCAAAACATTGTCAATATTTGCTCTAAACTCATTGGAGTTAAACAAAGAGACCTACAGTGTCTATGGAAGGAGCAGTCGCTAAAGAAGGCTAAATGTATCTTGGGTCATGCCTTCAGGACGTAGTTTTTATGTACACCTTGGAAAACGTATCGTTTCTCCAACTCTTTCGTCCCCTCTGTCACTGAACTGTTGAATTCTGAAGGGAGTGTGTTTATTAAGTTAACATAAACCTTTTGAAATGTGCTCTATTTTAACTGTCATGGACTTCCTATTGTTTTCTTGAGCCTCTACTCTTGTCTGAATTGTTGGGAGTGACACACTGTGACTGTTTGTGATGTATTTGTTTATTGTTCAAATGAATTGCTCTTTGCAATCAGTAAAGTTTTCTGAATCTGAATCATTTATTTGAGCTGAAACAACCAAGTCATTTCCTTTACAGCTGTCCCTGGACCAACAGCGTCAAAACTTGGTCTAAAGATAAAATCTTTTGTCGGTACCTGCTTTTGATACTTTTATTTTCTCGATATCAAGAGAACCTAAACTTTTTTTCTTGACACCATACTGGTGTCGTTTAACGGTAGCAAGTCCTGCAACTGGGACAGAGCTTGTGTAAAACTGGGACAAATCAATGATTTTGGAGAAATCTACTGGGACATGGGACAAAGGGCTGAAAACTAGGACTGTCCCGGGTAATTTCTGGTCACCCTAGTAAGAATAGATGTTGCAAATTCAGAAGTATTTTTATTAACTTAACAGTTGATAAGAGACTGACAAATAATGTGTTTGAACTAACAAATATAAAAGTCACTTTTTGAAGTAATCAAATGCATTAAGTATAGGGCCCGACTGATATGGATTTTCAGGTACCGATACCGATATGAAGGGGATTGGCATGGCCAATAGCCGATATAAAGGGCGATATTTTAAGTAATATAATTTGAGGTTTGTTTTTTTTTAATCTCTCAAATAGCCTAAAGTTAAGCATTTATTATTATAGTAAAGAATTCTATCATAGTAATATAAAGAAATATCGGTCGACAGATGGAAATTAGCATAGTGCTAAATCTGGTGCACCCATCTTTTTAATGTAACTGCACACTGTCCATTCAATAAACTAAACTAAACTACCAAACAATTATGGTGTATTTTGATTGGCCGATGCCAGCATGCACCATTGATATTTTCGGCCAAATTGTAGAACTGTCTATTCACCTTATTCCGCCCCACCCACTTTTGCCACTTTTTGCTTTGTCGGCACTTCCGTTGTACTGCCACTTCCGGTCAAGCGCGAAGCCCGTTCATTTAAACGGAGAACGAGAGAAAATATTCTGTGTATGAAGCTTCTAAATGTGTCAGTGTTGAACTGTGACAGCAGGGGGGGCTGTATGATTATGTTTAGTAGTTACTTTAGAGGGAGATTGGTATTAAAGGGACTATACAGAGTTTAAAAATGTTAAAACTAAGTATGTTCATCCCCCTAAATGTGACCTGAGGTGGCAGTAGTGAGTATAAAATGACTAATTTGCATCTAGCCCCTGATTGATTAAAGCAGTACTAAGTAACTCTTCCCCCTAGAGGCCATAAGCGCAACTGCAGGTGTAGTAGCAAGTTACTATTTTTTAACTTATTAATTGTCTTGGAGAGTAAATACTACGCTGACAGAAAAGGCGAAGGGACAGAGGGTTACTGTGCATCCAATTATACAATGGAAATCTTTTTTTTCACTCAACCCTGGCTGTAAATACTGTTTAAAGTGACGTTAGCCCGCAGTTAGCTTTGCCCGTTAGCATGTTGGCTTCTTCTTCGTGATTCCATTAGTGTGTATTGCTTGCTCCGGTCCGGTGGCAGTCAAGTTGCAAACATGGTTTTCTGGTCAGAGACCCCAGGGGGAGATGAAAGACCCTCCAATCATCCCATAAACACTTGTATTACCCCCACAGGGACCACGAAAAGGATTTATTAAGGTAAACATGTTACTTAGTACTGCTTTAAGCCATCAATTTAAACTAGATTAACACTATTAACGTCCTATATTTTGTGTCATAAACAAACTCCTACAAAAGTATTTTTGATATAGCGGAGAAAATCTCAAAAACCTTTTAACTGAGCTATTTTAACACATTAGCGAAAATACGACTAGTAACAAGTACTACTAGTAGTGGTAAAAAATAATTTGCTGTTGTCATAGTAGTTGAGTAGCAGTAGCATTTTTCTACTTGATTAAATATTTGCCTTGACACTTCTAACTTATTTTGAATTGACAAGACATTTACAGACACACATTTCTGAGCACTCCTTCCCAGCCTGCACTTCGCTTGTTATGTCAAACTAAAAGCAAACCAATTAAGTCCCAGATGGCTGTTCGCATATTTCTTCAGTCTGCTAGTTGCAAATCACTGCAGGGCACGGCTCTGTTTTGCACAAATATTAACATAACATACGGATTAGGTTGTATTTATGCACATGACAAAAATACCCATTACAAAAGCACACGCGGCTAATTCCTTGTTTGTAAAAAGAGGCCGGACGCGACCTTTTGGCGACGCCGCTTAATTCTATTATGGAAGTGTATTACAACATGTGACACAATGCTTGAAGTTGGCCACTGACATAATCGGGCAACAATGCTGTAATGCTATTAGGCCAGATGTTAACCGGCCGCGGTGCGATCACCAACCCTGGCGCTACCTCATCAGAAACTACGCAGCGCTAATGCTTGACCGCGCCTGGATTACAAGCTAGTAACCTATTTCTGACAGCCAGAGCCGACAGTGCCGCCACCAATCACCGAGCGGCAGGGGGAAGGAGAGGGCGCGCGAACCAACCGGCGGCGCTCTGACTCAACGCGGCGTCACCACAGCTTGAGAAGCGGAACGTAAACCCATCCAGCCAACAGACAACAAGCCCGGCTCTGGCACATGGAGAAAAAGCATGATACACACACACGGATGAACTAGAGGTGGATTTACGTCACCGCTGCCTCATAATATCTATCCCACTGGCTTACTTTTAAAACCAGTAATGCATTCATACAGTAGTGCTTATGATAGTCATCTAAAGATACGGATTATACTGTGATAATCTGTGACTGTAAGTATATATGGAGTAGTTTTGTTATGAAGACTGGACTTTTAATCTGAAGTCCAGACACGAAAGTAAACACCTTACCCTTCTGCAGCTAGCAATGTTTCTAATCGAAATATCTTAGGTTTTAATCCTTTCCTAGTCTTCATTAGTAAATTAACCAAACCGTTAATCGTAACAATAATAGTTGCGGCTCGGATAAATACATTTTATTTGGGAGACAGCACCAATCAGGGCAGGACACTTATTGGTAAAATATCCAAAAATGTCCAGTGTAGAGATGACTGAATATGAACAGCTACAGCAATATAGAAGGCGAATGGAAGCAGGATATCTTGCTGTTTGCAGATGACCGATTATGTAGACTCAAATGATAATTTTGATTGAACTTTGATCAGAGAGGAGGTATTGTGCCTTTTGCAGGTATTTGGTAATAATCTCAAACACATCTTTATCACATCTTCCACTTCATTTGTTAGAAAATGCCATTGTGAACAAAGTATGCAGTAGTTTCATGTCCAGAAGCCCTTAACACCCGCCTTCTCTTTCTCCCCTTCGCTGCGCAGCTGTTTTAAGAAGTAAATAAAAAAGAAAGAAAAGTAAAACGTTGTCTGTACAGCAGCACGCGTGGCTTCAGTGAAACCATGGCGACAGTTTTCACTTCGCGATGAGAGGATTAACTCCAGCAAGAACTTGAGAGTTAACCTCTTACCTCCCGGCACTACCCAAATTTAAAAGCTTCTCGACTGGAGAGTTTACAACCTACTGGCCAGTGTAACGCCTCATTTTAAAGCTAAGGCCTACTGAACTGATCACATCATTTTTTGTTGCTCTTTTGTCACGTTTTCATCACTATTTTTAAGCTTTTTTCAAGGAGCTTTTAGATTTTGGTATTACCAAACTGGACAAAATATGCTCGGCTCAGGTTAGCGGTTGAGATTATAGATAAGAGATTAAGAAAATAATTACTTAATAAATACCTCAGGAGGAGCATTTTGGGAGCTGTCGTATTGATGCTAAGAATAACCACTTGAGTAGAAGATCCAAAGATTACTCAAAGATGCTCTAGCAGCTGGAGACAGGGGTATATTTTTGAGGAGAAAACAACTGTGTAACAAGGTAGCGCTCTAAAAAGTCGATTTAGCATAATCCCCCACTTTATTTTGCCCTAAACTAATACTATGAATTACTTTAGTCATTCAACAACACTACTATATACGAGTACAGTGACTGTGTGGATGTAAGTATATTTTTTCCTTCAGATGCAGAGCAAATTAAAACCATTACATCAATAAAATCGAGAACACTTGAACTTGGCAATGAGGATATACTCATTATGCTCACAAAGAGTGTGATTCGGCACCGTCGACACAGGAAAGTGAAGCGCCGTGTAAACCAGCTGTGCGTGGATGCTTGTGGGGCTTACCTTGTCATCATCCTCGCAGGTCATGACATTGGAGAAGGGGATCTCGGCCTTAAACATCTTCCTGCAGTGCATCAGCTGCACGAGTAGGTAGCACACCGTCTTGAATTTCATCCTCTTGGCTGGCTTGATGTCGGATAGAATTATTCCAGGGAAGATCTGAAACAAGCACAGTACAGTGTTGAGCTTGATATGGAGAGCACAAGACGTCGAGAACCACCTCACAGAACATTGACCTTCCAAGTACCAGCAGGTCTAGGTCAAGAGAGAACAGAAAAAATATGTAAGACATGTCTAAACAAGATAAACAATAAACAATAAATTACATGCTTTATTTAAGCTAAGCAGTTAGCAAATGGGGTTTGTTTGGCTGTGTTTGACAAACTTTTTGTTTCTCTATGATCCATGTTGAACACCATGTTGAAGGTGTGGGGGGGGGCTTAAAGCCACATTGCGGAACATTCATGGTGTAAAACAAATGCTGTTTTTGCAATGAATTATCAAAATAAAGCAAATGCAAGCAATGGCAGCCTTTTCGAGATATAGACAGATCATTTTCACCAATGAAATAACCCAAAATGAATTGAATGTGCTTTACTATATATCTTTTCTGGGTAAAATATGACACTGTATGGCTTCAAGTCATTGCACGAGACTTTTCTACATCTCCCACTACCTGTATTTTGACAGGTCAGCGTGATAAAAGGATAAGAGGATTCTAAAACTTCACATCAAAAGACTGCGCCGTCCTTTCCCCAAAACTTAATCCATTAAACTTTAAACTCATCTCTGCGACCTTCATTTATCTTAAGTCTACCAGTTAATTCTCCTGAGAACAAATTCCCCACAAACTCTGTAAATGAGGTAGAGAAAAGGATGACGTGACATTTTTTAAGATGAAAGACTGAATTTTAAAGCACTTTGCCGATTCACCTCATTCGTGGGATGAAAAATAAGCTTCTGGTTTGGATTTATTTCTTTTTATTTTGCTACATATGAGGAACCTGGAACGCAGCAGTCATTGTGGTGAAGGAGTCGTGAGTTGCTCCTGTGCACATGTCAAGTTACTGTGAAATACTGGCTTCTCCGTGTGCGTGCGTGTGTGTGCGTGTGTGTGTGTGTGTGTGTGTGTGTGTGTGAGCTTAACACAAGGCCAGAGGATTAACTATTACAAAACCGACACTTTGACAGCGGCCGTCCGTCACGGAAAACATGTCATACCTTGCGTCGATGAGATGGCACGATGAAAAACGTCTCGATGTGATGCTTCTGGAGGAAGGCGTGTCTCTCGTGGCCAAAGCCCGGTTCCACCTCGTAGTCTCCGTTCAGACACTCCAATGTGGTCCTGGTAATGTGTACCTTCCTGAGAGTGAAATGTAAAGTACAGATGCTAAGTTACTGCCGGGCCACAATTAGAGCCTGACCCCGCGCCTTAACCCAGCACATATTCTCCAGTGTAACTTTACCCAAATCTAAAAGCTTCTTGAAAAAAAGGTTCACAATAGCAAGAACAACGAGATGTAAGTAAGGATGAAAACGCAGCAAAAAAGCAACCAAAAAGCGCCAAAAAACGCAGCAAAACAGGCGACCAAAAACTGATGAAAAAGTGATGAAAAAGCAACAAAAAAGCAGCAAACACGCGGCAAAACAGGCAAGAGAATAGCAGTGAAAAAGCAACAAAAAAGCGTTGAAAACACGGAAAAAACAGGCAACCAAAAAGTGATGAAAAAGTGATGAAAAAGTGATGAAAAAGCAACAAAAAAGCAACAAAAAAGCATTGAAAACGCGGAAAAAACAGGCAACCAAAAAGTGATGAAAAAGTGATGAAAAAGTGATGAAAAAGCAACAAAAAAGCAACAAAAAGCGTCAAAAACGCAGCAAAACAGGCAACCAAAAACTGATGAAAAAGTGATGAAAAGGCAACAAAAAAGCAGCAAAAAACGCAGAAAAACAGTCAATAGAATAGCAGTGAAAAAGCAACAAAAAAGCATTGAAAACGCGGAAAAAACAGGCAACCAAATAGTCATGAAAAAGTGATGACAAAGCAACAAAAAAGCAACAAAAAAAGCAACAAAAAAGCATCAAAAACGCGGCAAAACAGGCAACCAAAAACTGATGAAAAAGTGATGAAAAGGCAACAAAAAGCGTCAAAAACGCAGCAAAACAGCGGCAAAAAAGTGATGCAAAAAAAGCAGGCGATGAAAAAATCTAAGCAACAAAAACATAAAAAAGTGACAACAACGTGAGAAAAAATCTGAGACCATGTTTTGTAGATCTAAAGCTGAAATGTGCTTGGTTAAGGCGGGGGTTAAGGCGTTCTTCCAAGCATTATGATCCCGTGCCATGAAAAAAAAAAAACACTGATAGAATAACCTGGTCATTCAGAACAGTCAGGCAGTCAGCTGACCTCATTCTTTGATCATGTAATGTTGCTAAAGTGAGACTATAAAACTTTGAAAAAAAAAATTGCTAAATGAGTTGGACGGCTTTGAGATATTCAGCTCTACACTGTACATCCCCCGGCTTGCAGGCGTAGTGCAAGATGCAGAGAAACTGTATGCACTTAAGTCAACGGTTATTATCCAACTCATTATTTTTATCAGCCTAACAGTCCTTTAGCCTTCTCAAAATTCCTCAAAGAAGAAGAAAAAAAGAAGAATCCTCACGACTTGTTTAATCTGTGAGCACGTCTTAAAATCTCGCCGCTTCACTCGAACAAGCTGGAATTGGGCTCATGGGTTGGCCTCATTTCATGGTTTTTCAGTGCAAATTAGTCTCTTACTGTACATGCATTTAAATACAGCTTTGTCGCCCAAGATGGAAATAGTCAAAAGCGCATCTTAAACTGAATGAAAAAAAAAAAAAAAGGTAATTTCATGATCTTGAGCAGGCAGATTTATTTCAACATTTGAAAAAACCCTATTGTGAGTAAATAGAAATGGGTAATGTAAACTGCACTGTTAACATTTTCATTCCATTTGAATGAGTGTGATGTGCAAGTGTAACACATAATAAAATACTCTTTGGCCTATAAAAAGCAGATATAGCACATGACGAATAACAAAAGAGCTATTGACAATGTGCACAATGCTGAGTAGGACCGTGCTACACACACACACACACACACACACACACACACACACACACACACACACACACACACACACACACACACACACACACACACACACACACACACACACACAAACACATTTATCCAAAGAAGACAGAAAAAAAAAGTTCTAACAAAAGTTTCTATAATTTTACCATAAAAATCAGTGGCAACTTCACCAATGGTGGCACAACTGCTGTCGGTTGAAAAAACTTTAACATAAGATAAATATAGCGTCTGAGCCCAATCACAATCACACAAGCCTGTATAGTGGATGCCTGTGCGCGCTGTGTGTGTTACATTGCGTGTTCCGTGTGTTGTTGTGCATGTGCGAGAGTCAGGACTGACCCGGGCAGCCCTCCGGCCTCCATCACATTTGCGAGTGTGACATCGTTTGACCAGACGTCATACTGCCACTTCCTCAGGCCCAGCACGCCGCACAGCACCCGGCCAGTGTGCAGCCCCACCCGCATGTTCAGGTCCACCTCTGTGGCCTCGACCACCGAGCTGCAGGGGGCACAGAGGACACACTCAAACACGGGCAAAACAAAGTGTCATCGGCTGAGGAAAAAAACATGGCTATGTGGAGGCTGTTCTCAGTGAAATACATTCGACCCACTACTTTTGCAAATGTGAAACCAGGGCAGGAAATAAGTGTGAGGATTCTTGCATGCATCAACCTAAAATCATGTAGAAAACAAGAACGATGTGTTGAAGTTTACTTGCATACTATATTGCTGCATGTGAAGACACGATTCCAGTTTTGACTGTTTTGACCATGCCATCCTTCATTTGAAAGCTAAGAACCTCCAGAAACAAGTCACTGCGTTTTAGGACTTGATTCAGAACATGTACTGGGATTTTGAGGGAGAGAGTGCATTTCACAAACAAAACAAAAAATGTAATGTAAACTTTTGCATCATGTAAAACGTTTTTGTGAATAACTCAACATTACAATTGTTACCAGCGTCATCAACCATTTGATTTTAACATTATTCTCATGTCTGAGGTCATAAAAGACAAAGAAAAAAATATGACTGCCCTTGGCACAAACACCTCCACAGCACCGTGTGCAGACGATAAAACAGGACATTTGCCATCATTTTATTTCCAGTTAATTGTAACCGTTGTGGCCTTAGCGGGAGGTCAGCCACTTCTCGGGGCAGTCACGGCCAGAGGTGTCAAGGATGTGGTGGATGATATACATACGTACACACAGTACTTTGAGTTCATGGGACATGTGAGAAGATATGAGCCGCGCCATCAGCCTGCAGACAGGACGCGTCTCGGCGAGCAGCACCTGTCCTCCGAGATAAAGGGCCCTTCCTGTGGCATCCATCCTCACAGACAGGGCAACATGACAGTCTCCTGCTCCACACAACTGACTGAGGCAAGTCTAGGGGAAATAGAACTGTGTGTGCAAAAGCAGCTGGAGCGGGAACGTCGTGATCAGGGTAAAGCACGTCTAAATTGGCAATCAAGTAAAGACATGATAACAGTATGCTTTTGGTGGTTTTGGGTTGGTACTCCTAATATCAGACAGGGTATAGTGTTGTATTTCTTCATAACAAAAGGACCTGACATAGTGGTGAGCAAATCTGCCTCTCATCTGCCTCTTCAACACAGTCAATATCATACATTAACCTCTTAACCCCCGCCGGAAACCGAGCACATTATCTCCAGTTTGGCTTTACCCAAATCTTAAAGCTTCTTGAAAACAGCATCAGAATAGAAACAGAAACGAGGATGAAAACGCAACAAAAGAGTGACAAAAACAAAATAATCAAGCGGAAAAAAAACATTATGAAAAAGTGATGAAAATGCAAAAGAAGAGCCACAAAAGAGCGATAAAAAAAGTGATGAAAAGTTACAAAGTGTTGTGTAGGTCTTAGCTTTCAAATGAGGTGTTACACTTGCCTAGAGGCTGATCGAGAAACTTTTAGACTTTGGGTAAAACTGAATTGGAGAAAATGCGCTCTTTAAGGCAGAGGTTTAAGGGAGATTTCAGGATTTTTGACATAGTGCCTCATTTCCTAGTTATCCAGAGTGTTGTTGATTTCTGGAGATATATATATATTTTTTTTTTACTGATGCAGTCCTTATATTTGAAGAGTTTAGTGATGCCAGGCTAGTGCTAAGCTAGTGCATTGCTATGGTAACTAGTAGCCTGCATTAAAAACAGTCTGACCCAAGCACAGGGCACCTGAGGCAAATCACTTATAACACCAGACTACCTATATAAATGTCTGTGTTGACTGAATAATTTTTGAAATATAACCATCTTGCATTTAAAATAACTTACATTTGAGCAGCATCAGCTTCCTGGTTGCAAGCTAGGCAGCGGCGGATTGATCTGGTAGGTTACCGGTTCTACGTTCGTTTGTTTACCTGTGGCCGGAATTACTACACGTGGAATTCACAAAGGAGCTTTCTACAAATCAGATATGGCAACGTTTGGAGGACGGCCCAATGATTTTGAAGAGGTTTTTAATGCAGGCTACTAGTTACCATAGACATGCGCCAGCCTAGCAATAGCCTAGTACCACTAAACTCTTCAAATATGAGGACTGCATGAATAACAAAACAAAAAAAACAGGAAAAGGCTGAGGAGTACTTTATTGTCCCAGTAAACTAGAAACTAGCACTCTGCTTCTCCTGTCAAGATTAGGCAACCAAGCTGCCATACCCTGGAATCTGTCTCCAGATGTAGAGCTTGGTTTGGTCATGAGTACCTAGGACAGATATTGTGCAATTTTGAGGTTGACAAGGAAAAACTGGAGCAACCGGAGGAAACCCACCCAGACACAAGACACCAGAACAACCTTCAAGATCCACACAAAACCCACCTGCACAGCCCGGACGGAAACCTGTCTGCCCTTGCCAGTATGCCGACAACAATTACCAATCGCTCAATCACGCACCACGTTCGTAGGCAAGGTCGGGGGTGAAGTGCCAAAGGACACAATGAAAGTACCGTATGCCTGGAGGAAGAGACGGAGCCAATGCGGCTGCTGTGATTTCCTCCGAGAATTCCGTAAAGCACGCGCCGTGTGACTTACGCAATGGTGTCGATCATGTCCAGGCCCATCTCCACGCAGCAGTGAGCGTGGTCAGCTTTGGGCTGGGTCAGTCCTGACACACAGTAGTAACAGTCTCCGAGGATCTTGATTCTCCTGCAGTGGTTTTCCTGAAAGAAAGAGCGCATGAAATAAAGCTTCAACCAGAAAATAACAGAGAAGAGTATAAGTTATGGATAAGTCCAGTCAAACACGTTATCTCCAGTTTTCTTCATGATGACTACTACATACAGTATTTACTTATGCTGTACTGTAATGTAGATACACAGGGATTCACCTGGATTTGAATAAAGGCTCAAAGTGAAGTAAAGTAGACTAATATTTGCTATTTCTCAAGTTACAGCTCAAAGGTTCTATCATCAGTGACACATTCACAATACGTCGGTAAAGGAAAAGGGAATAGGTGCGCTAGACTCATTTATTAATGATTTTGCATGTGTTTTATTTATTTACCGCAGTGCCCCATGTGGAGTAAACTACTTTTGCGCTCATTACTGCAGCCGCCACTCTAGCCTCTCCAGCCTCAAGCACACACTCATAATGACAAGGAGTACGGAGAAGTGTCTTGATCCTCAATCTGCTCTGACTGCGACTTCAACTCTGCGTTTGCTCCTTTTATTGAAAACTACAAATGTCAATGTGGCCCTTTTACAGCTTAAAAAAACAAACTTCACACAAACCGTCCAAGCACCAAAGCAACAAAACACCAGCGCAGCCGCAGGATTTGGTAAAGATTCTGAACCCATTTTCCTCTCATTGTCAAAGAATGGAGGTAGTGGAAGTTAAATCGTTAATCGTGGTCCTAACATGCTACGTGTACTTATTATATGGAGCTTTACAGTTTTGTGAGACCAAAGTGACCGAGGGTGGAATGCCTTGGCATTTAATACGAGCGATCGCAATGTCGTCACATCCGTTGGCCGCGGTAGGCATTTTACATTTTCACATTTTATAAAAATGTGATAAAAATCCTATGATCGGCAAAAACAATGTCCATAAACAGGGCATTGCTTCTCTTGCGCTGTAGCAGATCTATCATTTCATAAAACCGAGTTAGAGACCTGGTTGCATCAGCTGTTGCCTACCATTCACCAAAACATCCAGCGAAAATTGCAGAAGTAAACAATGACAGCAATCGCTCGTATTGACACACAAACTCGAGGTTCGAGATTGACTAATTCATTGGAAGTTTGTTTGTCTCACACATTAACAATATCCTCTATGGCAGTGGTTCTCAAGCCTTCCACACCAAGCATGACAACATTAACCTCTTAATCCGGTTAAAGGAATAGTTCACCGTTTTTCCATTCTGAGATATGTTCTTACCTGAGCTTAGACGAGTTGATGCACAACTGTCTGGTCTTTGTGCGTGCCCTCAGTGACTCAAAAAGACCAAAGATGTTGTTTGAAGTCAACGGGCACACACAAAGACTATACAGGTACGTATCAACTCGTCTAAGCTCAGGTAAGAACATATGGAGGTAAGAACACGGAAAAACGGTAAACTATTCCTTTAACGCTGAGCACATTTTCTCCAGTTCGGCTGTACTCAAATCTAAAAGCTTCCTACAGCCTATAGGCCAGTGCCTCATTTGTGGATCTTTTTCATTGCGTTTTTGCCGTGTTGTCGTCACTTTTTTGCGGTTTCGTCACATTTTTATCACTTTTTCATCACTTTTTTAAATCGTTTTTGTTGCGTTTTCATCCTTGTTTTTGTCGTCATTTTGATGTTTTTTCCAAGAAGTTTTTATTTGGGTAATGCCACAGAAAATGTGCTTTGTTAAGGCGGGGGATGAGAGGTTAAATCTTTGACTGTCAAGCTCCGCCAGGCCTCAATCAAATCAGAAAACTACACTGAACTTAACTGTATTAATAAGCATAAAACTTACTCTACAACAAGAAAATAAGTCAGGTGCGGGAGGTTTATTTGCGCCACAGTACTTGTGTACAGCTGCCCTTGTTACCGGAGCGGTGAGTCCGCGCTGATGTGTGTGCAGCAGTGTGCGCTTCTTGCTGGGGCCAGCTCTAATTGCTCCGACACGCCGTTGAAGTAGAATCCCGCCCACACCTTCTCTGACAGATCAGCTATTTGTCACTGCGTGCACGGTGCACAAACTCAAAGATGGTGATCCCAGCACAAATGCAATGCAAACACGTGCAAAACTGCCCACACCGAGATGACCGATGCACACAGCCCGGTATATAAGAGCTTAACGACTGCATGGGGAGAACCAGTTAGTGCAGGATGACACGTGCTGATCAAATATTGTATTGGTAGAGTCAACAAAGCTTCCCCTGCAGGCAGCCTTTGAGAGACAGACGCACACACACACACACATGACAACTGCAGGGTAGGAAGCAGTCGGCAGATGAGAGTGGGGGGGGTGGGGATGAGGGGCCTTGGTTTCCCGCTCATGGAAGCAGAAAAATTCGGATGTAGGAGGATATGAGAATTCCGAAAGCGGATGAGAATCACAACTGCACTAGAATGTGGAAGGAAGGAGAGAAATAAAAGAGCACGTGAGAATGTCTCTGGCAGCAGTGTGGTAAATTTCAAGACAAAAAGATGCTGGTTAACATGATTTTGGAAGACAAATCTAAAACATTGGAGGCACAAAGCTTGTAATGTGTGATTTATCTGATTTCCAGTTGAACCACAGTCTCAAAAAGACCAGGAGACTCATTTTTGTAGTTGGAGGAGGATGTTACGATAATACTAAAACATTTCCAGCCTCTAGGATTTGAAAATTGCAAAAACATAAAAAGAAATAATTGGATTTGACGGCGATTAATGTCTCTAGCCGAGCATAGACTTGCTGGTGGTGGCTGAATAACTTTCCATGTTGTGCTTTTGTTTACAGTGCTGTCATGAGCCGCCATTAGCCCCAGTGCCCTTTATCATGAGTCACTCTTTTATTCATTATACTCATCAATTATGTATTCATTACACTTATGCCCCATGCCCCGCCACTGAAGGGTGACTAACAGAACTGTAAAGCAATCGCGCCCGACCATTGCTCAATCATGCACTGGCTGACAACTATATTTTCCTTCACAGGCAAAGGCTGCAAAACTTATCCCAACTGGATCGAAACTGCAATTAGCAAGTTACACAGAGTGCAATTATGTTGGTATAATAATTCCGCTTGTATGGGGATGTATTATGTATAAAGTGTTGTTCGAAAACAGTCTTACAGTTTTACTGAGAATAGCTTCAGTTTTACTGAGAAGATACTTACGACGGTCGCCTGGATGGAATTGAACAGTATTCACGCGTTAGTGCATAAGTCTCAGTATTAATGGTGGTATTATCCATGTTTGATGAAGATCTATGGCCTACAACAGGATGATTTATTTATGAATTTAAGTAACTTTATTGTCTATTACAGTGGTTCTTAACTGTTACGGCGCCTGGCGTACTGGCTCTCCTGGACCATGCAAACTACATCACTAGTCAAGAAAAGTAATCAGCATCTCTACTTTCTCCGCAAGTTAAGAAGAGCCAGAGTCCGAGCCTCTGTTAGGTGCAACTTCTACAGAGGGACTATAGAGAGCATCCTGATCAGCTCCATCACTGTGTGGCACGGCTCCAGCACTGCCGAAGGAGCCTCTAGTGCATCGTGAGAGCAGCGGAGAAGACCTGCGGAGCCTCTCTCCCCTCTATTAAGGAGATGTACTCCACCCGTCTCACCCGCAAAACCATCAAAACGCCAGGGACCCTTCGCACCCATCACCCAGTCTCTTCAAGGTAATGCCTTCAGGGAGGAGACTGCGGAATCTATGGGTCAGTTCCAGTCGACTGGAGAACAGTTTCATACTCAAGGCCATCGGGAAGCTGAACTCCTTGCCCTCCCTTCCCACCCCTCCTCCCCCGCTTCACAACCAAGGATGAGAGAAATATAATATCAGATCATTCACATGGTTAACAAATACCCACCATTACCATAGGATGTGTCTATCCATAAAAATAACTGAATTTGTAAAAGTACTGTACTTCACCCACAAATATGCTTAGAAAGTTTAAATCATGATAAAAACTACCAGTCATTTGAAGTCAGGTACTGATAAATATTAGATAAAAAACTCACCACCCACTGAAAACAGTTCTAAGACCCATTTTTTAAATTTAATTTCCTGACTCACCACTTGCCTATTACACAATCACAGTCTCTTGTAATGTCCATTTTTCAAGTTTATGAGTATGGATGACATATATCAGACACATGTGCACTGTGCAAAAAGTGTACGGAAATGTAAAGCCTGATTTACAGCAATGGACATTATCATTATGGCGACTGCATCTGTTCAATGTCATCTATTCATCTCTAAGCTATTGTATAAAGTTACTTTTTCAAAATAAAAAAAAATGTATTGTTCTTGTAAAAACATTTCTTTGAAACACAAAATATCTCGGGCAGCTATGAAGTAAATGTCCAGTTGAAATGTTTTGAACTTTTAATCTTTTATACTTCTACCTGGATGATTGAGGACAATCTTTGAAAAAACTCAAAATCAAATTGGACAAATCTGAACCCATGGTTTTGTGATATGGAGATTGCGTCACCTAATTCTGTGACAATATTAACTGGGCGATATTGTGTAGTTTAAAGCAGTGGTTCCCAACCTGGGGGGCACCTGGGATTGCAGGGGGGGCCCAGAGTTTTCCCTGGTCAGAGGGTCAGGTCATAAATGATATTACTTGAGCAAAATAAATGGTCTAAAATGATCAAATATGACTGAGTAAGGACTACATTAAACTGCCCAATTTCAGTTTATTTGTTTGAAAGAAATACTGATTAGCAATTTTTTTCATGTTTTGATACATTTGTGGGGGGTGGCCCGACAACAGCACGCGCAGGGTGCAGATAGGTTCTTAAATACATGTGCTTCATGTTTTGGTTTACTCTCTTGCATTGAAAATGATCCCATATTCCACACAATTCCACACAAATCTCACATCGACTGCAATTTTAATATTTGTCAGAACAATTGCATATTTTTTCCATATTTTGTTCTACTCTCCTGTTGATCTGTTTGATCATTTTGGCACATCTTTAAGGCTTTAATGTTATAATATAATATTTTTGGGGGGGGGACATAATTGAGACTATTTCCATGTGAAAAATAGCACATATAGCCCGTAGAGCGCCCCGGGGGGATAGAGGTGAGTAGTGCGGTGGCATACAGGAGTGAGATAGGCTCAGCAGCTGTGGCAGAAGAGAGGCCCGTTTGAAAGTGAATTTTACCCTCACGAACACGACAGGATATAAATCTCAATTAGGGTGCAGCTGTAACCACACACACGCACACACACATCAGCGTAGCCTTCTGTCTTACACACACACACACACACACGCACACACACAATATATCCTCATCACCAGATTTCCATATAGTAGCTTAGCGAGAGCTTGATAGCAGGCTACATATCATCTTGGATCGTTCTCTCCTCGCGCCGCTCTCTTCCGCGTTAAGCCATGACTGATTGCTGAGATGCAGAAAGGGATAATCCGGCTGATCATGTGACTTTTCAGTGTGCATGTGTGTATGTGTGTGACTGAGTGCGGGAGCAAAAAGAACGCAAGAGTGAACTGCCTGAGGAGATCTCCCTGGACGCCTGGGAGAAGGGGTCAAGATTCCACCGCATGGACAAGGAAGGGGGACGGCAAGCAGCATCTAATTGAACGTCTCATTATAGTGGACACAAATGCTTTACAATAAATCGCTGCGTAATTGTTGCATTGAATAAAAATGACAGGAGTGCACGGTGTATAAACAATGACTTTACAAGGATTGTGTACGCGAGTGTGCTCACGCGCAATGCCCTCCTTGGCAATTTGTTACGTTTGTTTACTGTGTGCACTGCAGTCTGGACATGTTGCCAAGTCTTGTTGAGACAACATTAAAGGAATAGGCCACCGCTTTTACAGACTGAGATCTGTTCTTACCTTAGACAAGTTGATGCGTACCTGTCTGGTCTTTGTGCATGCGAACAGACCAAAGATGTTGTTAGCATTTAGCCTCTACCAGCGTATTCCTATAGCTCCAAACAGGGGTGAAGTTAGAAGCAACCAAGCTCTTCCACGTTTTCCCTATTAAAATATGGTTACATGAAGAGTTACACAATCTAAGTATAGTTTTAAAAAATTAAACACTACATCGATTTTCTAAGTGGATAAAAAGGGGCACTATTTTGTGACGTTTAATAATACCTTTAACAATTCCTTTAACATGTACAGTACATTTTGTCCTGAACCGACTCTGATCTGCCTCAGAAACAAGCTTTGTTCAAGTAGATATATTTAGAAGAGATTGTGAGATAATAGAAAAGGTGTTGCTATCACTTACAGAGTCACTTCGAGGTTTCGAGAACAAGTTTACAGTTCTGAGATACATTACATGCTCTCTTATGAGTTCCGATCACAGCGAAGGCATTAGCCTTTGTTGCAACGGGAGATATGCAACATGTGTTGATATGCAGTAGCTGTGTGACTTGTTGGAGTTAGGAACAAGGCAGCTTCTAGTTCAGGCCTATTCCTATAATTGAGTTCAACTAGATCCACAATCAGCCATAATGAGATGACAAAAATTCCAATCCTTAAAGGAACAGACCACCGTTTTTCCATGCTGAGATATGTTCTTACCTGAGCTTTGACGAGTTGATGAGTACCTGTCTGGTCTTTGTGCGTGCGCTCAGTCACGCAAAAAGACCAACAATGTTGCTAGCATTTAGCCTCTCCCAGGATATTCCTATGGACCCAAATGGGGGTTCCGATTTACATACGGTTACATGAGTAGTTACACGATCCAAGTATAGTCACACAAAATTAAACATTGGATAGTAGTTTTCAATGATGAAAATATCAGTCATAAAATAAATGCTAGAATTTCAATTTTATTTATTGGATTAAATTCTACACAGTGTGGCTTTAAAGAGAGGGTATTATGCTTTTTTCAATCACATAGCACCAGTCTATATCACACTACAAGGGGGGATCTTCGTTCTGCGCACTCCTCTAGAGCGCTCTCATAATAATCCATTTGAAACTGATTATTTAACCAGTTACCTGCCGTCCACCACCTGTAAGCTGTGTTTTACTCACACAAATCTTACACGTTTTTTCAGAAACTACAAGGTCTTAGCTTTCAAATGTGGCACTGCACTCGTCTATAGGACTGTGGCCTCATAAAGAACAACAGTTAACACTTATTGTGCTTTATCAGCCTGTGGAACATGTTTCTCAAAGTGCTATAAAGCCATTTTTCATTCACTCCACACTCAGTAAGTTAGTGTTGTAGCCACAGCCGCCCTGGGGCAGACTGACCATTTACCACATGGCTATAACATGATGTTTATATCCTGAAATAAATAAGATAAGATAAGATAAGATAAGATAAGATAAGATAAGATAAGATAAGATAAGATAAGATAAGATAAGATAAGATAAGATAAGATAAGATAAGATAAGATAAGATAAGATAAGATAAGATAAGATAAGATAAGATAAGATAAGATAAGATAAACCTTTATTGATCTCACAAAGGAGAAATTCACTTGTTACAGTCGGCGTTCAAGAAGATCACTCAGAGTTAATAAAGTGCAGCTGATACAGAGATTATTGCACATGTTACTTTACAGTCTTATTGTACAGTCTGACAGCAGTGGGGATGAAGGCTTTGCGGTAGCGCTCCGTCCTGCACTGAGGGTGTCTCAGTCTGCCACTGAGAGAGCTGCTCAGCTCTTCTACAGTCCCGTGCAGTGGGTGGGAGGTGTTGTCCATGATGGAGGTGAGCTTGGCTAACACCCTCCTGTCCCTCACCTCCTCCACAGAGTCCAGGGGGCAGCCCAGGACGGAGCTGGCCCTCCAGACCAGCTTGTTTAGTCTGTTCTTGTCCCGCTCTGTGCTGCTCGGGGCCCAGCACACGGCAGCGTAGTGGAGAGCAGAGGCTACTACACAGTCATAAAAAGTCCTGAGCAGAGGCCTGCTCACTCCGAAGGACCTCAGTCTCCTCAGAAGGTGGAGACCACTTTGGCCCTTCTTGTACAGGGAGTTGGTGTTGTGGGACCAGTCCAGTTTATTGTTGAGGTAAACACCCAGGTACTTGAAACTGTCCACCTCCTCAATGTAAAAAAATGTCATAAACAAGTGCCTCTCGAAAGTATTCATGCACCTTGAACGTTTGCACATTTTGTCATATTTACAACCCAAAACATAAAGATTTAATTTTTTACTTTTTTTACTGAACGTTCACACACAAGTAACCGACAACTGTGAAGTGAAAGCAAAATGATACATGATTCCGTTATTTTTCAAAAAATAGAAAAGTGAAAAGTGGGGCGTGCATAAGTATTCATACAGCATGAATGAATACTTTGTGGAACCCCCTTTTACTGCAATAACAGCTGAAAGTCTTTTGGGGTTTGACTCTACAAGATTTGCACATGTAGAGACTGACGTTTTAGCCCATTCCTCTAGCTCTGTCACATTAGAAGGAGAACGTTTGTGAACAGCAGTTTTCAGATTATTCCACAGATTTTCAATAGGATTTAGGTCAGGACTGTGACTGGGCCATTCTAACACATTAATAGGTTTTTATTGAACCATTCCATTTAGCTTTGTGCTCCGGGTCATTGTCCTGCTGGAAGGTGAATCTCTGCCCCAGCCTCAGTTCTCTTGCTGACTCCAGCAGGTTTTCCTCCAAACTTTTCCCATATTTGGCTCCATCTATGTTCCCAACTATTCTTACAATCTCCCCAGTCCCTGCTGAGGAAAAGCAGCCCCACAGCATGATGCACCCCCTCGTATATTTGACACTGGGGATGGTGCACTCAGGACGATGGGCAGTGTCAGGTTTGCTCCATACATAACGTTTTGCATTTGGGCCAAAAAGTTACATCTTTGTCTCATCTGACCAAAGCTCCTTCTTCCACATGGAGCTGTGTCCTCCATTTGACTTCTAGCAAACTTCAAACGGGATTTCTTATGGCCTCCTTTCAATAATGGCTTTCTTCTTCCACTCATCCATGAAGGCCAGATTTGTGTAGATACGACTTATAGTTGTCCCATGTACAGATTCCCCCAGCTCAGCGGCAGGACTTCACAGCTCCTCCAGAGTTATCTTGGGGCACTTGGTTGTATTTCTTACCAGTGCTCTCCTTGTTCAGTTTGTTAGTTTAGGTGAACGACCGTGTCTTGGTATGTCTGCAGTGGTGCTTTACTCTTTCCATTTCTGAATGATGGATTGAACAGTGCTCCGGGAGATGTTTAAATCTTGGGACATCTTTGTATAGCTTAATGCTGCTTTAAACTTCTCTCCAGAACTTTATCCCTGACCTCTCTGGTGTTCTCCTTGGCCTTCATGATGTTGTTTAGTGACCAATACACTCCGACCATAGCTCTGAGGGCCTTAAAGAACAGCTGAAATGAGAGTAGATTACACACAGGTGACCTCTATTTAATGGTTAGACCAAGGTGTGAACATTCTGGAGTCATGAGGAATGTTCTAAAGGCAATTTAATGCACTCAGAAAATGCTGTATGAATACTTATGCACGCCCCACTTTTCACTTTTCTATTTTTTTTTAAATAACGGACTCATGTATCATTTTGCTTTCACTTCACAGTTGTCTGTTACTTGTGTGTGAACGTTCAGTAAAAAAATCTAAATAAAATCTTTAAAAGTCCAAGGTGTATGAATACTTTCGAGAGGCACTGTATTTATTGACACAATAGTTTCAGTTAAAGCACTGAAGACTGACCGCTACACCTTTGACATTGATTGCAGGATTGTCTCTGTTTGTTTGTGGTTTAAATAAAGTGTTTCAAACTTGAGCGCACATTTCACGATGATGACATCACTCCAGATACAGCTAGCGTTGTCATGTGCCGTTGCCATGGCACTGGTTACTATGACTCCCCAACGTGGATCCGCAGGCAGACGCAAGCGCCCAAAGAGGCGCAGGCGCGGCGCCGCGAAGCACAACCCCGAAGGCAAGGCCCCCGGCGGCAACCGCCGCCGCCCCCGCCGTCAGCAGGCGCGGACAAGGCGCCAAAAGGGAAATCGCAGGAGATAGAGTCACATGACCAGGCTACGGCCAATAAACACTTAGCATTCACTTGCTCTTGTGCTCTTTTCTTTTCTTTTTCTATTCATGTTTTTGTCACTTTTTTGTTGTTTTTCTTCTCGTGTTTTTGTCCCTTTTTCATCATTTTTTTGTGGCTTTTTTGTCATTTTCTGTTGCTTTTCTGGCACATTTTTGTCGCGTAGCCCAATTTAAAAATGGGCTAGGTAAAATTACAATCATTAAAATATTTCAAAAGTAAATAAAATCAATAAATACACGTGAATAGTGTGGACACAATAGTTTCAGTTAAAGAGCACTGAAGACTGACCGCTACACCTTTGATATTGATTGCAGGATTGTCTCTGTTTGTGGTTTAAATAAAGCATTTCAAACTTGAGCGCACATTTCACAATGATGACATCACTCCAGACACTCCAGACTGTGGCTCTCCGACGTGGACTCACTAAAAGTAGCATTCACGTGCGCGCTTTTTTTATTTTTCATGTTTTTGTCACTTTTTTGTTGTTGCCGTGTTTTTGTCCCTTTTTCGTCATTTTTTGTGCCTTTTTTTGTCGTGGTTTTGTCGCTCTTCAGTCACCCTTTTCTTGTATTATTGTTGCTTTTCTGGCAGATTTTTTGTAACCAGACACTGTTTTGATGCCTGTTCTTTTTATTGCTCCAAAAATAAAGGTCTAAAGATGACGTTTTGGCGGAGATTTGGAAACACGCTGCTGAAAGATGCAGTTCTGTTGTGAGCTAACAATCACCCCAGATGTCGCAAGCATCGCCATCCTGTGTCATTTGTTCACTAACACGGGACAGTAGAAATAGGAGTTGGCTATTTTTCGGTCACTCAAAAAGTTGTTAATTCGGGTCTGAAGTATCGTCATGCCCCTTCACATCCATCTCCCATAATAGCTGTAAGAGGAGCATGCACTCAGGTATGGTGGGGTCAAGAGGTTAAAGAGGGGGTATTGTGCCTTTTTCAGTCACATAGCACCAGTCTATATCACACTACAATGATGACCAAACCTTCTGTTGGTCTGTAAATGCAGTCAATTTGAATAACTGCCTTGTATAAAATGTCTCTCTCAAAATGGCTGTAGCGAATGTCTTGAAATAGGCCTCTGTCTCTTTAAGAACCTCTGACTCTTTCCGACACGCCCCCTCCACACGCTGTCTGTGGCATCAGCGGGGAGGGGGTTCTGCTGAGGAGCAGTGGTTGGTTACTCGGCTGGTGACGAAAGCTCGGAGGCGTCTCCAGGAGGTGGGGGCGTTCCTAGGAGGACCCAGGCAAACCTATCCCTAAAATGGCCAGAGTAATCAGAGTTCTTACAGATTACTCAAAAATACGTGAATGTGCCAAGGCAACACTTCTTTTTTTTTTTCTTATGAAATCTTTGTTCATGATTACAACGAATATAGCTTTCTCCGATTTAAAGAAAGAAAACAAGCCGTACGGCACACATGCTGAAAATTGGTTTACATAGGCGTTTTTTTTTCTAACGAAGCATAGAAAACAATTCCTTTACAGAGGTTCTATTACACACAAAAAAAATATATATAAATATAAATATATCATCAAGGCATCAGTGGAGCCCGTGGTCGTTGGGGCACTCGAGTCAGTGACCCCCAAACTGGAGGAGTGGCTCCAGCAGATCCCAGGAAATACATCAGACATCTCGGTCCAGAAAAGTGCAGTTCTAGGAACAGCAAAGATACTGCGCAGAACCCTCAAGCTCCCAGGCCTCTGGTAGAGGACCCGAGCAGGAGGAAAAAGAGACCGCCCGCGGAGGGTGAGGAAGAGTTTTTTTTTATATATATATATATATATATATATATATATATATATATATATATATATATATATATATATATATATATATATATATATATCTAGGAACAGCAAAGTATCTTTTGCTGCACTTTCCTGGACCGAGATGTCTGATGTATTTCCTGGGATCTGCTGGAGCCACTCCTCCAGTTTGGGGGTCACTGCCCCGAGTGCCCCAACGACCACGGGCACCACTGATGCCTTCACCCTCCAGGTTTTCTCCAGCTCTTCTCTGAGCCCCTGGTATTTCTCTAGTCTCTCTCTCTCTCTCTCTCTCTATATATATATATATATATATATATATATATATATATATATATATATATATATATAAAATATAGGGCATCGAATGCATACATAGTTCTACCTCATACAGAGAACCTTATTGTGCACACACCCATGGGACCGGCACCGAGGTGCGGCGGAGCCCATGGGCACACACAGGTATTGTCACAAGCCGAATGGACAGGCAGGCATGGAAATTGCCTGTATGTCCTCCCCGCTGACAACATAAACATAGGGGGAAAATAGGGGGGATTTTTTTTTTTTTTATGGTTATATCTTTATCATGTATTATGATTACACAGACAAGTTGAGTGATTGTAGTAAATTAAGTGTTTTGGCAGATTTCTTATTTGAGACATTTTTTAAACAAGTTAAGTAACTTTTAATTTCCATTATCACTGAATTTAAACGAGGCTTCCCATTTCCAAACTTTAATTTATGGATATGGCTTTTCCCTACCAATATAAGCAGGCCTACGATGTATTCTGAATTCCTATTCCGATGTTTGAAGTAAGTTATTATGTCGCCACAATTGAAGTGAATTTTAAAGGATGTTTTCTGTAGTACTAGTGTTTCCAATTTGGACCACATATCTCTAGAGTGTGTACATTCAAAAAACAAATGGGCAACACTTCAGGCATGTTTTTAATGAGGGAATGACATAATAACATGATGGAAAGCTTGAAAAAGTCAATTTTGCATAACACCCCCCCTTTAAAACATGTTTTATATCCATACAACGAGTGCATCAGTGGATCCCGTTAAAATGAGGATCAGGTGCTCTTCAAGGGACAAAACCTCCCAGAATATTTAAATGAAAAGCTCCTAATGTCCAGCTCGGGACATTACTGCAGTGGGTAATCAAAGAATGGATTTGGATGAGAACTTAACCTATTGGAATCTCAAATGCTGCTGACTTTAGCCACATCTCCATAGAGACGAGCTGGAGACGTCCCCTCTCCCGGCAAAGTGAGGATCATGTCGTAGGAGAGCTGAGCCACTCACAGCAAAAACACGTATATATTAAAGTTGGATTGTGTAACTACTCACGAAATATCTTAATGAAAACATGGAAGAACTTCACCCCGTTTGGGTCCATAGAGGAGAGGAGGAGAGGCTAAATGCTAACAACATCTCTGGTCTTTTTGCGTGACTGAACGCACGCACAAAGACCAGACAGGTACGTATGAACTCGTCTAAGCTCAGGTAAGAACACAATTTCAGTCGGACAAGCGGTGGCTTTTGAATCAGTAAAATAGAATGCAAAAACTGTATCCGTCTTCGATTTTTGCATTGAATCAAAGTATAAAGCTGACATCGTGATCAAAATAACTTGGCACAGTCATTTCAACGGACCTAAGTAGCGTTTTCATACTTTTTCAGTCGTGAAATATGAAAAGAAAGCCTCTCTAGAAAAGACTTGCGACCCACCAGTTGAGAACAACTGTTTAGTTGGCCTTCACACAAATGAATGCTTTGATCATTTACCAACAGCTCGTGGTTGGGGCGAATGATCTCAAAATAACATCTAAGTGCGATCTTTCTGACAAGACTGGATTCATGTTTTATGGTTTAAAATCCAAATTCTGATCGCGAAGCAGATTTTACACACATCCAGGAGCAAAAACATTTGAGTATGACGTGCATGTCAGACCACAGGGCTAAAAAGTTAAAAACACCCCAAAGGAGACAAATATTACTACAAGTACACTAAATAAACAACAGATTCATTTTTCCACTTCTTCG
Source organism: Gobius niger (assembly GCF_951799975.1). NCBI lineage: Eukaryota > Metazoa > Chordata > Actinopteri > Gobiiformes > Gobiidae > Gobius > Gobius niger. Next base: position 23,899,104 of record NC_136868.1, on the reverse strand, counting down.
TTATAGAAAGCTCCACAGCCCTTGGTTAAAAATACAAGATGCATGTTATGAAACAGCGCGAGTGGCGGAACAGTTGGCCAGTTCATGTTACAGCCTGTGGGATCTCACCACCGCAGAACGCCTCCGAATTTGCATTATTTGTGAGCTGATTTATTATGCCCAAGCAATGTATCGATCGGAGAGTGTGTAACTAAAGCTGGAGGCAGGCTGATAAAGAGAAGGGAGATGGGCGAAGGTCAGGACAGAGGAGGAAGTGGGTGCGGGAGATTGGGGAAGCCGAGAGAAGCGATTTTTTTGACAGAGCCGAGATAAGCGCGGGCGGATAGAGTGGTGCATTGAGACTTTTGGGACTCCAGAGTTTGATAAAGAAAAGTGTGCAGCCGAGGCAGAACTTTGTCGACTGCGTCAGTAGGCGAGCGCGGTGCAACATGGAGGAGAAGATTAAGAGCTCATGTAACTGTATTAATACTTTATCAGACACAATTATGGAACACAAGCAGCACAGGAAAAATCATTATCAAGATGTAAAACCATTTTGTAATCAGATTCAAACTCTCGCCTGTTGTCAAAGAGGGCTTGTCTGTGTGAACACCAGGTACAAATATGCTCGAGAAGCCAATTCCTGATCAAATGATGTTATTTAAAGCTAATTACCAATCTCTGGTTAAGCCTAGTGTGTTGTGCAGGAGGTCTAAGGAAACCAGAAAGCTCACAGCAGAGGAGATCATTTGAGCAGCCTACAGAAAGTGGTAGGAGGATATTGGGCTGTGATTTATTCTTCTTTTTCATTAAACAAGCGAGAATGTGAACTTGACAGCATGCAGTGTGGGAGTGGAGTTGCATACTTACTGTTGCCAGCTCATCAAACTTCCCGAAGAGTTCGTTGAGCAGTTTGACCAGTTCCTGAGCGGTGCACTGCGAAGCCAAGCTGGTGAATCCCACGATATCAGCGAAAAGGATGCTGCGAGGGAGCACACAGGGAAGGCACAAAACAGAAACGTGAATGAACTATTCATTTCGACGATGCCTCCAAATACAAATCAATAACCCCTACAAAAACAAAGAAATGCTCAACAAAAAAACACATTGGTTGATAAAACTGCTTAAATTGTTGCAGTTCATTTTTTCTACTGCTACAACTACACAGTCTGAACTCATTTTGGCTTCATCATGTATTAACTGGAGTTCATGATATTTTTTCTTAAACTTTCTCATGAATGAACACAGTTAATTAACCCCTTACCCCCTGCTTTACCCAAATCTAAAAGCTTGCAGCCTTTGGGCCAGAGTAACGCCTCATGTTGCTGTCACTTTTTTTAAAAAACTTTTTCTTATCATCACTCTGTTTTGTTTTTTGTTGCGCTTTCATCACTTTTTTTTTATTGCTTTTTTGTAATGTTTTTGTCACGTTTATGTCACTTTATCGTTGCATTTTTGTCACTTTTTCATCGCTTTTTTGTCATGGTTTTGTTGCTTTTATTGCCATGTTATTGTGTCGTTATTATGATGCTTTTTTCAAGAAGCTTATAGATTTGGGTAATGCCAAACTGGAGAAAATGTGATCGTTTCAGGTGAGGATTAGGAGATTAAGGCATGATGTACTGATTCATTGATGTACCCTTATTATAAAGTGTTTCTAAAGCATATTTTAGAATTAAAGTTGTAGGAAAAGCAACTTGAACTTGCAAAACTAAATAATGGAACTCAACAAGTGTACTAATGCCTTGCCTCGAAGGAAAGAACATCTTTAGTCCAGGCACTAAATCAATTACAGAGCTAAATTGCCCACTGCTGGGCAGTTATCATGGGGTGTTGAGGAAGGTGTTGAAAGACACTTAGCTCCTTACTTATTTGCTCTAAGGCAGGCCACATGGTACAAACAAGGTGTTATGGATCTCAGTGACATCCAGCACCAGCTGCTCCTCACTCCAGTGTTTGTGTTTGTGCATCAGCAGAATTCACTGTGATGAATGTGTAACTTTAAAAGGTGGTGTTTATTGTAATGGAAAAGCCAAAATATGATCAATCAATTTCCAAAACAAATATGATTAAAAGGCCTGTGCCTATCATTATGTAGTATTCGGAATTATTTTTAGCAATCACAAATCTGGAAGTTGCATGTACTGTTGTTGTTGTTGTTGTTGTTATCTTATGCAATAGCACAGCTCGCTTTGCCCCCTAGAAGTTGTGAAACAGACTTATAAACTTACACCTATCAAGAAACAGGAAACTTTTTCATCACACTGTCTGACCCAGTGAAGCGCTCCCATTCCCATACTGTATCTTCTGCCATTTCTCGCCCATATTTGGGAGGGTTCTCTCCAGATACCTGTGGCTAATACGAGGTAAAATTGACTCATTGATACTTCTGACCTAGATCTATAAGAAATTGCACTACTATACTGCACCTGCCCACTGTAGACCGGTGCAGCTCATGACAACTGCCCCAGTAACATTGACAACTGGAGTCAAATGCATAGATGATCAGACAATAAAACCTTGTTGTTTATCGCATTAGTTGCATACTTTACAAACATCCTCATGTGTCTCACGTTTTGTAACCAACAGTGCACTTCATAGCGTCCCACATGCTATACTGTCGTCATTGAAAGCAATGTCAGTCTTTGTCTTTCAGCCCCGGAGCAATTGTTTCCCAAATGCTTCTTATTTTTCACCAACTGCAAGTGCTTCAATAGCCAGCCTGTGCTTCGTGACGGAGTTGCTCTTTTTTTGGCAGTGCAGTATAGCCTGCTCAGAAGCCTTATGTATGCAAAGCTGGGATCACGACTGCTGCTCGACAGAAGAGTTGTGCTCTGTTGTGTGATTTGTCTTTGAATGGGTCGTGCTGGCGGTGTGCGCGGTGAGTGGGCGCATGCAGGGTTGGTGGGGGCAGCGCAGGGGGGAGTTTATAGTAGAGGAGCTCACTTCAAAAAGGGTCAGAGGAGGGAGAAGTCCCGCCCTTGTTTGGTGACAGAGTTTGAGATTTATTTTTATTGCATTAAGATGGTGATGCATTTGCCAAAATGTTCCCAAGCAAACCCAAATAAATATATTAAACACGCGCATATGTGGGGCATCCCGAGCTTCTCACGCGCTTCATGCATTTTGTATTTGGCTTTTCACACGAAAGGGGACACATTGTTAGCTTCCCAAGCGAAACCCCTTTTTGAAGTTTCTTTATTATTCTGCGAGGCTACGGTTTTATTTGTTTAAATGTTTGCAAAAAGGATAACCCCAGAGCAACTGACACAAAGAACAGATGCAAAGAATAAGTTGCTTTGAAGAGAACTGTTTTTGAAACTTAATAACAGAAACGCTAATAGAAAAGACCACAATCAAGAGCCTGCTGCAAGAAATGAACACCATGAAGAATCAAAGTATTGGAACGTTACTACTCCTATTGCTACAAATATGCGATTACTAACGGTAACACAACTCATTACACAAAACCTTTGCATACAACACACTTTTACCATTTCTATCCAATGGCTGTTATAGTATAGTTAATTGACCGCAGTGTTGAGAAAATGGTCCTCATCAGGGGTTGGGACAACAAAGTGGGTTGTGGGATCATTTCCAGTTTGTGACAGTTCACCTATTTCATTTTTGTTGTATTTTACATATTATAACAATGTCAGACTGCTGTTTTTATTACGAGTTAAATTGAATTCAGAAACAGAGGTATGTTTTCCAAAAAATACCTCTGCAATGAAAAATTTGCAGATTTGTATAGAGCAGCCATTCCCAAAGTCCTGGCCCCCATATCGATCCAAAAATCTCTCAGGGACTCCAATAATAAAGGTTGACTCTATTCAAAGCAACTTTGTAATTTTTATTTCACAGCTAAAGCTTTTGGGGGGGAGGGCTTCAGAGGCTGTAGTGCCTCTGAAGCCCTCTAAGGGGCCACATAACCCACTTTGGGAACCACTGGACTATAGAGTGTCATGTATGTGACTACTCTGTTCTTGGTAGCGTTTACAGAGTGCATGTTTAGCGAAGAGCAGAGCAGACAGAGAGCGAGTGGAGAGAGGATCGTCTCTTGACACGAGTGCTGTTGACACGGTACCTGGTCCTCCACTCCCACACTCCACCAGCCAAAAGCTCTTCTCTTCTCTTTACTGCCTTGTTGGAAGCTAATCACACTCTCACACTCAGCAGCAATGTGCCCCCTCTCACTGGCAAAAAGACTAATCGTGTTTTCTGTCACACAAACAAGGCAAATTTCACTTTTGTTTAGGTTTACAAGGGGGAGGACAATTTTTTAATACATTTCTGGAAAATGTCCAGAAACGCTCAATATTAGCCTGGAAAATGTGGGAATTTAAAAAAATTATAAACTCTCAAAACAATGAAATAAGCATTATAATTGGTGAATAAATCATTGGCATTACTCATTAATTATGTTTTTGATCCATAAAGCATACATGTGATGTCATACCCATACACGGAATGTGAGGCTCCAAAACAGAACACAACTTTGCTAAACCTAAATTCTGCATAATTCTCTTTTTAATAAGTGGTGGGAGAGAAGGCAAGGGCTTTTGTTTCATCACACTGTGATTGGTTACATTCACCTGTCTCTAATTCATACCATGACAAACAGTGACCGATGCTGTGTCTAACATAAAGCTGTATAAAACAATCGCTACAGACTGACACAGGGCACCAACTCTTAAAACAAAAAACATTGTAACACTGCACACACTTGGTGCATACACGCCCTTGTCTGTATTTGCCACACAGCTAAAACACTGTCCTCTTTAAACCTTTTTTCTTTGATAGTGTATACCTTTCAAATCAGATTTTTATGCTGCAGTTTATATCTATCTGTAACAACGCAACCTTCAGTACTGTTAGTTACCTGAGTATTCTTAATTTTGTAAGTAATTTTAATTGTGTAAGACTACATTAATTCCCATAAATTCCCTCGGAAAATTGCAGAACTTTAAAACCCTACTTTTGATACATCTCTCTTATGAATTGACTCCACAATTCTGTATCCAGAAAATTGCTATTTATTTCTTAAGTTACAACAGTTTTGCAAAATGTCTGATGGACATATAAAGGCAAAGCAAATACCTCCTAGAGCTAACATTACACATCAAGTGAATTTCTTTCATTTTATTTTATTTTATTCAAAGTATCTTTTTCAGAATGGTTCGCATATGCAGAGTTACTCTGTCTATGATGCAAGCTGTTTGCTGCAACACCACTGTTTTGGTATAAGGCATTAATTTTTTAAAAGGAAATGAAACGTCAGAAAGACTCCTTGGTTTCCTGACAAAACAAACAGCTGCACTGTACTCAGTTCCAACAGTGTATGCATGAGGGAATTTAAATATTGAAGAAGGAGAGAGGCTCGTTTGCTCTAATATCTGTCAGGAATAATGGCTTCCAGCTTAACTCCTGTTTGGAGAGCTAAGTGAAACCCTTGGGGGAAATGTACAAATCTTGGAAGTTGCAGAAAGAAGATGCCCCTGCTGTGTTGCTGATGTAATTAACAGTTACCAGAAAGTGGTGGCTGTCTGTGCACATTTCTGCGAAAGTGGGGTGCACGCCAAAACAAGCCACAAAAACAACATCAGCTCCTGACAGAAGGCCTATAGCGTGTTCTTGTCGTCTCACCTTTATCTGGTGCTATTGGCTAATCTTAATTGTGGCCCGTCTATTCTTGACCTTGACGTCACTGCGAGTGACACCTGAATCAAAAGAGAGCGGGTCCATGCGCACACCTTGGAATGGCACAGTTGTCATGACACCCCCATACCTGACATTGTCATGACGTTGGATGTAGATCTTATGAAAGATCCTCTCCGGCGGCTTCAGGAAGTCCTCCTTCATCTCCATGGCAACATTCCTGGGCAGTAGGCTCATTAGCAGACGCTCCTGAAAGGGGGCACAGGACTTTAAATAGTAAGATATTGACATAAGACATACAGTAAGAGTTGTGTTCTCTTCCAATCCAATAGATACACTACATTATCCCAGAAAAAAAAAGTTGATCAGCAGCCCACTACAAACTTACAGCCCGTTAAAAGGAGTCACGGATGACACACACTGTGCCACATACTGGTCAATTTCCATCCATCTATCCATTTTCTTCCACTTGTCCGTTGCCGGGTCGTGGGGGCAGCTGTTGGATCTGCCCAAATCACATTGCACCAGCCCCTTATGGCTCCTCTTGCAGGTGGTGGGTCCACAGAAGGACGGCCTCATGGTTCTAACCGGGCCTGTTGGTCTCTCTTAAGGGGCTTCTGAACCGCTCTTTGTCTGACCCGTCACCTAGGACCTGTTTGCCATGAGAGAGCCTACCAGGGGCACGAAACCCCCGACAACAGAGCCCCCAGGATCATTCGGGTGCTCAAACCCCTCCACCACGTTAAGGTGGCGGTTCCAGGAGGGGACTGGTCAATTTGCTACACTAAATTATTTGTTGTGAAATGTCATTTTTTAGAATAAATAGAATGCTTTGCCAATGCACAAGAATACTAATACTCCAATTGCATCGATAGCTCTGCATGTAAAGTTAAATCCACACTGTCACAACCAAAGCCCGTATGCGGCCCATTTATTTTTATGTGCATGATCATCATTTGTGGCAAGTGAAACTGCCGTGATTAGAAGGTTTTACACTGACATTAAAAGTAATGTGCGCAGCATTCTGCCTCCAATAAACCATTACCTGCTGCTGCAGCGTGGTCATGAGGTTATAAAAAGCTTTGTGGAGATGGCTTTGGCATGTGACAGGATGAAGCCTTGGTCTTTCCTATATAAAGTCTGAGCAGAGATATCTTCATCTGTGTGCTGGATAACCTTTCTCTCTGCTCGATTGCATAAAAAGACACTACTGTCTGCACTTGCAGTTTTGGATGTTACTCACTTGGGAGTCTCATAAGAAGAGGGTGATTTTCAGTTAAATGTATTTGAAGAGGACTCATTATAGCAGTAGTATTTACACACACATCAGCGTGTTTTGTTTGCCTGCTTGAACAGTCTCCTTCCACTAGTGGGAAGCCCAGTGATTGTGAATGCACAATGAATCATCAGCGGCTCAGCTGAATATCTGTTGAGAAGCAGGTTATGAAAACAGAGAGGGCTCTCCTGTGTCTTCCTCATATTTTCGTCCATTCACACAGCTGCTCCTCACCTGCCAATAAAAAAAAATACTGCTCACAGGATTTAGAACCATCTTCACACCCTCCAACGTAGGCTGAGAAAATGTATGCTCATCCATATGGGCCTGCACTCAAAGTGTTGTATGTGTTGAGGCCCTATGTAAATCAGCTAAGTGCGAAGGTGCTCTGAGCTTAATGAGATAATCCATTTATCTGAGTTATTAATCTCTCTACGTTCACTCTGGAAGCGTCTTATAATCGTGCAGTAATGATTCCCATTTCTCTGATCTGTCCCAGGCTTAATTCACTGTGTGCTGCTTGATTGCAGCTCCTCTAATAGTGACGTAATAATTATCCATTATCTTATCAGTAGTGTAACTTATAACCAAGGAATGACCAACTTCTGAAGAGACTTGGAATCTGTCACTAAAACAAAACTTTTATAAATAAAACGTGACATTAGTTGAACAGCAATACTGCGTGTTGCATACCCATGTTCATTGATCAACGGACTGCAGGATGTGACTCAAAGCTATGCCACAGTGATAAGAGAAGGCCCCTTTGAAGGCTGAAATTCAAACCTGGGACATTTGTGACGTGGGTGCAGACCGTTGACTGCCTGTTGATAGATCCCAATCAGAGGCCTGCATGTGTTCCTTTCCCCCAGATAAACCGTGACCTTTACTGGAATATGGAGGCCATGAAACCAATCTGCTTGCGTAATTACCTGTCAGACGGGAGCTTGGAACTGCTTGGGAAAACACAGCATATCAACATCTAATCTATAAGCACAGGTGTTAAGTGTCTTTTGTGTACAAGCAAAAATACGTGGAATAATACTCCGTTTCTGCTGGGCATAGATGGGCTCCAGGGTGAAGTGGGCGGAGTCAGGACCAAGTGTGTAAAGTTGTGTTATGCACTTTTAGTTAAATCGCTGCATGTACTGTAGGAGTGGAGGAGGGAGGGAGCGCCAGTGCATGTGCTACAGTAATTGTTCTTTCCCGAAATAGCTGCTGTCATAGTTACTGCGTGCCTGTGGGCAGGTTGTTAGAATACATTGGCACCTGAAACCTTTATAAAAAAATAAAAAAATAACACAGCTTCTTCCCAGGGGGCTGTGAGGATATTATGAGGATGGAAAGGTGGGGGCGGCAGCTTTTACACTCCTGTTTTCTTCGCCTCTAGCGGCAGAGTTTGTTGCTCTCGCGCCTCACCTGCTTCTCATTCTCATCCTCCAGCCGGAGCCGCTCCTCGATGCAGTTGCGCGCCTGCAAGAAGACTTTCCTCTGAGTGCGCTCGGTGAGGATGCGCACGAACACCCCCGACAGGTTGACACTGGTGAACAGCACGGCGTTGGCCACCAGCTGCACACAGACAAACAAGAGCAGACATGTTGTTACGCAGGAGCCCTATGCGCTATACTGCTAAAGAGGAATGTCTCGGGGGTCAGTTAAAACCGAAACCTTTGTGGTGTTTCAGTTCCTGATTGGAATGGGGCTCAGGATAACAGGTAAACTGTCCATCAATTCTCATTTATGTCTGTTTTCTTTTGTGGCATATGAACACAAGGGATACAAACATCCATATGGGTATATCAAGCAAAGTATCTGCACAGATTAGACTTTACAATCCACGCTTTAATCCAAATATGACGGATTGAATGGCAGTCGCCAGGGCCGACACGTGGATTATTATGACATGAACCGAGTCCATAGGTGAGACTTAAAGAACAGCAAAGCCCACTGTGAAAGGCCAACAAAATGCACCATTGATTTATGATCAGAGGCCGTTCATTTAAGTGGTTCATTTAAGGGTGGACTCTGTAAACACACTATGCTGACAATTCTCCACAAAGGTTAGGGTGCAAAGGTCAATAAAACACGTTAATCCATCACAGGGCCAGATGGGTGATGCTATGTACTGTGTTGGAGCAGACGATAAGCAAAAACGTATTATAAAAAGCTCCCACAGTGGCTGTTAGTGAAGAAAAGCTGAGATCTTTACTCAAGAGATCACTTCAGTAAAAGGGGTTTCATGACCTTTGACTCTGTGTGAAAACGGCAGTGTGCCTGATTCAAGGTATATTGCAGTGTGTAGTTCTAATGGGCACATGGCCATTCAATCATCGCCATCAACCCGTGAACATACCTCAGCTTATAAAAGTCACATCTTTTTATGTTATTTGTACATAACATACTACACAGAGTAAATGTACTGCACTTTGAGGGTTTTTTGCTATTCATGAGGACTGCATGTTTCTTCTTTTGTGCCGCTGTATTTGTGTTAGGGCTGAAAAATGACATTAAAATGTAGTATTTTTGATGAAAAAAACGTTGTTTTTACAGTTAGGGTTTCAACTGTTAAGTTAAGTTGAGTGTGTTGGACATTGTAAGTATCATGAATATGATTTGTCTGCATCTCAGACCATTATCCAATCAGAAAGCAAAAGCTCCAATCGTATTGTTGCCAGATCCTAGTTTAAACTAGTCTGGAAATAAACTTCCTAAATCCCACGATAAAGTCCTAATAAGTGCCAGCGCAGCCTCCAGTCGTTAAAGCTCAGTGGCTGAACTCTGGAGGTTCAAACAAACTTGTGCTTGTGTTTATGTTTTAGCACTTTAACTTTTAGCAAACCAAGTTCATTTTGTTTGTTAAAAACACTAAGAGCCTCCTACGAACATTCATTTTACATTTACTCCATCAACATGCCCTCAAGCAGCATCACTGCAGCTTTATGTGGGAAAAAGATTTCAAAAATACAACTTTCATGCGCCTTTGACAAGCAAACAAAAACAAATAAATCTGTAGATTAATCCATTACCAAAATAATTGTTAGGTGCAGCCCTAATTTGTGGTGTCTTAATGTGCAGCCAATCCCCTGGCTGAGACCACTTTTTTCCCCAAGGGAGACACATAAAGTATAAATGAACGCAATGAATCATTGGTGTCCAACCTCTCCCCCATGAAGTACTTCTGAAATAAAAATCACAAAGAGTTTCTTAGTCTTTGCAGGCTCTTGAGTAACTTCAGTCCAGCTAGTCTCAAGATGATATTTCAACACAAAGAAACTATATGAATTAAATCTGCACTTTACAAGCTTAGGTTGACAAGTTTTTCAAAGCGCTCGTTATTCATCCACTGCATACTAGTAGACTAAGGGAAGAGAGGCTGCCCATTTGCCATTGGCCCCTCCGTACACCACCAGTCCCACTGGAATAACCAAACTGCTCAACAGAAATGGTACAGCTTTGAAAAGTAATATGTTTACAAATAGACCCTATACAGTACAGTAAGTAATGCAGTATTCATTTATTCAAACTTCAACTGAGTGAAAGGGTTTTTGCCCGTTCGATTTTTTAGCACAGTACCTAAGAGATCAGACTGTGTACGCACTGAAATCAGTCAATATACTTTAAACAATCCCGAGTGATTCAACATTTCCAAAGCACACAGGATGATTGACATCCACACACTGACAGAGAAGTGTCCTTCCGGCGTAAACCATGATTCCAGGCAATCAATAGCCATGTGTTCTATTATTGACTCTCCTCAAAGAGATATAAAAGAAGACAGTGGAAGCAAAGACAACTCCACAGAGATCACACACACATTATGTAAACATTTTAGGAATACCATTACTCTATAGATAATGTAATAATAATATAATAGTTTTTTGTTTTTTAATGTTTTTTCTCTTTTTTCTTTTGCATTACAAGCCCTATCAGTTCTTGGGACAGCTTACACTGAAGTTATTGTACTGAACCTCATAAAGAAAGAACTCAAAGCTAAAAAGCTCCATTGACCTCTGTGAGTTTCAGCACCGGACAGCTCCTCTGTTGCTTCATTACAGCTTCAGGTAAAAGTTGCACTTGTTTTCACTCCTCCAACCACAGAATCCTAGGGCTAAAATCAATCGCTGACTGTGTTTTCAACCTTTCCTTTTCTCAGCGGAGAGGTCGATTGGAGAAGTGCGCCGTTTTGTAGGCGCATCACATTATTGTTTACACTTGGAGAAACTGTAGTATTAGCATAAATCAAGTGTCTTTTGAAGTGGTGACGTGACTGCCAGGGAGTTTAAACTTGTTGACACTGAGTTATCTGATTTTGCACAGAGCGTCGCTAAGAAGACTTGCACAAGCGTCTTAAGAAACTGTCCAAAACTGTAGCACAACAAGCAGACACGCGCTCACGTGACTTACCGGTCTCCAAAGCTTTTGCTTCTTGAAGTTGAAAGAAGTAGCGATGACGATGAAGTGGGACGCAGCGAGCATGACCCCGAACAGAACTGCCAAAAGCGTGCGCACAGGCAGCAGAACATAGGCCACGAGGGTGACCAGCATGAGTTGCCACACGCCTTGTTCGGGCCCCACGGCGCTCAGGGGGCCCTCACCGCTGAGTGCAGGTGGGAAAGGGCAACACAACAAAGCGAAGGTGAAGCTGAAGAGTAGAGCGAGCTTGGCGATCTGTTGTAGCTGCGTCACGTGAAGGTACTTGACGTTGGTGACAATGAAAAGCGAAAGGAAGATCACACAGTGCACGGGGCACGAGCCCTTGGACAAAGTGAGGCGCGGGCTGGACAACAGCTCTAGTAGGGACAACGAGGACGCCGCTACGATGAGCACTGCAAGAGCCTTGAGCGTGGCGGTCTGCTCGAGCTTCAAGTTGTAGTTCTGGAACAAAGCCTCGAGCTCGTGGCTGTTGAACTCGTCCTCGCACGAGCCGGCCGGGCAGTGACCCTTCGTGCCATGGCTCTTAACTCTGTCATGCGGCTCCATGTCCGGGCCATGCATAAAGCTGGGGGCGCACGGACACGGCACAACTTTTTAACGCGTGTCCCACTTGAACCGGCACCCTCTCCCGGGGTGCACGTCCTGGATATCCACGCGCTCACGGCACTGGTGTGAGGAGGGGAGAGGGTGGCCACAGGACAAGGCTGGTGCCTCTTGTCAAGGGGCTGTTTTCAGAAGAGCGCGACCACCCGCCGAGTGGCGCGCGCCATCAACGCTGATCCCCCGTATGCGCTCAAACAGCATCCCGCCCGCATGGCATGCTCGTCAAAACACCCACTACGAGGCTCCGTCCAAAGCCATAGCGTGCCTTTGTCTCCCGGTGTCACGCGCCCCGCGACACTGTCAACAGTGACCGCTGCCTCAGAGCGATGTGAGAGATGAGAGAGAGATGCGCGCGGCGGCGGAGACAGCGGCGGAACAGCGGCGGCTGGTGATTTCCCCGTAGCGTCTGCAGTCAGAGCTGATGTAGTTCCCGGCTAAAAATAGCGCAGCTGCATCGAAGCATGGTCCAATATAGCAACAATTTGGTCTTTCCCTCTTTTCGCTTCCTCGTGTGTGTCACTGCAGGTTACGCCTTCCTCAGTCTCCCCAGCAATACATGTAAACATTGAGGACAGGTGGAGGCAACAGTCGAGCTCAAACAGCCTCTTTAGCAAACTAACAGTTGAACGATGACGTGGTGCACCATTGTTTTGTCAGTATAGGGCAGCGTCTGTCTTATTTGCATGCATTTAGCCCGTGTCAAGTGTCCTAATCAAATGCACCAATCAGGTAAAGGGTAATTGATCACAAACACATTTTGGTGTAATTGCTTCAAATTAGCTTCTGATTTATGCATAAAATCAATTAATTAAGCTATCCTCGTGTGATCACCTTGTCCAAGTGACAAAACACAACAGCAGGTGATTGAGAATGAGAGTCTTGAAAAGAACAACTTGACTGTAATCAACTTGGGACAAATCTGAAACCTGGCAGACAGATAGTACAAAGCAATCTTAACCCTATGCTTGGTTTGAAATACATACCACATTTTCTCAGTTGTTGTGCTTACAAAGTCCGTATGGCATTTTAACCAGAGAATGTCTTGTGTTTTTGTGTCTTTTGATTCTGTTGATAAAGACTTTCATCTTAACAAAGTCCTAATCTTTACTAGAGGATCTTTTTGGGGCACTAAGGCTTTCGAAGTTTTAGGTTTATGCATTTACGTACTGTATATGTGACTTTTTCCCTGTCTTTGGATTACTTGTTTCATTAGGCCTACTACAGCAGTCTTTCTAATGTGAGTGACAGACCCAGGCAAATGTATCTCTTTCCGCTGATCTGAAGATGGAGGGACTTAAGATCTTTATCATTTCCCTTTTTACCTGTTCTAATTGATGAACCCTTTGCGCCGGAGCAGTCTGCCTGTAGTGCGCGCCTCTTGCGCTGCTGTTTCCGTAGTGTGAATGATGACCATGCCTTTGTCACTCTTACGCCTGCTATTTGCTGCGATCTCTTCAAGTCGATGGAGGAGCCCATCAATGAGCCAGTCGATGTGAAGCACTCTGGGCCGTCCTAACGAAAAAGCGTCTGCATGCACACAGTCAATTACTAGTGCTCAATATCCACTTGCGTCCAGTGTGTTTTAAATCAATAGGCTGCTTGGTCAACTTCACACCATTCTGACCCGTGTGAGGGGAGACTAATACGATTTATTGTAAGGACCTTATTGTAGTTTCATTCACGCTGGACTAATTAAACTATAGAGTTTGAAGGAAACCTCATGGGGATGGGATGTTTAGTTGTCTGCAAAAGGTTTTGTGCTGCCTTGATAAATGAAGCCTATGCGGTAATTCAACCTGGTAGACTAATTTCTGCTGAGACTGCTGCCCCCGCGACCCTGCCCCGGATAAAGCGGAAGAAAATGGATGGATGGATGGAGACTAATTTCAGCATCACCGACCTCCAGCCGATGATCGCTTCCGGGAGGGCCACACCTCCACCTCAGCCCATCAGCGTGAGAGCCGCACCTCAGTAGCAGCCAATCATCGCCCTCGGTCCCGCTTTTAAGCCCCGGCAATCATTGTTCTTTCACTTCCCAGCTGCGCCGCGACCCACCTCCGCCCCCTCTCCACCTCTTCTGCCCACGGCTGCTGCATCCTTCACGGGTCTCCTATGCCACCTCCAGTGTCCAGGCTCCAGGGGAAGACATCCCCTAACCCCAAACTGTTCATCCATACTGACTTTCATACATACAGCGATGTCTACGCCGGGGTCTGAACGCCAAAACTAATATAAATGTCAATAAATCTTCCTAATCACTGCTTTTGTCTGTTTGAGTCTATCCAGGTTGAATTGCAGTCTTAGAAATTTGCTCATTACAACCATGCAAATCGCTCTTTCAATTGGAATGCGATTAACTGTGGATGACGTGTGCCTCACACTCCCGCTCTCCGAGATATGTATAGAGCGTGTGTGAGATTCTGAAGTTGCTTACCAATGGTCATAAAGTTCAGTCCCGATGACTGTGAAGAAACATTTAAAAAAAAGTTAAGCAACAACAGAATTCTTTAGGTGCGGTGAATACGGTTTGTAAAAAACATATCTTTAAAGGTTCAGAACTTGTTTTTTTAATGGTTGTTGACTTGTAAACAATCTAAGGAGCAGTTTCTGAACACATTTCTAACGTCCAAATGCATCTACTGAATGTAGAGAGCAATACTGAGGAAGAGCGGTGATTGTACCTTTCAGCAATCGGGTTGAGGATCATCTTTGTGTTAACTCAGTCTGAGTGGGGCAGTGTTAATTTTGACAACATATTTTATTTTAGTTTTAGTTTTTTGACTAAAATGTACTTTAATTTTAGTCGAGATTTAGTCAAAAAAAGCTTTTCAATTTTAGTCTAGCTTAAGTCGACTAAAATTGCATGTCAATTTAGTTGACTAAATTTAAGACTAATTTGGTCGACTTTGAATTTATAATATTCATTATAATCATATTTAATCAAGGTCCTTGACTTCATGGAGCTGCTTCCACATGAATAAAGCTCAGACCTGTTCATTTGGCAGTGAATTTAAATGATATGAGGCTCTTTCAAACTCTCACTAGAAGTTTGGATGATTTTAGTCTCTCTTTTTCATTTTTATTTAGTCTTATTTTAGTCGTCTAAAATATCTGGACATTTTAGTCACAGTTTTAGTCTCATGAAAAACTTTTAATTCAGTTTTAATCCAATTTTAGTCGTCAAAAATATCACTTTGACTAAAATTAAGACTAAATATATTAGTCGACGAAATTGACACTGGAGTGGGGTCATCAAGTCCTCTTTACGTTACTGTGAGCTTTTAGGCCTCCTACAATCCAGGATCATCCATGAGGGAGAATTGATCTTTTTTGTGAAGTGAGTTGACGGTCAACTTTGCAACTTAGGTCTGTAGTTGGTGGGGACTCTAAATAAAATTGCGTCAAACCTATAAATTGCGCCTCTGTACTCTTTAGGAGCACAGCTGTGAAGTGAAACCAACTGAGCTGATGTGCAGCACTCAGCACCGGCTCCTAAGCTACAAGTGACAGTTGGAGATTTTTTCTTTTTTCCTTTTTTTTGGACCATCCCTTCCTCTAGGATGCAAGACAGTACCCCTCCAACCTATCCCCACCCCTCTTTCCAAACCACCACAGTGTAGCCATGGCAACAGAGGCAGTAAAGGCCCAGCAGTTGTGAGTGATATGCCGCCGAGGTGTTTCCCAATCCGACACCCATGGCGCTTCCATTCGGGGCTCTTTTGTCTGGCTGCCGCCTGACTTCTTCTTTTTTTTTTTTTTTTTGCCTTTCAGGTGGTTTGGAGATGATGAGCGGCGCTGATGTGTTTGTATCGTTTGCCCTGCCCTACCGCCTCATTGTGCTCACTGACATTTCTTTCCAAATTGAGGCTCTGACATGAAGGAGCGGGGTGGTGCCGATGGAAGCCCCAGAGGTGACAAAAACTACGCAAGCCTTGCCTCTCCAGCTCTTTCATCTTGACAACATACACGGGTGACGTTTGGGCGGGAGAGGCATGGGGCACGATGTAAAAAAGTGGGAGTTCTACTAGTTTAATTTTCTAGTTAACTCTAAAAACGGAAAAAAAACGAATTTGGCAATACCCCTTGGAGAGAGCTTACTGGAGAGAGTTTCATTCATTCGTGTATGAAATATCCTCTATAAGTTTTTCTGTTTTCATTCTTATGCCTAAACAGTTTCACCGGACTGGTTATTTCAGCACTCAAACTGCATCTGATCTGAATGTGAGCTGAGTCTTGATTCTACATGGCAAATCTAATCACAATTGCGGTACTTGTCAGAAAAAAAAAGTTATCCAATGTTTTTCCAAAATGGTGTTAGCTTAAACAATGACATGGAGTCTGCTGAGTCAACAGAATGACCAAACAAAAAGCACAGCATAACAAACACAAATAGAGCAAACAGACTAGCAAGCAGCTTTGTTTAAATGAGGAACTGCCATGTTAAAAATAGCATCTAAAACGTGCTGAGGACAGTGTACAGTCAGTAAAGGTCAGCTCAGGTGGACAGCGGTTGTACGCGGTTTCCTGTTTGAAAAGCCTGTTGGCGTGAGCCAACTGGCACAGAGACACGGATAAATAAGAGAGCGGGCTGGGCTCCTCGGGACATTCATGAATAGAAGCTTTCCGCTGGGGCTGAGCAGACGGCTGCCTCTGCCGTTGCGGCTGTGGCAGTGTGGTTAGCATTCATGAATAAACCTGCCTGCTCCCATTCATACAAACACAATTAGCTTCATGCTTCTCGTTTAGCAGACAGGAATAGACATGGCAGATAGATAGGAGCTCTCATACATAAATGCTGATATTTATGCCGCTGCTAAAGAGCTCCTAAAGCCTTCAGCTGTCAGTAAATGGCTTACATGATGTTAACACGCTCGTAGAAAAAGGTCAATAATATCACAAAGGAAATTGAGTTTAACCAACAAATGTGAACCCAGGCCTCTTGGTAATACAAACAAGGTGGTTGTTCACAATCACATTTACAGATAGTTGATGAAAAGGTTTACATTCAAAGACCAAGCCACAATATCTTTGCAATATGTATAGTAACAAAACAAAATGTATAGTAAACACACAAGCTAGAGGTCTAATTTGATGTATTTGCTCCCAGTTCAGTCAATGATATTTGAAAATCTCTGCAACGATAAAACAAACTCCTCTATAACTGAGAGCATACAAAAACATAGGCCAATTTGATGCATAGTTGACAAATGAAGCCTAAGAGAATTGACCGTAACTGAACACTGTGGGTGCCGTTACGACAACGATTCTTCAAACACAAGCATGTTTTGGACACTGGAATGACAGATAAACTGGTTCATCAAAGACTCATGGCGATTGTGGTTAGGTTGATGGTAGAAACATAAAACATAAACCCAGGACACTCTGGCAAGAGCACTAAGCACTAAGTAATTATGAAAACGTGGTAAGCCTGTTTATTCTGAAGACATCTCATATTACATAACAATACAAACAAAGCCTTTTCTTACTATTTGTCTCCCAAACAGATCACACATGCAACATGGCAGCTCCCTGACTAAACAGTCGCCTTCCCCTCGTTCTCACCAAACACTTTTTACAACTTTACGCAGTATCTTCCACCGACAGCGAGCTAATTACCATATAAATGCATGAGTGGTGCATGTCTTTTTCAAATGCACAACAGCAGATTTTAGTATGCCTCCATGTGCACAAGTGGGGGAAATGAAAAAGATGAGAGAGAAACACGCACAAAAAGCATGGGGCGGTGTGTTCAAAGCGTGCGCCTGCTCGTGGATGTGTGTGTGCGGGCGCGTGGCTTCCTGGCTCGTGGTGTGTGAGTGGGAGTGTTATTGAGAGATATTTTTAATTCTGTGTGTCAGCTCCTCTCATCTCCCTCAGCAAGAGACGTCGGAGGGAAGCTGAAAAACATTTGCAACACAACTATCACTTAAGTACACACGGAAATACACACACGCCCTGGCACAGAGTCTCTCAAGTCTTTCATATGGCACCAGTTGCGTCTTTTGAAAGTTGAAAAAGAAAGCTTGCCAGATTGTTAGGGGGTTTTTTGTGTGTGTTTTTTGTTGCCTTTATATGTGAGGGCTTGTGAGCGAATTTTACATGTACAAGATGTAAAAGTGATTCTAAATATAGTGCATCCAAAAAAAGCCGCACAAAGAAATACAGGCTTAGAGATATGACTGTTGACACAAACTCACTTCATCATGTTACTAATCTTTCAAACTATCAGGTGCAGGGGGTCACATTGTCCAAAAGCCTTTCTCCCGATCAGGAAGTGGTAACTGGTCAAGTTCATATGAGGTTTTCTGCCACCACTGAGCACTCAAAGCACTAAATATAAAGGAACAATTCCCACACACCATCATACACCAGTGTACGCAGACATAGAGGAGAGTTGAGAATGGTGCCTTGCCCTAAGGACGGTCTTAAGCACAAGCGGGAGCTGGGATCATATAGGTAACCAAGCTACTGCTGCACATGGTTGGAGACGGAGAATACTACAGTATGTCTATTATGTCTATTATACATGAGTTGGGCTCAAAAATGAGTTTATATTTGAACATGTTTGCTGGCTTGCTGAAACAAACTTCACTAGGTTGTTGAGTGCTGATTAATACAGATTCTGTCTTTTTTACAAGCAAACACAGCAGATGCATTAAACAATGTAGAGAGCAAACCGCAAATATGAGAACTCCTCCTCTGACAATCAAACTCAAATTAAACCAGGAACTTTGTTGTTAATATTTATGCATGTGGTCGGGACAGTGGTTTTCATCCGCTTTCTGCACACACACACACACACACACACGCACGCACGCACGCACGCACGCACGCACGCACGCACGCACGCAAGCACGCACGCACGCACACACACACACACACACACACACACACACGCACGCACGCACGCACGCACGCACGCACGCACGCACGCAAGCACGCACGCACGCACACACACACACACACACACACACACAAACAAACACTCTTTCATACACTGGAGTACAATGTCACTGAAGTGCACAAAGTGTCTTGCCAATGAGCACAATAACAGTATGTATTGGTCAGTACTGAGATGGAAACACTGACCTGTAGATTAAGGGCATACAAAAAAATATGCTAGCGCTAACCACATGCTCCGGTTCCATATTTTAGACAGAAAATAGATGCCAGGTCCTTGTAATATGTCTCATTGGTGTACAAGGATTAACAAAGATTATTGTCCACCACTTAAGAAGGTATCAGCTTGTGTACAAAGGCTCTTTGCGACTAAATATTAGAGCCACTTGGATAATAACATGCCTCTCTGTGGACCGACCTCTATCCCCTGAATGACTGTCTCATGTGCTTTGGCTTTTAGTGATGTGTGGAGCCACAGTGGACAACAAAGCATGGATTAGACTCACACTAAGGGCTTGACTCAAGTAAAAAGTAAGTGGATTTAGGTCCCACTCCTATTCTCAGTGACGCTGGTGAAAAAACAACACACTATTGTCTCAATCGCACATCACGCAGCAGGGTGCATATGCTGCTCTTATTGCCCCACCCCCTCATTCCCCCTCAGGATAAACTCACTCAATTGTCTCCTAATCCACAATCACAGGATTTCTATTCCTGTTTGATAACAAAGTCTAAACCAACGCCACCACACAAAATACAGTAGATTAATGTGAAGCCCACGTCTCAGATGTCTGTAAAACATTTGGGAAACAACCCAGAAATGAGTCACTGACATTGAAATAGTCCAATAATTCAAAAGTTAAATGTAGCACTGCCATAAATGGTTTGGATACAGTGATTTATTTAGTGTAAAATCTTAGTGGCCGAGTGGTGGCCTGCATGTTCATGTGTGCTGGTGTGTTGTGTTAACAATATGTAGAACAAAAAATAATAATAATTGTTTTAAAACACGTTTTAAAACACGTTTTAACTATCCTTAGTTATATTTCTCTTTTTATGTACTTCTTTTTCCTGTATTATTAATACAGCACTTAATAATGCATGTGTGAAAGGGTGTCCCTCAAAACTAGAAATTGCCCTGGAAAAAAAGGAGAAGCCAAACTGCAGTATCCTAGAAGGTGGGCACACCTTAACATAATTTTAAATATTAAAGACATTTTATTCCCCACTTCTGTGGGGTTGTATTTCAAGCAGATGAATAATGAATAACATTCAGACAAGCACACTATTTTCTAAAACTGATTAAGCCAAGCTGCAGGCTTCCACAATTCTGTTACTGAAGCTACAGAGAAGTGAAAACAGAATTGCATTTATACAGTAATGTTAAAATCCTACTGGGGATAGACAGGTGCAATTTGATCAAAAACATTTATAATTTATGCTGAACTCTTTTGCATGGTAATGTCCTCATTGTGCGGTTTATCACATTTAAAGTCATATTATATTGATGTATGAATCCATACATTTTTATTCTCTGTTAAGTTGCTATTGTCAAATCAAACGTGAGGGGGAACAGTCGTTGTAAAACACAATCATGCAACAATAAAAGTTCAGTTGCTGTATTTGGATATTGGAGAGCCAACAATAGACACAAGAGTGCATGACTAAATTCCACAGCCTTCTTTGACTTTTCGGCAGCCAACTTAGACTGGAGCCACAGAATAAATGAAAAAGCCCAGACTGTCAGTGAGCTTTGAGCACAGTGCTGCTTTAACCAAGAGAAGAAAGTCTTTTTGTGTTGCACTGGCTGTGCTGCGGTAGCACTTCAATAGTTTCATTACATTAAGATGAGAGAGTAGCAGGTGGCCAGCCTGATCGATGCAGAGTTAGTGACCGCGGCCTGGGGTCCACTTCACAATCAGCCCGTCACATCAAATATTCAGCGGCAGCAGCGGTGACATGGTGAGCCACTGCACCAGAGACAAGGAGAGAGGAAGTCAGACCCTAATGACAAACACTCATTATCACCAGCCTGAGCGCTCTCATCGGAGTTTCACAGTTAAAACTGACACTTATCCCCCAAAGATTATAGCTCTGTGCATCAAATATTAAAGCAACGGCGTGAATTATTGATCCCAATCAATGTTCACAGATCAGAGCTCTCAGCTGGCATAGGAGTCAGTAATGAGAGTAGTATAAATGTCCCAGTGTTTGAACCTGTATATCCTATCAACAAGTGTCACTTTCACATCAGTGAAACTTTACAAACTCTAAGATAAGATAAGATAAGATAAGCCTGGACACTGCGTTCCAAATTATTATGCAAATGACATTTTTCTAAGATTTTCTGAATTGTCAACTCAAATGAGAGTCAGCATAATTTTCAAGTCTTTAACTGGTAGAGGATCATTTAAATGTGGAAAAAATCTCCCAGTGATAACAGTATTTTTTTTCAAAAATGAATATAGTAAAAACCTCAAAATCAGCATTAGGAGGTCAAATTTACTGAAATCAAAAGCTATTTCAATCAAAAAAATCTTAACAGGTCAAGTTATATTTTACCATAGGAGCCCTTAAATCCATTAAACTTGTGAGTTTTTGGACAGTTTCTGCTTGGATTTCTTTGCAGGATGTCAGGCTCCAAAGGTTCTCAATAGGGTTGAGGTCAGGGGAGGAGGGGGTCCACATCATGAGTTTCTCTCCTTTTATGCTCATAACAGCCAGTGATGCAGAGGCAGCATGACATGGTGCGTTGTCATGCATGAAGAGGATTTTGTTAGGGAAAGCACGGCTCTTCATTTTGTAGCATAGAAGACAGTGGTCAGTCAGAAACGCCACATATTTTTCAAAGGTAATTTTCACACCTTCAGGGAGCCTAAAAGGGCCTAAAGGGGCCGACCAGCTCTTTCCTCATGATTCTGGCCCAAAACATGACTCCGCCACCTCCTTACTGACGTCACAGCCTTGTTGGGACATTTTGGCCATCTACTACTCCATTGATTTGACCATCCAGGGTTACACGGCGCTCATCACTGAACAAGACTGTTTGAAAATGAGTCCTCATGTATTTCTGAGCCACTGCAGCCGTTTCTGTTCATCAGCTTCAATGAACAGTTTAGGGGAGGCCGGATAGAAGGTTTATGCACAACTGCAGCCTCTGGAGGGTCCTACACCTTGATTTTCGGGAGACTCCAGAGGCACCAGCAGCTTCAAATACCTGTATGCTGCTTTGTAGCAGCTGTTCTAATAATCTGATGTTTTTGTCAGGCAGAAACCGTCCATATTGTGCCGTTATCTGCACAAACCCGAGTGTGCTCTGAATCATCCAAAAATCTCTTATCTGCATGATGATTACGCTTAATCTTTCATGAAATATCGAAGGTTTTCATACCTAGACCAAGGCATTCAACTATTTCACGCTTTTCATCAGCAAAGAGACCGTTTTTCTTTCTCATATTGCTTGAAAATGATGATCTGCTTAATAAAGTGGAACATCCTTTTTCAGTAGTTTTTCCCTTAACTTAACCTGAAAACTAATTATCCCAGTTCTCTGAGATTAATGTCAGTGATTCATAGAACCCCGAGAGGCGATACCATCCATGAGTTTCATTTTTTTTTTTTTTTTTTACCTTTTTGACACAAAAATACAATTTGCATAATAATTTGGAACGCAGTGTATTGATCTCTCAATGGAGAAATTCACTTGTTCCATCAGCTCTCAAGAAACACTCAGGGACATGCCGGCCATTCAGAGTAAGATCTCCCCTAAACACATCACAAACAAGGACAAGAGATTGATGTTGGCTCCTGTTGCAGTAGCTCGTTTGGCTAGCTTAGCATTTGGCCCGCTGAGTGCAGATGTAGTAGGTTCCCCTACACTGCGTTCCAAATTATTATGCAAATTTGAATTTTGTGTCAAAAAGGTAAAAAAAATAATAATAATAATAATGAAACTCATGGATGGTATTGTGTCTTGGGGCTCTATGAATCACTGACATTAATCTCAGAGAACTGGGATGATTAGTTTTCAGGTTAAGCCCAGTTAAGGTAAAAACTACTGAAAAAGGGTGTTCCACTCCAGATCATCATTTTCAAGCAATATGGGAAAGAAAAAGGGTCTTTCTGCTGATGAAAAGCGTGAAATAGTTGAATGCCTTGGTCTAGGTATAAAAACCTTCGATATTTCATGAAAGATTAAGCATAATCATCATACTGATAAGAGATTTTTGGATGATTCAGAGCACACTCGGGTTTGTGCAGATAACGGCACAATATGGACGGTTTCTGCCAGACAAAAACATCAGATTATTAGAACAGATGCTACAAAGCAGCATACAGGTATTTGAAGCTGCTGGTGCCTCTGGAGTCTCCCGAACATCAAGGTGTAGGACCCTCCAGAGGCTGCAATAGTGCATAAACCTTCTATCCGGGCCTCCCCTAAACTGTTAATTGAATTCTGATGAACAGAAACGGCTGCAACAGGCTCAGAAATACATGAGGACTCATGTTCAAACAGTCTTGTTCACTGATGAGAGCCGTGTAACCCTGGATGGTCAAATCAATGGAGTAGTGGCTAGTTGGTGAATGGCCACCATGTCCCAACAAGGCTGTGACGTCAGTAAGGAGGTGGCATAGTCGTGTTTTGGACCAAAATCATGGTGAGAGAGCTGGTAGGCCCCTTTAGGCCCTTTTAGGCTCCCTGAAGGTGTGACAATGACCTGTGAAAAAGATGTGGCGTTTCTGACTGACCACTGTCTTCTACAAAAACCCTACCCTTCATGCATGACAACGCACCATGTCCTACTGCAAAGAATACCTCTGCATCGCTGGCTGCTATGGGCATAAAAGGAGACAAACTCATGATGTGGACCCCCTCCTCCCCTGACCTCAACCCTATTGAGAACCTTTGGAGCCTCAACAAAAAAAAACTTCTATGAGGGTGGGAGGCAGTTTTCATCCAAACAGCAGCTCTGGGAGGCTATTCTGACATCCTGCAAAGAAATCCAAGCAGAAACTGTCCAAAAACTCACAAGTTTAATGGATTTAAGAATTTTGAAGCTGCTATCACACAAGGGCTCCTTTGGTAAAATATAACTTGACCTGTTAATATTTTTTTGATTGAAATAGCTTTTGATTTCAGTAAATATGACCTCCTAATGCTACAAATTCAACAAATGACCATTTTCAGTTAATTACAAGCTTTAAAATGTATTGAAACGATGAGTTGCATAATAATTTGGAACAGTGGATTTTGAGGTTTTTACTATATTTATTTTTGAAAAAAATACTGTTATCACTAGGAAATTTTTTCCACCACATTTAAATGATCCTCTACCAGTTAAAGACTTGAAAATTATGCTGACTCTCATTTGAGTTGACAATTTAGAAAATCTTAGAAAAATGTACGCAGTGTAGTAAACGTGTGCTTGTGCACAAATGAGTTGGTGAATTCCTTCCTATCTAATCCAATCTGTTTAAATTTACAAAGCACTTTAAAAACAACGCAGGCCACCACGGTGCTATACACAGATCTTACACAAATCACATATAATGCAAAAAAACAAAATAGTAAAAAAAGACGGAAAGTGAATTGGCCTGTCTGATATACAAAGAAAGCTCGTTCCACAATCTTGGACCAGCCGTTGAAAATTCACAATCACCTCTCAGCTTCCTTTACATTTTGGGAACAGCAAGCAGAGCCTGATCTGTAGGCCTCAGTGAACGAGAGGAAGTGCAGGGCACAAGCAAATTACTGTACATAGGTACTGAGGGACCAAACCATAAAGACATTTAAAAACAAATAGAATAATTAATTAAAATAAATTCTAAGGTGCACCGGGAGCCAGTGAATTGATTGGAGAATGGAAGTTATATGGTCAAATTTACGTCCTCCAGTTAAAAAGCAAACGCTGGCACTTTGAACCAACACATTACAACAACCTAAAATTACTTAAATTGTGATAAAAGCATGGACACAACAGCACTGATCTGAGTCCATCCTCACTCCCAGGTTTGTTACAATGGGTCTGGATTAAAGAGCCCAGCTCAACAGGAATGACATTAGTTAGGTAGCTGGAAGAAAACAGAACCATCTCAGGTTTTGGGGAATTAAAATGTTGGAAATGAAAAGCATTGATGCTTTGACTTCTTCCAGGGGCACAATAACAATGGAATGTTTAACGTGGGATGGACCTGGGAGAGGCAAAAGGTAGGATGAAAAAGTAGAGGCCCTTGGGGCACTCCACAAAACAGAGCGGCCGAAGAGGACACTGCGCCAACAACCGGCACTGAAAATCTTCTACTAGCAAAGTAAGACCTAAACCGGAAAAGGGCCAAACCTCAAATGTCCACTCAGTTTTCCAAACACTGCTGTGAGCTCCAACAGCATCAAGGCGACAATGAGACTAGAGTGTGAGGCCAAAAGGGCAGCATTAAACACCGTAATCAATGCAGTCTTAGCACTGTGGACGTTTTTTAAAACCTGACTAAAAAATCTCAGAAATGCCATTTTCATGCAAAAACTTGCAAAAACTAGCTTAACTGCAAGAAGCCAACAGAGGGGGGCTTAGAAATTAGCCAATAGTTTGACAATGCAGAACAATTCACGCCCAATTTCTTTAGCAGGGGTTGAACAACTGCATGTTAAAACTTAAGGGAACAACTCATGGTCAGGCTGCCATTCACAATGGCAAAGAAAAAAACTAGAAATGTGGGACCAGGAGTAGGAGCCAAGGCAAAATTAAAGCAATACTTTAGCACCAAAATCAGCATACTTCTCTCACCAACTTTATGTCACTTTCGGTATGATAAAAAATGTTTTTTCTTAACCAGACACTATCACTCTATTACATTCCTCAGGAAACACCCGTGGTGATGTGGCCCATTATCTGCCGATATATCTACACTATATAGCCTCACTGACTGTAGGTCTACATCTAACATAAGCTATGCCTCTGATGTTGGGATTTCTATCCTCTTACGGTCCACTGTGGTCATTTTAGCTCCACTGCCTCCTGCTCAGGCTTATCTCCCTTTTGTGTTACTTTTAGCAATAGATATTTATTTTAAGCAATGGTAAAGGTCTTATTTTGGGTGTAATTATTGCTTAACTATATTTTGTGGTTAATTAAATAATCTCTATGTATGGAAACAGGCAAGAGTAATTCAGCCTTTATTTAAGCACACAAAATGCTGTTTTAGTGGGATATTTTAGGTACTTTACTTTGGAGCTTTACAGTTAGATTCTATCATTCTATGGCGTTAAAAGGCCTTCAATAATATCGTTTATGGCAATATTTTTGTGGCTCAATACTTCAATTTCTGTTATCGTGACAAGCCTATGGGCAACCCACTGAGACAGCATCAGTGGCAGAGCAGCTGCGAGCCCCTCATCTGATTACGTTATTGACACTGGGCAGGAAATGCAAGTGGGAGCGTGCCTCATCTGAGCGTGAAATACACAGAGGACCGAGGAGCCCCATCATATTTAACTGGTTTACATGTGCCGCTAACAGAAGTGATGGACTAACACGGCGCACCTCCTCCTCCCGCGTGCATCAGGCTGTTTGGTGGATGAGTTAATGCAGAGTGCTAGTTTGCCAGCCTGCGTTGTGTCTGAGCATCTGTAAAGCCCCGGGGTCCGTGCTACAACTGATGATTAGCATTTGCATAATGAGCTAAATGTTAGCTGCTGCTCTAAACTGCTACTTCTCAGCTTTCGGGGCAAACTGACCTCCATGGAAACAAACATGCTGATGTGGGTCAAAGATAGGGATATGCAGCATGGCAAACGAAACCTCTGTGGACTGGTATACAGGTGAAACTCGGAAAAATTGAATATTGCGGGTTAATTTATTTCTGTAATTCAATTGAAAATGTGAAACTAATATATGACATATGACAAGCCTTTGTTTGTTTTAATTTTTAGGATTATGGGCCCCTTTTACTTGATATAGTGCCTTAATGCAGCGTGGCATGGATGCTATCAGCCTGTGACACTGCTGAGGTGCTATGGAAGACCAGGATGCCTCAACAAGAGGAATGACATCTGAAGCCCATGTCCAGGATCCTCTGTGTGTGGTGGCTCTTGATGCACTGACTCCAGCCTCAGTCCACTCCTTGTGAAAGTCCCCCAGACTTTTGAATGGCTTTTTCCTAACAGTCCTCTCCAGACTGCGCTCATCCCTGTGGCTTATGCACCTTTTTCTTCCATACTTGTCCCTTCCATTTAACTTTCTGCTTTGATACAGCACTTTGAGAACCCCCAACTTCTTTTGCAATTATTAGAGGCACTTGTGGTGAATGGGTCTGGGCTCATTAACATTTTTAAAATCTGTATAGTCCCTTTAAGGCAGTAATTAAAGTAAAGGAGCTCAAACCAAGTACTAAGAACATATGCATGATGATTGTTTTCAGAGGGCCCACATTTCTCTGTTTACATTTTTTTTTATATTGATTTCATGTAATATTCTAATCTTCTGAGATTTTGAAGTAGGGGTTTTTACAAGCTGTAAGCCAAAATCATCAACATTAAAACAAACAATGGCTTGACATATGTCACTTTGCATGCAATGAATCTATATCATATATTAGTTTCCCATTTTAAGTTGTATTACAGAAATAAATGAACTTTTACATAATATTATGAGTCAGTCATAACATAGTTAAATATGTAGATCCCGTGATAGGACACTTGTTGAGAACATTTTGAAGAACACTGGCCTACAAGAGCAAAGCAGGCTTGCTCTTGCGGCATTGTTGTAGTTTATTTCCTGTTTTTGCTTTTCTTTTGACCAGTTGTAACAATGCTTTGACTCAAAAAAAAATCACGCTTTGGGGTTGCGACCTAAAAAGCGTGGTAACCCCTGTTCTAAAGTTGGTTAGTTTGGGGCTTCCGACAGTCTTTTACAGTCTTTTTACATCTGCTTTTGTACTGGTATACTGGTTTAAGATAGGTAGCCTAATGGTACTTGGACAGCCGCATTGCAGCAGCGTTGCCACAGCTGATAACCCATAACACAGGAAACTGACAGGTCAAAAGGGTGACTCTGATTATCTGGTTACCATGGCACCTGACAGCGGGGGGCAAGTGCACAATTTGTCCTCAATGTTTATGTAATACAAATTGCCCAAATATGAAGATGTTTCCATTTCCGAGAGGATGACGACCAAATACTTCATGATTTGATGTTTTTGAATAAGCATTGGCCTTTGAGTGCAGCCCTAGAATCAAATACCATGAAGGTTGACGGTGGGGACTTCATGGAGAAAACATTAACAATTGTTTCATAGATTTGGCTAGTTTTCAAAGGTTTACTCAGTTGTACACCAATGCTCTGCTGTCTATTTACCAGATGATAGCTTCTTCCTCCTTGTCTGAGTCAGTCCTCAAACCACAGACGGCGTGTCAAAATGCCTGGTATACACATTCAGATGTGCGTGTCACTGATCTCCCCATCATTGTTTTTTCTGCTTCTCCCCACATCTCCATCGAGCTTGCTCATAATCTCTCTATCTACACATTTATGTGAACGCCCTAGTCAATAGAGATTTCCATGCTTTTAATTCTTTCGCGAGGGGAGCGTGGGGGGACGGGGGGCCTTAAATCTAAAGAGGGGGGGATCTAAATGTAAACAGTGGCACGCCGAGCAGCTTAGAAGGCCTATAAATAGAGTGATAGACCGAGAGAGAAGGCGAGGAAGAGAGAGACAGAGTGAGAAGGCAGTGCTTACGGAATAAAATTTGCTCCTGACAGTCAGGGATTAGTGCTTCCCTGGAGGATTTTCACTCCAAAAACCCAATCTGGAGAGATTGGGAAAAGCACCAGCCTTGGTCATCTTAATTCAGTTAAAGCTTGTGCGGCATAGATAGACCAGTCCGATAAGAATCTCTAATACAGGAGAATAAAATCATACCCTGTTAAAATGGTCATTCAGAACTAAACTGCGACTAAAGTAATTTTAAATGAGAAAAATAAAGAGGCAAAAACAGAAATGAATAGTCAAAGATGAAGACCAGATTTGCTGAGGACCCAGAGTATCCCCTGAAGCAGGCAGAGCACCACAGGGCGACCCCCACCACAGTCTGACAGCCACTGGTGTTGACCCATTACTAACAGACGAATGATGCTGTCCCACAGTCCACACAATCTGCAAACACTGAGAGACACAGCGCTCACAGGCTCATTACCAGCAGATTACTCAGCACCTGATCCCACTGACAACACTGCTACTGTTCCATCACACACAGCAAGATGGTTGGAAAAGTGTTGCATAATTATATGAACAGTTGCAGCAAGTAGTGGCAGTTGAGGCAGCAGGAGAAACCACTATCACCTTCTTATAATGAGCATTGGACAACCGCCATGCAGTCCCACCTCTAGATCTTGAGCCAGGTTAGGAGAATTTAGCTGGAGCTTATTGTGCATATTTTGGGTCGTTTGAATACTCGTTATCGTTAAAGCCCATGCCTCTTTTTACAGTATGCCTCCACATCACATGCTTCCACATAGATTGAAAAAATGGGCCAGTGTATCCGCTGCATCCCCCACCCACATGTGTGCCATGGTAACGGATTTCAGTCTCTCTGGCTACTTTATCTTGTTAAACAAGATAGTTAGCAGCAAGTCTAAGATAATGTACAGTGATAAGAGCAAGCTCTGATGTTCTTCAGCCAATAGAGTACATCCAGAAAAAAGATAATGAATAAATAAAAACCTGTCTGAAGCTATTTCCCGCAACCATTAACTTTCAAATGTGATCACAGGAGGAATTTTCACTCACAAATGCATGAGCGTCAGGTCAAGCTGGACTAAACATTCTGCTGTTGTGCAGTATTTCATTACAGCATATCTTTTAAAGTGATTTTTTTTTTCTACTTTCATAATGTGTTTTCGGTTAGAATTTGGGAGACCCCGTAATAAAACGTAAAAAATAAGCAGCATGGCGCCCTACAACTGGGTGCAGGCGTCCAAAATAAGAAACACAAAGTTGACATTTTGCAGGGGAATGCCGGCGCATGGAGCGTACTCCACACACGAGCGGCTGAGAACTGATGTGCGAAGTGCGCAAATACACTAACATGCTGCAGGCTTCGTTCAGCTCAGGCCCGACTGACTCTCCTGAGTTCCCACAGCAACACATTAACACTTGGCTCTGGCGCGCCGCTGCCAGTAAACAAATCTGTGTGTTGGAAGAACATCTATCTTTGTGGGAACACTTTGATTATAGGCCCTAGAGAGAAAGCACATTTTTGACGTGAGGGCATTCGAAAAATGTTTGATATGTCTTTTAATATATGTTGTGTTGTATTTTATAGTGCTTTGTTTTTAACTATGCTGTCCACTGTAGCACTTTGAGATTTGGCGTCAAATGTAAAGTGCATTATAAATAAAATGTATTATTATTATTGATATGGAATGACAAAGGCTTAATTTGGTGATTTTGAAAGAGGCTGTTTGTATGTATGCAAAGTAGTTACTGGCCACTATTGAACAGTGAATAAAGGGAATAGATAACATCTCGTGACAAGATTTTTTTTGGTTGTTTAGAGGAAATATTTACTTAATTTGTGCAGAATTGTAGATAGAAGAAGGTTGATTTGGGTGCACTGCATAAATTAATCAAATATGTCAAAAACAGATCCTGCCCTGGCGCATTAAAGCTCCGTTATGAAACGTATATACCAGTCATACATATATATGTATGACTGTTCAGCATGGCGCCTTCACTTTCCATCACAGTGGTCTCTACAATGCTTCAAGACCAATTGTTTGTAAGGTTTTCACTGCTGACGGACCCTCTCACCCTCTCACCAGAAAAACAAAAAAATGCAGCTTTAAAGTGCAAACAAGTTTTTTCAAATAATTGTAGCTGTATTTCTGCTGTCCATCTGTTTAGCTATTGGTGTTTTAAATGTTTTAAATTTAAACATAAAAGACTTGACTGGATATTAAACTCTTTAAAAATGTATGGGATTTTGCTTTGAATTGACACTCCAGAGAACACTGTACAGAAATTCTGCTTCAACATCATTATAAAAGGCTAGGGTAATATTGTACTAGGATACTGAGTGATGGTCGAATAATCCAGTTAGAACAGAAGAGTCCGCTACCCCACATAATGGATTTCCCACACAGCAGCTGCAGTTCCTGTGGCTAAAGCAGTTTTCTCCCCAGAATGAATAAAGTATAAGTCTGTCCAGAGTGTGAATTAAAAATCAATAGCGCTGTGAGTTCCAGGTACTACAGCGTGTTAGTGTATGTTGGGGCGGTCTGCTACGGAACAGCATCGCAGAGTTAATTCACTTTCACAGTTTGCCAAGCCAATGAATAAAATATGATGCTCCAGTTTGTGAAAAGCATCTTTAATTGGAATTTCTGCCGAGAAGCTATGAGAGGAAAGATTATGTATCTAAATGCATAATCAACCTGCCTAGAGAGGTAACCCTTTATGCTGGGATTTGTTTTAAATATTGAGTCTCATAGACTTCCAACTTCCATGATAGCAAACATCTGATCCTTAGGTGATAAACCCACAACACATCATAAAATAATTACAAATATTTGCCCAAAGTAAACTGACAAACTTCTGGGAAATAGGCTACACCACATTGCAGTAACCTCCGATCTTGGGAGCCTCTCAAAAGAAAGCACAGGCACACACTGGCCCCTGTCTGTTGGAGGTCACATGTGGGTGTAGAAGACGCATAAAGCAGTGACCAGTGAAGCCCTTTTGACATGTGTGACGTCCACATTGAAGAGCATATTTACAGTAACCTCACAGTGCTGAAGGAGGCTCTTTCCAAGTGTTGTTTCTGGCTGCAACCGCTTCAGGGGCGTTCTGCTCACATCCCACGCTTCCAGATGTGTAGTAAGAGAACCTGTAAGAAATGTTAATAATTAGCTCTGTAGCATATGCAAAAACATAGATCTCTTACATATTTATTTTTCTGTTAATAATATATCTTAATATCAATAAATGCATCTTAGAGTAAGTTCTCATTCATCCAGGTGATTAACTCCATCTTGTAGGTTCTATTCAGAGCATCCTCATTGCAGTTGTTTTAACCTCTTACCCATTTTCTCCAGCTCGGCTTTACCCAAATCTCAAAGCTTCTCAATTGGAGTGCAACAGTGTAATGCCTCATTTGAAAGCAAAGGCTTACAAAAGTGATCGCAATTTTTGTCGCTCTTTTTCTGCGTTTTCATTACATTTTTGTCACTATTTTCTTGCGTTTTTGTCACTTTTTTGTTTTTGTTGTTATTTAGATTTTTTTGAGCTTTTAGATTTGGGTAAAGCCAAACTGGAGAACATGTGCTCGGTTCAGGTGGTGGTTAAGAGGTTAAATGATCTTGCTCAGCGGACGTGGTGGTGACCGTGGATGATGAACATGGCCATGGGTCCAAACCATGTCAGGAGCATATTTCGAACCAGGCCAGGCGCTCTGATCTCTCATATATAATCGCTGTGTGCCATTGCAGTATGATGCCTCCTATGCTTTTCCTTTACAGTTCAGTTTCCAGCCTTGGTGAATGCATTGTTGGGTTCTCTGCTATTGCGTACACAATATATGTCTAAATAACAGTTGTACAGGCTCTGTAGATAAAGAATCTTGAACAAGGTGTTGGTGATCAAACAGTCAACCTTCAGGAAATGTTTCCATTGACTAAGCTAGTCGATCTCAAACTTTTGACAATAATGCCAGCTGGGCAAAAAGTAGATCTAAACCCTTGTCTGGTAACTCTAACTAAGGTCTAAAACTGGACTGAATCATTCGGGCCCAAAGGCTAAATTAGTTCTAAAAAGGGAGCAGACCATAACTTAAGCACTTAAGCAGTCAAAAAGGGACCACAAACAGAAACATGTTTTTCTCTAAATTATACGAAGACCTGCAGTGTAAAGGATCCGACATCACAGTTTGAGAATTATTTTAAATGTGTTGTTAATGTTTACCCATATTTAGCGCTCCCCTTAAAAATGTCAATAAAAAAATGTATTTGAACTAAGTTAACTGAAAATGCCACAAGATACAGTGGGATGGGAAAAGATGGAGCCGCAGTCGCAGCAGCACTGTGAGTGTTTGTTGGATAAATGCCTTGGTTTTTTTTCAGACACATTACACTCTGAACTACAGTTTGCCTTCCTTTGCTTTCTTTTCCACAACCACTCTGTGTTTGACAGGCCGAGCATGGGCAGTACGACGCAGATTGGTGTGAAATTGGCTCTGTTATTTTTGGAGCAGAGTCATGGGGGACCATCGGACCATCATTCTCTCTCTAATGAGCAGGTGATGGAGGCGTAGTCATGGGGGGGAATGTGCTGTCTCAAATACCACACACACTGTACATGAACAGCTGAGGGAGACGCACTGATAAGGTTGAGACAACAGGGACTGAGACAGGGATCGTGCTGTGTAGTTTATACCTTAGGACATATCGTGTGTATCAAACCTAAATTTTATCACTATTCAAATTTGCCTATAAGAATAATGCAGTGCTTTCATAATTTTTGGTTGACTCCAAATCGCTGTTGTTGTTGTTTTAACCAGATTTCAAATGTCTGCACACACAAGCATTATGATTTCATTAAAAGTCAGTTATCCAGTGATGTCACAGCAAATTCTTGAAAAAGGAGAAGCAAAAGATGTTGAGAGATCACACACACCACAGGTTTAATTGTTGAGGCAAGAACAGACATTACCTTTCATAATATCATCAGAGCCTACAGGGACAAAAATACCACACACACAGAATCCTTATCTATAAAATCAGACAACATTCAGTGTCACAGACCAACCCACTGATCCTTCACAGGAGGCACTGTTCCTCTGCTTCTACGAGGAGACTTACTTACACCACAAATAGCTAAATACTGCCCCCTAGTGTAATGCATTCCAGTCAGTCCGGGCAGGGGTCTCCAACCTTTTATTTTTTTTACCCTGTGAGCTACTTCTACTCTTAGAGCTACTAATGCTTCAAAAACACTTGCTTAAAATGTGTCTTAGGTGGAGTTCACCCCGGATATGACATTAGGTTTTTCCTTATATTTTACCATATTGACCCAAATGTTTGCAGATAGTGTTCAGCATGTTCAGAACAAAAGGAAAAAGCATCTAAAAATGTAACTAAAGTGCAAATGCAGCATGGTTTCCCCCAGACATTTGATTTCTGGCATATGTATATTTCTGCACCAGTGTCAGGGCCCCGGAGTGAAACCTTTTTTGGGTGCACACACTTAAATATTTATTGGATAGATATATGTGGTTGCGTCGATGCGTGTATCGTAATATTCTTTTTGAGTCCATGGCAGAGTAATAGTCTAAATTATTAATGCAGGCCTATATCCTTTTTTTGTTCTATTAATCTCACATTACATACAGTATTTTCCGGACTATAAGTCACACTTTAATCATAGTTAAGCTGGGGGTGCGACTTATATATCAAAATATATAATTTCACATTGGTCATTTTTACACTGACAGCCACTAGAGGGCGCTCTAGGCTTGTGTACCAGTATCTGCTACTCCTGTACAGCTGTACAATGACAAATAAAGCAATTACTTATTTATCGTGAGTGAGCAAGAAACTAGTGAAGGAGGACTGGCGAAAAGAGGAGGTTACTGCAATGAAGAATACAAAAAAAAGTTATTTGCGGGCTACAAGCTCGATGGCCACAGCTACAGGAACAAGTTCGCAGATGGGGGCCTGAATAACGTACTGCCGGGAGAGGCTTGTCAATAGTGCAGTTACACCTCTATACTCAGATAGTTGCGACTTGTTCTCCAGAGCGACTTGTATATGTTTTTTTCTTCTTCTTCATGATGCATTTTTTGGCTGGTGCGACTACTCCGGAGCGACATATGGTCCGGAAAATACGGTAGATTGTATAATGCATGATATTTCAAGGTGAATTAAATAGCAAACCAACGGTGAATGCATTGTTGGAAGTATTGCCAGTGAAACTTGTTTTTAAAATGCTGTGGTATAACTAATCTGGAGCCCTGAGTGACCTACAATCGTATCCCTTCTCACTGTGCTTCGGTCTCGTGATGGGCCAAAGCAGGGGGTAAAGTGGTGCCACAGGGACCGTTGAAATGGAACCTGAAAAACATACAGTGGGTTAGGTTGCTGTCCATAAAGTCACTGTGCTTTTTTTTTAAGTCAAGCTCTGAGCCTACTTGAAGCGCATCGTAGCTGGAGTGTCTTCCATGTTGAATTCAGCCACAGGGACACCTGCCGCTGCCGCCTGAGGGGCGAACATGGCTGCTGGGTACACAACAGACGAGGTACCGACCTGTCCAAAGATTAGGATGTAGATTTGATTAGATATTTAGTTTACAAAAGCGTATACTAGTGATTAATGTTCTCCACAAATATAGTCACCCTTGATAAAATTGGTTAACTTTGTAGTTTGACAGTTTCTAACCCAAAAATACAACTTATGATTGTAGCTCTGATTTAATAGGATTGTTTGACAAATAGAAGGCGTTGGGACAAGCTTTCTGTAACAGTAAGCGCAATTTTTGATGAGCTTTATCTCTCACAATTTAGGCCACTGATATCAATGGAGAACTAGTCCTTCCATTGAGAAACACTTGGTTGTCTAATGAGTAACTTCTTGTGTTGGTTCTATCACAATAGCAATACACAGTAGCAAAGTGTGACTGGATTCATTCCACACTCACAACAAGGCACAGGTCGCAGCTGTCCATCGCACTTTCGACTTGTGCGAGGATATTAGAGTCTAGAGTCTCGCCAAACCACACCACAGCTGGTCTCAAGAGGCCAGTACAGCCTTTTTGTTCACACCTGGAATGTGCAACATACAGGTCAGTTTGCTTGCTCAAACTAGTCGAAGGCTGTCCGAGTAACTTTACCTGGGCAACTGTTCGACAGGGATCCGTGCATCTTGTGTGTCAGGGTCTGGAGCTCTGTGGATTTGGTGAAAATTTTATAAAAGATCCTAATTTACAGAAAGTATGTTAGTAATAATAATAATAATAATAATAATAATAATAATAATACAGTAGGGACGGCACTGAGTCCTATTGACATTTTGTTCTCGGAATATAACACAAAATATAAAAATATGCAAACGGTATATCTACAATTGAGAGCTGAAGGACAATTACAAATATGATTATTGATTCACAGCATGTAGATGTTCTGCGCAAAAGGTTTGTACCATCCATTATGAAGTCCTGCAGTCACACCGATTTGAAATGTCAGCTAAATGACAAGTGACATTTACTTTGCCCTCTGATTTTAATTTACACTGTGCAATTCAGGTGTTATTTAGATTTTGACATCTGACAGCTGCCCTGCTTCCCTGGCATTTCATCCACATATGAATATGATTAATATCTATTCGACAAAAAAGTTTTTCATTATTGTTGATGTCTATGGTTCAGCAAATGACGCAGGATGATCTCTTACCCTTTGCCATCCAAGGCAGAGCAGATTGGGCTTTTATAATTCGTGGCTTCGTGACCGCAAGTTAAACAGCGTGTTCTGAACAGGCTTCCTAAAGAGACAGATTTACCCTTTAGAACCATTTAGATTTGGACTTTTTGTCAAATAATCAAAGCAAGAAACTAAACAAGAGTGGGTAGATTATCTAGAATATTTACAATACGTTACTAAATGGACATCAGATTTACCATGTGTTGTAACATTATTAGCATCATTGAGAAACTGATTGGTACCTTGTATACATAATCGTTAAATATATATTGAATGTAAACTGTAAATGGATTAGTGTGAAGAAAAAAACCTAGCTTGATAAACCTTTCCGCGTCGTAGGAAGAGCTTACCATGAATTTCTAGGACATTCTTTGAGCCAGCTCTTCGATGGAGCTCGTCTATGTTCTGAGTGATGACAGTCACTTGACGTCCCTGTTTGCTCAGTCTTTCCTCACACTCAGCTATAGCCAAGTGTGCAGGATTGGGGGTTTTGGTGAGCATGACCTCTCGTCTGAAGTGATAAAACTCCCAAACTCGAGAGGGATTTCGGGAGAAGGATTCTGGGGTTGCAAGTTCCTGTGGGAAAAAAAAAGAAAAAAGAAAAACAAAGGAAACAAAATACTACTTATACTGAATACAGTAGTTCATGATTTATCAAATGTCTGCAAATATGCGTGGAAGTTAAGGGTGTCAGCACAGCCAGTAATTTATATACATTAACAATAATGATAATAATGCATCGGTTTTATATAGCGCTTTTCTGGACACTCAAAGACGCTTTACATTGTATTATTTATTCACTCCATACTTGGTGGTGGTAAGCTACTATTGTAGCCACAGCTGCCCTGGGGCAGACTGATGGAAGCGAGGGTACCAAGCGAGTGGTACAAAGTTATAACCTGATAATAGTTTGTTGTATTTAAGCCAAACCTGTTGTACAAGATTTAAAGCATTTCCTGATTACTTACAAATAATGTATTTATACTGCAGCTAATTCAATCTATTCAATCAAAAATATAAGTTATATTTACAGTATAAGACATTATGGTAAGACATTATTTGTAAGTGTCTGAGTTATCCTGGCCATACACACAAGCACTCCACAGTTTTAGATCAAAGAATGCAGGTCTGAGCCCTATAGTCAGCCCAAGTTTATCATATCATCAAAGCAATTGTCTGCCCTCGTGTCAGCACCTCATGTCGGCATGGGGGAATGTAAGTGAAAAGCAGAGCAGTGAGAATGTCTGTACATATCTTGTGTAAGACAGCAGACCAATCGATGTCTCATTTAGATTTCAATACAGTTTATTGTCACTTCCTTTAGGGAAATTTCCATAGGAGTTTTCATTGGATCTGATTTACAAGAAACATATTACTGCTGTTACTAAGTTTCACTGAGTCATACTAACCACAGGAAGCAGTGCTGCACAACAGCAATGTACAGTAGACTGTGTTAAAATGTCTAACCTGTGCTTGCCATGTTCTCCAAAACCCTCCTGCTCCTCTGAAGGTCGGCACTCCACTCTCTGCACTGACACCTGCTCCGGTGATGATGGCAATATTCTTAGCTTTCGAGAAAATCTCCCTGAAGGCTGCCAGGTCTACTCAAAAGGACAACACAATACAATATTGTCATCATCATCATCATCATGCTCCGAGGGGACAACAAACTTGAGTGATGGTTGTTCTATTTCAGAGACAAAAAACATCTTTGTATACGTGCTGTTCCCAGTTAACTGCTTTTCTGAACCTGCATTAGGTCTATGTTTCCAGGGATTTGTTCTGTGATGAGCTTGTTGAGATCTTTTTTAACAAGTCCGAGCGCTCCAATGACAACTGGGATAGTGTGTGTCTTCATTCCCCACATTTTGCTGAATTATTTTTTGTTTTAATTATTTTTACTTTCATTTATTTATTTAATATTATTATTATAATAAATAATTTATTTTACCGCTTCAATTATATTTACTGTTGGTAAAGAAAACACCACGTTGCGATTGTGGAAGGGTGCCAATATTAGCCTATCAACGATGAGTCTAATTTCGGAACCCTTCACATTGGCGAAATGTTGATGTTATTTATTTATTTATTTATTTTTTGAGCGATTGGTCACACACTGTTACAATACTGGTAATACCCGAATAATACACGAAGAAGAAGAATGGTTTACCTGAACTAGGTCTGGCCATCTCTGGGTTTGGCTTTTTTAGATGAGCATATAAATGCGAATAGAAAAGTCCTCTGCAGGAAATCCGATGCACAATCATTACGAGCAGGTTACTAAAAACAAGTACAAAAAGAAAAGAACAGATTGATCACGTGACTGATTATAATTGTTGTGAAAAGGACTGTTCACAACAGGCATTATTTGTTAACAGACTTTTTCTTTTTTAGCTCAGATGCTAAAAGCTACATGTAGCAAGTTGCACGCGCTGTGGTAGCAAGCTTAATAATAATTACAATTGATAATACTACGCCACAGTTATCTGAGTAAGAACCCCAAAAAGAGCCAGTGGAAAGCCACCTGTCAAGAGGAACTCCAGCAGCTGCAGCACCGACAAGGAAATAAACACAAGTGTGGGAATGTGGGTTGCCAGATCACGATGATGTTTTCAGCTCCTGACTTTTACATTATAAAGCGACAAAACATAACTGTGATTTTCAGTCACCTTTTAACACATAATACATAATACAATTGATCTTCTCAACGTCTAAGCCAAATAAATGTCCATATGGTAAAATGCTGAAAAGTAACACACAGCCTATTACCCAAACAATCTTTCTAAAAATGTATTCCTTTGTCTTGAGACAAACAAAGTTTTGTTAATCATTCACATGATTTGACCACCTTAACAGTAGAACGCATATGACCAGCCCACCATTTGTCTTACCTCCTTCTAGGCCTTATTAAAGCAGTAATGATGTAGTCTATTACTGTGTACAACAGATCTATTTGAAGACAGTACACGAAGTTTACAGAGGAAACATTTGTCAACTGTATTTTTCTTCTGCAGTGTGATGTGCAGACACATATAGGTAGCCTATACCTGGCAACGTAAAACACATACAGTAGCAGTAGATGTCCGCATGAGGGCGCCACAGACTTGACCAATCGTCAGTGTCATTTGGCAATAAGAATGTCATTGTGGTAATCTGCATATACTCTACTAAAAACGATAAGTCTTAACGTCTAACTCATGGTCTTCACGGAGTCCATTTTCTTGCGTGTACACATGGCACATTTGAACTGGATTGGTCTGTCAGTAAATGCAGCCTATTCCCTCATACATTTCTTTTGTCTGATTATCAAAGGCAACGCCGGTCTGACTGTCGGCAAGTTCCTAAGAGCTGAAAATGTAGCATCGTTTAGTCTGCAGGAGAAGACAGTCTCCTCATCAGGCATCCCCTCCTCCCCAGCACATTACAATAGCCTCTCCCCCCTCCCCTCCCCTCGCCTCTCTTCCCACACTGTCTGCCTGAGCGGGTGCACCACTGGCTGCTGTTGCGGCGGCGTATTCCTCACAGTCCCGCCGCTCGCCAGTGGACACTGCCCGGCTGGCCGAACATGGCGGCGGCCCTGGAGAAGGATGTGGACCGGAGACCGATCCGGAGGGTCCGCTCCAAGAGTGACACGCCTTATATCAACGAGGCGAGGATCTCCCTGCACCTGGAAACAGGTATGGGCAGCGTGGGTACGCCGCGTACAGGCGGACAGCAGAGCTGGATGTCTTGGGGGCGTTTTCTTCTTCGTGCACTCGCAGAGAAACGTTCTTTCTCTCTGAGAATGGTTCTTATCAGTGTAGTGGGTTTGCATGACTTTAGGATTTCATTGTGTGACTCTCATGCTACCCATGGTGCTCCGCTGCACCTCACTGGGAGCTAACCACTGTGACTCATGCATTGACTGATGCGAAGGGAACATTTTTGCTCAAACCCGGTGTACTGTCAAAACACTCGTGAACGCGGAACAATCTCCTAAATTAGACGTAATTTGGACTAAAGCCAGCAGGGAAAGCGGAAAACTTGACTGCAGAAAAGCTGTTCAGCAGCCTATTATTGTTGATAAGGAGAAGAATGCCATGCATGCCAAAGATCCACAGTTCACCGTGGTGGTGAAACATGTTAGCAGGCATAAGTTATTATTGCCGTCTTTGCTGCTATGGTCGCGGTATAAATGCCGACCCAGACGCTCCTGATAAGCGTGAAGAACTAGATCAACTTGACCGTATGGTTTGTGTCATGTAAAGGCTGAATGTGGAGCTGTCCACCGGTTTATGGTGCTGAAGATTCCATTGTGTGCAGAAAAGGCTTATTTTTCTCTTTTCTCCCTTGCATTATCCATAGGATTTTTACAAAGACTCTGCATCCCATAGCTTAGCCTGGACCCTCCTACGGAGTTGCCTTATGTGACAAATCCCAGTCACATGTAGATATGCCATCAACTCCAGGAGAAACTGAAGCCTGTTTGTCGGGTGTAAGGCCAACTGTGGCTAGCCAGCTGTTGTTGCTTTGCTTTGTGTTGTGTGTGGTTCTGCTTAGCTATACAGGTAGCTTGGTTACAGTGCAAGCCATTACTCAGCATTTTAGTGGTCAAGTCACGCCAAATCACAATTTAAAAAACAATTGTCTTTAAAGAAAGTATTGGCGATAAAGGCAGATGTTAGAGACTTTTTCTTGACGCTTTGTCATCTTTATTTACAATACCTATTCTCATAGAACTACTTTAGGTAATGGCATATGCCAAACCTGGCCATGGGTATATAAACTTCAGCTTATGTTTTATGATGAGTGATATTGAGCTGATTAAGTATTGTTTATGCCACAAGTTGGAATTATGTTGGTGTGTCCTGCTACTGTAAGCATAATCTTTGAATCTGCTTTCTACATGTGAAGTTAATATTTTGCATCAATCTAGTAAATCCATTTTTACATGTCTCCAGCACTTTATTGGCCCTTGCCCGTGGACGTAATGCTACAGTGGACTTAATAAGCATGTTTATGTGCTGAACATATGTGTGGGTCGGTGACATTATATACGGATTTAGTAAACAAGAGTTTGTCATTACAGCTCAGGCCAGATGGCATACTGTAGCTCTTGACCTTTTCCTCTGGCTGCACATTCAGCTTATTCTATTACAGCATGGTTAACGTGACCAGGGTGCCACTGTATTGTCAAGTGTTGCTAAGCCTCATTCATCTCATTCAGAGGTTAATGGTTTAGGAGACAGCAGTCCAGTTCAGTACAGTCAAATGTTTCACAATATTTTTTGACTGTTACTAGGTACATTCAAAAATATAGCACAGTGTAAGCATTCATTGGATAAAGATCATAAATAAATAGCTTTGTTATCTCGACTGGAAATCTCAAATGTGAGAGAAAATGTTGTGGTCATTTTTCCCGACTTGTGCAGAGGTGAATAGGATAAATATGTGATAGGAAATTCTTTCATTTTTTAGTAAAACTGCTTGGACAAAATTGTCAGACTTCATGGAACTCTCCTGCAAACGTCTGCATTAGCATGTCTGATAGTGCATCAAGCCGTGTGACTGCACACTTTCCCAAGGCCTTGAGGGGAGTGTGAGAAGTGCCTAGACAGAATACAAAAGCACTGGAAGAAAATGCAAAGTCTTTAAATGCAATGCCATACTTCCCCTGGCTGTTTCCCCGCCTCCCCAAAAGACACTCTCCCCTCTTCTACACAAGTGTGTTCAAGTAAAACAGGCTCTGCATTGTGCTCAACGCTTAAACCTAAAGACAGGGATTCAAATGTTATGAAAAAATCTGCAGAACTCTTGAAATGTATCCAATACATCAGTATTTTCTGCCCAGTGGATTGCTTTAAAAATATTGCATGCATATACTGTTTATTATTGTTATGAATCTACTTTAAAGTTAGGGTATGTAGCATGGAAGACAACATGGGTTGAGTTGCGATTGCAGTCAAGTCAAGTTTACCTCAAATCTGGGACACAGATACAGTAATTATTGATTATAGACTAAAACTTTGAAAGTATTGCAATATGACTTTTCTGACTGCCTCCATAAGTGAATGTAAAGTTAAGCATAATAATAATAATAATAATAATAATAATAATAATAATAATAATAATAATAATAATAATAATAATAATAATATTAAAACAAATAATAAGAATCTTTTGGATTTATATAGCGCTTTTCAAGACACCCAAAGCAAAAATGTCCACAATTGCTCCATATACTTCTGTATGTCAAATTTACCTTTTGACACATTTATTTTATTTTATACAATAATACAATCTTTGATCTTTGAGCATCTAATAACTCAGCCAGTGAATAGAAAATGTATTATTCCCAGTTTGTCCCGTGTGGTTATTTACACGGGGCTTGATTTTGTAACTAATGGGATATAGACAAGCAAACGACAATGGCTATCCTTCGGTGTCTTTGTCTTAAGTGTGCTTATCTGCCGGTGAAGTGTACCTCTCAAAACAGATGACACACACTCAGAGAGGTGACTCATATCCTTGTGATCTCCCAAGTCTCACATTCACACTTTTTTTTTTCTTAAGGAAGTGTACACAAGCATGTGCGCGCACACATGCACACACAAAGGCTCCTAGGCGCTGCTGTCCTGTCACTTTGTATTAGCCTACCTTTGAGTGGTTCCAGTCAGGAGGCGGGGAGGAGGGTAATCCAACTGTCCCAGGAGTAATGCAGGAGGAGGGTGAAGAGGGAGCCAGAGAGTCAGTGAACTTTGGGTAGCCATTGAACTCACGCCAAGGAACTGGACTTCGGGCTTCGGGATGGAGTCTGTAGTGGTTTTGGCAACACAAAAATGACTGTTTCAAAATATAAAACCAAAAATACTGCTATTGTTGTTGCGATATTCAAGGCAGTTGTGTCAGTATCACAGAGCGTCATTATGGATGATTTGGGAGACTTTTTGAGGAAAATGTGTTAATATTTTTTTTTTCTCATTTAAATAAATACATGTGGCTGATTCATAACCTTAAACAGAGCTGTTATGCTAACCTCAGCTTAATAAAAACAAATGCTTTCTTCCAGTATTATTTAACACACAAAAACATTCCACTGTCTCATCCAAACTCCAAAATTAGGGGCTGTATCTGCTGTAAGTAAGTAAGTAAGTAAGTAAGTAAGTAAGTAAGTAAGTAAGTAAGTAAGTAAGTAGGTAGGTAGGTAGGTAGGTAGGTAGGTAGGTAGGTAGGTAGGTAGGTAGGTAGGTAGGTAGGTAGGTAGGTAGGTAGGTAGGTAGGTAGGTGGTAATTGGGTAAGTAGGTAAGTAGATAAGTAAGTAAGTGCTTTATTTGTCATTGTACAAGTTGTACCTCCTCGGTTTGCCCCTGTTTCAAAGCATGGTGTCCTGCACTGGTCAGCTCCACCTCCTCCTTCCTCTTCCTCTTGCGCAGCTCCTTCTGCTGCTTTCTTCAGGGCCATTATGGACTCTACACAGCAAAAAAAATCCTACCAAAACCCACAAAAACACGGCAAAGACATACAAAAGTAAAACTTTGTGGAACACAGAAACCACAAATGCAGTTCACAGAAAAAGGCAAAAAATTCTGCTATACCAAGAGAGAGGGAGGTTGCCTGCGTGTTTTCATGTCGCCATGACACTCTCCCATCATCAATACATAATAGGGTTACTATGTTAATTTAGGCATTATTACACTCACACAAAATCTCCAGTGAGAGTAAAATGGTTGCCAGCCAAAAGGGAAATCTAACTAGTGTTTGGCTAGAATCAATGTTTGTGTTGATCGTGATGCTTTTTTTTTTTTAATTGCTAAGTTTGTGCTTCAAATCAGGCGCTAAAACAGGCGCTTTAGTTAAGCAAATAATTTTTGATCATCATTTTTATATCAAATGGGAAAGATTTTAGCCTCTACAATGTGTTGTATCATGGCACATTCA
The DNA here is from genome assembly GCF_951799975.1 of Gobius niger. Lineage (NCBI taxonomy): Eukaryota > Metazoa > Chordata > Actinopteri > Gobiiformes > Gobiidae > Gobius > Gobius niger. Next base: position 23,854,878 of record NC_136868.1, on the reverse strand, counting down.
TTTTGCATACTACATCTCTGTCTGGATGATAGTGTCCGCTCTGGGCCTAAATTAGCCATACACTCAAAGATGATGAATAGGACAGAAGCCCAGATCCCATTTTCAGGGGATATGTGCAGCGGCGGTGAGATCAGCAGATAAAGGGTCAATTGAAGAGGAGCAAATCTTTCTTGGTGTTAGTTGGATGCTAAATCATACCGACATTACACCCTGACCCAATGTACGGCAGACGAGGTGATCTAAAGCAGCCGGAGCGGGAGCGTGTTGGTCAAGCGCAGAGGGTTTTGCTTGAGGGTGTAGTTTAAAAATGATCAGAGGAAAGTGAGCCAACACTGATCCAAATCAATGCCACTACTGATCACTTTATCCAATATTTAAAGGCGATTACAACTGTTACGTATTGATTTACCACAAACAATCCCGGAATATAGCAAACAATGATCGACTTTGAATGTCCAAACTCAGGTATATTCCTGTTACTGTTGTTGTTAGAGCTGTCTGGACTTGCACCACGGAGATGTGAGTCACAGGGCAGCCAGGTCAGGATACATTGATTTTAGCGTTTGCTCAAAAGTGTGGCCACCTACAGTAACTCGCAGAGGCCATGGCTCCTCTGCGTCTCCGAGAAATGTTTTTTTGCCATTTAGTTCAGCGATATATCCAATACTATCTTGTAACAAAACAGTGGACTCTCATCCTACAAGCCAGTTTCATAGCAGTGTAAAGACAACCTAAACATTATGAATCTTCTTTTAATTTGCAGGGGGGTTATTTTTGCTTGATTTATCAGTTAATGGTAATGTTCTTCTTTTAGCGGTTTGCAAAAAGGCTTAAAACCACCATAAAACCTGGCAACCCAAAGTGTGGGGGTCATGCAGCGGTCTGATCATGATCACTTAAGCGACCCAAACATAAACAACTTTTACAGTGAGTATCTCATTGTTACAACCATTATCAGCAAAACCAATATTTGAGTTGAAAATGTTTTTTTTTTTTTTTTCAAGGCAGTATTTGCTGTTTTGCTTCTTTTTTTTGAATTACTTTTTATTTTATTTTATTTTTTTTCAAAAGAAATATAAACCATGTACCGTAACTAATATACAAAAACATACACACAAATGTAAAAGAGACAAACAGACAAACGTACGAAAATGAGAAAAAACGAGGAGGGGAGACTTTAGTTTGTCTTGTATACAATTGTTTACATTTGCCGTTTACCTTTAATGTGCATGATATGAACAATATAAATGATATAAATGGCCTTAATACGCAAATAAGTTATCAGTCAGCGTTGATTTTGTGGCGTATTATGTTCGTTTGTTTGATTTGGGACAGCACATGCCTACACACGCATACACACGGACACAAAATGATTATTTTTAGGTATCCTTTAAGTAGTACATTTGTATAAAAAGCAACTTTGGTTATTACTCTTCTTCTTCTTTAGCTTTTTTATTAAAACAAAAACAAAAAAAAACATTTCAACATCCGCCGCATAATCAACGCCAATCTACAGTCTTTATGTACTTTCCATTTCTTATATAAACCATTTTTTGTCGAACTCATGGCCCGTGTTCCTTATTTTGTGAGTTGTGAGTGAAAATGTTGACTTCATATCGGAGACGAAGCGCAGTTTATATGGGACTAAAGCTATCTGAACATGTGGAATACGTTGGAGACAGTTTATGCTGGACATTGCGATCGTGAGATGATGTTTTGTGTTTGCCATTGTAGTGTCGGTTTGTCATGCTCTTGCTTCTTGTTGTGCCTATTCCTATACTGATAGCAGACATATAGATTACTGTTGGAGTGATTTAGGAAGCCGAGCGTCTCACACATGGAGAATAATCTGACAGCTTTACTTGGCACCCAGGAAGGATCCCTGTCTGTGAGGTGATGCACTGTGCTGTATAAGCACTTCACACATACACACACTTCCCTGGTGACAAGTGAGCTGCTGTTTTCCTCTTCTTGCACCTGAAAAGGCCCATGCTTGTCAGACACACTCAGACATGAAGTCCATTACTGTCAGCGGGACATAAGTGTAACCTCCGCCCTGACAAACAGCGGCTGACGGTCTTAAACAGAGGCATATCCGCCCACAACAAGCCAGTGTCTGCTTAATCTGGGCCCTATTTTCATTCAGAGAAACAATTGGAATAACTATGAGAGTGTATCAGGTAGGAGTGTTGGACTGGCCTTATTCATTTTGCCTCATAAATTTAAACTGTATTGATACATTGGCATTGTTGCAGCCTTTTTGTGATTGTATGCTAATTTTGCCAATTTTTTCTTTAGAATATGAATGGTGATAAGTTTAAGTGATAAATTAAGGTGATGAGTAACTTTTTTGTGTAGACTTCATTCAGTAGCCTATACTTACAGTGGCAAGACAAAGTAAGTACACCATTTCTCACATTTCTGCCTTGTTGTTGGTCAATAAATGTGTGATTTTCATATTTATCAAAACTACAGGAATGATTAAACAGTGTCTGCTTAATCTAATACCACCCAAACATTTACATTTTATCATATTTTTATTGGTCACAACATGTAAACAGTCACAGGACAGGGGGGAATAAGTAAGTACACCGCCTAAATCTCACTGAACTGCTGCAGTTTTGTAAAGAGGAATGGTCATCCTGATTGTTGTGAGCGTCTAAACTGTCGGGCTGTTTTGTTGCCTCAGGGCCTGGGCAACTTGCTATCATCAATAGAAAAAATAATTTGCAGGTTTATCAAGATATTTTGCAGAAAAAACGGAGCAATTCACAACATGCACGCGAGTAAGTGAACCCCTGACCCTTCTTTTGCAGAAATAACTGCTTCTCTGGAGTTGCAGATTAGACGCTCACAGCGATCAGGATGAATCTTGGACCATTCCTCTTTACAAAACTGATATTCAATGAGATTCAGGCGGTGTACTTACTTATTCCACGCTCTCCTGTGAATGTCTACATGCTAATGGCCAATACAAATATGATCAGATGTAAATATTTGGATGGCACTAGTTTAAGCAGACACTCTCAATATCTCATTAATTAGTTGTCTTGTGGACATTATTGTGTTGCTCTGGCAGTTTTAGTCCTTTATACACCCCGTGTCAGCTCGCCAATTTGGTTCAGTGTAGAAGCCAACCTAATAAGCCTTCTAGTGACGTAATTAATGAGGCCTACTTGTCAAGTTGCTGACAGCAGAGAGTTTGACTGGTTTGAAGAAGGGGTCTTGCCCTCATTTCAGCCTTGTTAAATTAAACGCCCCTGTCATCCTGTGATCCGAGACTGCTGAATTTGAAAGACCCACACTGCTGACTCAGTCTTCTATTAGTGCAGCACCATCTACAGTTTTTTATAAAGCACAAATGGGACGTGTAAACACACTTTGCTATATACATTGTCTCTGCTGCTGCAACACAACTCACAGAGTACGCTTGAGCTGAGTTGCCTGGCTGTAGAAAGATCAGTCAGTCACGGTCCGCAGAGAACCGTGGTTTGCCGGGAGTTTGTTCCCCCTGCTGGCTAGGATATGTAACTACAAGAGGTTATCTTCATTTCGCACGTTTGTTTTATATTTAGGCAATGCATTACACAGTTAGATATTTGTTTATAATGAACTTAAACTTAAATTAGTTGACAAATAAGTAAACAGGCCTATATCGATTTTTGAGATAATGCATGAGTTAAGGGGAGACACTACAGGCAAAACTCTTTTTTTTTTTTTTCAGTTTTCAGGTTTGGGGCCAAATTGGTCTCTGAACATACAAGCTTCCACCCGGAAACAGAAAATATGACTAATCTTCACAATAACATGTTTAAATATTGCGCTGATTCAATGTTCCCCCATAGACTTATATGGGACAATGCAATTTCAAGGGCCTTTTTCTCAAAACACATTTTTCTGTCATTGTGGCGACACTATGTCCACGTCAGTCGGACCTAAAGACTTCAAATTTTCCAGCCTTGGACTGAACAATATTTGGAAGATTTTTTCAGAGGGATTTTTTATTATCTAATCCCTAAGCCCTATTTATTGAGTTCTGAATGTCAAAAAATAAGGCGAAAATTATTATTTTTTACAAATTTTTCCACAAAAAAACTGCTTATTTTAAAACTAAACAAGAAATCCAAAATCCCCTCTGAAAAAGTCTTGGCAACTCATTCATCAATAAAATGAAACCATAAATTTGAATGTAGCTCTATCTGTGTTCTCTATCTTGTTCTTACATGAAAAGATAAAATGACAGAAAACTTGCAATGTATTTTTTTTTCTCACATTCAGGGGCGGACTGGACTGGCCATATGTCCATTCTGGAAGAGCACAGAAGGGCCACTGGCTCGAGGGCCACCAGTCCCGCCTCAACCGAGCTTTACCCAAATCTAAAAGCTGAAAAGAAAAGCATCAAAATAGCGAGAAAAAGAGGATGAAAAGTCAACAAAAACATGAGAAAAAAACAGACAAAAAAACCCTACAAAAACGTGAGAAAAACAAAACAAAAAATGATAGAAAAAATAATTTAAAAAACAACAAAAATATGACAATAATGTGGCGACGTGACGAAAAGTCTCCATCACTTTTGTAGGTCTTAGCTTTCAAATGAGGCGTTACATTGTTGATCTCCAGTCGAGAAGCTTTTAGATTTGGGTAAAGCCCAGTATAAAAAAAACATGAATCTAAAAGGAATTACGTGGTGTATGGTGCACCACAAGGTTCAATTTTGGGACCACTATTATTTATCATTTATATTAATGATTTTGCTTCTGGTTCTACGACCGCCTTTCCAGTTCTTTTTGCTGATGATACCGATCAAAAAATAATAATAAAAAGCCGAACTGGGGAAAATGCACTCGTTAATGTTAAGGCGGGTGGTAAGAGGTTAAAATATGAATTTGTGGAAGTGCACAATTACGCTAATTTGGGCCAGGCTGGTTACAGTCCAGGGCTGTTATTCAGTCCCAGTCCGCCCCTGCTCACATTTATGCCAGTGATCTACAGCAAAACTTTCAAATTGATATATGTAAATATGCATTATGCAAGTTGAATTACATGTGCACGCTCCAGAGTCTAGGTGGTGCTTTTCTCATCAAATGTGATCTTAAATAACTTCCTGACTTTGCTCTCGGGTGTTTTATTATGAAACCGAAGAGCGGATGTTACGCGCCGCTTTGCTGTGCGCTTCTGGTGGAGGCTGCGCTGCAAAGCATTTGAATTCCTCCCTCCTCCACTCCTCGAGAGCAGAGGGCGTCAGGGCGAGGGGTCCAGCCACTGTTGTCCAGCGCGAACATGGCGGAGAGTGGCGATGTGATGTGGCTATGGTCCCACACTGAGACCCAAAGTCCCATCACCTCGGTGCCCGTGTCGGAGCCCGCTCCAGCGCAGGAGAAGCCGAGGAAGAGGAGAGCTTTTTGCCTGTCCAGGATGAAGTCCCGTAGCGGCAGCAGCAGCGGCTCCGAGAAAGACCACCAGCATCAACAACCCGCTGTGAACAACAACAACATACCGTTCATGATCCACTGTCAGATCGGCAAAGAAATCAAACACATCTGCAGTAACTGTCGAGGAGCCGAGCTGGAGGGTGAGCGTCTGTTTGGGGTTGACTATGGGATCTAGGGTTTTGCTGACAACACTTTGAAATGTTGTCAATCGTCACTGACCGCTCCCTCCTGCCATCAGGCACCATGCTGTCCAGTGACCACTGATCTTATCTCTACTTACTTGCACTCTCTGACCTTTAGTGTCATCTCCAAAACAGTAAAGTAGCTTATAAACAAAGCTGTCCTTATTCCTGGAGGTGTAAGTGTGACTAATGCATGATTACTATGTGATTAATGCTTAATAACATAAGGTTTAATAAGAGCATAACATGCATGTTTTGTTTGTCTCCCAGTGCATGACAAACCTTAGGCTATTTAATACTAAAGAGTTTGCCAATGAGTTTTTGTTAAGTTATATTAGTGGGTAATAGTATTAAACAAATCTGAATCAGCTCTGATGTGCCCTGTTTGAGTCTAAGATCAGTAGACTTCATGGATGACCGATGATGGATGCAATGAACTGCAGAGATCCATAAACAGTGATGAGTGTAACAAAGTCAAAGTTGTTAGATTTTGCATTGTACCTGGGTGAGTCAGCCGTGTTTGCAGGCAGCACTAGCAAAACAAGGCCTGGGTTTGACTGAAGGAATGTGGCCCTGCAGAGTGAGTCTGACTCATGTACAGCTGCTGCTCTTCACCAATGGGGGGGTCACATAGGCCAGTACAGCGGGGCACCTCGCTAGATTGCTCAAGGGCTGTGACCCCCACCATTTGATTTATTAAAGAAATACCTCACCACAGACAGAGAACGTGAGACCTTTTCACCTCTAGGGTCTGACAGTTTGATATTTACTATGCAGCTTGATGTGACTAATACAGTAATAATGTTTTTAATTCACTGGGCTTGCCACTCTTACATTCTTATACAGGTGCGCAGTTTTGGCAGTGGATGCTAGATTGGGGTGTTGTTGGAGTTTTTTGTTGTTGTTGTTGAAGATCAAGCTGATGGCTTCTATCGGACGTCCCATTTTTTAGAGGATCACCTCAAGGCTGCCCCTTGCAGAGGCTGACTGATGGATTTAGTAGAATTATACAACTAGTTAGATTATCGAAGTAACAACCAAAAACATACACACACACACACACAGTATGAGAGCAGTGTAGTAGCATTGCTGCCTCTCCAGATACTCAAAATAAAATAGCGTATTGAATATTTTATGTCTGTATAACCCACGTCTTATCACATTAGTGTGATGAGTGGACACTAAATTTCTTGACCTAAATAAAGGGCCACATTGAGAAATGTATTAGGGCTTACTGGATTTAATATTTGTTCTCTCTGATATGGGATTGAAGCGGATTTTTATATTATGGGCTACATGTTCTGTAGTAGTGTATTGATTAAGTACTTTATAAGTGGGAACTTGGGAAATATATAATGTTAGATCATGAAGTGAACACTGCTACATATGCCCACAGCCCTGTACTTTCAGTTCTGGAACACTTTCTTCTTAATTGCTGCTTCTACAGTGTTGCTTCTTTGCAAGTTTTTTTTTTCTCATGGACTTTTAATGTCTCTTGTCTTGCCTGCTAGTTGTACCATCTGACACTTTAACGGTGATTTACAGTGATCCAAATAAGCTTTGCTTGATTTCATTATGGGCAAACCTCTGAGGGATCCTTCACAAATACGTGATCTTTGATGTTCTGTTCCTCACATCCAGATTAAAGCTCGAATGTGTTTTAGTTACTTAAAGGAGCTATACCTGATTTGTCTCTAGTTATGGAACAAAATTTGTGAACTCAGAGGCTTGTTTTCTAGCATTCTTGTGAAAGAGACCCTGAAAAGTGACCCTGCATGTTGTGAAATGTGCCTTTAAACATGTCCCTGTGAAGAATTGGGATGCTACAAATATGTTAGGAAGCTTAGGGATGAGTTTGTACCCCCACCAACATTTCAGCTTTAGTGGCTTCCTCTTTCATTGATAAAATCAGGTGTAGGGCCTTTAATTTTTTTTTTTTCCTCAACACAAAATAAACTAGATACGAAAAAGAGAACTAAAACTGTTGAAAGCAACCGTGGAATCAGTTCAATCGTCACTAAATGAAGTTAAAAGTTTTATAATACCATCAGTGCTACAATATCATCTCTGCTTCACCCCTCATTCCACAAGTCATGAGGCAGCCTGTGTGTTATTTATGACATGGATGTTATGTGTTTTCCAGCTGAGGAAGTGGAGCGGCTTGCGGCAATGCGCTCAGACTCACTGGTACCAGGGACACACACTCCGCCCATTCGACGGCGGAGCAAATTTGCCAACTTGGGGCGACTTTTTAAACCCTGGAAATGGCGAAAGAAAAAGAGTGAGAAGTTCAAGCAGACGTCTGCAGGTGAGAGACAAATAGCCATAAAGGAAGTACCTCCATTATCAAGCTCTCGCAATGGTAATCTTGCTCAGCCACCAGTTCCTCTCCAGCGGCAGACGAATGTCTCCCTGATGTCCCTATCAACAGCAGCAGTGATGTATGGTCGCACTGGGCCTGTGCCACAGAGCAGGGTGATATAGGGGCTGCTTTACAGACCTATATGGTGATGGCCATTTAAGGCTGGACATGCAAAAAGCGTATATTATACCTTATCTTGATGTGTTGTATAGGTTTGCGGGAGTAATGCACATTATACTAGATGTGTAATTTCTGTTATTTTGCTGTAATGAGCTTAAACAAATATGTGTATTTATAACATATACTGTACCATATTCCCTCTTGTGGACACTAATGTTCTCAGACCTTTTAATCGAAATAAGTAGAAAGAAAAAGTAGATGCCCCTTCCGTATAAGGAATGAGTAATATTGTGTGTGTGTGTGTTCTTGTACTTACGACATTGTGAGGACCAGTTTGAGTTTTTAACTAACAATGTGAGGACATTTTTGGAAAGTGAGGTTCAGGGTTGTTCTCTGCGTAATACATTATGTCTATGAGTGTCCTCACTAAGATAGCAGTACAAGATTTTGTGTGTGTGTGTGTGTGTGTGTGTGCGTGTGTGCGTGCGTGCGTGCGTGTGTGTGTGTGTGTGTGTTTGTGTGTGTATGTGTGAGGTGCTAGGGAAGCGAATGGCAGTGGTGCTTCTTAGCTGACTGAACAGATCTATATCCTTTTCTCTTTGAGAGGCGCTAACACACAGGAGTGTAATGTACATTGTTGTAGCCACATCAGTAGCAAACCCTGCACTGAACAGGTCCCACCGAGTAATGATGGTTTCTGGCCTTATCACGCCCATGCACTGTATATAATATCAGTATAAGATTTTTGCCAGTTTTCACTTTCATTAGTATTATATCAGTACAGATTACAATGGTCGTTTCACATTAATGATGAAGAATGCCAAAAATAGGACAAATGACCTTATGTTTTACCTGTGTTTTTTGCTCTGCAGTGTTGGAAAGAAAGATGTCTACTCGCCAAAGCAGAGAGGAGCTCATTAAAAAGGGCGTTCTTAAGGAGGTCCAAGAGAAAGGTGAGACTTCAGGAAAAACCACAAAGAGTCATATCCTAAAATCAACATCTGATTATCCCACGTAGCCTGTCTCTATTCTCTACTGCTTACAATATACAGACAATAAACAAAATCATAGCGTCTTACCAATTGAACGTCATGTTGCAACTTATCGCTCTGTAGTTACTGTACTTGATGCATATGAGGAAGGTGCATATTTTCTATAGAATACTTTACACTGCGTTTAATGTTAATCTGCAATTTTGTTACAAGGGCAGCTCTCCCTTTTTTATCATGGACGTCTGTGGGATAATTATTCTACTTCCATGTCTCTCCAGACACCTCCTCTGCACTTGAGGAGGTTAAGATGGAGAATGGCCAGTCTGCAGGGGATGTTTCTGAGGGCACCGAGTTGATGGAGGGAGCCACTGCAGCTGTCGGTAAGCATAAGTACCATTTTACTTTTTAATTACTCAGGGAGCTTTTATCTTATATCTTATTTCTATTTTTTGTCCTTAGGTTCACTGGAGTTTGCAATACCCAGTGATGCTCAACAGGACCAAGCTCAGAAACCTAGCCAGGCTCCACATACGAAGAAAGCCACTGTGTATGAAAGCAATGAATCAACACTCTCCAGACCTCCTGTGCTTCACAAACAACCTCCAGCATTGCCACCCAAACCCTTCACAAGACTACCAAACCATATAACAGGTACGGATATGAATATACTGAGGTTCAAAGTCATGCTTAAGCAAACTCATAAACAACAGTGTACTGTGTTTGAAATGAAGACGGGACCCCTGTGAAGTTGCCATGTATGTCTGTGAAGCTGTCTCCGCCTCTACCTCCAAAGAAGCTCCTGATCTCTGTACCCACAGGGAGCATGGACCCTACTTCCATCACCTTCCAGAAGTGCCCTGCCCCTTCCAGCCATGCCCAGGTGGGCGGACACTCTCTCCAGTATGGTACACTGCCTGTTGCCCTTCATCCTCCAAGCCGAATCATCGAGGAGCTAAACAAGACCCTAGCCCTTACCATGCAGAGATTTGAGAGGTAAGCTCTGACATTTCAACTGTTTGCTAAGTTTGTATCTCAAAACACTGTCTCATCAAGGAACCACCCATACATTCACGCTCATTTTTATAAACCAGTGTACATACTACAGACACTGGAGGCAAGGCGGGTCAAGTGTTGTGCTCAAGGACACCACAGCAGAATGCACTGGTGAGAGATGGGATGAAAATGGTTACTTGGGCGATATGATATGACTAATGAATTGGCACATATGTTTGTTTTGAGGCTTTTTTATCTCAATTTTGTATTTGATTTTATTGATATTTTATTTTACATATATACTTGCTGAACCTGGACCTTTTAATTAAACCTCAGCTCAAACAAAAATTAAGGCTTTCCAACCCAGTATTTACCTTTCAATAGACTTGAATCTTATAAAGCGTATATGACGTATGTGTGTATGACTGGAGTGGTAGATCAAGTGGCAAAACTACTGGATGACCCCACATGATGGGAATCCTGATCTCCTCTGTCATTGCATGCATACTATACCTTATATTATATACCATAAATAGATGTTGTGTTGTATTTGGGCTGCTGATTGGCAAAGCTAGTAGACGGTATTCTTGCTGGTTTGGTGATGTTTTAAAATGCAGGTCACATTCCGGGGTCTACGTCTCCCCATTCATCTCTGTGATTGGTTGCCTGTCGTCTGTCGAAGAGCTACCCCCTGAGAAAAGATTCATTTTCTCAGGGGGTAGCTATGTGTTCTGATGTTGTTTTCAGTCAGGGGGAGTTGTGTAGGAGTGTAATGCACACTGTTTAGCACAGAGATTCCCAGTAGGTGGGTCAGGACCTTAAAGTGGGTCTCCAGAGGCCAGATTTTGAGGGTGGGAACATCTCAAGGCAACACCAGCAACTAGGGCTTGACGATTTTTTTCATGAACTTAGACATATCTTTTATACAAACCTCAGCTAAAACAGTAACCAATGCTTTCCTCCACTATCATTTAACACTCAAAAATCTTCCTCTGTCTCAGCAAACTCCAAAACTAGTTGCTGTGTCTGCCAAAGAAATGGCGATTATAAAGTCCCATGGCGATTATTGCGACTGACCAAAGTAGGGATTGCAATTTGGATTAGGCAAGGACACCAGAACAACTCAATGCACTGATTATATTTCTATTAATTGCCCAGCCCTACCAGTACCCCAGCTGTACCATGTTGTAGTGACAACTGAGAATACATAATGAAAACAAATTTGTATTTTTGAAAATTCTGACTGTTTTGAGGCTAGTATTGATTTGCTAATTCAAAGATATTTTGGATAACTTTTTGACCTACAATTTCCGATTACGAGAGCAGTATTTTAATAGGACTTGATGCAAGACACATTATACCACTGTATTCACGTAACCTTACCAAAACACCCGCATTTGACAACTGAGCTTGAGATTGGACTAGTGATGACCTTTTTAACTTCCGCAGCTCCATGATGCATGGCGTTCCCACGGTCATGATCAAGTGTGACGACGACAAAGAGAATCTCCCCAGTGAGGCAGACTACGAGGACATGCCTGATCTGTACAAGGACGAGGAGGAAGAGGAGGAGGAAGACGATGAGGAGGAGGACGATGAGGAGGAGGAAGAAGACGATGAGGACGAAGAGGACGAAGCACTGTTTACAAGTAAGCCTCGGAAAACTTACTGTTGTTCACTCGCTTTTCTACTCTAATGTATTGTATTGTGGGATGAAAAAGGGAAAGGGGGATATTGGCTCAGGTATTATAAGCTGATTTTGGTTGCTTGGATTGCTTGGATTGTAAGTGAATATGTTAGGATGAATACTGAATATATTAATTAGGGTGGTGGTATTCAGTTTTGTACAATAGTGCTAATGACTGACAAATCGAGAAATCGGGACTAATGCACTGCTGTCTAGATTGATAAAGCTGAGCCGCGTCAATATCACTTGTCCATCCAGGCACACTGGCCATGAAGGTGTTACGAAAGGACTCTCTGGCCATTAAGCTGAGCAACCGTCCATCAAAAAGAGAGCTGGAGGAGAAAAACATCCTGCCCATGCAATCAGATCAGGAGCGGCTCGAATACCGGCAGCAAACGGCCACCAAACTCACCAGGTGAGCTCAAGAGATTTACCACTCAATGCAAGCCTGCATTCGCCTTTTACCAATAAGAGCTATCATAGTGTGAGCTAATGGGAGCCGCTAATGTATGATGAGAGCCAGAAGGGCAGGACACCGACAAATGAGAGATTGAAAAATGGTTTGAACTCATACATTTATCAAGTTTTAGACACATTAATCAGGCACATTGTTATCTTTCAATGTATTTATTCATGATTAGAGCTAACTTCATTGATATTGGCTGATTGTATGTCAACATATAGTATCTCAATACTACTACTCAATACTATCTCAATAATGAACCGACTAATGTAAAAAAAATAGAATAAAATAAACAAATCTGGATTTATATATGTTTTTTTTTTACCCAGGCGGTTGAGTCAGCGGCCAACGGCAGAGGAGCTTGAGCAGAGGAATATTCTTAAACGTAAGTTTGCACACTGTGAGTAAACATTTAAAATGAGTCACCAAATGGACTGTGCTATGTTTTTCAATTCAGCTCGAAATGGTTTCGAGGAACAAGAGGAGAAGAGAGAGATCAAAAAGCATCTATCGCGAAAGGTACCATGCGATGATGATGGGGTCAAGTAGTACTTTTAACAGTTCACATACAGTGAGGAAAAAAAGCATTTGGTCCGAAATCCAATAGAAAGTGGGGGGAACTGACCAAATCCTTTTTTCCCCACTGTAGTTTAATCTTGTTCATAGCCTTGGAGGAGGTGTCAGGTGGTTGCTCTAGTGACTTGAAGCTATGACTGAAACCATTGTTTCATCACCATTGTTTTATTCTCGCAGATCAAGATTTTTTGCTGTTAGGGAAGGTGTTTTGTTTTCGAAAGGCTTAAGCACGGAAACCATTCAAATGTCCTGACGCACCTTTGTGGAATTAACTGATTTGATTTCAAGAATTATTTTTATTTTTATCGTTTTTTCCATTTATTTCAAAATCACAATATTACTATGAAAATAGAAAATGAGCGCTGCTTCGAGTCCCACAAGTGTAACAGGTTGTAGTGAACTCCGGGTGGTCTTCCAAGGAGTCGATAGTGCATGAAAATAGAGAAAAATGACTGCCTATGAGTGTAGAATGCAGTCAAAGAAGGTTAGGAGGCACTCCGTAGTTATCAAAAATGAAAAATCCTTTATTGTGGCATGGACAGAGTAATTAAAAAACGCCAACGCGTTTTGGCAGCTATGTAAGACATAACCTTCTTTGACTGCATTCTGTACTCATAGCCAGTCATTTTTCTCTGTTTTCACACAATATTACTATATTGCCTGCACTAAAAAGAGCAAAAGCATTTGTAGTTCCCTGTTTTATACCATTTCGCTGCGACAGCAAATTTTACATTTCTATAAAGCATCAATAATTGTACAAAAAAACAAACAATTAATTGGAAGTCTCATGACACTCTTGTGTGTATATAAATGTATTATGAAGGATAACACTTGCTGTGCATGTTGTGATGGATAGAATATTTCATATTTTATCAATGTATGGGAAAATTCAGGGTTCAACTTCTACATTCAGGATAAGAACACATACAGTACTTACCTTCACCACTGGATGGCAACATATTCCGCATAATGCACTTTGGAGTTGACCATTGTTCCTGAGCAGTGAAGAGAAGGTATTGTTTCTAGCCACATGCCACATAAGCAATTTTGTCATTTTGATCATGTTCATGACTGGGTGTTCAAAGATTGTTACTGTAGTTTGATATTGTTTTTTAATCATCCTTTTGTTTTTATTTTTAGCTCAGCCAAAGGCCTACTGTCGAGGAACTGAGGGAGGCGAAGATTTTGATTCGTTTCAGTGATTACGTGGAAGTGGCTGAGGCTCAAGATTACGATAGGAGGGCAGACAAGCCATGGACGCGACTAACAGCGGCTGATAAGGTCCATACATTCAATAAAACTCACAATAAAATAGAACTCAGCTAACGGTAACTCATTAACTTTTCAGGCTGCCATTAGGAAGGAGCTGAATGAGTTTAAAAGCACAGAGATGGAGGTGCACGAGTCCAGTCGACATTTTACCAGGTTGATTTCTACATCTTCCTCAACTTGTCATGATCGTACTTATTTGGAATTATTAACTACTAAAAATCTATTGCAGCATTTGTTATATTTGTTATATATTTGTTATAACATTACTGAAATGACTGTATGTATTAATGTATATACTAAATATGCTATTGCAATATTGTTTTTTATTTAAGCTTGAAATTGATATTCATACATCTTTCTGTCTCTAGGTTTCATCGACCATAAGTTGTGTGAGACTTCAGTAGTTTGTCTTTCCTTCCACACAAGCCTCGAGTGCTGTCCTTGGACTCTGGAAGGCGATGCTCTCTGGTATTGCTGTCAAAGTAGAAGACAGGTGTGGACACTACATGTGCCCGGGAAACCGAAAGAAAGAGACAATTGAGACTGAGATGAATGAAACTGGGCTTGTGTCTCCTATTTGGAGATTTTGCTTCTTGATATTCAAAAGTTTACTCTTGTTTATATAATGAAAGGGTGCTGAGGTAACTCTCAAGCACTTTTTATTATTTTGAAACCGACTGAATGGGTTTTAGGGGTTGAACACAGAATCTGTGCCAATAATGGTTTGATAAAGTTTGGAGGGAAGAAGGCAACTTTTTAAATTTCTTTTTATCCAAGGATAGTTTTCTTGCTTTTATCATTTCTCCAGTCTTCATGTGAACCTCGTTTTTAGGAGTTTACTGGTTTAGTTAAGCAGGAAAAAAGGCAGTTCTGTGCTGATAGGCAGCTGATTATGAAGCCAAAATGTCCTCAAGTCAAAACATCAAACTCACCGATAACTGCACAAATTGGAAAACCACCATAAAATCAACCAAGCAATAATTTATTTGGTTAGTCTTATTGTTGGGTTTTATGAAATCACTAACACATTCATATGTCACATCATATCAAACCAAAGCAACTAAACTTGCCAATGAGGTTACAATTAGAATAAACCATCTATTGTTTAGAGTTCAGTAGCCTTCTGTCACTGTGCCTCCAGCGTCGTTTACAGGTCTGGGACAATTGCCAAATTGACAGTTATTTTTAACAGTTATTTTCTGTAGATACAGATCACGTTGCTGTACTCTGAATGAATGCCTTTTAAATTGTTCTCAAGCATCTACTGGGAATCTGCCACCTTATGTTTTCATTGTTTACAGTCTATTCAAGTACAGTACATAGTGTTACAAACATATTTCTGAGGGAACTGGCTGTATGTTTCAATGTGTTCGTATGTCTGAGATGATGTTGGTATGATTGTGTTCAAAATGTTATTAATCTCAGAATTATAAAATATGTAAATAACAGAGAAAATAAGCCAGTCTTTTCAAATGTTTTTGTAAAGCAGAACAACTGCATGTGAGCATTAAGTTATTGTGAGTCTTCTCTGATGTATGCACTTTCTTAAAGAAAGAAACTAATTTTAAAAGTTGACTAGTCTGTTCTTGATTTAATGTAACTATTGTCCATCGGGGTTAAAAAAAACAGCAGTAGAGTCCTTTTGATCAGTTTTATTATTTGACGGTAGTTTCTTTTGGAGGTTTCCCCCCCGTGTTTATGAAATATGTACAGTATACACAGAAGCATCAAAACAATACTTTATACTCAATATACAGTCTTTCTGTCAAGAAGATGGGGTCGGCAGTTTCCTTTGTCTATGTGCTGTGCATTGGCGTACCACAATATTTGTGCCATAGATCAATGGCTTTTGCCACAATGGCATCTGTATTCTCTTGTGGTATCTGAAAAAGTAAGAATATTATAGGATCAGAGGCACTGCATTTCTACAAAATAAAACCAAAACGCAGAATGCAATGTTTTAATGGTTCAGATGATGATTTTACTTAATAGGTTATTTATTTGTAATCATTCAAGACTCCAGTCGCTTCTTCATGCCGTCTCAAAACCTGAATTTCTGAGGTTGGATCAGCTATATCAATTTCATACTTAACACGCATCCTCATTTTATACCTCAATTTTCTGTGTCACAGCAAATATACTTAAAATGCTACTCTCAACATACATAAAGGGACTCGGACCTTTTTTCCTAAATTGGTCAACTTTAAATCTAAAAGTTCTACAGGGCTTTATGGAACTAAAAAATATAATAATAATTTGTGTTCCACAAATTATTAATAAATTGTGTTCCATGAACAATATGTGATTTACTCACGTTGCATAAAAACTTGACAACCCCGTCAGGTCGGTTCAGGCCCATTAACACAATTTTGTTGCTCAGAAGGATTTCCAAAGCAACAAACACAAGGATTTTACAGGAACCACTTATCACCTTGTCCCACACCCTGAAATACAAGACACATGATGTAAAACCTGGGCAACAATGCATTGATGACTCCATATGTGTAAATAAATACATAAAACAAAAAGGTCTGACCTCTGGAGACTGGACTCAGGAAGACAACCAGCAAAGCAGCGTCTAAACCAGAGGTTATAAGGCAGCTGTGCTAGAGTTCCTGTCTGCTTGAAATGGTTAAGCAACCGAGGCTCCTCCTGACTCAGATAGTGTTCAAGGCTTTTTGGCTTTGACAATCAACAAACTGTTTTCAGTATTTAAACAAATGAAATATAAAATATATATATTCCCAGTACAAAATAAGCTTCATTGCTTACCAGGTGGGGTAGAGAGTCTCCAAACTTTATGTGGAACTGATTGACAAAACATTTAATGAGCCAGTAGCAGTCAACTGGATCATCAACAATCTCATCCATGGCTCGGCTTATAGACAAGAAATCTTCATTCTCTTCATCCTTCGCCAAACAGAAAACAACATCAGCATGAAGGAAAAAAAAATACTGTATGTAAGAATACTGCATAGTTTGCACTGAACTAAATGTAACCATTGTCAAGTGCCAATGTGAATGGCTTGTAGCATGACCTTACCGGGGGTGAAATTTCCGAGCATCTAGGAAGCACCTGGCTTTCTAACTGGAACATCCGTAGATAAACATGAGTGGATGGTGTGGAAGCATTGATGTATCGCGTCACCTCCAGCGCCTCCACAATGTCCAGGTATTGCTCCTTCCTATAACCACCAACCAAAGCGTTTGATTCGCTGTGGGGTGGCAGGATGCCTGTTGAAATAGATAGTAAGTAGCAAGATAAAGCATGTCCTGTGATATATGAACTGCCATTGTAAATGCAGTTTCCTTACCTAGTAATACTTTCCATACATGGATTCTGTACATGGATGGGAGAGGGAATCTTTGGCTAAATGTACTCAGCTTTTCCAAATCTGGAAACAAAGAAAGAAGTAAGCGCTTGTTTGTTTGTTTGCATGCTTTGCTGAACAGTGTAACAAAAACTAACCAAGGGGATTGTCTTTGAGCAGTATTTCCAATGATTTCTTCTCTTCAACTCCCCTAAAACCAACTTTTTCATAATAGGCAGATCGGAAGTTTCTCTGAGGGTCGTCAGCCATAATGAAACCTGTTCAACACAAGAGTTAAATGTATGACAAGTCTTGCTGATGTCATTATAAGGATGGGGATCAGCAAACAACTGCAAGTTCTTACTTAACATTATCATTTAAGCAAATACAAAATGCCATGCCAAAGAAGCAAAGACAATTTGTGGAAAACGTATGCACAAAAGACTATGCATAACATTGTATTTAGCCTACCTCAATCATTTAAGCACCAAGTTAGCAGATTTATTTATTCATTTATTATTATTATTATTATTATTATTTTTCAAATATAGGGTAGTAAATCTCTTTAACATATGTTGGGAAGCAAAACATCACTCAAGCAGTCAGTAAACTGCTCCCATCACACTGAGAGAGGAATAGCTTATCAGCTGTCATTGGTGTATGATCAACATGATCATCACGTTACCTTTACTTTACTTCAGATGGAGCCCGCAACCAAAACACTCCAAAATCCCATTTGCAAAAGATCCGTATATTTCAGCTGAAAATGCCCAAACCAAATGATGGCAACACTCTGCTTCATTGTAGATAAAAACCCATGAAATGTGAGAAACTAAAAAGAGATCGCCTCTTCGCCTGAGAAACTAAGGCATTTCCTTTCTTTAACTTCCGTGTCTACCAAACTAAAAACGGCGACCTCTAATAAAAACAAAAACAAAAAAGAAATGCTGCTAAAAAATACGTAACTAGACACTTATACAATTATTTTAATATTCAAAGTCTTATTCAATTCTTAGTTAAGCGATAAGATTAGTTACTTTAGCCAAGTGCTCATGCTCTGAAAGGGCTCGTGTTAGACTTCCTGTCCCTAAGCCCCGCCCTCCAGTGATGCACGTTCTTCTCTGTGGGTCTGGATCATAGTCTGGATCATATGTCAAGTAATGTATATTTATGCAAGGATTACAAGATTTTGGCTTATGTTTTTGCTGACAGAATAATGAACTCGAGGACATGAATGCCAGTCTGCATTTATAAAAGGGAGAAACATTCACAATCATATTAGATTGTTTTTTCATCTGTTGGATTATTGGACTTTGTTGATCAAGACAGTCTTGTTTTTAGATTTTGACAAGGCGTTTTGTACGTTAGAACATTCTTTTTTGATCAAAGCCTTATATTATCTGGGATTTGGAGATTATTTTTGTGCAATAATCAGAATGTTTTGTTGCCTATATAAATTTGCAGTGTCTCTTAACCCAGGATTTACTCCCAGATGTCTTGTGCAGCGTAGTATCCGTCAAGGATGTACATTGTACAATTTCCCCCAAATTATTTATTTTAGGTACTGATTTTTTGGCCCTTTCAATAACCCCATGATTCAAGGAATCACACAATTTAAAATTAGTCAATTTTCTGATGACGCAGCTTTATTTTTACAAAACAATCAAATGGTTAAAAATAATCTTGACTCAATTTCTTAGTTTTCAAAGGCTGCAGGTCTACAGTTAAATGTTAAAAAATGGGAGATTTTTCCTATACTGGTCATTAGGGCTGGGACAAAATACCGGATCGGACTTGGATCGCAATACTTTGTGCTGCAATACTTTATCAAGTATCGCAATACTTTTAATACATGCGTTTGGAGGCATATTTATTACACATTCCTTTGTTTTCCAGTAACAATTACACACCACCTTGTTCTTGTTACTTTTTGTGTTAATGCACTTCAATCTTAACACTTCAGTAAATGTCAAATGTCATTTGGTTTATAAACTTTGGACATAGGACTTTTTTACACATTTTAAGGTAAACATGTTACTTATAATTACTTACTGTATCGCAATACATATCGGATCTGCTCCTGAGTATCGTGATATGTATCGGATCGTGACAAAAGTGGATCATCCCTGCCCTACTGGACATACATGCCATCATGACAGTATTTCATCAATAAGGGTTGAAAAAGAGGTAAAATATTTGGGTATATTGATTTCTGACAAAAAGGTCTCAGCCGCTGGTTAACTCGAGACTTGACTATCTTTGGTAGAAACCTACTTTCTAAAGCAGAACGTGTTTCTAAGGTCACATATGCTTGTCACTCCATGTTTATTTCATCACAAAATATTAAGAAAACAAATTATATATTTTTTTTTTATTTTTATGGAAAAATAAAGTGCATTACCTTCAATCAATGCTCTTGACTTTGAAGCCATGGTTGGCACGCTCAAGATGAAATGGTTAAAATCCTTTGTGATGCATAATAACACCATGTGGTTTCATATCCCGAATTCTTTATTAAAACAACTAGGGGGCATTGAATTCCTTTTGCGTTGTGATTTTCAGATCACCAAAATACCATTAATATAAATTCTTTTGGAAAATGATATTTAGTCATAATTTGTCACCTCATAACTCAACTTTGTGGAACAATAGAACGGTTTTAGCTAATGGATAATCTATATTCATACAAAACTGGTTTGAGAACAATCTAATTAATAGACTGGATAGCAATGGTAATTTTCTACATTTCTCTGCTTTTAACAACCTAATTTGTGAAAGGAAAGTTTTTGATACAATTTGTAAATCAATTCCACGGTCATTGATTCAGTTAATTCAAAACACACTTCAGTATTCTCTCAGGTAACAATTTCATTACCAACATTGAAGGTGAATACCTGTGATTTTATTGATTTTAAATGTAAAATGTGTCTGCGAGAAATAATTAATCACGACTACAATGTTACTTCTTTCAGGGAATTGGACTGTTCAGACAATCATGAAACAAAAATCAAGGCGCAGTCCGCATTTACTAAATGGCCAATTTCCCCAAACGTGAAGGAGACTCATTTTAAGTTAATATATAATGTATACCCTGTCAACCAATTTCTTGAAAGAAGATTCAAATTCGATGTTGACCTATGTATTGTTCTGCAACCAAGATGTTGATACTATTAGCCATTTGTTTTTGAATGTCACTGTTCAAAGGTTTTTCTGGAATGATGTCCGGAGTTGGATAAATTTAAAGCTCAGTATTCCCCCTTTGAACATGTCACATATTTTGTAATATGGACAATTTGGACTCTTCATCATCAGTCGTCATTAATATAATTTTACTTTTGGCCAAATATCATATTCACTGTTGCAAATGGAGGGGAAACACGCCCTCCTTTCCCTGCTTCATTTACAAATTTAAAATGTACTACAGCTCCTTAAACACACTAAAAGACTGGAAAACTGCATGGACAATCAGCCACCAAGTTTCAAAGTTTTTATTTTCAGGAACATACTTTGAAACTGTAATAGTTGTTATTTTGCCGAATGCTCTCATTGTGTGGTTGAATGTTTTGTTCACTCCTAGGTTTGTAGTCTCTACAAGAGTTTGTGTCATTTTGCTTTGATAAAAAATATATATGTAGATTTATAGATATAGATATATATTGATATAAATAAATGAAAATTTTGTTCAATATGTTAAGGGCAAAAGGACAATGCATCTCAAATGTGACGCATCAAACATGGAGAAATGTACTGTATTTGGAGAACTTCTGGTTGGAGTTATTATTTTACACTTTTATATCCTTTTTATATTCCTTGCTTTGGATACTAAGAAAAAATAGGTATGGCTAATCCCAATTTACCAAATTGGCTTCAACAAACTGTTCTAGACTAGATTAAAAACACATGGGGCAGAAATATGTAAAGTTTGAGTCTTTATTAAGAGCAATTGTAACAATATCAACTCAGTGTATTATAAGAAAAGTAATAAAAAACCCAATAGCCTTGGTAACATTAAAGGAGACATCATGAAGACAATACATTCTTGCAAGTTGAAAAGAACCTTTAACCAATTAATAAGATAGCCTACTGATACTGTGTATACTTTTGAGTGAAATTGTATAAAGGTTTAAAAAATACACTCAATACGACACACACACAATAATCATGTATGTGATATAACCAACCTCACATTCACAATTTAAAAATCAACACTCTCAGTTTTGTTTGTTTCTGTAACAGAAAAATACATTCAACACAACACAAGCAAGAACAGATAGGATTATTTTGAATGAAAGAAATGAAGGCGCTAAAGAAATCATACTTTTTTATTTTGTGGATGAGTAAGTGGTGAAGGTTGTGTGACTGTGGCGGCTAGTTATTGAGCTTGATCCCAGGTCAACGCTGCTTCTGCGGGAGCCCAGCCTAGACCCACTCCTTGAGCCTGACTGTGACCCTGGGGCAGATGAAGCATTATATGGACTGCTGATCCCTTTGGAGGATACTGATGAGGCCTGCAGCATCATTACACCAGTATCTTCTTCCACTAGGCAATTGTCAAGGGCTTGTTTGTAACAAATTTTGAGTTTGCTCTTAGGGCACGTCAGATTCTTAGTGTGATTTTTAACATCTTGGAGCTTCTGAGCTGTTCTCACATCTACCCAGCCCAAGCTTAGTGCATCTTGAAGGTTTCTTCTGCAGCCCATTTGTGGGTCATAGAGTCCACCTGTCACAAACTGGTATTCTATGAATCTATTGCCTGCCTCGTATGGCAGCCATCTTTCCTTAATGGCCTCAGCAGCAGACATCTTTCTCTTTGTTT
Organism: Gobius niger; assembly: GCF_951799975.1. NCBI lineage: Eukaryota > Metazoa > Chordata > Actinopteri > Gobiiformes > Gobiidae > Gobius > Gobius niger. The sequence continues at coordinate 23,832,672 of NC_136868.1, read as the reverse complement.
TAACATCCTCAAATCCCACAAATGCCTTTTGGGCAGGCTTGAGTCTATTGCACATGTCTTGCGTTATTATTCCCATGCGTAATGCCTCTTGAATGCCAACTCGTTGGCCATTTGCTGGATTAATTATTCCACCAGTGCAAGCTTGGGCCTCTAAAAGTCTTTGGCCAGTGATGGAATCCACAAGACCACGATTGACAGCTTCGGTTATAGTTATTTTCTCTAAAGAATCTGTGTCAAAGACGCCACCTACAGGATTCTGCTCTGTCATAACTATTTCAACTGGGGGGGTCAGAGTGATGGAAACACTTGAAGCACGATTAGCCGAATTAGCGGAGTCATCACTCATTGATGAGTATTGCTCTGTAATGGTGGTGGTTCTAGTTGTTGTCATTGTGGAAGGAGTTGGGGATAGTGGTGACATGATGGTTGAAAATGATATATCTGATGATGTTGGAGAGACTGCGGATAATGCTGATGTCAGAGAGGATGTACTTGCTCCTGCACTAGTTTTGGGTGTTACGGTAGAAGATGTCACATATGAAACTTTTGAAACTGTTTTAGAGTCTGATCCAGCAGGCTTAAATGTATCACTGATGACCCTTCTTGATTCCAGTGATTGTGATGTTGGAACAGCTGACAATGATGACAATGTTTGTGAAGATGTTTTTGACATTTCACCAGTTTGGGATGCAAGCGTAGATTTTACAGATGACATATTTGAAATTGCTGACTGTCTTGCAGAATCAAAAGCATCATGTTTAGTTTGATCACGAATGGTGTCAAATATCTGAGAAGTTGTGGTTGATGTTGAAGCGGATGGTGATATTGGTGCCAGCTCTTCACTTGTTTTAGATGTGTATGTTGTATATGTTTTCACAATGGATATGGCAGACTTTCTTGTAGAATCAAATGCATCACGTGTTGTTTTATCGATAGTGATGTCTGATGATTGAGTGGCTGAGGATGATGCAGCCGTGGATGGTGATGTTACCACTGAAGTTGTGCTTGGCTCTGTACCAGTTTTAAATGTGAATGTTGAAGATTTCGCAGAAAAGGCAGATGCTCTCGCAGAGTCAAATTCACCATGTTTACCTTTGTCACTGGTAATGTCTGTTAACGGTGACGTTAGAACAACTGATGTTTGTGAAGATGGTGCCGACCCTGTGCTGATTTTGGATGTGAATGTGGACGATTTTACAGAAGATCTGTTTGAAACTGCAGACTCTCTTGAAGAATCAGTGACAGGTTTAGTTTGTGATGTTGCTGCGGATGACGATGATGCCACGAAAGGTGAACTTGGCTGTGCACTAGTTTTTGATGTGAATGTTGAAGAGATTACGGAAACAGCAGGCCCCCTTGTAGAATCAAAAGCTTTGTCCATGATCTCTGTTAACTGAGCAGCTGAAGACGGCACTGCAGTTGATGGTGACGTTGGTGGCAAAGATGTCTGTTGGGCTGACTCTGCTGTGGTTGTGGATGTGGATGATTTTACAGAAGATGTTTTTGTAATTGCAGTATGTTTTGTAGAATAAAATGAACCATGTCTAGTTTGGTCACTGAGGGTGTCTGGTAGAGCAGCTGAAGCAAGTGTTGTCGATATTGTTTCCAGTGAAGACGTACTTGGCTCTACACTAGTTTTAGATGTAAATGTAGATGTTTTGACTGAAGATATATTTGAGCGTTTAGTAGAATCAAAGGTGCTGCTGTCTGTAGACTGTGCCGCTGAGGGGGATGTTGCAGATGAAGATAACGTCTGTGTGGTCATACTTGGCACTGCAGTCAAGTTTGATGTGAAGCTAGATGTTTTTACTGAAGAGACATTGGACACAGTGGACTGTTTTTTAGAATCGGAGGAGCCATGCTTGGTTTTATCCCCAATGCTAAGTTCAGCAGCTGACGGTGATATTGTAGACGACATTGTCAGTGAAACCGAACTTGGCACTGCACTCATTTTAGATGTAAATGTAGATGTTTTGACTGAAGATATATTTGAGTGTTTAGTAGAATCAAAGGTGCTGCTGTCTGTAGACTGTGCCGCTGAGGGGGATGTTGCAGATGAAGATAACGTCTGTGTGGTCATACTTGGCACTGCAGTCAAGTTTGATGTGAAGCTAGATGTTTTTACTGAAGAGATATTGGACACAGTGGACTGTTTTGTAGAATCGTAGGAGCCATGCTTAGTTTTATCCCCAATGCTAAGTTCAGCAGCTGACGGTGATATTGTAGACGACATTGTCAGTGAAACCGAACTTGGCACTGCACTCATTTTAGATGTAAATGTAGATGTTTTGACTGAAGATATATTTGAGTGTTTCGTAGAATCAAAGGTGCTGCTGTCTGTAGACTGTGCCGCTGACGGGGATGTTGCAGATGAAGATAACGTCTGTGTGGTCATACTTGGCACAGCAGTCAAGTTTGATGTGAAGCTAGATGTTTTTACTGAAGAGATATTGGACACAGTAGACTGTTTTGTAGAATCGTAGGAGCCATGCTTAGTTTTTTCCCCAATGCTAAGTTCAGCAGCTGAGGGTGATGATGCAGACGATGTCAGTGAAGTCGAACTTGGCACTGCACTCATTGTAGATGTGGATGTAGAAGATGCTACAGAAGATCTGTGTGAAACTGAAGATAGCATTGCAGAATAAAGTGGACTTTGTTTAGTTTTATCAATGATGATATCTGCCAAATCAGGTAGGGTTATCATATGCGATTGATACTTGTACAAAAGGATCTGGTTTATCACTCCTTGTTCCACGAGTTCATTAATATCAAATTGTCTCCCTGTTTGTCTGTCAACAATCACAAGATGGGTTGAACCATCTGAAGCAGGTATTGTTACTTCCTCCCAATCACACTCTTGTTGGGCCAACTCCAAAAAGGTTTCCTCGTCAATATATCCCTTGTCATAAGCTTCGCGCACTGACATTTCTTTATTAGTCTCTGGGTCCACAATAACAACTCTTCTTCTTCGTTTCTTCTGGGTAGTCTCAGGCTTTTTCTTATCAAAAATTGGCAAAAGAAGAAGCCCTGTTGTTTTGTCTTTGATGCAGCGCTTCTGAAGATCCAGATAGGTTAAATTCTCCTGTGTATTTGGGTCAAAAAAACCTTTTGTGTCATCACTGTCATCCGTCAGAATCTGGTTCATTTTCTCATCAAAGTAGCCTTTTTTATAGGCTACACTAACATCAATACGGTGGCTATGTTCAGGGTCAATAATACCACCACTGGCAATCTGGGCTTCCAGTAAACGAATGCCATGGCCTTTTTCTATCAGACCATTATCCATAGCTTGGAAAAGGGAGATAATTTTGTCAGTTCCCGGCATTTTATAGCCAGTTACTGCTCTTTCTGCAGACAGCAACTTGTTCCTAAACTCTGGCCCAAAAAGTCTTTTACTGAAGGCCTCACTGACAGACAAGTAGTCATTGTTGACAGGATCAATTATAAAACCTGACGCTGCCTGGGCTTCAAGCAATTCCAAAGTAGTTCCTGGTCGTAATATACCAGTTTTCATTGCTTGATAAAGGGGCATAACTCTGTCACAGGCTTCATGATAGATACCTGCTATGCAAGTGGACCCTCTCAAATAAGGACGTAAACGATCTTCAATATCCTGATGGGTTATTTTCCCTTCTTTCAACAGGTTCACCTCTGACTCGTCCAACAATTTGGCCTCAACAAGTTCAACTAGTGACACTTGGCGCCGGAATCCCTTGAAAGTTACACGTTCTTTGGGCTCTGGAAGCAGCAAAAGCCCTGTAATTGGATCAGCTGTACACTTTTTCTTTAAGGAAATGTAGTCAGTTGCTTGTTGAGTTTCAGGGTCCAGATAGACTTGGGGAACTTCCTTTAGTCTGTTGTTTATATCATCATCTATTAGATTTCGTGCCAATGCAATGTCCCTTGGGAAGAAGATGCTCAGAACTGGATCCAATATTCCTCCAGCAGCTTCTTGGGCCTGAAGCGCTCGCAAAGCTGTATCCTTGTCTATTAGTCCTCTTTTAAAGGCTTGTCCAGCTGACAAAAGATCATTTGTAGTTGGGTCTTTGTAACCTACTGCAGCTTTCTCGGCTGCCAATAATCTTGATTCATCATCTTTGTCTACAAAACCTTTGGCACAGGCTTCCTTTACTGTCATTCTTGTATTTGTTTTCGGGTCAATGATGAGCCCTGTGGCTGCTTGAGCCTCCAAAAGAAGGTCAATACAATCTGGAGGCAAAGTTCTATTTTTCTTTGCATCTGTGAAAGACATTTTCTTCATTGGTCCAGCTGCCACACCTACAATTGAGCCTGTTCCTTTAAGGAATGAACTTTTGTCTATAGTCACATCATACATTGATATGACTCCCTTTATTAGCTTATCAATAATACGTTCATCAATTACACCACATTCCAATAACTGCTGTGCTGAAATGGACTTGCGGACACCATCAAAAATGAGGTTGGAAGGGTCAATATCTTTAGATAATGGTACTAGTTTTTGCCCCGTGTTTGTGTCAGTAATGCATTTTTCTCGCAAATCATCATAGCTGATGTTTCTTCCGGTTTCTGGGTCAATGTAACATTTAGGGTTGGCTTTTAATGCTTTCCACGTGTCTTCATCCAAAATTTGACGCCTAATTGCAGCGTCTTTAGGGAGAAACATGCCCAGAGTTGGATCCAGGATGCCTCCTACTGAAACCTGAGCTTGCAAGAAACGCATTGCTGTGTCCCTTTTAATTAATCCTTTCTTCATGGCTTGATACAACGACAGGGTGTTCTCAGAATCTTTGTCCTTGAAACCAAAAGCAGCTCCTTCAGCTTCCAGTAATTTATCTCTACTTTCATTGTCCAACATTCTTTGTCCATATGCCTGATTTACAGTAAGTTTTCTGTTCTTTCTTGGGTCAATAATGTGACCTGTGGCAGCCTGGGCCTCCAACAATAAATCTGCGCTGTCTGACGGAAGAAGAGAAAGTTTTTTGGCTTCAAAAAGAGACATTTTACACCGTTGCAACGTCTGAACTCCAGCAATAAGTCCAGTGCCTTTCAGATAAACTTTCAGCTCTTCAGAAACTTGTGCAACCGTCTTTCCACCTTTTATCAACTTGTAAAATGTTGTTTCATCAATGATATGATAATCAAATAACTCTTGTGCTGATATTTGCTTGTAAAGGCCTTCAAACATAATTTGAGAAGGATCTTTTTGTTCTTGCATTGGCAGAAGTATCAGGCCTGTGGGAGAATCAACTCTGCTCCTTTTCTTCAGCGTATTATAGCTTACCATTTCCTCTGTGTTTGGATCAATATACAGGCAAGGATTTTGTGTTAACTCTTGATAAAGATTTTCATCTAATATATGTCTTTTAATAGCAGCATCTTTTGGGAGAAAAACACCGATTTTGGGGTCTATAATGCCTCCTGTGGCCTCCTGGGCCTGTAACAGACGTAGTGCAGTTGTCTTGTCAACAATACCCTTTTTCAGTGCGTCAAACACTGATAGAGGGACAGATGAGGTAGGATCCTGAAAACCAACAGCAGCAGCTTCTGCTAATAATAGTTGGTCACGGGTGTGAAGATCAAACATTCCTTTACGGTGTGCCTCATCAACTGTTAGCCTCTGATTTGTCTTGGGGTCGATGATGTGACCTGTGGCAGCCTGAGCTTCCAACAGAAGATCTGCGCACTTTGGCGAAATCAATCTTTGTTTCTTGGCTTCAGAAGGGGACAATTTCTCAAAAGCACCTTTTGTCACACCAGCAATTGGACTACTCCCCTTCAAGAATATCTTTATCTCCTCTGATACCTGAAGAACAGTTTTCTCTCCCCTTTTCAGTTGCTTAAATGTTGTAGCATCTAGGAGGCCACAGTCAAGTAACTGTTGTGCAGTGATGGATTTACAAACGCCTTGAAAGATTAGTTTGGAAGCATCAGCTTTTGCACTGACTGGCAAAAGAAGAAGTCCTGTGCGAGGCTCAATCTGGCACTTTTTCTTTAACTCATCATAACTTACATGGTTTCCATTTTCTGGGTCCAAGTAAAAAGCAGGATATTGCTTCAATATCGAATATGTACTTTCATCCAACAGGTTGTGCTTGATAGCTGAGTCAATAGGTAAAAACACACTGAGAGTTGGATCAAAAATGCCACCAACAGACAATTGTGCCTGTAAAAGACGAAGACCCGTTTTCTCGTCAGTTACTCCTTTTTTAATGGCCTCAAAAACAGAGAGACGTTTGGATGAAGATGGATCTTTGTAACCGTCTACAGCACCCTCTGCAGCCAGTAATCTTTCTCGATCCTTGATTTCTAAAACATTTTTAGCACAAGCTTGATCAACAGTTAACTTCTGGACAGTCGTGGGCTCAATGACATAACCTGTGGCAGCTTGTGCTTCCAGGAGTAGATTTGCACACTCTGGTGTCAAGAGCATTTGTTTTTTGGCTTCAGTTAAAGACATTTTACCTTTATTTTCAACAATTATCCCAGCAATTGGGTTATTCCCTTTTAGATAATGTTTTATATCTCCAGACACCTCTGTTAAGGACTTCTTTTTTGCAACCAGATAATTCAGTGTAGACTTGTCGAATATGCCACATTCACATAATTGTTTGGCTGTTACTGGTTTGCGGACACCATCAAATAAGAGCTTGGATGCATCCCCCTTCTCAGTGACTGGTAAAAGAAGCAGGCCTGTGTGAGGCTCTGTTTTACATTGTTTCTTTAAATCATGATAACATGTGGCTTCCTCTGTTTCAGGGTCAATGTAGCACTTAGGATTTTTGTCCAAGATACGGCTAGTGTTGGTATCAAGAATGTTGCGTTTAATAGCTGCGTCTTTGGGCAGGAAAACACTCAGGCTTGGATCTAAAATTCCTCCAACAGACTCTTGTGCTTGTAGCAGACGAAGTCCAGTCTGATTGTCAATATGCCCCTTCTTTATGGCCTCAAATACAGACAAAGGTTTGGGTGAAAACTGATCTTTGTAGCCCAAAGCAGCTTTTTCTGCTGCCAGTAATCTTTCTTTATCACGAATGTCAACTAGTTTACTGGAACATGCTTCATTTACAGTCAGCCTCCTATTATTTATAGGGTCAATAATATGTCCCGTTGCAGCCTGGGCCTCCAAGAGAAAATCTGCACAATCTGAGGGTAAAAGCATTTTCTCTTTTGCTTCAGTGAAAGACATCTTTTCATTTTTCTCATTAATAATGCCAGCAATTGGCTCAGATCCACGAAGGTTCACTCTTTTGTCTAAAGATACCACTTGGACAGACTTTTTTGATCTCTGAAGGTCGTCAAAAGTTAGCTTGTCGAGGATGTCACATTCACGTAATTGTTTTGCAGTGACTTGCTTACATACACCATCAAAAATGATCTTGGAAGCATCACACTTTTCAGAGATGGGAAGAAGTAGAAGGCCTGTTTGAGGCTCTGTTTTACATCTTTTCTTTAAATCATTATAACTTACAGCTTCCTTTGTTTCCGGATCTATGTAACACTTTGGACTCTGGTTTAAGAGGCGGCTAGAATTATCATCCAAAATGTTACATTTGATTGCTGAGGCTTTAGAAAGGAACACGCTCAGGTCTGGATCTAAAATACCTCCGACAGACTCTTGTGCTTGTAGCAGACGAAGTCCAGTCTCCGGGTCAACAAGCCCCTTCTTCATGGCCTCAAATACAGACAGAGGTTTGGCTGAATATGGATCTTTGTAGCCCACAGCTGCTTTCTCTGATTCCAGCAATCGTTCTCGATCCTTGGGGTCCACCACTTTTTTAGCACATGCTTCATCTACAGTCAATTTCTTATTGTTTTGAGGGTCAATAATATGTCCCGTTGCAGCCTGGGCTTCCAGTAGCAAATCTGCACACTCTGGTGTCACAAGCATTTCTTTCTTTGCTTCTGATAAGGACATTCTTTTGTTTTGACCAACAACAATTCCAGCAATTGGCCCAGTCCCTTTAAGGTTCCCTATTTTTTCTGCAGACACCTCTTTGATGGACTTCTTTCCTGTCTGCAGATCCTTAAGTGTGGGCTTATCTATGACTTCACAGTCACTTAATTGTTTTGCTGTCACAGGCCGACGGACGGCTTCAAAAATGAATTGAGAACCGTCAAGTTTCTTGGTCACTGGTAAAAGTAGCAGACCTGTTTTAGGCTCTGCTTTAAATTTTTTCTTTAAATCATTGTAACTTATGGCTTCCTCTGTTTCCGGGTCAATGTAACACTTAGGATTCCGTTCCAGGGTATTGCTAGTGTGTTTATCCAGGATGTTATGTTTAATAGCTGCGTCTTTAGAGAGAAAAACACTCAGATTTGGATCTAAAATTCCTCCAACAGACTCTTGTGCTTGTAGCAGACGAAGCCCGGTCTCAGGGTCAACAAGACGCTTCTTCATGGCCTCATGAACAGACAAAGGTTTGGCTGAATATGGATCTTTGTAGCCCACAGCAGCTTTCTCTGCTGCTAATAATCTCTCTTTATCACCGATGTCGACCACTCTATTGGTACATGCTTCATTCACAGTCAGTTTTTTATTGTTTCTAGGGTCAATGATATGGCCAGTTGCCGCCTGGGCTTCAAGAAGCAAATCAGCACACTTTGAGGACAAATACATTTGCTTTTTGGCATCTGTTAAGGACATTTTTTCATTCTCTGGAGTTATGATTCCTCCAAGTACACCAGCACCTTTGAGATTAACTTTTTTGTCTGCTGATACCTCTGGAACAGACATTTTTCCTGTCTGCAGTTTCTTCAGTGTTTGCTTGTCAAGAACTTCATATTCATGTAACTGCATTGCTGTCACAGGCTTACGGATACCATCAAAAATAAGCTTAGAAGCATCCAGTTTTTCAGAGACAGGTATAAGTAGAAGGCCAGTTTGAGGATCTGCTTTACATGTTTTCTTTAAATCATTATAATTTACAGAGTCTTCTGTTTCAGGATCAATGTAACACTTAGGGCTCTGGCCCAAAGACCGTTTAGTGTTTTCATCCAAAATATTACGTTTAATAGCTGTCTCTTTTGGGAGGAACACACTCAGTTTTGGATCTAAAATACCTCCAACAGACTCTTGTGCTTGTAGCAGACGAAGTCCGGTCTCAGGGTCAACAAGGCGCTTCTTCATGGCCTCAAATACAGACAGAGGTTGGGCTGAATATGGATCTTTGTAGCCCACAGCTGCTTTCTCTGCCTCCAATAATCTTTTTTGATCATCGGGGTCCACCACTTTTTTAGCACATGCTTCATCTACAGTCAACTTCTTATTGTTTTGAGGGTCAATAATATGTCCCGTTGCAGCCTGGGCTTCCAGCAGCAAATCTGCACACTCTGGTGTCACAAGCATTAGTTTTCTGGCTTCAGCCAAAGACATTATTTTGGTTTGACCTACAAGTATACCAGCAATTGGCCCAGTCCCCTTCAGGTTAGCTATTTTATCTGTAGACACCTCTTTGACGGACTTCTTTTCTGTCTGCAGATCCTTAAGTGTGGGCTTGTCAATGATTTCACAGTCACTTAATTGTTTTGCTGTCACAGGCTTGCGGATGCCATCAAAAATGAGTTGAGAACTATCAACTTTCTTGGTCACTGGTAACAATAGCAGACCTGTTTTGGGCTCTGCTTTACATCTTTTCTTTATATCATTATAACTTACGGCTTCCTCTGTTTCCGGGTCAATGTAACACTTGGGATCCTCATCCAGGGCACGGCTTGTGTTTTTATCCAGGATGTCACGTTTAATAGCTGTCTCCTTGGGGAGGAACACACTCAGATTTGGATCTAAAATACCTCCAACAGACTCTTGTGCTTGTAGCAGACGAAGTCCAGTCTCAGGGTCAACAAGACGCTTCTTCGTGGCCTCATGAACAGACAGAGGTTTGGCTGAATATGGATCTTTGTAGCCCACAGCAGCTTTCTCTGCTGCCAATAATCTCTCTTTATCACCAATGTCGACCACTCTGTTGGTGCAAGCTTCATTTACAGTGAGTTTCTTGTTGTTTTTAGGGTCAATAATATGGCCAGTTGCTGCCTGGGCTTCAAGAAGCAAATCTGCACACTCTGGTGTCAAATACTTTTCCTTTTTGGCCTCTGTTAAGGACTTCTTTTCATTCTTCTCAGTTATAATTCCAGCAAGTGGCTCAGTTCCCTTGAGATTAACCTTTTTGTCTTCAGATACCTCGGGAACAGACTTTTTCCCAGTCTGCAGATCCTTAAGTGTGGGCTTGTCAATGATTTCACAGTCACTTAATTGTTTTGCTGTCACAGGCTTACGGACACCATCAAATATTGCCGGTTTGTTTGACACTGGCAAAAGAAGAAGACCTGTTTGAGGATCTGCTTTACATCTTTTCTTTAATTCATCATAATTTACAGAGTCTTCTGTTTCAGGATCAATGTAACACTTAGGGCTCTGGTCCAGGGACCGTTTAGTGTTTTCATCCAAAATATTATGTTTGATAGCTGTCTCTTTCGGGAGAAACACACTCAGTTTTGGATCTAAAATACCTCCGACAGACTCTTGTGCTTGTAGCAGACGAAGCCCATCATCTTTGTCAACAAGCCCCTTCTTCATGGCCTCAAATACAGACAGAGGTTGGGCTGAATATGGATCTTTGTAGCCGACAGCTGCTTTCTCTGCCTCCAAAAATCTTTCTCGATCATTGGGGTCCACCACTTTTTTAGCACATGCTTCATCTACAGTCAATTTCTTATTGTTTTGAGGGTCAATAATATGTCCCGTTGCAGCCTGGGCTTCCAGTAGCAAATCTGCACACTCTGGTGTCACAAGCATTTCTTTCTTTGCTTCTGATAAGGACATTCTTTTGTTTTGACCGACAACAATTCCAGCAATAGGCTCAGTACCCTTGAGATTAATCTTTTTGGCTTCAGAGACCTCGGGAACAGACTTTTTCCCTGTTTGCAGATCCTTAAGTGTGGGCTTGTCAATGACTTCACAGTCACTTAATTGTTTTGCTGTCACAGGCTTGCGGATGCCATCAAAAATGAGTTGAGAACTATCCACTTTCTTGGTCACTGGCAATAATAGCAGACCTGTTTTAGGCTCTGCTTTACATCTTTTCTTTATATCATTATAACTGACGGCTTCCTCTGTTTCGGGGTCAATGTAACACTTGGGATCCTCATCCAGGGCATGGCTTGTGTTTTTATCCAGGATGTTGCGTTTAATAGCTGTCTCCTTTGGGAGGAACACACTCAGATTTGGATCTAAAATTCCTCCAACAGACTCTTGTGCTTGTAGCAGACGAAGTCCGGTCTCAGGGTCAACAAGACGCTTCTTCGTGGCTTCATGAACAGACAGAGGTTTGGCTGAATATGGATCTTTGTAGCCCACAGCAGCTTTCTCTGCTGCCAATAATCTCTCTTTATCACCGATGTCGACCACTCTATTGGTACATGCTTCATTTACAGTGAGTTTCTTATTGTTTTTAGGGTCAATGATATGGCCAGTTGCTGCCTGGGCTTCGAGAAGCAAATCTGCACACTCTGGTGTCAAATACTTTTCCTTTTTTGCATCCGTAAAGGACTTCTTTTCATTCTTCTCAGTTATAATTCCAGCAAGTGGCTCAGTACCCTTAAGATTAACCTTTTTGTCTTCAGATACCTTGGGAACAGACTTTTTCCCAGTCTGCAGATCCTTTAATGTGGGCGTGTCCAGGACTTCACATTCATATAATTGTTTTGCTGTCACAGGCTTACGAACGGCATCAAAAATGAGTTGAGAACTATCAACTTTCTTGGTCACTGGTAGTAATAGCAGACCTGTTTTAGGCTCTGCTTTACATCTTTTCTTTATATCATTGTAGCTTACGGCTTCCTCTGTTTCCGGGTCAATGTAACACTTGGGATTCTCACCCAGGGCACGGCTTGTGTTTTTATCCAGGATGTCACGTTTAATAGCTGTCTCTTTGGGGAGGAACACACTCAGATTTGGATCTAAAATACCTCCAACAGACTCTTGTGCTTGTAGCAGACGAAGTCCGGTCTCAGGGTCAACAAGACGCTTCTTCGTGGCCTCATGAACAGACAGAGGTTTGGCTGAATATGGATCTTTGTAGCCCACAGCAGCTTTCTCTGCTGCCAATAATCTCTCTTTATCACCGATGTCGACCACTCTATTGGTGCATGCTTCATTTACAGTGAGTTTCTTATTGTTTTTAGGGTCAATGATATGGCCAGTTGCTGCCTGGGCTTCAAGAAGCAAATCTGCACACTCTGGTGTCAAATACTTTTCCTTTTTTGCATCTGTTAAGGACTTCTTTTCATTCTTCTCAGTTATAATTCCAGCAAGTGGCTCAGTACCCTTGAGATTAACCTTTTTGTCTTCAGATACCTCGGGAACAGACTTTTTCCCAGTCTGCAGATCCTTAAGTGTGGGCTTGTCAATGATTTCACAGTCACTTAATTGTTTTGCTGTCACAGGCTTGCGGATGCCATCAAAAATGAGTTGAGAACTATCAACTTTCTTGGTCACTGGTAGTAATAGCAGACCTGTTTTAGGCTCTGCTTTACATCTTTTCTTTATATCATTATAACTTACGGCTTCCTCTGTTTCCGGGTCAATGTAACACTTGGGATCCTCATCCAGGGCACGGCTTGTGTTTTTATCCAGGATGTCACGTTTAATAGCTGTCTCCTTGGGGAGGAACACACTCAGATTTGGATCTAAAATACCTCCAACAGACTCTTGTGCTTGTAGCAGACGAAGTCCGGTCTCAGGGTCAACAAGACGCTTCTTCGTGGCCTCATGAACAGACAGAGGTTTGGCTGAATGTGGATCTTTGTAGCCCACAGCTGCTTTCTCTGCTGCCAATAATCTCTCTTTATCACCGATGTCGACCACTCTGTTGGTACATGCTTCATTTACAGTGAGTTTCTTGTTGTTTTTAGGGTCAATGATATGGCCAGTTGCTGCCTGGGCTTCGAGAAGCAAATCTGCACACTCTGGTGTCAAATACTTTTCCTTTTTTGCATCTGTCAAGGACTTTTTTTCATTCTTCTCAGTTATAATTCCAGCAAGAGACCCAGTACCCTTGAGATAAACTTTTTTGTCCGCTGATACCTCTGAAACAGACTTTTTCCCAGTCTGCAGATCTTTAAGCGTTGGCTTGTCAATGACTTCACAGTCACTTAATTGTTTTGCTGTCACAGGCTTACGGACACCATCAAATATTGCCGGTTTGTTTGACACTGGCAAAAGAAGGAGACCTGTTGGAGGATCTGCTTTACATCTTTTCTTTAATTCATCATAATTTACAGAGTCTTCTGTTTCAGGATCAATGTAACACTTAGGGCTCTGGCCCAAGGACCGTTTAGTGTTTTCATCCAAAATATTATGTTTGATAGCTGTCTCTTTCGGGAGGAACACACTCAGTTTTGGATCTAAAATACCTCCGACAGACTCTTGTGCTTGTAGCAGACGAAGCCCATCATCTTTGTCAACAAGCCCCTTCTTCATGGCTTCAAATACAGACAGAGGTTGGGCTGAATATGGATCTTTGTAGCCGACAGCTGCTTTCTCTGCCTCCAATAATCTTTCTCGATCATCGGGGTCCACCACTTTTTTAGTACATGCTTCATCTACAGTCAACTTCTTATTGTTTTGAGGGTCAATAATATGTCCCGTTGCAGCCTGGGCTTCCAGTAGCAAATCTGCACACTCTGGTGTCACAAGCATTTCTTTCTTTGCTTCTGATAAGGACATTCTTTTGTTTTGACCGACAACAATTCCAGCAATAGGCTCAGTACCTTTGAGATTAATCTTTTTGTCTTCAGATACCTCGGGAACAGACTTTTTCCCTGTTTGCAGATCCTTAAGTGTGGGCTTGTCAATGACTTCACAGTCGCTTAATTGTTTTGCTGTCACAGGCTTACGGACGCCTTCAAAAATTAGTTGAGAGCTATCCACTTTCTTGGTCACTGGTAATAATAGCAGACCTGTTTTAGGCTCTACTTTACATCTTTTCTTTATATCATTATAACTTACGGCTTCCTCTGTTTCCGGGTCAATGTAAAACTTGGGATCCTCATCCAGGGCACGGCTTGTGTTTTTATCCAGGATGTTGCGTTTAATAGCTGTCTCTTTGGGGAGGAACACACTCAGATTTGGATCTAAAATACCTCCAACAGACTCTTGTGCTTGTAGCAGACGAAGTCCGGTCTCAGGGTCAACAAGCCGCTTCTTCGTGGCCTCATGAACAGACAGAGGTTTGGCTGAATATGGATCTTTGTAGCCCACAGCAGCTTTCTCTGCTGCCAATAATCTCTCTTTATCACCGATGTCGACCACTCTATTGGTGCAAGCTTCATTTACAGTGAGTTTCTTATTTTTTTTAGGGTCAATAATATGGCCAGTTGCTGCCTGGGCTTCAAGAAGCAAATCTGCACACTCTGGTGTCAAATACTTTTCCTTTTTTGCATCTGTTAAGGACTTCTTTTCATTCTTCTCAGTTATAATTCCAGCAAGTGGCTCAGTACCCTTGAGATGAACCTTTTTGGTTTCAGAGACCTCGGGAACAGACTTTTTCCCAGTCTGCAGATCCTTAAGTATAGGCTTGTCAATGATTTCACAGTCACTTAATTGTTGTGCTGTTACAGGCTTACGAACGCCATCAAAAATGAGTTGAGAACTATCAACTTTCTTTGTCACTGGTAGTAATAGCAGACCTGTTTTAGGCTCTGCTTTACATCTTTTCTTTATATCATCATAACTTACGGCTTCCTCTGTTTCTGGGTCAATGTAACGCTTGGGATCCTCATCCAGGGCACGGCTTGTGTTTTTGTCCAGGATGTTGCGTTTAATAGCTGTCTCCTTGGGGAGGAACACACTCAGATTTGGATCTAAAATACCTCCAACAGACTCTTGTGCTTGTAGCAGACGAAGCCCTTCATCTTTGTCAACAAGCCCCTTCTTCATGGCCTCAAATACAGACAGAGGTTTTCCTGAATATGGATCTTTGTAGCCCACAGCAGCTTTCTCTGCTGCTAATAATCTCTCTTTATCACCAATGTCGACCACTCTGTTGGTGCAAGCTTCATTTACAGTGAGTTTCTTGTTGTTTTTAGGGTCAATGATATGGCCAGTTGCTGCCTGGGCTTCGAGAAGCAAATCTGCACACTCTGGTGTCAAATACTTTTCCTTTTTTGCATCTGTTAAGGACTTCTTTTCATTCTTCTCAGTTATAATTCCAGCAAGTGGCTCAGTACCCTTGAGATTAACCTTTTTGTCTTCAGATACCTCGGGAACAGACTTTTTCCCAGTCTGCAGATCCTTAAGTGTGGGCTTGTCAATGACTTCACAGTCACTTAATTGTTTTGCTGTCACAGGCTTACGAACACCATCAAATATTGCCGGTTTGTTTGACACTGGCAAAAGAAGAAGACCTGTTTGAGGATCTGCTTTACATCTTTTCTTTAATTCATCATAATTTACAGAGTCTTCTGTTTCAGGATCAATGTAACACTTAGGGCTCTGGCCCAAGGACCGTTTAGTGTTTTCATCCAAAATATTATGTTTGATAGCTGTCTCTTTCGGGAGGAACACACTCAGTTTTGGATCTAAAATACCTCCGACAGACTCTTGTGCTTGTAGCAGACGAAGCCCATCATCTTTGTCAACAAGCCCCTTCTTCATGGCCTCAAATACAGACAGAGGTTGGGCTGAATATGGATCTTTGTAGCCGACAGCTGCTTTCTCTGCCTCCAATAATCTTTCTCGATCATTGGGGTCCACCACTTCTTTAGCACATGCTTCATCTACAGTCAACTTCTTATTGTTTTGAGGGTCAATAATATGTCCCGTTGCTGCCTGGGCTTCCAGTAGCAAATCTGCACACTCTGGTGTCACAAGCATTTCTTTCTTTGCTTCTGATAAGGACATTTTTTTGTTTTGACCGACAACAATTCCAGCAATAGGCTCAGTGCCCTTGAGATTAACCTTTTTGTCTTCAGATACCTCGGGAACAGACTTTTTCCCTGTTTGCAGATCCTTAAGTGTGGGCTTGTCAATGACTTCACAGTCACTTAATTGTTTTGCTGTCACGGGCTTACGGACACCTTCAAAAATTAGTTGAGAGCTATCCACTTTCTTGGTCACTGGCAATAATAGCAGACCTGTTTTAGGCTCTGCTTTACATCTTTTCTTTATATCATCATAACTTACGGCTTCCTCTGTTTCTGGGTCAATGTAACACTTGGGATCCTCATCCAGGGCATGGCTTGTGTTTTTATCCAGGATGTTGCGTTTAATAGCTGTCTCCTTGGGGAGGAACACACTCAGATTTGGATCTAAAATTCCTCCAACAGACTCTTGTGCTTGTAGCAGACGAAGTCCAGTCTCAGGGTCAACAAGACGCTTCTTCGTGGCCTCATGAACAGACAGAGGTTTGGCTGAATATGGATCTTTGTAGCCCACAACAGCTTTCTCTGCTGCCAATAATCTCTCTTTATCACCGATATCGACCACTCTATTGGTACATGCTTCATTTACAGTGAGTTTCTTGTTGTTTTTAGGGTCAATGATATGGCCAGTTGCTGCCTGGGCTTCAAGAAGCAAATCTGCACACTCTGGTGTCAAATACTTTTCCTTTTTTGCCTCTGTTAAGGACTTCTTTTCATTCTTCTCAGTTATAATTCCAGCAAGTGGCTCTGTACCCTTAAGATTAACCTTTTTGTCTTCAGATACCTCGGGAACAGACTTTTTCCCAGTCTGCAGATCTTTAAGTGTGGGCTTGTCAATGACTTCACAGTCACTTAATTGTTGTGCTGTCACAGGCTTGCGGACGCCATCAAAAATGAGTTGAGAGCTATCCACTTTCTTGGTCACTGGTAGTAATAGCAGACCTGTTTTAGGCTCTGCTTTACATCTTTTCTTTATATCATCATAACTTACGGCTTCCTCTGTTTCCGGGTCAATGTAACACTTGGGATCCTCATCCAGGGCACGGCTTGTGTTTTTATCCAGGATGTCACGTTTAATAGCTGTCTCTTTGGGGAGGAACACACTCAGATTTGGATCTAAAATACCTCCAACAGACTCTTGTGCTTGTAGCAGACGAAGTCCGGTCTCAGGGTCAACAAGCCGCTTCTTCGTGGCCTCATGAACAGACAGAGGTTTGGCTGAATATGGATCTTTGTAGCCCACAGCAGCTTTCTCTGCTGCCAATAATCTCTCTTTATCACCGATGTCGACCACTCTATTGGTACATGCTTCATTTACAGTGAGTTTCTTGTTGTTTTTAGGGTCAATAATATGGCCCGTTGCTGCCTGGGCTTCAAGAAGCAAATCTGCACACTCTGGTGTCAAATACTTTTCCTTTTTTGCCTCTGTTAAGGACTTCTTTTCATTCTTCTCAGTTATAATTCCAGCAAGTGGCTCAGTACCCTTGAGATTAACCTTTTTGTCTTCAGATACCTCGGGAACAGACTTTTTCCCAGTCTGCAGATCCTTAAGTGTGGGCTTGTCAATGACTTCACAGTCACTTAATTGTTTTGCTGTCACAGGCTTACGAACGCCATCAAAAATGAGTTGAGAACTATCCACTTTCTTGGTCACTGGTAGTAATAGCAGACCTGTTTTAGGCTCTGCTTTACATCTTTTCTTTATATCATCATAACTTACGGCTTCCTCTGTTTCCGGGTCAATGTAACACTTGGGATCCTCATCCAGGGCACGGCTTGTGTTTTTATCCAGGATGTCACGTTTAATAGCTGTCTCTTTGGGGAGGAACACACTCAGATTTGGATCTAAAATACCTCCAACAGACTCTTGTGCTTGTAGCAGACGAAGTCCGGTCTCAGGGTCAACAAGCCGCTTCTTCGTGGCCTCATGAACAGACAGAGGTTTGGCTGAATATGGATCTTTGTAGCCCACAGCAGCTTTCTCTGCTGCCAATAATCTCTCTTTATCACCAATGTCGACCACTCTATTGGTACATGCTTCATTTACAGTGAGTTTCTTGTTGTTTTTAGGGTCAATGATGTGGCCAGTTGCTGCCTGGGCTTCGAGAAGCAAATCTGCACACTCTGGTGTCAAATACTTTTCCTTTTTGGCCTCTGTTAAGGACTTTTTTTCATTCTTCTCAGTTATAATTCCAGCAAGAGGCCCAGTTCCCTTCAGATTAACTTTTTTGTCTGCTGATACCTCTGGAACAGACTTTTTCCCAGTCTGCAAATCTTTAAGTGTTGGCTTGTCTAGGACTTCACATTCATGTAATTCTTTTGCTGTCACAGGCTTACGGACACCATCAAATATTGCCGGTTTGTTTGACACTGGCAAAAGAAGGAGACCTGTTTGAGGATCTGCTTTACATCTTTTCTTTAATTCATCATAATTTACAGAGTCTTCTGTTTCAGGATCAATGTAACACTTTGGGCTCTGGCCCAAGGACCGTTTAGTGTTTTCATCCAAAATATTATGTTTAATAGCTGTCTCTTTCGGGAGGAACACACTCAGTTTTGGATCTAAAATACCTCCGACAGACTCTTGTGCTTGTAGCAGACGAAGCCCTTCATCTTTGTCAACAAGCCCCTTCTTCATGGCCTCAAATACAGACAGAGGTTGGGCTGAATATGGATCTTTGTAGCCGACAGTTGCTTTCTCTGCCTCCAATAATCTTTCTCGATCATTGGGGTCCACCACTTTTTTAGCACATGCTTCATCTACAGTCAACTTCTTATTGTTTTGAGGGTCAATAATATGTCCCGTTGCAGCCTGGGCTTCCAGTAGCAAATCTGCACACTCTGGTGTCACAAGCATTTCTTTCTTTGCTTCTGATAAGGACATTCTTTTGTTTTGACCGACAACAATTCCAGCAATAGGCCCAGTGCCCTTGAGATTAACCTTTTTGTCTTCAGATACCTCGGGAACAGACTTTTTCCCTGTTTGCAGATCCTTAAGTGTAGGCTTGTCAATGACTTCACAGTCGCTTAATTGTTTTGCTGTCACGGGCTTACGGACACCTTCAAAAATGAGTTGAGAGCTATCCACTTTCTTGGTCACTGGTAATAATAGCAGACCTGTTTTAGGTTCTACTTTACATCTTTTCTTTATATCATCATAACTTACGGCTTCCTCTGTTTCCGGGTCAATGTAACACTTGGGATCCTCATCCAGGGCACGGCTTGTGTTTTTATCCAGGATGTCACGTTTAATAGCTGTCTCTTTGGGGAGGAACACACTCAGATTTGGATCTAAAATACCTCCAACAGACTCTTGTGCTTGTAGCAGACGAAGTCCGGTCTCAGGGTCAACAAGACGCTTCTTCGTGGCCTCATGAACAGACAGAGGTTTGGCTGAATATGGATCTTTGTAGCCCACAGCAGCTTTCTCTGCTGCCAATAATCTCTCTTTATCACCGATGTCGACCACTCTATTGGTGCATGCTTCATTTACAGTGAGTTTCTTGTTGTTTTTAGGGTCAATAATATGGCCAGTTGCTGCCTGGGCTTCAAGAAGCAAATCTGCACACTCTGGTGTCAAATACTTTTCCTTTTTTGCCTCTGTTAAGGACTTCTTTTCATTCTTCTCAGTTATAATTCCAGCAAGTGGCTCAGTACCCTTGAGATTAACCTTTTTGTCTTCAGATATCTCGGGAACAGACTTTTTCCCTGTTTGCAGATCCTTAAGTGTGGGCTTGTCAATGACTTCACAGTCACTTAATTGTTGTGCTGTGACAGGCTTACGAACGCCATCAAAAATGAGTTGAGAACTATCAACTTTCTTGGTCACTGGTAACAATAGCAGACCTGTTTTAGGCTCTGCTTTACATCTTTTCTTTATATCATCATAACTTACGGCTTCTTCTGTTTCTGGGTCAATGTAACACTTGGGATCCTCATCCAGGGCACGGCTTGTGTTTTTATCCAGGATGTTGCGTTTAATAGCTGTCTCCTTGGGGAGGAACACACTCAGATTTGGATCTAAAATACCTCCAACAGACTCTTGTGCTTGTAGCAGACGAAGTCCAGTCTCAGGGTCAACAAGACGCTTCTTCGTGGCCTCATGAACAGACAGAGGTTTGGCTGAATATGGATCTTTGTAGCCCACAGCTGCTTTCTCTGCTGCCAATAATCTCTCTTTATCACCGATGTCGACCACTCTATTGGTACATGCTTCATTTACAGTGAGTTTCTTGTTGTTTTTAGGGTCAATGATATGGCCAGTTGCTGCCTGGGCTTCAAGAAGCAAATCTGCACACTCTGGTGTCAAATACTTTTCCTTTTTTGCATCTGTTAAGGACTTCTTTTCATTCTTCTCAGTTATAATTCCAGCAAGTGGCTCAGTTCCCTTGAGATTAACCTTTTTGTCTTCAGATACCTCGGGAACAGACTTTTTCCCAGTCTGCAGATCCTTAAGTGTGGGCTTGTCAATGACTTCACAGTCACTTAATTGTTGTGCTGTCACAGGCTTACGAACGCCATCAAAAATGAGTTGAGAACTATCCACTTTCTTGGTCACTGGTAACAATAGCAGACCTGTTTTAGGCTCTACTTTACATCTTTTCTTTATATCATCATAACTTACGGCTTCCTCTGTTTCTGGGTCAATGTAACACTTGGGATCCTCACCCAGGGCACGGCTTGTGTTTTTATCCAGGATGTTGCGTTTAATAGCTGTCTCCTTGGGGAGGAACACACTCAGATTTGGATCTAAAATTCCTCCAACAGATTCTTGTGCTTGTAGCAGACGAAGTCCAGTCTCAGGGTCAACAAGACGCTTCTTCGTGGCCTCATGAACAGACAGAGGTTTGGCTGAATATGGATCTTTGTAGCCGACAGCAGCTTTCTCTGCTGCCAATAATCTCTCTTTATCACTAATGTCGACCACTCTATTTGTACATGCTTCATTTACAGTGAGTTTCTTGTTGTTTTTAGGGTCAATGATGTGGCCAGTTGCTGCCTGGGCTTCGAGAAGCAAATCTGCACACTCTGGTGTCAAATACTTTTCCTTTTTGGCCTCTGTTAAGGACTTTTTTTCATTCTTCTCAGTTATAATTCCAGCAAGAGGCCCAGTACCCTTCAGATTAACCTTTTTGTCTGCTGATACCTCTGGAACAGACTTTTTCCCAGTCTGCAGATCTTTAAGTGTTGGCTTGTCCAGGACTTCACATTCATGTAATTCTTTTGCTGTCACAGGCTTACGGACACCATCAAATACTGCCGGTTTGTCTGACACCGGCAAAAGAAGGAGACCTGTTTGAGGATCTGTTTTACATCTTTTCTTTAAATCATTATAAGTTACAGAGTCTTCTGTTTCAGGATCAATGTAGCACTTAGGACTCTGGTCCAAAGAACGTTTAGTGATTTCATCCAAAATACTACGTTCAATAGCTGTCTCTTTTGGGAGGAACACACTCAGTTTTGGATCTAAAATACCTCCAACAGACTCTTGTGCTTGTAGCAGGCGAAGCCCATCCTCTTTGTAAAGAAGCCCCTTCTTCATGGCCTCAAATACAGACAGAGGTTGGGCTGAATATGGATCTTTGTAGCCGACAGTTGCTTTCTCTGCCTCCAATAATCTTTCTCGATCATCGGGGTCCACCACTTTTTTAGCACATGCTTCATCTACAGTCAACTTCTTATTGTTTTGAGGGTCAATAATATGTCCCGTTGCAGCCTGGGCTTCCAGTAGCAAATCTGCACACTCTGGTGTCACAAGCATTTCTTTCTTTGCTTCTGATAAGGACATTTTTTTGTTTTGACCAACAACAATTCCAGCAATTGGCCTAGTCCCCTTAAGGTTTACAATTTTTTCTGCTGACACCTCTTTGACGGACTTCTTTTCTGTCTGCAGATCCTTAAGTGTGGGCTTGTCAATGACTTCACAGTCACTTAATTGTTTTGCTGTCACGGGCTTACGGACGCCTTCAAAAATGAGTTGAGAACTATCAACTTTCTTGGTCACTGGTAACAATAGCAGACCTGTTTTAGGTTCTACTTTACATCTTTTCTTTATATCATCATAACTTACGGCTTCCTCTGTTTCCGGGTCAATGTAACACTTGGGATCCTCACCCAGGGCACGGCTTGTGTTTTTGTCCAGGATGTTGCGTTTAATAGCTGTCTCCTTGGGGAGGAACACACTCAGATTTGGATCTAAAATACCTCCAACAGACTCTTGTGCTTGTAGCAGACGAAGTCCGGTCTCAGGGTCAACAAGACGCTTCTTCGTGGCCTCATGAACAGACAGAGGTTTGGCTGAATATGGATCTTTGTAGCCAACAGCAGCTTTCTCTGCTGCCAATAATCTCTCTTTATCACCGATGTCGACCACTCTGTTGGTACATGCTTCATTTACAGTGAGTTTCTTGTTGTTTTTAGGGTCAATGATGTGGCCAGTTGCTGCCTGGGCTTCGAGAAGCAAATCTGCACACTCTGGTGTCAAATACTTTTCCTTTTTTGCCTCTGTTAAGGACTTCTTTTCATTCTTCTCAGTTATAATTCCAGCAAGAGGCCCAGTTCCCTTCAGATTAACTTTTTTGTCTGCTGATACCTCTGGAACAGACTTTTTCCCAGTCTTCAGATCTTTAAGTGTTGGCTTGTCTAGGACTTCACATTCATGTAATTCTTTTGCTGTCACAGGCTTACGGACACCATCAAATATTGCCGGTTTGTCTGACACCGGCAAAAGAAGAAGACCTGTTTGAGGATCTGCTTTACATCTTTTCTTTAAATCATTATAAGTTACAGAGTCTTCTGTTTCAGGATCAATGTAGCACTTAGGACTCTGGTCCAAAGAACGTTTAGTGATTTCATCCAGTATATTACGTTTAATAGCTGTCTCTTTAGGGAGGAAAACACTCAGTTTTGGATCTAAAATACCTCCAACAGACTCTTGTGCTTGTAGCAGACGAAGCCCTTCATCTTTGTCAACAAGCCCCTTCTTCATGGCCTCAAATACAGACAGAGGTTTTCCTGAATATGGATCTTTGTAGCCCACAGCTGCTTTCTCTGCCTCCAATAATCTTTCTCGATCATTGATGTCCACCACTTCTTTACTACAGGCTTCATCTACAGTCAACTTCTTGTTGTTTTTAGGGTCAATAATATGGCCCGTTGCAGCCTGGGCGTCCAGTAGCAAATCTGCACACTCTGGTGTCACGAGCATTTCTTTCTTTGCTTCTGATAAAGACATTTTCCTTTTATTTTCCACTATGATTCCAGCAATCGGTCCAGTTCCCTTTAGGTTTACTTTTTTGACATCTGATACCTCGGGGGCAGATTTCTTTTCCGTCTGCAGATCCTTAAGTATTGGCTTGTCTATAACTTCACAATCATGTAACTGCTCTGCTGTTACTGGCTTCCGCACACCATCAAATATCAGTTTGGAAACATCCAATTTCTTATTGACTGGCAACAGTAACAGTCCTGAGTAAGGATCTGTTTTACATCTTTTCTTTAGATCGTCATAACTTACATCTTCCTCAGTTTCAGGATCAATGTAACACTTTGGACTCTTGTTTAGAGATTGATGAGTATTTTCATCAAAAATGCTGCGCTCAATAGCTGTGTCTTTCGGAAGAAAAACACTAAGGTTAGGGTCTAAAATGCCTCCAACACACTTTTGCGCTTGTAGCAGACGAAGTCCGGTCTCATTGTCAACAATCCCCTTCTTCATGGCCTCAAACACAGAGATAGGTTTGGCTGAGTATGGATCTTTGTAGCCCACAGCAGCTGCTTCTGCGGCCAATAACCGGTCTCGATCACTAATGTCCACCACATCTTTGGTACATGCCTCCTCTACAGTGAGTTTCTTATTATGTTTCGGGTCGATTATATGGCCTGTCGCAGCCTGGGCCTCCAGAAGACAGTCTGCACACTCTGGTGACAAAAACCTTTTCTTTTTGCCTTGTGTCAAAGACACTTTTTCTTCATTATCAGTCACTAAACCAGCAATTGGCCCTGTGCCCTTTAGATTTACTTTTCTGTCTTCAGATACATCTGGAACAGACTTTTTCCCAGTTTGTAGATCTTTCAATGTAGGATTGTCTATAACTTTGCAATCACGAAGCTGCTTTGCTGTCACAGGCTTACGGACACCATCAAAAATTAGTTGAGAAGCATCCAGTTTATCGGTTACTGGCAAGAAAAGCAGGCCTGTGTGAGGCTCTATTTTACATCTTTTCTTCAGTTCATTATAACTTTCACTTTCCTCAGTTTCAGGGTCTATATAACATTTAGGCATTTGTTTTATTAACTGATGAGTGTTTTCATCCAAAATGTTACGCTTAATAGCTGTATCTTTAGGAAGGAACACACTCAGATTTGGATCTAAAATTCCTCCAACAGACTCTTGTGCTTGTAGCAGACGAAGTCCAGTCTCCTTGTCAACAAGCCCCTTCTTCATTGCCTCAAATACAGACAGAGGTTGGGCTGAATGTGGATCTTTGTAGCCAACAGCAGCCTTCTCTGCTGCTAGTAATCTTTCTCGATCACTGCTGTCCACCACATTATCATTACATGCTTCATCTACAGTCAATTTTTTATTGTTTTTAGGATCAATAATGTGTCCTGTTGCAGCCTGGGCTTCTAGCAAATAGTCAGCACATTCTGGTGGCAAAAGCATTTGTTTCTTTGCCTTTGTCAAGGATATTTTTTTGTATTTACCAACAACAATCCCTGCAATTGGTCCAGTCCCCTTGAGAATTACTCTTTTGTCTTCTGACACCTCTTGAACAGACTTTTTTGCACTCTGAAGGTCTTTAAAAGTTGCCTTTTCCAGGACTTCATTTTCATGTAATTGCTTTGCTGTGACTGGTTTACGGACACCATCAAAAACAAGTTTGGAGGTATCAAGTTTATCGGTGACTGGCAAAAGTAACAGGCCAGTCTGACTTTCTCTTTTACATCTTTTCTTTATATCGTTATAGCTTATGGCTTCCTCTGTTTCCGGATCAATGTAACTCTTTGGACTCTTATTCAAGGAACGGCTTGTGTCTTCATCTAAAATATTACGCTTAATAGCTGTGTCTTTTGGGAGGAACACGCTTAGATTTGGATCTAAAATTCCTCCAACAGACTCTTGTGCTTGTAGCAGACGAAGTCCTGTCTCCTTGTCAACAAGCCCCTTCTTCATGGCCTCAAATACCGACAGAGGTTTGGCTGAATATGGATCTTTGTAGCCCACAGCTGCTGCTTCAGCTTCTAATAATCGTCCTCGATCATTGGTGTCCACCACTTTTTTAGCACATGCTTCATCGACAGTCAGCTTCTTATTGTTTTTTGGGTCAATAATATGACCTGTTGCAGCCTGTGCCTCCAGTAACAAATCAGCACACTCTGATGGCAACAGTGTTTCATTCTTTGCTTCAGATAAAGACATTTTCCCTCTGTTTTTTACAATGATTCCAGCAATTGGTCCAGTTCCCTTTAGATTAATTTTTTTGTCTTCTGATACCTCTGGGACAGATCTCTTTGCTGTGCGCAGATCCTTAAGTGTTGGCCTGTCTATAACTTCACAATCCTGTAATTTCTGTGCCGTGACTGGCTTTCTTACACCATCAAACACAATTTTGGAAACATCCAATTTTTCTGTGACAGGCAAAAGGAGCTGCCCTGAGTAAGGGTCTGTCTTACATCGTTTCTTTAATTCATTATAAGTTACAGCTTCATCTGTTTCTGGGTCAATGTAACACTTAGGGCTCTGCTTTAGGGAATGACAAACATTCTTGTCCAAAATGCTTCGCTCAATTGCTGTGTCTTCTGGAAGGAAAACACTCAGATTTGGATCTAAAATTCCTCCAACAGACTCTTGTGCTTGTAGCAGACGAAGTCCGGTCTCACTGTCAACAAGACCCTTCTTCATGGCCTCATGAACAGACAGAGCTTTTGCTGAATATGGATCTTTGTAGCCCACAGCAGCTTTCTCTGCTGCCAATAAAAGATCTCGGTCACTGATGTCGACTATATTTTCCGTACATGCCTCTTCGACAGTGAGTTTCTTATTTTTTTTGGGGTCGATTATATGGCCTGTCGCAGCTTGGGCCTCCAGAAGAAAATCTGCACACTCTGCTGATAAAAACTTTTTCTTTTTGCCTTGGGTCAAACTGACCTTTTCTTCATTTGTAGTAATTAAACCAGCAATTGGCCCTGTGCCCTTGAGATTAACTTTTTTGTCTGCTGATACCTCTCTAACAGACTTTTTCCCAGTTTGAAGATCTTTCAATGTCGGCTTATCTACAACTTTACAATCATGTAACTGTTTTGCTGTCACAGGCTTACGGACACCATCAAAGACCATTTTAGAAGCATCCAGTTTCTCCTTAACTGGTAAAAGTAGCAGACCCGTTTTTGGCTCTGTCTTACATTTTTTCTTTAAATCATTATAACTTACAGCTTCCTCAGTTTCTGGGTCAATGTAACACTTAGGGCTTTGCTCAAGGAGATTACTTGTATACTCATCAATAATATTGCGCTTAACAGCACTGTCCTCAGGGAGGAACACACTCAGGTTTGGATCTAAAACACCTCCAACAGACTCTTGTGCTTGTAGCAGACGAAGCCCATCATCTTTGTCAACAAGCCCATTCTTCATGGCCTCAAACACAGATAGAGGTTTGGCTGAATATGGATCCTTGTAGCCCACAGCTGCTTTCTCTGCCTCCAATAATCTTTCTCGATCATCGGGGTCCACCACTTTTTTAGCACATGCTTCATCTACAGTCAACTTCTTATTGTTTTTAGGGTCAATAATATGTCCCGTTGCAGCCTGGGCTTCCAGTAGCAAATCTGCACACTCTGGTGTCACAAGCATTTCTTTCTTTGCTTCTGATAAGGACATTATTTTGTTTTGACCAACAACAATTCCAGCAATTGGCCCAGTCCCCTTAAGGTTAACTTTTTTGTCTGTAGACACCTCTTTGACGGACTTCTTTTCTTTCTGTAGATCTTTAAGTGTGGGCTTGTCTATGACCTCACATTCACCCAATTGTTTGGCTGTCACAGGCTTACGAACGCCATCAAAAATGAGTTTAGAAGCATCCTGTTTCTCTGACACTGGCAAAAGCAGCAGTTCTGTTTGAATATCTTTTTTACATCTTATCTTTAAATCATTATAACTTACAGCTTCCTCAGTTTCTGGGTCAATATAACACTTAGGGGTCTGGTTCAAGGACCGTTTAGTGTTTTCATCCAAAATATTACGTTTAATAGCTGTCTCTTTAGGGAGGAAAACACTCAGTTTTGGATCTAAAATACCGCCAACAGACTCTTGTGCTTGTAGCAGACGAAGCCCATCATCTTTGTCAACAAGCCCCTTCTTCATGGCCTCAAATACAGACAGAGGTTTTCCTGAATATGGATCTTTGTAGCCCACAGCTGCTTTCTCTGCCTCCAACAACCTTTCTCGATCATTGATGTCTACCACATCTTTGATACAAGCTTCATCTACAGTCAACTTCTTATTGTTTTGAGGGTCAATGATATGGCCCGTTGCAGCCTGGGCTTCCAGTAGCAAATCTGCACACTCTGGTGAAACAAGCATTTCTTTCTTTGCTTCTGATAAAGACATTTTCCCTTTATTTTCCACTATGATTCCAGCAATCGGTCCAGTTCCCTTTAGATTTACTTTTTTGTCATCTGATACCTCGGGGGCAGATTTCTTTTCCGTCTGCAGATCCTTAAGTGTTGGCTTGTCTATAACTTCACAATCATGTAACTGCTCTGCTGTTACTGGCTTCCGCACACCATCAAAAATCAGTTTAGAAACATCCAATTTATTACTGACTGGCAACAGTAGCAGTCCTGAGTAAGGATCTGTTTTACATCTTTTCTTTAGATCGTCATAACTTACATCTTCCTCGGTTTCAGGATCAATGTAACACTTTGGATTCTTGTTTAGAGAATAATACATGTTTTCATCCATAATGCTGCGCTCAATAGCTGTGTCTTTAGGAAGAAAAACACTAAGGTTAGGGTCTAAAATGCCTCCAACAGACTTTTGCGCTTGTAGCAGACGAAGTCCAGTCTCATTGTCAACAAGCCCCTTCTTCATGGCCTCAAACACAGAGATAGGTTTGGCTGAGTATGGATCTTTGTAGCCCACAGCGGCTGCCTCTGCGGCAAATAAGAAGTCTCGATCGTTACTGTCCACCACCTGTTTGGAACATGCTTCCTTTACAGTGAGTTTCTTGTTGTTTTTTGGGTCGATTATATGGCCTGTCGCAGCCTGGGCTTTCAGAAGAAAATCTGCACTCTCTGGTGATAGAAGCCTTTGCTTTTTGCCTTGTGTCAAAGACACTTTTTCTTCATTTTCAGTTATCAATCCAGCAATAGGACCAGTGCCCTTTAGATTTACTTTCTTATCTTCAGATACATCTGGAACAGACTTCTTTCCTGTTTCAAGAGCTTTTAGGGTAGGTTTGTCTATGACCTTGCAATCATGTAATTCCTTTGCTGTCACAGGCTTACGAACGCCATCAAAAATCAGTTTAGAAGCATCTGTTTTCTCAGTCACTGGCAAAAGAGGCAGGCCTGTTTGAGACTCTGTCTTGCATCGTTTAATTAAATCATCATAAGTAATGGCTTCTTCTGTTTCGGGGTCGATGTAACACCTTGGATTTTGCTTCAGGAGATTTCTTGTATGGTCATCAATAAGTTTGCGCTTAATAGCAGTGTCCTCAGGGAGAAACACACTTAGATTTGGATCTAAAATACCGCCAACAGACCTTTGCGCTTGTAGTAGACGAAGTCCGGTCTCACTGTCAACAAGACCTTTCTTCATGGCCTCAAATACAGACAAAGGTTTGGTCGAATAAGGATCTTTGTACCCCACAGCAGCTGCCTCTGCAGCCAATAAAAGGTCTTGATCACTGATGTCCACTACAGCTTTTGTAATTGCCTCTTCTACAGTGAGTTTCTTATTCTTTTTTGGGTCAATGATGTGACCTGTTGCTGCTTGGGCTTCCAGTAGCAAATCTGCACAATCAGATGGCAACAACCTTTGTTTTTTGGCATCATCTAATGTGAAAGTTTCTTTATTCCCAACTATTATTCCAGCAATTGGCCCCGTCCCCTTCAGGTTAATTTTCTTGTCAGCAGAAACCTCTGGAACAGATTTTTTTTCTGTCTGAAGATCTTTCAAAGTGGGCTTGTCTATAACCTCACAATCACATAATTGCTTGGCTGTGACGGGTTTACGAACTCCATCAAAGATCAATTTGGATGGATCCAGTTTTTCAGTCACTGGCAAGAGAAGCAAGCCTGTGTGGGGCTCTGTCTTGCATTTTTTCTTTAAATCATTATAACTTATAGCTTCCTCATTTTCTGGGTCAATGTAGCACTTTGGACTTTGATTTAGGATATTTCTTGTATGGTCATCCAAAAGTTTGCGCATAATCGCAGTTTCATCAGGAAGAAAAACACTCAGATTTGGATCTAAAATTCCTCCAACAGAATCTTGTGCTTGCAGCAGACGAATCCCAGTCTCGCTGTCGACAAGATCCTTCTTAATGGCCTCAAATACAGATAGAGGTTTGGCTGAATATGGATCTTTGTAGCCCACAGCTGCTGCTTCCGCTGCCAACAACTCTTCTTTATCACTGTTGTCTACAACATCTTTAAAACATGCCTCATCCACGGTCAACTTCTTATTGTTTCTTGGGTCAATAATATGGCCTGTTGCAGCCTGGGCTTCAAGAAGCAAGTCAGCACACTCTGGTGATAAAATCCCTTGCTTTTTTGCTTCAGCTATAGTCATTTTCCCTCTTTTTCCAGTTGTTATTCCAGCAATTGGTCCTGTCCCTTTCAATGGTATTTTTTTGTCTGCAGACACTTCAGGCACACTTTTAATTCCCTTCTCAAGATCTTTAAAAGTTGGCTTGTCCAAAACACCACAATCAAGAAGTTTTTTCGATGTCACAGGTTTCCGAACACCGTCAAAGATTAGTTTGGATGGGTCCATTTTTTCAGGGACAGGAAGGAGAAGGAGACCAGTGTGTGGCTCTACTTTACAACGCTTTTTCAGCAACATATAGGTTGTTCCTTCTTCACTTTCTGGATCCAGATAGAGTTCAGGCTCCTGATATAAAGCATGATAAATACTGTCATCAATTAGATTGCGTTCAATGGCAGTATCTTTTGGGAGAAAAACACTAAGAGTTGGATCTAAAATGCCCCCAACTGCTTCCTGAGCTTGTAAAAGACGCAGAGCTGTCGTCCGGTCAATTTGTCCTTTTTTCATAGCTTCAAATGCTGAAAGGGGCTTTCTTGTGCCAGAACCACCATATCCAATAGCAGCTCCCTCAGCTGCTAATAATCTCTCCAGGTCTTCTTTATCAATAACTCCTTGGTTACTAGCTTCATCCACTGTCAACTTTCGATTTGTTTTGGGGTCAATGATGTGGCCAGTAGCTGCTTGGGCATCAAGCAGCAAATCTACACAATTCGGCGGTAACATGTTATTCTTTTTTGCTTCAGTGAACGTAAGTTTTTTGCTTGTTCCTCTAATAGAACCAAGTGCTTTAGGGCGTTCAATGATAACTCCAGCTATTGGGCCTGTGCCTTTGAGATTAATTCTTTTATCTGCAGACACTTCAGGTATTGTACTTTGTCCCCGAACAAGATCATCAAATGTTGTTTTCTCTAATACACCACATTCAACTAAATCTTTTGCACTTACTGGCTTACGGACACCATCAAAAGACAGCATGGGTGGCATGGGTTCTCTGCCCTGTTTTAGGTCAGGGGCCCTCATTGGTTTAACCATAGTTTGCTGCACCACATTTTCTTCCTGTCGTTTGATGAGTCTGATTTCTTCTAGTTCGTGGATTTGCACTCTCTCCTTGTCACCCATCTGCAAAAAAGCCAAAAACATAGAAATAAATACACTGAAAAATTACATACATGTGTCAATTGTTCATTATGATAAAATAACACAAGCTAAATTGACCTTGGAACATCGCAGTTATGACAAAAGGGTACGCAACGTCAGTGAAACCAATAAAATCAAACAAAAGCACACACTTTTAAAAAACAAATCACAGATAGTGGTGGCACATTGGGTTTTCGCATGGTGATAAGATGGAAATAAGTAACATAGAGTTTACGGGTAATTTGGGGGGGGGGGGGGGGGGCACATTTCTCTATCTACCATATAATAAATAATAATAAAAAGCAATAAGATGATAATTACTGGAGTTGTTACAAACATGGATTATGCAGCAGTGTTTATAAATCATTAACAACTAGCAAAAATGTAACTGACGTGTGGATTATGACAAGGTTATTATCAAGATTAATTATACAATACAATTTTCTTCATCTTATTTCCATTCCATCACCAATATAATGTATAAGTGCTACCCTAACGATGTAAGGACGTGCACTACAAGTACTTCAAGTACAGGTTCAGTACATGCAGAAATGGTTGTTCACATAAATGCCATGCATACATTTATAACAAAAACTACTACTACTACTACTAATACTAATACTGCTACTAAGAAGTATATCATCTAAACAAATAAAAGAAAAAAGGTTACACTTTATTTTACACTACCCAAGAAACATTGTACATAACAAAATGTAGTACTATGTGATCTTCTTTGTAACAATGTGTAACAACTTATATCTATGTAGTAAATACACAATGGAATAATGTGTATTTGTTTTTTGGAGGTACATAATTATCTTCGAAATACAAATACATATTATTCTATTGTGTATGTAACCCAAGTTATTACACATTGTTACATAGTATATTACATTGAGTAACATCAGGTACTATGTATCAAAGGTAGTGTAAAATACAGTGTTACCAATAAAAGTAATTATTTTGCATTTCTATTTTTCACTGATAAAGAACCATTTTTTACACACCTGTTAATAATTTTCATATTCTGTAAACAGAACATTATTCATAAATGATTGCAAACAAATTAATTATGCTAAAAGAAATAAAAGATCAAAACCAGAATATGTCAGCGTACTGCAGCAGAGTGTGCAAACAATGGAACAAACATGCAAGCCTCATTAAACACATACAGAATTATGATGTGTTTATAAGGACTAAAAATCTGCAGTTTGAAGCATGCAGCTACTTCATTCGGTTGGAAAGGCAAGAGTAGTCCAGGGCTAAGAGGCCGAAGAGTACCTCAATGACCTCCCTTTGTATTTTGTCAGCCTCCGCCTTCAGCTTCTCCCTCTCAGATGAAAGCTCAGACACCAGGCTGCAGTAGTCCATATTACTGCCCTCATTCGCTTGTAGCTGAAGCTCCAGGGCAGTTATTTGGGAGCAGAGTTCATTATGATTTCCCTCTGTGGTCCTTTTCAACTCACTGTTTTCATGTTGTGCATCTCGTAGCTCGTCTTCAAGCCTCAGCCTCTCTTCACTCTGAGTCTCTGTTATCTCCTGTAGACGTTGGAGCTCAGCATACATTTCATCTACAGCCTTACACTTCTCCTCAAGAGTTTTGTGAAGATCTTCGTTTTTTAAATTTGCCTCCTTTACTTTGTTTTGTTCCTGAAGAAACTGTTGCTTCACAGTTTCCAGATCAGCACTCTGTTCTGTCAGTCTAGCTGAAGTTGCCTGGTTCTGCTTCAAACTCTTTTCCAATTCTTCATGCAACTTCAGTAATTCTTCATCACTTCTCTGTTCTGAACTGGCTGTATGCTCATGCCTCTGTTGTAGATCTGTATTTGTGCATGTGTACTGCATCAAAGCCACAGAGGTTTTTTCCATCTCTGCTTCAGCCTGCTTTCTTTTGGCCACTTCCTCTTGACTGCTTTGCCTCACAATTTCTAGTTGGCTCTCGAGGGCATCCCGGACACCCTGAAGGTCCTTGATGCGTACTTGTAATCGATGGAAATTTTGCTCTAACCTCACCCGCTCCTTACACTCCCTTTCCAACTCAAATCTCATTTTTTCAAGCTCATCCTCACAGTCCCTCAGCCGAGCTGTGACCACTGTTGCATTGGTCAATTGCTGTTGAAGCTGTGAAATAGTCTGCTCCAGCACCCCTTCCCCTTCCTCAACAGTTAACCTCCTACGCGACTCCTCTTCAAGACGGTGAGTGGTGTAGACAAGCAGGTTGTTCTGTTCCTGTAGTTTCTTCATGTTCTCTTCTAACTCTTCCCTGTAGTGGCTGCTATCTTCCTGCCTCTGCCTCATTAAAGCCTCAACCTGACTCTCAAGCTCCATTCTCTTTCGGCCTTCTTCTGCAATGATCACTTGCTGATTGTGGACCTCTCTTTCTAGTCTTTTGCATTGCTCATCAGTTTGCTCCTTAGAACTCTTTATCCTTCTTATTTCCTCCTCTGTTTTCCTCCTTTCTGCATCCAAGTGGTCACATTGTGCCTGTAGCTCTGCCATGTCCGCTTCTCTCTGGGCCTCAACCTTTTGCATTTCTGTTCGGCTCACGTGAATTTGAGATTCAAAGCTTAGGTTCATGTTACTGATTTCAGCACTGCAATGACTTCTTACCTTTGACATTTCTCTCTGAAGCTCCTTCATCCTCTGTGAATCCTCCTCAAGCTGTCGCCTCAGCCTCTCGATCTCACGATCTTTGGATGCTACACTTTTCTCCACCTCTATTTTGGACCAACTTACTGACTCCAGCTCTTTTTCCCTCTTTTTCAGGGCAATGTCATACTCGTCCTGCTGCTGAGTGTAACGCTCTTCCGCGAGTTTTCTTTTTCTCTTTTCTTCCTCCAGGAGATATTTGATGCGTGACAGTTGCTCATCCAGATCGGCAAGCTGGCTCTGAGAGCTGTCCAGGCTGTCCTTAGTGGCACTATACTGTAGAGCTGTGTTTCGCTTAACCTCCTCCATCGACAGTAGCACGTCTTTAGACTGGGACATCTCCAGCTGGTAGCGATTCACCTCGCTTTCCAGCGACTTGTTTTTAGTTGCGTGGTCTTTTATTTGTTCACGCAGCAAACGCAGATCTTCTTCCAATAAATCGATCTTTGTATTTCGAATCTAAAGAAAGCAGATGGGTTTCGATTAGACAATTTTGTGGATTAAACAACAACCCTAATACCCTATGGACAATATATTATGAGGAAATACAAAAAACATAAAGAACCTTTAGCTCCTCCATGTTTTTCTGCAGCTCTCCCAAAAACATGTAGTAGTCATTAGATGTGGTAAGAAGCTCCATGTAGCGGGTCTGTAATTGTGTGGCCTGGAAAAACACATCCACTAAAGTTACTACGTGCTCCTTTGGCTTGGTAAACTGTATTAACATGAACCTAATTAACATCAATTCATGAATTATTGTCACTACCTCTACGTTTAAATCCATTGATGGTGACTTCAGCATTGTTCTCTTGATGGGGAAATTAAGCAAAGTCTCTAAACCAGAGCTGTAAGATGTGAGGTCTGTCTCATAGTCCTGTAAAAAGATAAATGGCGATAAAACATCATTTAAAATTGTTTTCAAACTCTTACTACAAATTCTTACTTTAATTGAGGTGACACAAGCCACATTGTCCTTTAGAACACTGTCAACTACTCCTCTCTTTGATTTGATTTCTGAGTTGAGAGTCTAGAAATAAAACAAACAAGGATAAAACAAACGGGGATAATAACATACACTAATAACTGATAATAGCACAACATAAAGTCTTCGAGCGTTAAACCTTCTGTTTGCTAATAAGATCCCTCAGTGATTCGACATTGTTGACTTTAGTTGCTTGAAGAGTGTCTTGTTTTGTCCTTGTTGTGTCAATCCAGTCCATAAGTGACCTGCTTGTTTCTTGGTAGTTTTTAAGTTGAGGAAGGTAGAAGTGCAGATCCTGAAGTCTGAAAAAATGACATTAAAATGGAAACACATTAATCCAAACAATTAAAGACTGTAACTGTTACCAGTGCCTCTTTTTACTATTTAACTATTTGCACATTTCCTGTCTATTTTGCACACCCTAAGTGAATTTCTCCATTGTGAGATCAATAAAGGATTATCTTAACCATAATCTGTTAGGCTACATTATTCAAGCATGGGATAAATTGTAAAAAAAACAAATATATTTCCAAATACCGAGTCCCAAGTTGTCCTTGGATACGCTTCCATCGATCAGTCAGCTGATTGACCTGGTCTGTGTATTTGGACAGCATCATATCACATCTGTGGAAAGGACCGCTCACTTGACAGTTCCAGTGAGTCGCTTTGCTAAGCTCGGACTCCATAGAGGATGCAAAGTCCTTTTTACGATCCAGCTCTGCTTTAATGGTCTGAAAAGTAAATCAACAACACATGAAGCTAACATTATTGTGAACAGTTTGAATCCAGCGTGTGGTAAGTATGCACAATACCTTAAGTGTGGAAATATGATTCTCCACTTCAATGGGTGAAAGGGAAGTTGTCTCTTTCTCTGTTAATCTGGCTTCGTGAACTTTTACTATGTCCTCGGTCCGAGCGACACTCTGCAGCATGTCCCTTAGAGCCCGAAGCCTTAACATGCAAAAAGTGACATGAGTAAAATAGGAATATCTACCATTTTTCAGTCTAGAACAGTTGAAGGAGAATGACAGAGTAAATTCAAATGGTGGCAACTCTTATCACGTCTGTAAAAAACATGAAACCCTCTCAGAACAGCAGGCGTACCTCTGTAGATATGCAGATGCACTGCTTTCCAAACCGGCCAGGCGTTGGTTGATGACTCCAATTTCAGTGCGGAGGAACTGAGCTTTGTCAGAATCACTCATGCCATCCAGCTCCTTCATGATGCGCTCTCTTAGGTTCAGATAGACCTCTCTCATCAGGTCCACGTCACGCTGCACAATCTGTTAAGTGACATGACAGGATGGGTACGCATGCATCATTTTGCAAAACAGTTGGGGAATTTTGCATATTAATTATTAAACATCTGTTGATTTAAATGTCAATTTCCAAGTCCATTCTTACCTCCAACTGTTGAATCTTAAGACTACAGTCCTGCAGTCCTTCATCTCCCTGGCAGATGTGGATATTTTGACCCAGTGAGCTCTCGGCTGACTCCAGCCTAATCCGAAGTGCTTGCAGCTCGGTCAGGCTGAGGAAGGATGTGGAGGATGATGATGATGAAGATGAGGAGAGTATCACCTTTCTCCTGATCGGCTCCGCTTTGGTCACTCTCACAACTTCCTTCTTCACCTCTATTTTCCTCTCGGATAACTTCCTCTGCTCAGCCCTGCGTCTTTCTTCCTGTGCTTCTCTTAGGCGCCGCGCTTCTTCTTCTGCTCTGCGGAATTCCTCCAGCCTCCGAGCCTCCTCCAGCCTGCGAGATTCTTCTATTCTCCGAATTTCCTCAAGTCGAAATTCCTCCTGTCTACGAGCGTCTTCTGCTCGTCTGGCCTCCTCCTCTCTCCGAGCTTCTTCTGCTCTTCTGGCCTCCTCCAGTCTCCGCACCTCTTCCACTCTGCGAGATTCTTCTATTCTCCGAATTTCCTCAATTCGAAATTCCTCCTGTCTACGAACCTCCTCAATTCTTCGCACTTCTTCGAGTCTGCGGGCTTCCTCGTCTACCTGCGGCTGCTGGATTATAATGTAGTGCGGTTGTTGCTGTAGATGATATGGTTGAATTTGTATATGTTGTGGTTGTAGCTGTATTTGCTGCAGTTGTAGTTGTTGTTGTTGCTGCTGCTGCTGTTCAGCCACTTGTATTTGTATTTGTTGATGCTGATCCTGCTGCTCGACCACTTGGTTTATCTCCGTGTGCTCTTGTGCAACTGCAGAAAGATATAATTGATAAACAATTATAGTTTGTGCAATAAGTGTAATTGAATAATGATGCATGTTATTTTTCATTAAATAGGCTCTGTGCACAGAACATCCTGTCTTTTGTTATCAAATCTAAAACAGCCTTTAGCTTCAAGGCTAAAACATCTATCCACATTTACAAACAAGTTTTTGCCTTTGTGTAAAGTTTTTAACATGTTTTCTGCCATGTATTTTTTACTGTTTAAAAATATGTATCGGATTTAAACACAGGAAACAGGAAATAGCATCATGTTGAGCCTTTTTTCCATGAAACAATTCCGACTGTATCAGTTACGCCCACCATCTTTTCATTTAAAGGTCCTATATCATGCAAAATCGACTTTTTAGAGCTTTTAGCCATGTTGTTATGCTATTTCCTTATCAAAAACACCCGCAGAGTGGTTTGCAGCTTCATTCAGGCAGCTCTCCGCAATCCTCCTTAATCCTGCTCTCAGGCTGCTCAGCCCTCTCCTGGTGAACGACTGACCTGTTCAGTTGTGTCGTAACAGCGGAACGGAAGTGCTCGACGTCTGTAATGCAATGTCTTACAGCCTGATTTTAATTTGTAAAACAGCTTTTTCATTATTTCTGTTGTAAGAGAGAAACAAAGAGAAAAAAAAAGTGAAGGAAAAAAAAAAAAAGGATGTCCCGAGGTGCTTCCAGGTCAGCTGAGGCCAAAACAAACCCATCCCCTGAGCGGCTGAACAGATCAGTCATGTTTGCGCTGCAGCTGTGAAGATGGAGCTCGTTATAACCTACTCTGGACACACCTGTTCTTTATTCTTACCTAACGATAATGTCACGGACGGAGAAAAAGAAGAGCGTTTGGCTACGAGGACGGGAGTTTATTCAACCTTTTTCAAGAAGAGGCCACTCTCTCAGAAGCTGTTTTTTTTTCTCCGGGATTCAGCGACTATCACCAAAACAGTGTTTTTCTGTGACTGTCACTGATGGATGTTTGGGGAACCTTCGCCAGAACCAAAGTGGATTAACTTTTCTAACCAACGCAAGTCCCATAATGTAGACAGCGATGGACCACAGTGGTGAGTCAATCCAAACGTGTGTTAGCTTGTGTGTTAGCATTAGGGATGTCCCGATCCCTGATCGGAAATCGGGCCGATCACGTGGTTACAGACTCGATCGGAATCGGACAATACCTCCCGATCAGGACTCGGATATTTATGCGGGTCCATTCTCGTTACTTTTGATCAGATTTCGAGCTACCGCGAACCACTTTCTGTCCCCTCCCCCTGGCCCAGCGCCTCTGTCACTCACTCCACCTGCTGCGTCAAACCACTCGCACCATCGCTCAGTCCTGTCCCCCCTTCGTTTGAGAAATCCACAAATCCACACAAGTGCCAGCGCAGGAACAATAACAACATCTCC
This sequence comes from Gobius niger, assembly GCF_951799975.1. Lineage (NCBI taxonomy): Eukaryota > Metazoa > Chordata > Actinopteri > Gobiiformes > Gobiidae > Gobius > Gobius niger. The sequence goes on along the minus strand of NC_136868.1, from coordinate 23,794,609 downwards.
CATAACGCGTGCAGAGTTTACTGTAGGCTAAGAGGAGAGAGGAGTGAGAACGGACGGGAAGGGCGCGAGAGCGGTAAGAAGTAGCAAACAGCTGTTTTTATCGCTATTACACCGCTACATGTGAGATGTTTAAAAGTCCGTGGACAGAGACGTGAGTGCGGCCCGCTGCGCTCATACATGCGCAATTGCTGAAAGACGAGGGGAAACTTCCTCTCTATAACCTGATAACCACTGCCTCCTCTCTTCGCTTATCCCCACACTACGTTCAGGAGGTGAATTGAAGAAGAAGCACTTGTTGTCACTCCTGGTTGTCTTAAGCCTTTAGTAAAACACACGCACTCTGTACACGCCCACAGTAGGTGCACAGCTCGGTGGACGGTGCACTGCGCGCGGACCTCGACCCCGTCCCGGTTTTCAGGCTGGGAAATGTGGTCACCCTATATCTACTTATTAAAGTGACTGTAATCAGGTTAACATGGCACATTTAGATTTTGGCCAAATATATTGTGTTATTTAACTGCCACATTACTGCTGTGTTTTTTTCTGCGCTGCCAGACAGTTTTGTACATTGTGCATAAAAAATGTCTTGCCCAAGTTTTGTTTTCATTGCCAATCAACAAACACATTTAATAACGAATGGGATTTTAGATCAGCCTCTCTGTGTAAAACTATATTACACTGTAAAGACTAGTCTTGCTTATTTGAGAAAAAACAGACACAGTAGAGTTACTCTCTATATCCAAAACCATGAATGAAAACAAGTGGAATAATGTAGTTTTTTTTCTTAATTTTTAAAACAGTGTATTAGGTATCGGATCGGGACTCGGTATCGGGCAATTCTCAAAATCAAATGACTCGGACTCGGATCGGGGGCAAAAAAACCTGATCGGGACATCCCTAGTTAGCATATTAGCTTGTGTGTTAGCCATTTATGAAGCTGTGTTGCAGATGTCAACTCCGTATAACTGCATCGTGAAGTAACTTCACTTATTGTTGTTTATTTATATTACAATAAAGTATGTGCGGAGAGAGGGGGCGGAGTTAACTGAATCGAAGCGTTGTGTCTTCCGGGTTTGAAAAATACCTCCAGAAAACATTTATATTTATCACAAAAATGAGTGCTCCATAATGGTAGAGGTACAATATATCATATACATGCCTATACTTAACTTTGGAATGGCTAAAATAGCATGATACAGATCCTTTAAGTCATTGTGTGATCATGAGACTATAGGAAAGCCACACCACTTACCGTATGTAGGCAGCTGCACCACCAGATCCTCATAATGGGCCTGGGCATCAGTGAACTGTGTTTCAATGCTCCTCTGGTCTTCTTCTGCAAACATCTGTGAGCCTTTAGCACAACGCCTGAACTCCTCGTAGTGCATCTCCATGCTCTTGATGATCTGCCGGTACTCATCAGGACGCATCTTTGCCAGCTGATCATAAGCACATAAGCAATGTAATGAATGATAACACACAAGAAACAACAGCTGCTGCTAAAATATTGTAAATTATGATTTTGCTACCATGGTCATAGTGAGAGAGCTGATCTGCTGTATATCCTGGAGACAGTACTGCCAAGCGACGAGGCTTTTAACATTGATGTACAGTTGATTCCAGACAGAGAGGATAGCTTCATAGTACTGCTCATTCCTTTTAATAAAAATAACAATACAGTATTATTTTAAGTAAGATAGTACTAGATTTTTTCAATCAATTTACCTTGATAGTTCTTTATTATTATTATCTGAACACCAAACTACACACAAGTTTGAGAATAATATAGACTAGTGATATAAAAACAAACTCACAGCTAAATTTTAAGCTATGAATTCAAACCAGCAGTGGCCATGATGAATATTACATTTAGCATGACCACTCATTCGTCATACTTGTTTACACACTGTTGGGTAGCTACAATAGCTTCACAAGGACAACCAGCCTGTGGTGTACTACTGTCTCAGAGCAGCCAGGTGTTTGCAAGAGCAAGCAATCTATTTTAGATATTATTCATTAGATTAATAACATGACAGTAACAACAATACGATGAAAGTGTAACAAGAAAAAGCATAAGAATAGTACAATGCTAACAACTCATTATAATTTGTATGTGTTCCTTACTTATTGGCCAGGCTGATGCTAATAGGGTTTGGTGGTGGGATGATCAGGCAAACAGAGGGCACCATCATGTCCAGCCCTCCAGGTCCCGTCACCTGCCATTTACTGCGCTGATAGTTGTCCTTTAGAATTGCCTCATTGTCCTTCAAAATAACCTTCTGCAAATGTGAAAAAGGAAAACATTGTAACTCCTCTTGACAAGAGACAGATTGACACATTTGTAGGACCGATCGTTGTGGGTGGAACTGACCTGGTCCTGTTTGAAGTCACACAGGGCTTTAACAATGACTGGGTTGCTGCTTTTGGGCTCGTCTGGATTTCTGGGTTTGAGTCTTACGATACTTTTGGACTTGACGACCAAATGTTGGACCTGCCTTTTGTGTTCTCTGATCTTTTCTCTTTCTCTCTTGAAGTTCAGAACAAAGCCATTTCAATGTTGTGCAGTCTCCAAAGATTAATCATTTTAAACACTATGATAATCTTACCTCCAGGCCTTTGAGAATTTCTAAGAGATTCTCCAAGGGAGTCTCCTTATCACAGGTAAACATCTTACGCACCGTCTCATGCTCTTTCTGCAGGGATGTGTACGTCTCATTGGCCTCATTAAAGAACTATTAAAACAACAGATTTGGTAAGATATTTACGTACTACTTTAATGCTTGTTTTATACTGCTGACTTCAAATTACCTGGCTATAGGCAGCATTTTCTTTCAGATGTACATCAATACACTTGGTAATTTGAAGAATCCAACTCCACTGAGTCTGGAGGGTGTCTCTGTAAGCCTGCAAAAAATAATGATTTTTGACAATGGGTACAAAATATATATCTTTGGAACATTTTGTGTATGAATTTCTGTTGTATTTTATTGTATTTTATTTCTAGGATTGACTCATTTCAAGTAAAACATTGTGGGCCATATCTTGTGCTGGCGCACGGAGGCAAATTATGTGCTTTGCGCCTTCGCCACTTGTGAGAGGGCGTCATGAGAGGAGGTGACTGCTCTGAAGGGGGGACCACTGACATTCATTTCCTCGTTTACATTGCGCTGCCTTGCGTTCTTCCTTAAGCCTTAGGCTCTCACAGGTCAAACTAAAAACTTTATTCATCCCATCGTGAGCTAAACAATGTTCATATCTCCAGAGAGAAGGAGCTACAGCGTCCGCTGTGGCGCGGATCGGCCAGCGCTTGGTGTGAACGTAAAACAAAACAAATGCACATGTTGACCCCTCACTCCCCCACAACCCCACTCCAGGCCGCGGAGTCGATCTGGTTGGAGTAAAAAAAGTGTTTCCAACCCAGTACTTCCCACTTAAATGCGCTAAGTCTGGAGTGGCAAGATCACAAAATGAGCTCCTACTGAGCGCAAAATGTTAAGCCATTGTCTACGTTTTGAGACACAAGATCGGGCCCTGTGTGTTTTTTCCCTGCGTTGTCAGTAATTATTAAATCTTAATATGCAGCTATGTCACATAGCATCTAAGTTGCCCATGCTCCAATACTAATAAAATCTCAGTGTAGTCCGCGGAGTCCAGTATTCTGAATTCTTAGAATAATTACGTGGATTTGCATTGTATCTATGTATAAATTCTGCATATAACTAAAAATAAATAGCTACGCATGTTGAAAAGCCTGTTATGAACTTACTTAACGCAAATTCGACACTCAAAAACGCTTTTAGCAAATGCAAGGGGCAGCACATCACAGTACATCATACAGCAGCCATTATTATATGTTATATTCTTTTAGGAGGAAAAACAGGTAATAATTAAAGATTATTTCTGAATAATGTAATAATATGAAGCTACTGTGATGTATTCTTCTGATTTTAGGAAAGTACAGTTACTCAAAATGAGTATTCTAATTGTACTCAGTTACTTCTCAACACAGAATAAAGCATTTGCAGGAAACCAACACAGTTACACGAGCGAGTCAGGTCTGAGGAGAAGCAAGCCCACTCACTGTGAAGATGCATGTTTTTCCATGTATTATGTACCAATAATAACACCCATAATCAAAAGTAAATGCTTGCATTATATACTGTATATGTTGTGTTTATTGGGTGAAATGTTGCACCATACTGTACAGTGTAAAGTCCGCACCTCAATCTTGTCAGACGCTGGATGGTTGTTTTTGAGAAGTGCGTCCCCTTTGGTTTTCAGTTTGTTCAGATCCTTCTCCTTCAACTCCAGTGCACTCATCAAACTCTGTTGGAACAAAATAAATAGTTTTAGAGAACATTGAGGACGCACAATATTAGCTCAGTGTCGTTGCAAAAACACTGCTTGTACTCTGGCCAAATGAAAGATTGACAGCAGCTGCCAAAAAACAAAAACCAAAAAGCCACAGTTGATTGGTCTCCTACGTTATGAAAGTTGATTACACACGCAAAAGGCATTCATGGCTCACTGCGGTGCCAAGATCTGGTCTGACAGTTAGGTAATAAAGTGCAACGTTTTTGTAACATCATGTAGTACGGTACACTTCAATGTATCTGACTCACTGAGTAGCTCTCCTGTTTCTTGGGGATATACTGGTCGATGTTTTTGTCGCCCCAGTCAAAAACCAACTCCTCCTCTTCTCTGTCGTTCACCCACATTATCTCTGTGGAAATGTCCTGGATGATCTGCACAAGTTCTCGCAACTGCTGAATCCTTGCACAAGACATTTGCTGCAAAAAAGTTAAAAAGTTAAAGAAGTGAAACTCATCTTTTGCATATACGATGTAAATGCTTTTACCTGTAGACTGTCCCATTCTTGCTCTATTGCATGAAGATTGGCTCGGTCACCCTTTTTCATCTAGAAACAAAGAGCAAAAAATATATATAGCTTAAAGTCATTCATTTTACAGAATATTTGCTAGTTAGAAGACACATACGAATTCATCTCGGGCTTTGTCCACCTCCTGGCTTCTCTGGATGGAGCTATGAAACTTCTGGTGGTTGATTAGCTGCTCCTCAATGGCTGCAGGGTCATCTCCCCAGGAGGCAGTCTCAATCAGACGCTGGTGGAGACAGGCAGACAGCAGCTTGTCACCAGAGAAGAATATTGGATATTGCAGAATGCACTGAAGAAAGCAAACCTAATGCTGTACTGTAAATTATGAAAGGTTTAAAGGGCAGTGTGACTGACAGGGTTGCAGAGGAATGCTTTAAATTGGGAATTCCAGTGAGTTCGTCTGGAAAGTACTTGCTTTTTATCTTTGCTTTTTTTTTTTCATCACACGAAATGATAAAAAAATCCTTTATTTTTACCATTATTTATTTAAATGTTTACCTTTATTTAACCAGGTAAAATATTTGAGAACTAACTCTCATTTTCTAACATCAATTAAACAATCATGAAACATTAAAAAGACTAAACACACAAACACACACTTTCACAACAGCGCCTCAAGATCTTTCAGGGTAATACTGACAAATCAAATCAAATCCCAGCATTTTTTCAGCAGCAAAAGTTCAGACCTTGTGCTGTCCAATCCAGGCCATAGCGTCCTGGAAGCTCCGAGGGGGTTCTTCCCACGCCCCGCCTGCCGCAGCAGCGCCGCTGGTGCTGCTCGACCTGGTGCTCTTTCTCCTGCGCATGGAGCCGGTTAAGGCCATGTGGACCCCCTTCAGCTGATCCTTGCATATCTCCAAGCTGTTTGTCAAGGTGAAAAACAATGCTCTCACAGATGGATGGAAACATTTGTGAGAACTAAAGAGAACAGAAGAGGCCTTACGTCCTCACTACGTTGTCATTGGGCTGACCCATCGTTCTCAGGTCCGTCGCACAGCTTTTCAGCTGGTCAATCGTGTCTCTGGCCATTCCCATAAAACGCTCTGCATCTCCTGAATTACCCTGCAATTCAAGATATTATGTGTAGAGTTCAGGCAAACAACTAAGTGAGTTGAATGTTAAATAATTTCTATCACATATGTTTATTTGAAATCTGAAAAAAAAAAATACATATATATTTATTCTTTTATTTATCTGACTATTTTAATTGTTAAGTGTTTTTAATAATAGCATGCTTTCTTTTACTTTTCCAAAAGATATAACTGACACTGTTTTGCAGCTAGATGCCAATAGAAAAGGTACAGAAACTCAGTTGACCTTGAGCTTTTATAACAATGAGATGTGAAAAGCAATAAAAGTCTAATTAGAGTTGCATGACTCACAGTTTGAAGGGCGTATTCAGCTTTCTTCAGGTATTCTTGGCAGCTGCCCTGCAGTAACATGGCTCTCTGGTTGATGGCACCGAGACCGCCAGGACTACAAGAGCCAAGAGGAACAGAAATATAAAATGATAATGTGGCTTGAGTGGCTTGTCTGAATGGGAGGAATTGTTTGAAAATATAAATTTTCACAAAGAGGTAGCATTTTGAATCAATTATTATGTAATCAAACTAGAAAAGTCTAAATTATCTAAATTAAGTTTGAACATTTCTTTATAATACTCACACATCATAACACAGTTAATGTCCTCACTAAGGGAGTTATTTATCAAGGCAGGTGCTAAATATTTAGTGGGTGCAAGATGAAAATTATAATCTGCTATTTTGTTGGCATGTTGCGCATAATTTACCATTTGATGTTACCTGTAATAATAATAATAATAGTAGTAATGCATCGGTTTTATATAGCGCTTTTCTGGACACTCAAAGACGCTTTACATTGCATTATTCATTCACTCCATACTCGGTGGTGGTAAGCTACTATTGTAGCCACAGCTGCCCTGGGGTAGACTGATGGAAGCGAGGCAACCAGTCTGCGTCATCGGCCCCTCCGACCACCACCAACCACTCACTCACTCACTCACTACATTCGCTAGGCTTTCTGGTGTTACCAAACGGTCTCCCATCCAAGTCCTGTCAGGCCCTTCCCTGCTTAGCTTCCCAGGTCTGACGGGATTGGGCAGAGCAAAGGCGGTATGACCACAATTGTATTACAGTATTAGGGCCCCAAATCTGAGATGTAAATAAGGCAATCCTGAGTAAATAATGCAGAAATAACTCTGCTGCTGATCCACATTTGCAATATGCGTTGCACATGAGTAAATGCTTGGTTAAGGACCCCCTTAGTGCATATTCTGATTACATCTAATATGCAGAAGTATCACACACGTTAACGAGACATTAAGCGTATAACACAGTATAACAACAACAAATCACATCAATTGATGTTACTTTTTTTCACAAAGCTCAATAGTTGTGTTGATCCGGCAGCTCATTGTCTGTCATCACATCAGAGACCAGATGCTCAGGTCTCTTTATAGTGGAGCAGTAATACATTTCTGCTAAACGTGACAGTGTAATAACAGGTGTGTGTACAGCCTCTGCAGCAGATGGAACTTGGCGCTTCATTGACAGCTATAAATCACACTCTGAATGTGGCCCTCCCAAACTAGGACGAGCAACTACATAGAAACAACAGCAAAGCGAGCACCACACTGAAGCCCTGTTCCATCATCACTCTCTATCACTGGGCTAAATAGTGGATTTAGTTCACATTACTCTCTTGATGCACTAGAATTGTATCAGGGGACCCATTCCCTGTGTGCAACATAGACACCAGCAGAAGACCTTTTGGTGAACTTTTAGCTACAAAAGGGCACCTTCATGGCAAGCGGTTACTCAAAAAAGAGAAGAATTGACCTTTGTGATCAATGAAAACAAACACCACATACTGCTATGAGAATTTTTAGATTTCACACAACTGAACACGAGACATGGACGCAAATCAATTCCTATACAATAAATAAAATGAGTAAATAAAGCATTTCCTGAATGGAAGTTATGCAAATTGAGCTCAGGATCATATTTCCTGCATAATAAGCCTGTTGTTTTTAAGGAGCTCCAAGATCATAGTATGCTGGTGCTAAACATGCAAATAAATGGGGTACTAAAGAAACAAACAAACAAACAAACTAACAACAACAAACAAAGAAACAAACAACAACAAACAAAGAACACTCTAGTTAGCTAAAATTACAGACTAAATATGCAGCGGTCATAAATAATTGATAGAAGCTCCACGCGCACTGGCCAGAACAAATTCCTTTAGCAGCAGGTACAATCCACTTGAGCCTCCCCTTGCCTTATGTTTTACTCATAAATAGCTTATCAACTTTGTAAACATTTTTGCATGTTCCAAAAGCCTAAGTCATTTTTCCGCAGTGAATGAGCAGTGGGTCTATAGTACTGTATAGCTAAGATTGTCTAACCCACTCCTCTGCAAAACAGAAAAAAGGGTCATCTTACCTCATCCCACCCCCCTTGGAAGAAAAGCTGTACGTGTTGTATCCATCCATGTACGGGTCGTATCCATTCCCACCTCCGTGCACCACCTCGCTGCGGGCGTACGGGTACGTCCCTCCGCCGCTGAGGTCGCCCTTCGAGCCGTCGGTCCTCCGGGTCGAGGATCCTCCGTAAAGACCCTTCTGGGAGCCGTACTGACTCATGATGACCAGCAAGATCCGGCGGGACGAAGAAAAAACTCCTCACTGAGTCCTGTGGAGGACAGGTGCGCGGCAATCCGTGTACACCTGTCCGCCCAGACACTCACTCACTTCGCCTTGCCACCGTAGTGCGCGCTCTCGCCCGAGGACTGGGGAGGAAAACTCTTGGAGCAGAAGAAACCACACCTCTCGACCAAAAAAAAAAAGCGCTGAGTGTGAAGTTTTTCCCTCTTCTTTCGTGACACTCCCACGTCCCACCTCAAATTCAACTCTGCTGGAGGCGATGAGAGAGATGTGTATTTATTTGTTCAGTCAATAACTACAAAAGTGTGTATCCAGCATGACTTTTTGCATAACCCACTCAGAAAAGAGACAGATGGGAAAGAGAGAAAAAGACCATAGGAGGTTATTATAAAGGCAACATAAGATAGTAGTTATAGTGCCTTTTTAAATCACTAGGAGCGCATGCAATGAACCTTACTCCAAGCTTTACAGAGTTTAGCTCCGAAATCTACTTCATAAGGTCTTAACCTGTTAACCCCCGCCTTAACCGAGTGCATTTACTCTTGTTCAGCTTTACCCAATTCCACAGGGTCACAGCCTATAGGCCAGTGTGACGCCTAATTTGAAAGCTAACACCTTCAAAGACTTGCCTCTTCTTCCATCTCTTTTTTGTTGGGTTTTCATCACATTTTTGCCACATTCTCATCACATTTTGATCACTTCTCTGTTGCACTTTTGCTGCACTTCTGTGGCTTTTTTTGTAACAATTTTTACTCTTGTCTCCCGCTCAGTTGTTTGCATTTTCATTCTTGATTTCGTCACTGTTTTGACACTTTTTTTCCAAGAACCTTTTAGATTTGGGTAAAGCCAAACTGGAGAAAATGTGCTTGTGCAAAAATTATTTAACTAGATCAGTATAAACATCTCAATTTGAGCATACTAATCCAATTTTGTGTTGTTTTGATTAGTTAAGAAGTTGTTGGGCATTTGTCCTAGATTATTTCACTTGTTCTGAGATGTTTCTGACTCGTTTCGATACATTTCGTCCTTATTTCAGGTCATTTTCTTCGCCAATGGGGTAAGAAAATTGGTCTTGTCTCATTGGCAATTTTACTTTCTTACTTCAAGCAAGATTTATCCTAGAACTGGCAAAGCAAACTTGGTCCGATCAGGAAAAGTGTCTAAATGAGTGAAAACCGCTCAAAACAAGATACATTTCCTCAATTCAAGTCATTTAAGCCAATGCTTGATAATTACTTTTTGTAGTGTACGAGTGGATTGTAGTTTTGGTCGTGTTATGTGCATTTGAAATTGTTCACACCATGAAACCTGGCCAGAAAGAAATGCATTTAAAGAAAGGGTTACTGGCTCTACATGTGAGCAGCCTACATGAAAATAATAGGGCTACAGTATGTCTAGTATAACCCTATAAATGAGATGAATAGTTTATTTGAGCTGTCTGTGATTGTTGTACAAAGTAGGTCTTAGGTCAAAGGTGGATATACAGTATATTCTAAGTGATATTCCACCATTGGCATCTCTCTGATACTCTTGAAACATATGTCAGACTCCCCACTCTCCAGCCGCTCTGTCTCAGTGGAAAGCACACAGCTCTGTCATGAACAGGCACCGCTCTGACACTCGCCTGGAGACATAGGTGGGACTTGCCGGAAAAACTAGTTTGGCAGCTGAAAATGAAATGACAGTAACTTTGATGTGAGAACTGATAAATGTCCACATTTGAAATCAGTAAAAAGTCAACAGTGTATATTGCGTTTTGAGTTTGTAACCTCTCTTCGTCCCCCTTTCTCTCTCAAATGGAAAATTGCGGTTTGTAAAATTCAGGACTGGTCTCTTGCTTTAGTGGCCGACTTCAGCAGAGGGGCTTCTTTGTGCGAAGGCCGTGCAGGGGGTTGTGAATGCACCTTAAAAAGTAACAAGCATGGTCAAAGTGAACTCAGACTCTCAGATTCTCTGGTTTATGAGTGTCATTTTGCAGCAAATGAGGAATGTCACATGTGCATGGACTCTGTGGTGATATGAGAGAACACAGAATATGCGGTGGGTGTTAACTGGCAATTTGTGATTCACAGCAAGCAGTTGCTTTTGATTAGCCGAAGTTGAGTCAGATAAAAGTAAAAGAGCATGTTTGACATCTTTATTGACTTTATTGTTTAAGAAAAAAAAAGGGAAACAAAAGACATATCTACTGAATGTGTCACATGTGAGGTTCACAAGAAAAAACGGCTTTAAAATTTCTCAGGACAAAAAAAAAGTCCCATCTTCATATGGTAATGTGTTGTACCCTGTGGCAAAAGACAATTATGAACACGCCTTTGCCTGCACATCAAAAACAACATTCCTCCTCTAGTGAAACTTCTTCTCTCAATTTGCAGCTTTTGGAACTTTGACGTAACTGGTAATGATATAGAGGTGCATAACAACGCCATGCTCAAACCTGCATGCTGCATGTCTTTGCATCTTGAAATAAGATTTATATTTGAGTCGTCACTTTTTGTGCATGATTGTCAAAGGTGTCGTTCCACTGCTACCACCCTTTTAGCGTTCACTTTCATTCCCCGATCACTGCAGACAAGACAAGGCTTGCACACTGGAAATGGGCGTCTGGGATGACCCGATACCTGCACAAGTAAAGGAGAAAGTGCTTTTGGCGAAAAGAATAATGTTTATTTTTTGCAGTCCCTTTTAGTTTGAGCCAAGTTTAAACTGCTCTGGCGCTGATGTATATGCCTACATCAACTTAGTGCATAGCCTGTGTTTTTCATCTTCATTGTTCATCTGCTCTCTGCAAAATCTCCCCTAACATAGACGTTTCAGCACATTATAAAAAACAAAAACTGCCAGATATGTGCCTTCAGACTTGTAAATATGCGCCAGGAAATCAACACCTCCTCTGCCATGTCTCAGAAGCAGGTTTATGGGAAACAACGCTGCTACGAGAAGCACTTATTAAGTCTCCTTTACTCACTTTCATGTTGCATTTGCCAAAGTTCATTCTTGTGTTACTCCAATATAGCTCGCCTCACTCTACAGACTGTGCATCTCCAATACCTATAGACTGGGCAAGCATGTTCTGAGTCATCAAAATCTGAGACAATGAAAGGATTAATTGAACAAAAGGTTGCTGACTTGGACTTATTCTGTGAGCTTTCGTTTTGTAAATCCTCTCTTTATGATTGTTTACATAAGAATCAACTTTCAAGTCCTAACAACTAAGATATAACAGCACGCTTGGTGTTACATGTGAGCTCTCCCACACAACACCGCACTGGTTGCGGTGTTGTGTGGTTGCGGTGTTGTGGTTTACTCTTGACTTAATTCATTATTATTAGGAATGTAAACATAACTTTTTGCTTTTTGGTCATCTCGTGATCAGAAGGCCTTGGTTTCGAATCCCCCAGCTCCCACAAATGCACACGGTTGTTGTGTCCTGGGGCAAGACACTTCACCCTACTTGCCTCCACTGTCTGTGTACATTGGTATGTGAATGAGAAAGTGAATGGGTGACTGGTTCCTTGCTGTAAAGCGCCTCGGGCCTGGTAAAGGTAGAAAAGCGCTGTGTAAGTTGAGTCCATTTACCATTTAGTGAGCATGTAAATGTAAATATGCCAGAATTAGCCAATGGCCGTCTGCAATCCCTGGCAGATCAAGTGAAGAAAATACAAAGCAACACACTGCAAAAAGTACATATCAAGCATTGTCTTAAATGACTTGAATTGAGGAAATATATCTTGTTTTGAGCGTTTTTGGCTAATTTAGACATTTTTCCTGATCGGACCAAGTTTATTTAGCTTGTTTGAGGACATTTCAGACTGGTTCTAAGGTAAATCTCGCTTGAAATAAGAAAGTAAAATTGCCAATGAGATAAGACCAAGAAAATTACCTGAAATAAGAACGAAATGTATTGAAACGAGTCAGAAACATCTCAGAACAAGTGAAATAATCTAGGACAAATGCCCAAGAACAACTTACCAAGTCAAAACAACTAAAATTTGGATTTTTATGCTCAAATTGAGATGTTTATACCAATCTAGTTAATTCCTTTTTGCAGTGCAGTGTACAACAATCATGAAGATCATCACACAGATCATTAACACTAAGTAGCACGGCGACACTTTAGTGCGTTTTACCTGTTTTATTGTTTGGTTGTATGAATGTTTTTAATGGATTTCATGTGGTTTTATTGTAAAGCACTTTGGTCGCCTTGAGTGTTGTAAAGGGCTCTATAAATAAAATTTGATTGATTGATTGATCCAACTCTTGAGACATGAAACTCAAGAACTATCGTCAGTGGTCACATGTCTGGGGAACCAGCCAACATTCAAGGTGTGATATGCATAAAGGATGTTTTGAGTACTTGAGAGGGTTTACCCTGTGGCATGCAGACTTGATGGTTCCTTCTTTGAGCACAGTATCAGTGAATGAAAACAATGGAAATGTTACAGTCTGCTACAGAAAAGTTGGTCTAATCTCTATTTTCAGTGACACTATTTCTTAATTCTTCATAGTCAATCACCCAGCCCTCCTGCACATGATATGAATAATGCTTGAGGAATGTCATGAGTTGGTTCAATGATAATTAAGTTAATCAACACTTTCATCTTTTGGAACAGGACAGCAATTGGAGAATGAGCAAGGAGAGATTTTTGTCTCCCCACTAACCTTCAAACACTTTTGAACTCACCACTGAGCGCCAGGTAAGTTTCATGCTCAGACTGGAGTTTCCTCAAAGTCTCTGTTGAAGCAAAATGTATTGTTTTAAATTCTTGTTTAGCTCAAAATATTATGCTTACACGTTTCCAACAAAATGAAAGGCAATTACAGAGAACAAAGCCCATCACTGTCTCCCTGTTCACCTCCGCTTTACCTCGCTCCCACAGGTGAGCTGAGGAGAGCTCTCTTGAGGCAATTACACAGCGCCCGTGAACACGCCCAACTCTCTCAGGACTCAAGGTAAGAATCCTCTTTATCAGCTCCACTTGTCCAACGAACCTCACCCCAGTGATCCGACATGAACTGGTATCATGACACGGATAAGCAGCATGTACGGACACATCTTTTTCTGCTGTTTTGCATTTAAATCGTTAAGAGTGTCGTCTGATGAGTAGTCCTATCTTGGCAGGTCCTTGGCGGCGGTTTAGCAAAAAAACAATGTGTGTTTGTGATGTGAGAGTTCGGTGCCATTACTGGAAGGTTCAAAAGCAGCTGTTATAATAAAAGGTGGGGCAAGGGTGTGGCTGCTTTCTCAACACTGTTCTGTTTGTTTAGATTTAATAATGGGTAATTACTTTATTGATTACAGGGATTATTTTTATCCGCATTGTGCCATTAACCAGTAAAATGAAAGTTATTTTGACCAAGATTATGCAAGCCTTTTGTTTTAAATACAAAAACAAATAATTAGGTATGTATCATCGTCATGAGGACACAATAACATCCTGTATTTAAGTCGCTATAAATGCCTCTATAACTCTACCATTGCGAAGCCAAGGATGATTATTTACAAGGAGAATGAGGTTAATTAATGCGAGACATCAGTCAGTTTTAAAACCACTGAGTTCACATGAGAGAAGCCGAGCGGATCCGGGCGTGGCTCTGTGCACAGACCCTGCAGGTTAATGGCATGCTAAAAAGGGAACATCCGTGTCTGCACCTGTTAGAGCAGGGAGTGAGAGAGAGGAGCATGGGAATCTATTTGTCATTCAAGCCTCAAGGAAAGTTTTAGCTCTTTTAATGGCACAAACTGTAACAGTACTTATAGATACGCACAATCAGAAACGAGGGTGATTCGTAAAAACTGACAATTGACCTGTCAAAAGTACAGACACATGACACTGTATATTGTTGCACACGCACAAATCTTAGTATGCACATTTGTTATGGCCAAAACTTAACCTGCACGCTAATACAAATACAAGAACAATGGCATAAGTAGCCCCATAAGCTAAACCAATGTTTAACATCTGCATGTATTGTATACTGGCTGAACAATGTTAAAAATGTGTTAATACATGTTTAGAATGGCATGAGCTATACAAACCACTCTCACATTTGGTCAGCCATGTTTGAACTGGACTTTTTGCCTGCTCGTGTTACTTCCTAGACAGTCACATCATTCAACATTGATGCAATGAATGAGTTTCAAGTTTGCTGCAGCACAAGCAGTTTGTGATCCATAATCTTTACCTGAGGAAATGTTCTAATGACACATTAAACTTCTCAACACAATACTTCACGCTTACCTGATTCTCCTAGCTGGAAGCTTCATAATTCTAATTCTGTATTAAGACAATGGAAAGACTTCATCAATGCTCCAGTTTGAAGCTGGTGTTCTCTTTAAAAAAAATAAATAGTATACATAAATGCATTCTTCATCTGCTACATGATTTAATTAAATGGACTAATTGTTAGTTTTTTGCAGTTGAGTTTTCTGTAATAGTTACATACATGTGGTCTGGAAACCACAAATGGTCTGAGCTCCGAGCAGACAGCTTGTGGTCTCTCACAGTAGTGTACCTGTGCACAGGATGACATGGATATGCCTCTTGGGGGGGTTACTGAAACAGAACCACTAGGGGGGTTAATGGGAGGGAGGGCTGTCAAAGAGCTGTCACATGACACTGGAACACCTGAATGTGGGTCACTATTGTCCCTTTGAGATAGAGAGACTGCTCTACCTGCTCATTTACAGAGGAAGCCTTTTTCCACAGGGCCATAGGAAGAAATGATGTAACTATTACAAATGAATAGAGTGGAAGGGGTGAGAAGCATCAAGGATTACCTGGTTGTGCACAGACAATCCATCCTGGTCCACAAGTACTGCGTTCCTCCACACACTGAGAAGAACCAGAGCCCCAGCCCCCACCATGTGCACCTTACAGAAGGACCATCGAGAGACCACCTTGTTGTTATCTGCTCTGCATCCTGCTGTAAGAGCCTCTTGAGCGCACATCTCCCTTCATTCAGTCGTCACCCATCACACCCACAAAGCCCTCAACATTATTGGTGATCCACCACTCCTATCACCTTAAAGAAGGAGACTGAAGGACAGCTGTTTCCACCAGGCTGTCAGAAAGCTGAACTCTCCCTTCCCTAACATCCCTCCCTCTGCTTCCAGCTGCATCCTCCACAGCCTTTCAAGGACACTGAACTCTCATTTGAAACACACAAACCTTTTATAACATATTAGCATTTACAGTGACTTTGGTCAGACTCAATTATCAATGCATTAATTGTGTACCGTATAGAGTAAAGTAAAATCTTAAATGTATCAATCCCATTATCCTCTAAAACAGTTATCAAACCGTGGTATGCGTGCCGCTGATACAGGCTTCTTCTGGTACGTCTTGAGGCGACAGTGGCTAAGATGGTAGAACGGGACTTCTTATAATTTGGCAGTTGATGGTTTGAACCCCGGGCCAAGACAGGTGCAGACTGTTGCTGTGCCAGACATTTCACCCACCTTGTGTGTGTGTATGAGTGAGTGAGTGAGTGGTTGATTGGTGGTGGTCGAAGGAGCCAATGTGGCAGATTGGCAACCTTGTTTCAGTAAGTCTGCCCAGTCCGGAGCAGCTGTGGCCACAATAGTAGCTAACCATCAACTTTTAAGTAAATTAATAATGCAATTATTTTATTATTATTTTATTAATTATTATTATAATTATTTGAGTCCAGAAAAGGGCTGTATAAAAGAATTTCTAGCCCGTTACTCTGGGTCATCTGCTATTTTAGACTTTTAGAGATAATTTAATTTATGCTTCAGTAATGCATTCAAGCCAGGTGGTTTGTGGTTAGTGTTTTCTGGCTTACACATGTTGTTTACACCCAGGTCCACTTCAAATAGAATTTAGTCCAATTAAGATTAAGAACTATTTTGGACTCCTTTTAGACATGGTTTAGTCCTAATTAGACGTTGATCTCGGCCTGCAGTGCTTGGAAGGTTAAATATTGTATGCACGTGGCTGCTGAATGGTTCAATTCTAAAGTATAGCCTCATTTTAATCCTGGATTTAGGCCTAGTTATCTGCATTATTTACATTACTTTCATCATTGGTTTATTTAATTACAGACTCTGTTCCACTGCTGCATATGACAATGTTATTCCTTGTGGATCCTATTACTTTGTGCTTGTTGTATTAGGTGTGTGTTCAGCCGTGGTATGTGCGCTTATGAGGGCGTGGCGTTTGGCAGACGATAACAGATGACACATAGACACTGCCTCCATCTTAAACCTTAGAAGGAGGAGGGACGTGAATGTACGAGAGGAGTGAGAAATGAGCACAAGTTGTCACCTCAACGTTGTCACCTCACTCAATAAGCTGCGCCCCAAATCACCAGCCCATCACTTACAGGCAAACGGCTTCATCTACTGTCTGTCGTGGACACTTTGCCGACGACTACGCCAGAAATCAGGGAGAAATGTGTCAATCACTTATGCATCAAGGTCATTCACAGGAACAACATGAAGCTGCAGTTACGCATAGTAGCCTATGTAACTCATCTTACGTGTTTAGCTAATTAGAGAAAATAAAAAACAGGGCTGCATGTTATGCATGTTGTTAGGTCATTAAATCTGGGTCATTGATTGGTATCTATCTATTTCTGTATTTATTTATTTATTTTACGTCCATAATTTAGCCCATGTGAAGACTTTGGCCATCTGACGCCCCCTTGTGGCATACACTTAACATAACAGCATAACATGTACTGCTTTCATTGTCTCCATGCAGTCTAAATTTCCCCGTGAGAAGACATATGACGCCGGCCAAACGGGGCTGATGCAGATCCTCAGTTTTTAGAACCAGCACAAATGAATCAGTGACAACGCGTGAACGTCAGAGCGTTTGGTGTAAAGTGGATGCAGAGAAGCACAAAAGGGATCATTGTCGGCTGCAGATGCCGCTCTGGTGCAGTCGCCTTTTGAACGCGCTCCAATCGCAGCCCATAACGCACCGGCCGAGGGCGGGGTTAGCCCCCCTCCTCCCCGATCCCCGCTGTGGCACAGCGTCCCATTGACAGAGCAACAACGACCCTGTGCCGCTTCTTTGTGGCGCTCCACAGCTTTACGCGTGAGGACACACGGATTTTTTTGGCTTTATGTGACCGGACCTGACAGAGCCATGTGCATCTCTACGAGGTCACCTCGGGGACAGGCATGAGACCAGTGCCACGCGCAAATGTTGGACCAGCTGATGGCTAAACCGTGTGGGTACTACATGCCCTGCTTGCAGGCCCAACTCTGCTTCAGCTGCACATGGTCCGCTGGAGCTGCACCCATGGGAGATGCTGATGCCTGCTACTTGTCCGCTGCTCTGTGCAAGCCCATTTATTCGCTCGTCCTGACGCACGCGGACACCCCTTGGGCTTTAAGAGCGCCTTCGCCATGAGGGAAATTTCACCATAACTGGATCGGATCTATCAACTCTGGACAACTGGCATCTGTGGTTTTATAGGGGTTTGCAGGGGTATTTATTTCTGTGAGCAGGAGCCTGTGTCTATTTGATTTCTTTGTGGCAACGGGCTGATCGGCTGCAAAAAGGGGAAGGTTGTTTGGTGTGTTCAGGTCTGGACCGCTATGGCAGGCGGCCGGACCGAGGAGCATGGTCCGGAGAACGGCTTTACGCCCCTGGATCGATCCGTACCCCGACTGCTGCCGCACATCGACGCCTCGGTGTTGCCATCTCTGGGAGGTTTCGGCAAACACCAGAAGCAGTTAGTGCTCCTGACCTGGATACCAGCATTGTTCATCGGCTTCAGCCAGTTTTCGGATTATTTTCTTTTGGCACAACCCAATGGCACGTGCGTACAGCCGACTGCCCTTAACGACAGTAACTGGACCCAGCCGTACACTACCCCTCCGCTACTGCTCCGGGCCAACGACACCTTGGACGCAGACAGCGCGCTGTGCGCCTGTAAGGAGTGGAGACTGGAGCTGCACACGGGGCTCAGCCAGAATGTGGTTACCAAGGTAACTAGATAGCCCCACAGTGATGTGCATCATCCTCATCCGCACTGTACTCTTCATCTGCAGTTCAGTACCGCTTAGTGACAGCTCACCCACTGACCTCAATATGAAGCGCGCTCCCTCTCATCTGGCACCACGAGTAGATTAACATAACTCGAGATTAAAGCTGTAAGATGCTTAAAACCAAACCAAAATTATATCTAAAAGAAGAGAATCTATGATGGCCTACTCAGTACTCACATCACTGTTGTCTGTGGATTTGTCAGCTATAGCATTTTGTAAAATGAGAGTTTAGCTTTGTTTAAATGAACATCTTATTTTTCTACAATTGATTCTTTATTCCTTTATAATGTTTATGAATCGTTTTTTAAATTACATTATGTTTCATGTTGCATCATTCCACCAAACGATTCTGTTTCTATTGCGAAAGCATGGAAGCTGCTCGGAGACTATTAGCCTAAACGTTTACACATTAATTAAAGCTTTTCTCTGTACTATTTGACCATAAATGAAGAAAAAAAAACAATTCTTTGATAACTTAATTTTACCTCTACAATTATGTTCTTACTTACATCACATGTATCACATTCCATTGTACTGTGTTAACACTATGCTTTGATGAAGCAGTCTACACTTTTTCCCACTCTTTTTTCTTATATGTAACATAGTCTTTACTGTGAGGATACACTGGATACACTCATCATGCTTTTGTTAAACTCCAGTGCTGCTTTCTTACAAAGTTAAACAGATAACCTGGGCATTTGGACATCTCTTTTTCAGGGTCATGCACAAAATAGGACACATTGTACTTGGGCACATGCCCTTGCCTGTGCTTCAGATGCTGAAAGCTGCGGCGATGTGCGCACTGACCCATGGCCTTACAGAAGAGAGGAAAACTATTGATTTGTTGGGGCCAGTTTTACACCAATACTTTATGCCAGCAGTGCTGCAGCAATCCATTGATGCTGCTTAGACTAGTTATTAAACAAAGTAAATAATTTCATTTTCTAAATAACACTTTGTGGAAGTGTAGCATACCTGTTGATGCTGGCCTGTTTTTTTTTTACAATGTATTTATTAAGAGATTATTAATAAATTATTACTAAAAGATGCCCAAATATCTTCTAACTATTCATTCTTCTTGAAAATGTTCTAATCACTGTTTTTTTGGTCTCTTAGTGGAACTTGGTGTGCGACTCAGCCTGGAAGGTGCATATTGCCAAGTTTTCGCTGTTGGTGGGCTCCATATTTGGCTACTTGGCGATGGGTGTCATGGCTGACTGGTACGCCATGTTTTCCTTTCCCTTTTTTAATGTAATATTTTAACAGACAAAACATGGTTTATCTTTATCTTAAAGAGAGTCACGTTTTGTGTTTTTTTTTTCACCATTATCTAAAAAAGCAGGGTTTTCAGAGGCCATTAGAAATGGAGAAATGTACACTGACTTGGGAAATGAATGTGATGTTTTAGAGAAAGATAGAGATCTGTCGGTCTTACTGTGTGACCCGTTGTAGCTTGTCCTAATGTTCTGTATGTAATGATGGATTATGGCAGACCGTCAAAGCACTCAGCTTTACCAAAGCACTCCACAGCATTAATCCAAATACATCAACCGTCTTTTACTTGTGCTTAAAGATCATTACATCCACAGGGTTTTAATATAATGATGACTGTAGCTCTTAATGTGAAATGTATAAAATAGAATAAAGAGATGCATAGTTGTAGAAACTATGACGCCATCTTTGTGTTATTGCATTGCACCTCTTTAAAAGCTGTAATGGCAGCTGTTTGGCTCAAGTTGAAAATCCACTTTTACACTTTAAAGTTGACTTTTCTGAAAATAAAACTCGACTTTTGGAAAATTCAACTTAAAAGTGGAAAAGTGAAGAGCAAAATGCATTGTCCTCCAAATCAATGTTTAAGCAGCAGATATGACAGAGGAGTTGTTTCTTAAGTGGCAAAAAGACACTGTGTTGCCCCTCACTGTCATTGTATTCGACATCCTGATCAGCATCCGAGCTTCCTTGTGGGAAAGAGTCCCAGTATTGTATGTAGGATGAGTAACTGTGGAAACAATGTAAAGATATGTGCGTCCTGCCAGGCTTTGTAGTTCTGTCCTGACCCACTGACCTAATGACCTGCCTAAAACCGACACTTTCAGCCAGTGATGTCTGTGGAAAACAATAGGTGCATTTCCACACACATAACATATTGGTATTCAAATCAGATTTCCTGCATAACCATTAAATGTAGGTGAGAAAATTGCTAGCTATTTGGCTTACTGAAACAGAAACTGTGTTGCTATAGGGATAGGGTTTGTGTGAGAAACAATAGACAAAATAGACAGCAACAAATGGTACGATTGACACCTAACACATTTAGTGTACCAGTGATTAGAAAAGGGTAAGGGAATGTGTTTGAGCGGATTATGATGTCAGAGAATCTTTTGCAAC
Source organism: Gobius niger (assembly GCF_951799975.1). NCBI lineage: Eukaryota > Metazoa > Chordata > Actinopteri > Gobiiformes > Gobiidae > Gobius > Gobius niger. Next base: position 23,773,609 of record NC_136868.1, on the reverse strand, counting down.
TTTATACCAGGTCAATAAAATCTGTATGTTTTTCTGACACTTATGTCTCTCCCGCTCTTTCTGCCCATCTGTCCCCAAGGTATGGCCGACACCCAGTTCTGATTCTCTCGGTACTTTTCATGTTGGTGTTCGGCCTGAGTGTTGCCTTCTCTGTGAACGTCACCATGTTCAGCACCCTGCGCTTCTTTGAGGGTTTCTGCTTGGCGGGCCTTGCTCTCTCCCTCTATGTGCTCAGTAAGTACACACTGACACCTGCTCTCTGCTCGCATTTATGCATTCTCACACTGTCCTTGAGCTGAAATCATCTCATCGGTAATACATGCAGCGCGCGGATAGATGCAGGTAGAAAACGAGAACGGAAATTATGGAAACACCACTCATTGGCTTCCCTTTTACCATTGAAGTGCAACTAGGGCTGGTTAACTTTTCCATTTTTGTCTGTAGTTACAATGCCAATACCTGAACAATAACTACTGAATATTATTGAGTGAATTCATAAAAGATGATTCCTTTGAGTAAAATCCGTAGTTTGTATTATTATCTTAGCTGGCACAACCATGTATTTGAACTTACTTTAGTCCTGCTTTTATATTTCAAAGGTTTTGGTTATGGTTAGAGAAGAACACACTAGAGAACACATTTTCTCTCACAGTATCGTCAAAGAGTGGTGACATTATTCAATCACACGATCAAATGGCAAGTTTTGTAGACCAAAAATGATCATGTCAGCTATCCATTTGTGAATTCTCTGTTCAGATATCTGCTTTTAAACTATACCACTCCTGTTAAGTTATTTTGGTATGTTTTTACCTGTATTAGATTAGTCCCTTTAATCACTGAAATGATCACATCTATCAACACAAAATCAGTGGAGATCGATGCTGATAGTTATCGTTGAACACCCCTATGAAGGAAGAATGGAAAATAAGTTGTTCATTGGTGCCAAACATAAACTATGTTTGCCGTTTAGAGTTTGGTTTGATGACTGTAATAATACTATACCTGTGTTGCTCGTACAAACATGTAGCTCTTGAAAATGACATAACAAGTCAGTGGCGTTTTTATTCCCCCAGAGAATGCACTTGCTTCTTCTTCTTCAGGCCCTCTCCTGTCTGCCAGGCCAGGGACAGATTAGTCATACATTATGTGCCAGACTTACAGATTAGACTGAGGACGGGGGTCGGCAGTTGGTCCCTCTCTGCAGAAAGCCCAATAAGCCTCTGCTTCTAAACACAAACAAGCAAAGTGCACACCTTAAATCTCAAATGCAGTCAGAAGCTGTCATTGCTGCAAGTCAGTGCTACAGACAGCTGGGAATGTGGACAGGGATCTTATGTTGTGTGAAGTGTGTGGGCATAACATGGAGCTGTCACAGTGACAGCCATGGTGGGAGTGAAGCAAGGATTTTAAAGACTTTATAACCAGGGATTGGCCCATGTCTGATTTAAACCTAATGCGAAAAGGCCACTCAGTAAAATATGTTTTTTTAATGGCAAATACAGTAGCTTAATCTGAATTTTAATCTTAAATTTAATGGGCCTCCTGGTATCGGACTTCATGGGAATTTGTCACACATTTTCTGTCTCCTGCTGTTATTACCATCTGCTTGCCAAACAAAACACTCCTGTTGTTTGTCTTTTATCTTGGCAGTCCATATATTGACACCATTACTGTATTTGAAGTGCGTACTTCGAGTTTATGTTTTAGTCTCGGAACACACATTCAACCATAATAAGGCAGAGGCAGGTTTCATTTTCAATTTAGCATGTGCAGTGTAAACATTAAATAAGAGGCGCTCTAATATTGCTGCTGTTCAACTCCACGCTCTCATGCCTGAGAGCTGAGTGTGCACATAAAGCCGGTTCAATTACTGGTTCGAGGCTGTAAGTAAGCTCGCTGTATCACCGGCCTGATTAATAGTCCGCAGTGTGCCGCAGATCAAAAGAATAGGCACAAAAACAAGCACGAAGCCACACATCCACCCTGTATATTGTATAAACCTGGAGATGGCGTGTGTTAGGCCGGCACAATACTTAGTCCACATTGCATAGTTTTGACCAGGATGAAAGAAGACTGAAATATGAACTTCATAGCATGTCTGTACAGTTCTAATTTGATTTGCAGTTTTTACACATAATAAAACCCCATGGAGACAGGAAGCGTTTGTTTGTTTTTGGCTCAAATATTGTACTATATCTAGCACCTAAATTTCAGCCTTTGAGATTTTATTTTATTGATAATTTAAGTTGCAATTTTGATTCAATTGTCATTCTTTGCGAAGCCCCAGCATGTGCTGTCTCTAATCAAATCAGTGTTGTTGTTTTGTTCCCTTTTTTTTTTGCCAAGGGACTGTAAGAGCTGGCCTGAAATTCAGTTTCTAAATTCAGCATCTCTAAAGCCTCTCCTGGATTTTCTCCTCCTTTGAAACCTTACCCTTCGCTCCCACTATTTCTGCCAATTATTTACCAGCACAGTATCTTACTTATTTTGTTACGGCTCATTTAAAATCGCTCCTCGTTCAGTTATCTGGCTGTTGCACACTGCAGGTATACCAGTAATAAACTGCACTGAAACTGTGTGTGCCCTCCTCCCTTCCCCTTCTGCATGAGCTGTATTACTTTGTCAATCTATTATTTAACCATTTATTCAGGCGGGGGGTCCAGTTACCTCTGTTTTCTAAAGTTGTCTCAAAGGACAAAGCAGTGCATTATACTGAACACATACTGACATACGACGTCTGGGTTGCTGTCAGTATTAAATTGTTGTTATTTATGGAACACGTAACAAAAACACGCATTTGGGTCAGTCTTCAATAGTTGGACCGGTGTTTAAATAGATGGAGTATTAAACGCTCAGAAAGTTATTGTGCCCCAAAGTCATTCTCAGCCTAAAACCTTGTCTAGACTGTAAGCACAGAAAAGCATCGCTTGAGATGTAATTAGGCTGGAGTTCAAAAAATGTTGTTGTTTTTTTACTTTTAATGAATATAAGCAGTGTGGTAATTTATAATCAGACGGAACCATAACAAGAAAAAGGAAAAAAAACTAAAAGATGTCTGAAAACGTCCTGAAGCCAATGTATACTGTATGCTAAAAAAGTCCACATTTCTGGAGGCTTACAAAGCGTTACAAACGGCCTCCCGCTGAAAGACGCAACTGCCTCTTCCCGTCAGTGAACACGATGTGCATGTGTAAATGCTATGTGCTCCCGATACAAACGTACGGCTGTTTCATAATGGTGAAACGGCCCCTTGAAGCTTTACGTCACTGAAAAACGTTTGACCAAAGGCTGTCTTGACGTGTTGTAGAAGTGTGGCAGAACAAGCTCTGCTGACTCAACAGGATTCAAGTGCTTCATACCTCGATCTGTCAGGCACAGGGGCTCATTTTATAGGACTGTATGTATGTATGTATGTATGTATGTATGTATGTATGTATGTATGTATGTATGTATGTATGTATGTATGTATGTATGTATGTATGTATGTATGTATGTATGTATGTATGTACGGACGTATGGATGGATGGATGGAGCTTCTGAAGTTGTTTAAAATATACACCGTGAGCTGAATCTTAATTTTAAAACCAAGCCAAGTCTTAATGCCCTATTTGCTTTGATTTTTTTTCCCCTATTACCTAATACAAACATATTTAAACTTAACATGTGCATTAATATGTTTCATAGTAAGTATATTTCGTACTAGGTCCTGATTGGATTATATTACCCTTTTCTGTGGCTCGCCATCTTTCTCACATCTTTTTCACTGCAGTGTATAGTATCCCTCTCTGTCCTCATGCTGTTGAGAGCCACTCTGTTCTCATGCCCCAGGCAAGGTTAGTAGAGGAGCAGTGGACAACACAGAGAGAATGTGCGGCAGAGTTGTCAGCCATTTGTCATCAAAGATAGAGCCAGCTATGTAGATCAGCTGCTTTATGTTGCCATTCTTTTGTTCCACATTCTCTCTCCCTTTTAAGTTATTGTTTTTTCTGAAAGCCTGGCTACCGTTCACTTTGAGGAGGAAGGACAGTGAAGAAGCCTGAATGAATGTGTATGAATAGAACAAGGAACGGGGTAAGGGGTGGGGGATGGGGTTACAGAGGGCAGTGAGTAAGAGGGTAGAATGGGCAGACCGAGGAGGGGGGCAGCTAACAGGGGGCAATGAGATAAACAGCACAAGAAGAAGCATTCACCCACTCAGCTGGAACAAAAGGCCTTTGCCTCTGCCTGTTTGTGTGACAACATTTGCATCTGCAACTTCTATATTTGGGCCACAAGTTTAGTTTTGCCTTACTCAGGTCTCCTCATCACAGGGCCCAAAGCTAATAATGTAAAAGTGATCATTCAATTTATCATGAATTGTACTGTGTTTATTTCTACCATTAGAGGAGGAGCCACATAAATTTTGATTTTATAACAAATTACTCCTAGTGGAGCCTTCACCAAAAAAAGGACCTGCACCACTTTAATTGAAATGTCACTCTCTGCTCAGTGCAATAGTGATGGGCATTGTGTGTTAGACTGCTTTAGAGATGCCAAGATGCAGTTGTTTTGTCCGTGTGTGTACTTGTGACGGCTGTCTCTGACACATAGACTGAGCTGTTTGCGCCAACAGTCCACTATTGCCACTGCTGTTATCCAAAGGAAAGGCACTGATGCATTAGCTTCTTATATACATGCTGTAGTACATGGAAGTGGTCATATTTGCTCAAAGCTTTTTTTTTCTTGATAGACAATGGCCCCATACAGTAGAGTCTCAATTTTTGAAACTTTAATTTTAATAAACATAACCATATAAACTCCAAAACATGGAGCACACTACTTTATATAGAAGTAAAGATGGAACTGTAGACCTACTATAGAGGGAGTGGAGGGAGCTGCGCAGGAGGAAGAGGAAGGAGGAGGTGGAGCCGGCCAGTGCAGGACACCACACTCTGAAACAGGGACAAACCCAGGAGGCGGTGCACCGTTTCAGAGGAGACTGAAGGCACACAGCCAGGTTTCCTCTACCTCCAAAAACATGCTGGTCAGGTTGACCCACAGTGGCGGCGTGGCTCAGTTGCAGCGGCTTAGGACTAACACATGAACACTATTTTGTTGTATGCTTGTACAATAAGAAACAAAGCACTTACCTAGTTACTTGCTTACTTGGGTCAGTATGAGCCAGGTGGGAGCTCTGAGAACCCTGATTAAGCCCTCTAGTCCCCTATTGGTGATCAAAGATATATGGCTTTGGCTACCTGATAAATGAAACCATGAGTAACAAACTGAAACTGTTTCATTCATTTGTAGAAACCTGCTACATACATTTATGACACACCTGAGAAGCTATAATTGCAATTTTTTACATTTTTGGATAACCTTGTGTAATGTATGATGCACAGTCTGATCTTTGTCAGAGCAAAAGAGATAAATTAGAATGTTCAGCATTCATTGCTTGTACTGTTGAAGACTTTTTTCTTTGTGATCTACATTTGAATTGATTCCTCTGTTAAATGGAGGGCAGTATCTGGCTAAGAAAAGTCATTGGTATTCTGCCCCAGACTCTCCCACAATGGGAAGTGGCAGGTTTCTGAGCTCCCCTCCCTCTCACAATGGTCACCTTCAGAAAGACCTTGCCATATGGGCCAGGCCATCTGGGCTGTACCATGTTACTGTGTGCAGGGGAAGGGATAAAAGCGTAGTCAAGGGGGGAGGTGGGAAATTAAAGTTATAGCCACAGCTATAATACAGAAGGAATTAAGAGGAGAGCATTTGAATCACATACTCAGCAATTGTATGTGTTCAAAGGATGAAAAAAAAATTAAACGCCAAATTTGAAATCCTATCTAGACCTCATGAAACAAACAGACATGACAAGAAGAAAGAAGAGAAATCAGCTTTTTTTATGTATGGGCACCCACACTTGCAAAGCTCGGATTCTCAATCATTTACAACCTTGCTTGTGTATGCCATTGTGAGTCTTTAATCCAAAACATTATCTGTCTTTAGGGATTGAGCTGTGTTTGCCGAACTGGCGCTTCTCCATGACCATGGTGGCCAGTTTTCTGATGGTAGGCGGACAGCTCCTCATGCCAGGGGTGGCAGCTCTGTGCCGCAATTGGCCGAACCGTGATGACTGGCAGGTTCTCCAGATCGTCATAATCTCTCCATTTGTTCTGATGCTGCCGTATGTTTGGTGAGTCCTGCCCTCAGAGGAAATTCTTAGCGGGGGTTTGATATCTCACTTACTGAGCCAGGCATTAGCTTGCACAGTGCTCTCTGCTCTACACAGCACTGGCCTGCTGTGCCTTGACACAAACAATACTTTCTTTCTCTTATTGTCTGCCTACTTGCTTTTAACAAACAGTCTGTTCTCATCTGACTTTTCTTTTTTCTTCATGCTTCCTTTCTCACTCCAGGATCTTTCCCGAATCCCTGCGCTGGTTGCTGGCCACCCAGCAGTACAGGCGATCCAAAGCCATGATGATACGTATTGCCAGAAAGAACCAGGTTGACATGACAACGGAGTCCAGTGGAGTCCTAACGGGTGAGGAATCCAACAGATAGATTTAGAGGGCTTATGCACCCAAAAGTGATTTTTATTTTTGGAAAATTGTCTTTTGTATAAAATTCCTTGTCCATTTATTAGCAACTATGTGATTAAATGTTATTTTGCAAGCAGTCTGTTAACTGCTCCTTGATCAGTGATGCCAGTTACTGCCACTCTGTCTGACTACTTTTTTCAGTAAATTACTTTAAAATTACTCACAGTCACTGTGAGTTACTATTCTATACTTTTCCTTAGAAAAAATATATCCTTTTTTTGTCTTGCGTCTCAAACAGCGATGTAACGTATGCAACAAGTATGCAACATTTTCAGCATGAAAAACTCATGACATAAAAGTAGACAATAGAGGAGGAGAGAGATGGAAATACGTCACTATTCTGTATGTATGGCAGCTGCAGCATTGTTGATGTTGCTGTTAAAATGCACTTCCAATAACGCGAGTATTGGCAAGACCAGTTGTCATTTGCATTTTTGAGGCAGGGTATGTGATGTCGGCAGCTGATCAATGTAACTAAGAAAGCAACTTGAACTCTAATTTAGTTACTTTACTGATTACTTGATTTTAAAAGTAACTAAGTAACTTTTTAAAGCAGTAATTAAGAATCTGTAATCAGATTACTTTTTAAAGTCATCTGTGGCAACACTGTCCTTGATAACAAAAGTTGTTTTCTCACTGTTATACTGCAAAATGAGTTTTCGAGAATTTAAATTTATGAAATTGGTACAACGCCATGGTGGTTGCAGTTGTTTGACCTAAGTTGTATCTATATTTTGTCTTATACTTGTGAATTGTTTAATGGATGTGCTGCTGCCTCTCGGCCAGGTCACTCTGGTTAAATAAAGGTTAAATAAAAATAAATAAAAATACTCTAACCTAATTTACTCCTGACTCTTGACCCCTACATCTCTCTTTGATTCATACCGTCCATCTTTCCCAGAAGAATAGATATGGATGGACATACTTGTCTCTAATACAGAGCCAGTCAGCTCATAGCAGGTCAGCTCCCTCGAATATAGGTTCCTCAGGGGCTGGATTCTCATTTCCTTTAAAACAAGAAAGGTGTTAAGGCGTAGCTTTATGTGTGTCTGTGTTGCCAGAGCTTGAGCAAGAGCTGCATAAGAAGCCTCAAAGGAGCTGCGTTGTCAAGATGATGAGCACTCGGAACCTGTGGAAAAACATTGTCGTGCTGTGTGTCAACTCGTAAGTGTTACATGCTTTGGTTTATCTACTGTTCAATGGAGAAACAGGGCCATTATCTTCCCTTTGCTCTAAATGTCTTCCTACAGATTGACAGGTTATGGGATCCACCACTGCTTTGCCCGAAGTATGATGGACCCAGAGGCGCGACCCACGGCTCTGTGCCATGCTGACTATTACACCATGGCGGGCATCGCTGTTGCCACTTGCCTGGCTGTGTGTCCTGCAGTGGGCCTAATGGGTCGCCGTGGAGGTCTTCTCACCTTCATGATCATCACTGCCCTCGCCTCACTGCTGCAGCTGGGCCTACTGAATCGTAAGTCATTTGTTACAACAAAAGGGATTAAGGTTAGGCATTAATCAAAAATAATAGCGTAGCACAGATCTTTGAACATTGAGCATTGTCATAACATTTTTATTCTTTAATGCAGTGATTGGGAAGTACAGTCTCCGCCATGATACAGGTAAATATACATTCATGCAAACAATTCGTTTTTCAGAATTTTATGCAACATAAAATGTGTTTTGTTGATATTTTTCTTAGTTCTGCGGGACAGTCTGAACAGAAAGTTTTCAGTGGCTTTTTCCATCATTGGCATGTTCTCGTCTCATGCTGTCAGCACGCTCAGCATATTTTTCTGTGCAGAAATTACACCCACTGTCATCAGGTGAGCCCCATGTTCTCCAGTGTTCCAAAATAACCTTCTCATTTTATTTGATTGTGTTTTTTGTTATACATGCATTTATCAGATGAAAGATCATTGTCACTCCTGTATTTTGAACTGTACAAAGTAGTCGCAGTCCATTTGCGTCTGTGGTCTGCAGTCCTTTGGCTCCCCCTTGTGGTCTTCATTCAACAAAATGAACTGGGAGCCAATGTAAGGATTCAATATAAGGATCCTGTGGTCTACTATCCAGGCCACATGACAAAAACATGCTTACTTTAACCAATATCAACACTCAGCATGGTGCAGCAGTCACTTTGCAGCCAACTCTAAGAGGACATGAAACTCCCCAAATATCACTGATGTTTATATAGACCTACTGAAATATTTATTGCCTGTCTTTAACTATTATTATTTTTCACAAAATGTATTTTTTCATTTGCTCTATCAGTGCATAGAATTGCACCCATTTATTTTAATGTGCTATATAAATAAAATTGTCTTGCCCATGTATTTTCATGAATTGTTTTGCTGTGTCTTACAGAGGCGGAGGGCTCGGCTTGGTTCTGGCCAGTGCTGGCTTTGGCATGCTGACTGCACCAATCATGGAGCTTCACAACCAGAAGGGCTACTTCCTCCATCATGTCATCTTCGCTTGCTGCACTCTGCTGTGCATCATCTGTCTTCTGCTGTTGCCCGAACCTCGGGGTCAGCCACTGCCTGAGAGCATAGCTGACGGAGAGACCTTCACAAGGCAAACGCTACTGCACCCAGGGGAGCAACATCTCCTTCTGTCTAAAATCGACAAAGACTACTCTCGGGTTCATGACACACCATTACACCTCACAGCCACAGGGGGCGCCACAGCAGCAGTTGCAACCGCTCTGGCAGCAGTACCTGCTTCTTATGCCCTGGCCACTGGTGGTGAAGTCATTGGCAATCACGCTTTAGCCAATGGAGTGTGAGCATCTCACGTAAAAAATATTGTACTCATTAAATGGTACATTTTAAATGGGGGATAAAAGTTTGAGCCAGTGGTTTTAGTAACAATGATTAAACCAGGAGTTGCCAAAAATATATTACTGGACTGGGTTTATCTAAAAAAAATATGTTGATATGAAAGTTGTAGTGTTGGTGGTCTTCTTACAATGATGAACTGGTTTAAAGATAAACAGACAAAGGTAAGAAGACAGTGTAGTGCAGGTGCTCCATGAGGCTTCGGTCATGTTGGCTAAACTTACTGTATATTTCTTTATGTTCTTTTGCACTAAATGTTAGAAACACAAATCAAGTGTTTGTGTTTAAAAGCCAGCACATTGGAAAAGCAGGGATAGGCTAAACCACTACCACACTTTGCATGAAAGGGCACCACCACTTTTACTTGTTTCTTTTAGCCCCCGAAACATGTGCAATGTGGCACTTTATCCTCAGACATGAGGTCAGTGTAGTCGTTTGAACTGACTGTTGCTGAAATTGGTGTATGATGGTTGTCTTTTGAGAAGAACAGCCGGAGACCTTAGCAGACCGTAGCCTATGAATGAAGACTGTGGTTAGTGCTCTACACCAGAGAGCTGATGGACAGTTTGGTGTACGATGGTATGTCTTATGATGCTCCTCTGTATTTTTCAATGGCTTTACTTTGAAAGGCCTGTTGTTTTTTTTGACAAGGCCAGCCATATATGTAGGAAACCTGGATTTACTTTTCATCATGTCTCCCAGGGCATTGAGGATTCCTTGGTATTGAAACATGCCCACTGTTTGTTTCTGTACTGTGGTAATGTAACTCTCCCACAAACTGACTCCTGCCAAAAAAGCACAATAATTCAAAGTAAATATGTGACAACTAGAATAGAGCCTTGTTTTTTGATAGGGGCTAGTTGTGAGTAGTGTTCTCTTATAAACTCAGCAATGTGATAGTAACTTTTAGGGCTGTATCAAACAAGACGTGTTAATGTGCCATTGCCATCAGTCTTGTTTTTAATATTTGAAGCACATCCCATAGATACGCCATCAGCACATTCATAGATCTAAACCTTTTCATTTAGAAAGGCAAACATTTCAACATTGTTTGATTTACTAGTTCTACACACGACAAATGTTCTGTCAAAAAGTGTTATTTTTTTAATATGACACATTTGTACAAAAAGCCATAGGCATACGTGTTTTGATATAAACCATTTAATTTATTATATTAATAAAAGAACACTTGATGTAAGAAGGATGTGAACTGTGTCGTTTTATGAGTATTGCTGCAAAGCCATTGAACGACTGCCGAAACAACTGAACGAGGGTCTAAAAGTATTCAGGGTGAAGCTCAAGTTCCTTTTTGATGCGATTCTCGACTAACAGGCTAAGGTTGCAGTCTGTTACGGCAAGACTGTAGCTCACAAATACTTGTTTCTCGGTCCTTTTTGCTGTGGAGATGAAAAAAGAAAATACATAGGTGTAAGTTAGAATTAATGCAAAATAAGGAATAAATGCATAGAAATTAGAAAATGTGCATATAATAAATGTCTTTTTTTTTAGTTAACAACAAAACATACAACATACAACAAAGAATTCCACATTTACCTAATCTTTGTGCCAGCGTGTTTGCAGATGTATTTGATGGGTCACCTATGACTTGTGCAGATACTGGCATTGAATCCTATGGGGGGAGAAATACATTGAAAACATTTAATACTGTCCAACTGATGATACTAACTGATCCCAAATATCCCTTACAATCCACATATTTTTATTTAGCTTCAAATTATATGACTGAAATATAACAGTTGTATGTTGAGCCATAAACAATTCGCTTGATGGCCAGGTGAGGCATGTCAGAGACAGCATCCTAGGTCATCCTCCAGTGTTAATCTCGTTGACTAAAATATTTAGTCTTCATTTTAGTCAAAGTGATATTTTTGAGGACTAAAATTGGACTAAAACTAAATTTAAAGTTTTGCATGAGACTAAAACTATGACTACAATGTATATTTTAGTCGACTAAATAAAAATGAAAAGAAGAGACTAAAATCATCCAAACTTCTATTGAGCGTCTGAAAGAGCCTCAGATCATGTAAATTCACTGCCAAAGGATCAGCTCTGAGCTTTGTTCACGTGGGAGCAGCTCCATGAAGCAGAGGAACAAGATTAAACATGACTATAATAAATATTATAAAAGCAAAGTCGATTTGTCTTAAATCTAGTCGACTAAATTTGTCTTAAATTTAGACTAAAATTGAAGATATTTTCTGGACTAAATCTCGACTAAAATTGAATTACATTTTCATCAAAAGGCTAAGACTAAAACTAAACTAGGAATGCAATGGCTGCGCCATTGCGATTGACTGCGGAATTGCGGGAGGCGAATGCAGAAATTGCATAAACTGTTCAAATGGCATAAATTACATAATTTGCATAATATAATTTGCATAAACTGGTAAAATGCATAAAATGTCATGTTGCATAAACTGTATAAACTGCATAAAGTGGTAAAATGCATAAAGTGGTTAATTTGCATAAATTATTAATGTTGCATAAACTTTTTATATTCCATAAACTGGTCAAACTGTTGAAATGGCCTCAGTGCTTGATTGGCAGAAGCTGCACAAACGGCTGAAAGGCCTGGAGTCTCCCCATTGGCTGGATTCCCCCATACACACCAATGCAAAAATTTCAAACTCTCGTATAAAATAACTGGAAAACTGCAGAAGGCCAATTTTTTCTCAAAACCCACAAGTTGCAGAAGCTGAACATGCACAAAGTGCAGAAATTGCAGAAAATGCAGAAAAAAGTGCAGAAAAGCATGGATTTGCGGCAGCCCCATTATAAGTCAATGGGAAAAATCTCCGATATTTTGGCCGATTGCGGAAAAAACGTAAGTTGCAGAAGTCCCAAAAGTAATAGCACCCTTCTCCTCAACATGCGGAACATTTTGATGCATAACTTGCATAAATTGCACAAAGCATGAAGGTGCTGAAAGCTCTAGAAAATCGGGAAAAAGATGGAAGAGGAATAATAATAAAGAACATGAAAACCAATAATTGACTGCGGAAGAATTCCGCAGTCAATCAATTAAAATATGTTGTCAAAATTAACACTGTCATCCTCAGTTACTTTTGTTGACTATGCTCTTCTGAAGTGAATACCATCAGTAATAACAATGTGGCCACACCGACTTTGCTCTGCCCAATCCCGTCAGACCTTAGAAGCTAAGCAGGGAAGGGCCTGGCAGGACTTGGATGGGAGACCGTTTGATAAATGGAGAATGGAGTAATGGAGTGAGTGAGTGAGTGAGTGGTGGTCGGAGGGGCCGATGGCGCAGACTGGTTGCCTCGCTTCCGTCAGTCTACCCCAAGGCAGCTGTGGCTACAATAGTACCTTACCACCACCAGGGGTGTCCAAAGTGCGGCCCGGGGGCCAAATGCGGCCCTCAGACAAATTTATGGTGGCCCTCTGCCTTCTTGCTGTATCAGTACACATCACCAGAGATGGACCTTTTTATTTGAAATGTAATAATTCTATACAATTCTAACCGAACAACTAACATTTTATTGTGAGACAGAGCTGGCATGAAGGTTTTAAGCTTAAATAGAGGCATGGGGCACAATTTAAACCTCTGCTAGTCGAAGGTTTTGCGGCACTAACTACTGATCTACGGCCCTTCACCCCGTGTACACTTCCGGCCCCCCATGAAAAAAGTTTGGACACCCCTGGAGTAAGGAGTGAATGAATAATGCAATGTAAAGCGTCCTTGAGTGTCCAGAAAAGCGCTATATAAAACCGATGCATTATTATTATTATCAATAATTAGGGACTAGAGAGTTTCTTTACCGGGCACGATCTAACTTCACAGTCTACTCTCCTTTACACAAATGTGTCTTCATCAAAGGCCCTATGAGTGAGTTTACACATCTCCTGCAAATTAGCAGTGAGTCGAGTGTAAACCATAGGCTGTATATAAACAGGTATATTGGCTGAATGCTAATAACTGAATTAAAACGTGGTAAGTGCGCGGCTACAAACGCAAACAAAACACTTACATATTTGCTGCTCATCGACACGGCCAGGTTGGAGAGGACAGGAGTCGAACCGATCCAAAGAAAGAAGCCCCCGCTCAGTTTCATCACGTGGAAGTGGACGACTTGCTCCAAAATCTTTTCAGAGAAGTTGTGCACTGAAATGGGGTCAAATGACGCATTGTTCTCCATATCACTCATTTGGATTACCTTTATTTTACAGTGTTAGTAGCCTGCACCTAAATAGCAGAACTGAAATGAAACGACTCATGCCAGAGGTAAACACACGCAGTTACTTCCGGGTTTGGGAAGCCAGACTAAACCAATCGAACGCCAGGATCATCATTCTTCTTCTTCTTGTTTTACGGCGGTTGGCAAACAGCTTAAAGGAGCATTACCGCCTCCTACTGTTCCGGAGTATGGGCCACACGGTGACCTTACTCTTTGGATCATTACTCAAAGACATTTTACTTTAACGACGCAAATAAAGAAAACAGAATTAAAGATACACATTTGTATATAGTCTACATTCTCACAATAAATATTTGCCTGTCGTCTTCTCACACCAAGTAACAAAACATTTAATAGTCCAAGTAGCCAACCACCTCACAATTTTTGGTCTTCTAAATCCAACCATGCCGTCCTTAATCATGATCAAACCAGGACTAAACTGGGGATAAAACATCTTAAAACATTTTTTTTTTATGAAAGTTGAGGATCCAGAAGCTGCAGCTTGGTTGTTTTACAAAGCGTTTTATTTATTAGATATTTGATAAATCAGTCTTCAAGAAAGTCTTCCACCAATTTGTTAAATTCAGCTGCATATCTCAGGTGAAGATTGTGCTTTCCCTCTGGCATCAGATGCAACCTGGATTTTCAGAGAAGTACAGACAATAATCCACATTTCTGCAACAAATGTGATTCCTCTTTTGTCTTACCTGGATCCTTTGATGTGTTCATGAAGATACTGAGGATGAATGCCCGGCACCATGGGGTCTTTCTCTCCATGGATAATAAGTGTTGGGCTAGTAATTAAAGGCAGAAGATCCATACAGATATTTCCTAAAAGAAGGCAAAGCTTATTTCAGATACATTTATTGATCTTTACACTAAATAATGATACCATATTTTGTAAAAGACATTTACAAAACACTCAGGCAGTTTTGCCCATTGTTAAAAATCAGCAAACTCGCAGTGCACAGTAGAAAACAAGAGCAATGACACATACTTTATGCTTTGTACATGGTTGTTCATGTATATATGTATATGTATATTGTTGTGATTACAGCTAAATCTCTTGTGAATACTGCCATTAAATCAAGGGCTTTCCTGTTGGTGACAACTTTCAATAAAAGATATTAGCAGATGAAATGTTATTGTGCAGTTTATCTCCCAACCTTCAGGTCTTTTTCCAAACTCTGATATTCCAACCACCCAGGCTTCCCAGGTTTTGGCAAAAACCTCTGCTCCATACACTTGCTCCATGGGCTGCCTCATTCTAGCACTCCACTTGGAGATGTCTCTGACGGCTGCAGAAAATCAGTCACAGAGTCAGGCGAGGATACATTGTCGGTTTGTGAGGAACTCATGCATCTTCTTGCCATTGTAGAGTTCCATATCTTGCTTCGACACAAATGAATTGGCTCCCCAAACAACCAATCTGTGGATCAAGTTGGGATTTGTGGCAGCTGCAATCATTGCAGTTATTCCTCCATCACTCCAGCCCAACAGGGAGAATTGACTAAAGCCTAAAGTCTATACAACACATAAAGAAACATCTTGTAATTATATGAGTATTTATTACAATGTTGTAAGAACACAAACCTTCATCAGATCCACTGCGTCTTTTGCATCCCTGTGGAAGAAATCAGCTGGAAAGTCTCTGTTAGGAGGTCTGGATTGTCCATAGCCTCGGGGATCCCATCCCACAACTGTGAAGCGCTCCTTATTTAAAAGCTTTATCTGTGGTCCAAAGTCAGTCCGAGAACTACCTGTAGTGAGACATTTGGTGGCACAACATCAATGAGCTGACCCCTGACCTCTCCATAAAGACACAAAGTAGCCAGTGATTTTCTGTTACTTGCCAAGTGCTCCTGGAAGCAGAAGCAGAGCATGTTTTCCTTTGCCTGTCTGCTCATAGTACAGATCCACACCATTGACAAGCTTTTTGCCACAGGTCACTGCAGAGCTATGAAAAAGACAGATATTTGAGCAGACAGAATGGAACAGGAAAGACTAAAAACATGTATCAAATGAGATTTGTATGTGTGTGAATTTTGGTAGGCTATTTGGTAATTGTATTGTAACTGTATTGACATGGCATTTTAGATCATTATGCAAAAATGATCAATGTCGACCTCTCGGCTAAATACTACTGAATCTGCTATAGTTGCAACCATAGACCGTAAAATTAAGAAATGAATTGACAGTCCATGGAGGCAGCACGTTACGGACATACTTCGCCATCTAGTGGGCGATATGAGTAGTGTCTAAATATACAACTTTGGGCGACGTTTTATATGCTACACATTCTCCGCCTTCAGCATTCGTTATCATTTTTTGAGGACATTACCAAGGGGTAAAAAGCTCAATGCATTTGAACACATTTGCACCAAATCTTAACTTTACCAGAAGTTCTGTTTCGCAGCCATGGTTTTCCTGATTTGAGGCTTGCACAAGATAATGCGTCTTCGGAGCGAAACCAAGGCCATTCTTCAAAAGCTGCAGAGTCACGGACCTCCAGCGGTTTAAAGATTCACAGATCAAATTAAATACGAACTTCTCCGCATGTTCATTGGATCAGGAAGAGGCACCAGTTACTTTGGTCTGGATACGTCGACAATTATTGACAAGGATTTAAAGTGAAAGTGCAACAGAAAAGCTGGCTTTACTTTCTCATGCAACATATTTAAAATCACAATGTATCACTAATTCGGCCTATTTTAATTGTCCTGCTGTGTGAATCTTCCTTACTCCTTTAAAATGGAATAGGCTCTACAATACTATGTATTTACTACTTATTATAGCCTGCATTCCCTTCTGAATTATAGTTGTTGTTTTTTTGGTTGTTGTTTTTTTGTTTAGTTTGTTAATTAAGCTACTTCTACCACTATTAGTTTTTACACACAGTTTAACACAATGCTGTGATCAGTTTGTCTGCTTTGGCATTAGTGTTACATTTTTATTTATTTTTTTCCCCAGTGAAGAGGGATTAATCTCTCCCCTCATATATATGGTGCATTTGGCACTTGACAGATGAGACAAAAGTTTCACCAAAACACAATCTGCAAAATTGTATTATTAATATACAGGAACAGGGCACCGTTTTTTTCATACGGAGATATGTTTTTACCTGAGCTCAGACGAGTTGATACGTACCTGTCTGGTCTTTGTACGAGCCCCTGGAAGAGCTTGTTCGCTTGAAACTTCACCCCGTTTGGAGCCATAGGAATATGCTGGGAGAGGCCAAATGCTAACAACATCTTTGGTTGTTTTGCGTGACTGAGGGCACTCACAAAGACCAGACAGGTACGTATCAACTCGTCTAAGCTCAGGTAAGACCATATCTCAGTATGTAAAAATGGTGGCCTGTTCCTTTAAGGGTTACCAGATGTCCCAGTTTACCAAGGATAGTCCCAGTTTTGAGCCCTCTGTCCCATGTCCCCGAAGATTTTCCACAAACCATTGATTTGTCCCAGTTTTCCACAACCTCTGTCCCAGATGTCCCCGTTTTCTCCAGTGCCACTCAAAAGCTAGTTGGGGGAACGCAAAATCACACACAAAGAGAGACACAGAGTCAGGCGAGGACCAGGACATATTGTAAGTTTGTGAGGAACTCTTGCATCTTCTTGCCATTGAATATTTCCATATCCTGCTCTGACACAAATGCATTGGCTCCCCAAACAACCAATCTGTGGATCACATTGGGGTTTGTGGCAGCTGCAATTATTGCAGTTATTCCTCCCTCACACCAGCCCAAAAGGGAACATTTAGTAAAGCCTAAAGTCTATACAACACACAAAGAAACAGTTTGTAATTATATGAGAAGTATTTATTACGATGTTGTAAGGACACAAACCTTCATCAGATCCACTGCGTCTTTTGCATCCCTGTGGAAGAAATCAGCTGGAAAGTCTCTGTTAGGAGGTCTGGATTGTCCATAGCCTCGGGGATCCCATCCCACCACTGTGAAGCGCTCCTTATTTAAAAGCTTTATCTGTGGTCCAAAGTCAGTCCGAGAACTACCTGTAGCGAGACATTTGGGGGCATCAATGAGCTGACCCCTGACCCCTCCATAAAGACACAAAGTAGCCAGTGATTTTCTGTTACTTGCCAAGTGCTCCAGGAAGCAGAAGCAGAACATGTTTTCCTTTGCCTGTCTGCTCATAGTACAGATCCACACCATTGACAAGCTTTTTGCCACAGGTCACTGCAGAGCTATGAAAAACACAGATATTTGAGCAGACCAAATGGACCAGGAAAGACAACAAATAACAGGTATTATAGCCTATAATTAGATTTGTGTGTGCGGAATTTTGTTATTGGTTGTAATTTTTTATTTCTTATTCTAGAGAAAATATCTTCGATTGTATTGACAGCATTTTAGACCACGCATCAATGTCGATCTCTCGGTTAACTCATTGAGTTTGCTATAGGCCTCGTATTAGTCACGTTTGCAGACATATTATGCCATCTAGTGAGTGATATGGGTACTGCCTTAAAAACGACGAAATATTATAGGCAACCAGAAATTGTAATAGTATTCTATATTAGTAGTTACAGTTTTAAAAATGTCATGTGCTTGTATTACATTGGCCATTACTGTTTCAAATATGTAGCTAAATTATACTATTTTTCTTTCAGTATAAACTGAAAATAGTAATAATGCCACTGAGCAAAAGTGCAGTCAAACATTTCCCCCACTCTCATGTTCTGTTTTGACGATGTGAACTATACAGATGATACAGAAGCATCAGCTGGATTTGGTGCATTATATATTTCGGGCGTGTTGGGCATTTGTTTGTTTGTTTGCACATCAATACAAACCATTTAAATGCTCTTGAAACTTGAGTTACTTGAATTGTAGTGACTAATACATCACCGTATATCGTTTAAGTATTATATTCCTCACCTACTGAAAAAAGTATTATATTTCTGTAACTTGTTACTTTTGTAATTCGTTGTCCCTACACTTATCATATTTTGAGGACATTACCAAGGGGTATAAAGCTCAATGCATTTGAACAGATTTGCACCAAATCTTAACTTCACCAGAAGTTTTGGGTTGCAGCCATGGTTTCCCTGATCTTCGGTCTTAGGAGCGAAACCAACACCATTCTTCAAAAGCTGCAGACTCACGGACTTCCAGCGGTTTAAAGATTCACCGATCAAATTAAAATACATACTTATTTATTTATTGGACCAGAAAGCACCAGTTACTTGGTCTGGCTACGTCGACAATTATTGACAACAATTTAAAGTGAAAGTGCAACAGAAATCTGGTTTATTGAAGTGGACTAAGTTACACTAGCCTGGCAAAAGCCAGACTGACTTTATTTATGTATTTATAAATACATATAAAGACATGTATCCCCATGTATCTCTTAACATGGAGGATCAGTCTGGCTTGTGCCAGGCTAAAGTTACACATGGTAGGCAGTTTATTATAGCCTACATTCTCTTCTGAATCACAGTTTTTTGTTCATTAAGCTACATATACCATCACAGAATTGTAGTACTCAAGAATGCAACAACAACAGTACAACTCTAGTCCAGTGGCATCATACAGTTAACTTCATTTGTGTTCTTGCCAGAGCTTGACACAATGCTGTGATCAGTTTGTCTGCTGTGACATTAGTGTAGCATTTTCATTTATTTCCCCCAGTGTGGTGCATTTGGCACTTGACAAATGAGACAAAGGTTTCACCAAAACATAATCTGATGATACTATTAATAGGCTATATTATACGCTTGTCGACTCCGAGGAAGTAGAATTGTCATGGCTGTTGTCGAGCAGTCATTCTTTACCAAAGAGCTGTGCAGATCTTACGCTTCACATGTCACTCACTAAAGCTTCAAGAAATGCAAGTATTGTTTTCCTTCATTGCCAATTCACTAGTGGAAAAACTATAAATAATCGGCTGCTTACCGCCATCACACTGTGTCAAGATTAGAAAACATGATAAAACCTGCCAACTTTATCATTGCTCACCTTTGCTGATCAGAAAAGCCCAGACGCCGGAGAAAGAAACCAGCCTATTGATGCGTCACACTTTGTCACTGTCTCTGACCCACACACTGGATGTGAGAATCAATACCTCCACTGTGTCACCTGTCAGTGAGAGTGAGTCGCTCCACAAGCCAACCACATAAAGAAAACACAATTTGCTAAATGTTCACTTTTTCCTATACGCCAGAATTATGCACGAACCAACTTCAAAACAGCCGGTAGGGGACAGCTCCACATCTCTTTGACATCTCTTTTCATTGTAAACCCAGTTGTTTTGACAGTTGTTTACAGCACCATGACAGTATTGCTCCCTGAATGTAGTGCTTCTAAACGATAAACCTGTGAAGAATTGTGTTTGAAATGAAGATTTACATTGCATTCTCTCTTTCATAGCTGTCATTGCTTTTATCTTGGTAACGGGTGACAGTAGATCTATCTCCTTCCCTTCTAATATACATAATACTTGAATTAGAAAATACTGATACTTAAATACTGGCTCTTTCCCCATCTGAGAGTATGACATCATCTCAGTCTGACCACAACCAGCCCAGCCTTGTATGGATATCCTCTCTCCGCCGGCGTCAGTGATAGCCTGACTTTGACCCACAGTTGGATGACATTGCAGCGCCCCTTGGCCTTCTCCCATCTTTGTCTGTTTTGGTATGTGCTCATCCACATCACATGACCACAGCCGGGGGGCCTAAATATAAACAACCGTTCCTCTGCTAAGGTCACTTTACGTCATTCAATATTCCTCCCTCTGAGCGAGAGCTTTACAATATCTTTGCCATGACTTCGGGGGCAGTCGAGCTGGAGACTTAGCAGTGGTTTTGCAGTAGAGGTGTAATAGCAGGATTACTTTTTTGAAGATCAAAACATTGCAGGAATAGTATTGAAAAATGGGGAATGGCATCAACAAGGTAAAGTACTGATAATTTGTATTTGAAAATCAGAAAATGTTTTTTGTTTAAATTTGTTTTCTGCTGTCTGTTTTGACTTAGGTCCTTTCTGGTCTTTATCTTGGAAATATTAAAGGTACGCGGCCCTCTCATTTTAGTGAATTTTGATTGATAGTTTTTAGGCTGTGTTTCAGTTCCTTATGAAAATATGAATTGTGGTGCAATGCTACATTGGGTTTGGTTTCTATAGAAGAGAATCACAGAAACAAACACAAATTTAGGGTAAAAGTTAATTTTGTGGTAAATTTGTTGCTGTGTGGGTTAATATGGAAGAGGAAACAGAGCTGATGCAGGTTCATGTGTGGGGGAATGTCCCGTTGCAGTGCGGGGGCGTCCCTCCCTCAATTCAGCATCTTCACTGTAAAAACCACAATCAATTTTCATCAACTGTAGTGCATGAAAAGATTATGTATTTGTCCTGCAGCACTATTTGTACTGTCTATAGCTCTTATGAATGGCCGTATTTCTGAAATGTTTTGTTTTACTTTTACAAATGTTGGAAGATAGTTTTGCAATAATTATTGAAACTAAGATTGAGCTCCCAGTGCTCAACATGTCAATGTAAGAACATGTCTTTAGAGGGCTCGAGCACAGGTAGACACACAAAGACCTCATGGGGATGGGGACATTTTTCTGAACAACAAGAACACAGTAGGTCTTTGTGATTTTCTACTTACAATCATTCAAATTGTATCCACTTGACAATACTGCGTTTGTATTTGACTCATATTAACAAAAGGGTTGCAAATTGTCACGAATATGTTTGGAGAAGAAAAACACAAAGAGCTTCACCTTTGAAGAGTGCATGAAATTCACAACACCTGTAAATCTCATCATACCTCAACACTCGTCTTCTATATCACACAGCTCATAAATTCACCCTTGCATAACTCATTTAAACCCAAGAAACCAACTCATCATCTAAAAGGCAATACAGTACAGGTTCAGTTTTATATAAATAATTGATTATTGGCAGTATAGATAAAGGTGTAAGATACGAATGCACCTAATGAATACTGTGCAATAGTATTGGGTAATTCTGCTTGTGTTTAAGGGACTGTGCCAGTTTGTGAACTGACACCTCATAAAAAATATATTGACACTCAACACTTTTAGACCTGTGTCATTTAGTGACTGCAGTTATGTAACGTCTAATGCTGACAGATTAATCTGTCCATATCAAATGTTAGAAAGCATGTGTTGCCATTGTGTGAAATCACTGCAAAGGCATGTTAGCCTCCAGAATTGTAAGAGCATGAAAAAAGCAACTCAGGACACATCTGTCCACTGTAGAAAACATTTGGCTTCCTTTCAAAGAACAAAATTTGATTAAAAGAATTACTGTTGCTTGCTTTTGGGACAAGCTGTTGGACTGTTATAGTATCATTGGTTTTCCGGTGTTTCTTTCAGTTCAAAACCAGAGCAACAGCTTTGAGCCTTTGGGCCCAAATTTGCTTGGGAAATGGTTGGGGAGGAAGAAACACTTTGAATGTTAATTTTTCAGATCATTTTAATTTTTCATCTTGTGTAGATGCACAGGACAAGGAGCTACTAAAGGCTCACAACATCACCCACATCCTATCCATCCATGACAACGCTGCACCCGTCCTGGAGGTGAGCAGCCTTTGTTACATGCACTACAGACTTAAGTAAATAAAACAACAGTTCACGTTCACAATAAATAAAATATATATATATATATATATATATATATATATATATATATATATATATATATATATGTTTTAAACACTGTTTGTCCTGTCTTGAAATAAATAAAAATAGTAATTTGTTAATTTCATTACTTGTCTTTGCACCATTTCCCATTTCTTTACCATATTGAGCCACTTTTGCTCATGAGAAATAGTTTACGTTATATTTCTCTTGTTGAAAATGTTTTTCTGAATATAGATTTTTTTGTTTTTGATAAGGTTAACAGTTTGATACTGGTAGTATTTGGTGGTATTTGTTCAGTGCAGTTTAAACAGACTCATGCTAAGGATTTGTTTTGAAACTGCAGTAAGAACACATGTAGGTAAAAGGACCACTTTAGAGAGTCCTGGACTTGCAAAGTTGTAAACAAGGATTTTCAGGGTCCACTTTCACAACTTTCACATGTTGTTGATGAAAGTAACATGAAAAGAGTTCTGAGCTTTCTGTAGGCTTTCTCCCTTCATGTTTGTATGTTTCAATGCACTAGAATGGAATGGCAACTTCCATAACAGTATCACTACTTAAACTGGTCAACCACTAAATACTGACTTGTTTATTTTTTGGGTCAGACTAGCATTACTTTTTATTGGAGTGAAGCTTTCTTTTAAAATACACAAAATCATGACTCATGACTTTTAACCAGACCAACAGATGTGTTTCTATTTTGCATAACTAACTCACTGATTGATTTCTTGGAAGACTGTTGTAATCACAGTCACACAACCCTCCGCTCGGATGCACATGCGGTAATTGAACATGATGCAATCAATTCATCTTTAAAACACACGTATTGAAACTGTATTTCAAAAACTGCTGATAAAACTGAATTATTATTATTAGCCATAAAAAAAAGACGAGTCATTGTTGTGATTATCAACAGTAATCAGTTGTCTTCTGCTGCATCAGTGGTTAGTAAATGCTGACCTTTATTGAGCACATCCAGAGCTGTCCCAGAGGAGAGGGCTCAGGGGTTTTTGTGGTGGTGCAGTCATTTCAGGACAAGGTGGTTTCGTCCATGGGGCCCTTATGTGAGTCAGCTGGCAGGTGCACCCTGTACATTATATGATGAACTGGGCACAAAGAGAGGGTTTCCGGGGCCGGCCAAATCCTGTACATTCACTTGTATAAACAGGACACTTGTTTTGTGAGTTTAATCTAAGTTACGTTATCTTTCCTTTTAGGACATCGCATACCTTTGTATATCTGCATCGGATCACTCCAAGCAAAACTTGTGAGTAAAATGCTGCCCTTCTAGGTATGCATTTATTTGTTTTACCCTGCAGTTGCAGTCCTAATCCACTCTTCTGTTAGAAAATCATTACACCTATATTAACTATTCCAGCACGTCTACTGCCCTTTAACACCAACAATTTCATTTTTATATTACAAATCTATTTAGTCATATCAAGTCCTCCACATGATAGAGTGGAAGTATAGTGCAGTTTAACAGGGCTGGTCAGAGGAGTCAGCACAGTGGGTGACACTTCAGTCACACTTAGCTCTCACAAAAGGAGGAGAGAGTTTTCACATGGAGTTCAATTATTTTAGGAGAGACCTGTTTTTAGCAGGGGTTTTTTGCAGCCCACTTTTACTTTGTACAAAAATAGAATAGTATCAGCAGATGCTGGAAGGCATTCCCTAAGAACCAAGGGCCTAGTAAGAGAGAGGGAATGCCCAAACATCCACTTATAGAGAGACTATGAGACAAGTTCTGTTGTATTTGTGGTACAGGCGCTCAAGAGGCCCTGAATTTCTGCATCACAACCACAAAGATTCATAAGATAAGATATGAATTTTATAAGCCTTTATTGATCTCACAATGGAGAAATTCACTTGTTACATCAGCTCTCAAGAAACACTCAGGGTGTGTAAATAAACAGGAAATGTGCAAACAGTTATATAGTAAATAGAGGTATCTTATATACAGTAAGTAAAAAAAACCTTAAAGGGCCTATACCAGATTTTTTCATTACAAACAATGAAAGAGGAAACCACTATATACAAAGTCATCCCTAATCTTCCAAACATATTTGTAGCATCCCAATTCTTCACAGGGACATGTTTATAGGCACATTTCACAACGTGCCAGGTCACTTTTCAGGGTCACTTTCACAAGAATGCTACAAAACTAGCCTCCAAGTTCATGAAACTGATACAAATGCTTTATAATTAGATCTACAGTGTTTTTCCCACAAATGTCTGAGTTTACAATATACTTAAGGAAGACAAAACGAATTTCATTCCACAACTAAAAAAAATCTGGTATATCTCCTTTAAAGATCATAAAAATCAAATTAGAACAGACTATAAAAGTATTGGCAATGCAAAGTTTACAGTCATAGCACAGGTGGATGACAAAATGACTCTGATGCAGAGATTATTGCATGTAGTTTTGCAAAGAGGTTGTTGCGCATGAGTTACTTTACAGTAGTGTTGTACAGTCTGACAGCAGTGGGGAGGAAGGCCTTGTGGTAGCACTCCTTCTTGCACAGAGGGTGCCTCAGTCTGCCACTGAAAGTGCTGCTCACCACCTCCACAGAGTCCAGGGGGCAACCCAGGACAGAGCTGCCTCTCCTGACATACACCCACTAACGCTGACATCCTTACTGAAAAAAATAGATTAAGAAATAAATCCAAGTCTTCTGTATTCCTTCTCCAGGACCCAGCACTTCAAAGACAGCATTATGTTTATCCACGAGTCCAGAATGAAAGGAGAAGGCTGCCTTGTTCACTGGTACAGAGACATCTATGTAATGCATGTAAATAAACCCAATAAACTGATAATGATGTGACGACTGTTTGTTCTGGCAGTGTGGCCGGGGTGTCCCGCAGCGTGACCCTGGTGGTGGCCTACATCATGACGGTGACGGGCCGGGGCTGGGTGGAGAGTTTGGCTGCAGTTCGAGCAGCCAGACCATGTGCTGGACCCAACCTGGGCTTCCTCAGGCAGCTGGAGGAGTTTGAGAACACAGAACTGGCCCAAGTGAGTGTGCACTGAAAGCTTTATCAGGGTCATTTACCAAGGCAGGTGCTAAATAGTGAGTGTATGATGGAAAATAGCATAGCTATTTGTGGGCATGATGCACCTGATTTACCAGTTGAAATGGCATGTGTTATAGTTTCAAGGCCGCACATCTGATATGTAAATGAGAGAATGTTGCGTGAGAAAGAAATATGACTTACTCTGCTGTTGATCCAATTTTGTATGTGCTTCTCATTTTACTCAGAAGCAAACACTGGGTAAATGTGTCTGGATTGTGGATCTAATTGTGGCCATGACACCTTCATTTGCTCTGCCCGATCCCGTCCAGTCTCGAAGTTAAGCAGAGTAGGACCTGATTGTTACTCGGATGGAACACCAGGAAGCCTGGGTGAATGTGCTGTGTGAGTGAGTGGTTGGTGGTCGGAGGGGCTGATGGCGCATATTGGCAGCATCACTTCTGTCAGTCTACCCCAGGGCAGCTGTGGCTACAGTCTGGAAAAGCACTATTTAAGACTAATACATTATTATTATTATTATTATTATTATTATTATTATTATTATTATTATTATTATTATTATTATTATTATTATTATTATTATTATTATTATTATTATTATTATTATTGAATATTATTGATTATGATTGATTATGATTATTGATTATGATTATTGATAATTATTACTAAAATATGTATCTGAATACAAGACAAGCTTTTAAGGAGTGTGCAAGACCATGCATCTTTTAAGTGAAAACTAATAGCGTAGTGATTGATTTTTACAATTTCTTTTTTTTTTTAATCTCATTTACTGCATGTAGCCTATGTATTTGTTTATGTATTTATTTTGGCCATTCTGTATTTAAGGCAAACTCACTCAGCCATAAAGGTAACACAGTTATAGGTTGGTGTCATTCATTTCTGATGGAGTGGCATTTAGTTTTCGCTGAATTAATAGACTACCAGCATTATATTGGGCGACACCCGAGGTGCACTGGTTAGTGCTTGTGCCTATAGCAAGAAGGTCCCGGGTTTCATCCGGGACCAGATGAGGCCTTTCTGTGTGGAGTTTGCATGTTCTCCCCATGTCTCCATAGGTTTCCTCCGAGTACTCCAGTTTCCCCTACATCATGGGCAATAGGTCCCCCTCTGGGGCCAGGACACCCCTGCTGGAAATGAGATTCTTAATCTGAGAGGGACTTTATTGGTTAAATAAAAATATATTCCTATTGCATTTCATTATTATTTGTTAGTAAACTGCAAATTTGTCATTTTAATCTTGTGGTTAAAAACCCTTTCATTTGACAACAACTTTGCCTGTGTAATTGAATAATATCACGTTTTTAATACCATAGCTGAGAAAAAAAAGAAGTTTATCTGTGCTGACACGGGAAATACTATACTAAACTTATACTAAGCTTAATACCAGTTAATGTTTCATAGGCCCAGTAAACACTGAGATATTAGGAAAGGATAGGATAGGTCTTTATTGTCATTGCAAAATTAATCACAACAAACTTCACTTTGAGAGCACTCCCTTGCATAACAGCATGGAATACATGCTGAAATAATGAATGAGTCATAAGCAGGTCAAAATAGATGAAACATGACAACAAAAGTCTGGTTCTACAGTAGAATTCTAGCCTGTCCATCGCCTTAATAATAAAAAGGATCTAATGTTTGTTATTTCTCTCCCTTACAGTATCGTGACTGGTGGATGGACCGTTATCGGGAGAACTTCTTCAATGATGAGGAGGACGTTGCTGCACTTTTGATGAAAAAAAAATCCTGCAATAGCGAAGCCGTGATGACCAACATAGGACCACGTTTAGCCACTTGAGTTGATGCTCTTTGGATTACTTTGGGAGAGCATAGTCTTCCTGGACCATTCTAATCTGCAGCTGTCTAAACCTATTTTGACCCTGTTTGAGTCAAAATGGAGTTAAAAATCCCAGTGGTGTCATGAGACGTTATGATTTAGTCATGTGGATGGGGATTTTTTTTAAACATTTTTAAGTGAGTTCCCATCGAATGCCTTGTCCTTGACACTAACTGACAAAACAGCATGCAAGGCCAGTCAAGCATAGCACCATGCAGATATAGCGTGCTGTGAGACCACACGAGGCAGCATTCATCCATGCAGTGAGACATGCTGTTTATGTCTGTTGAAATGCTAGTTGTGAACCACTGTATTGGCTTTGTCTAATGAATTTAATTTATTATTATTTTATATCACTTTGACACAATATGGACTTTTTTTTTTTCTTAAATAAAAGTTTATCTAAAGACTGTGGACATCAGTTAATTACGCTGTATCACATACTGAGACGAGAGTGCTTTGTTGCACATAAAAAAGAATCAAATCCCAACTCAAAAGGTGACGCTTTTGTCTGAGAGACATTAGAAGAAGTCAGTCAAAGTCATGTCATATTTCTTTGTCTTTTGGAAAGAGATCATTGAGCTTTGGTACAAACAGTAGATTGCCATAAATCCCTTTTGTGTTGATTCATTGTCCTGCACCTGTTGCCATTATTAGTCTGGATATTTGTATTTATTTATTTATTTATTTATTGAGGGGAAAAAATGGCCTGGATATAAAAAGACATTTAAAAGAGCTTGCTGCATCACAGAGGCTGTCGGGGTTTTGGCCATTTCCCTTTTCATCGTTTATGCTCTCCGGCACTTTTCGTAATCATTCCATTTCAAAGAAAGTCTGCATGCGCCGTTCCCACGTGTGACAGTGTGTGTGACAGTGCACTGGGCAGGTTTTCCCCGGCGTTTCATTTAAGTGCGCACGCAGATAAGCTTCTGCGGAGCGCGCGCGGCAGCAGGTGCGCCCCCCTCAGCATCTCCGTGAGCGTGACCCCGCCCCGGCTCCATTTAAGCATAAGTCTCATCACCATCATCAACACTGACTGTGAACGTGAGCACATTTACACACGCGACACGCGGGCCTGAGCTGAACATGAACTCTGATGTGGAGTACGGGTGCTCGGGCAGCAGCGGGAACGGGAAGCTGCGCCAGTGGCTCATCGAACAGGTGGACAGTGGCAAGTACCCGGGCCTCGTGTGGGAGAACGACGACAAAAGCATCTTCAGGATCCCGTGGAAGCATGCGGGCAAACAGGACTACAACAGGGACGAGGATGCCGCGCTTTTTAAAGTAAGGAAGCCACGGAGAATCTCATGTGCAGCCGATCTGAAACTAAAGGGAAAGTTCTGTGTGTTTAATAACTCCATGACGCCTTCTGTTGGTTCTCAAAGCGGTGTAAGCCTACAGGCCTGGTGAAGTGAGCCTAAAACACGTCTTGTATCGCTTGTGTACCCGCAGGCCTGGGCTCTGTTCAAAGGGAAGTTCCGCGAGGGCATCGATAAACCGGACCCCCCGACCTGGAAGACGCGTCTGCGCTGCGCGCTCAACAAAAGCAATGACTTCGAGGAGCTGGTGGAGCGCAGCCAACTGGACATCTCAGATCCCTACAAAGTGTACCGCATCATACCGGAGGGGGCTAAGAAAAGTAAGGTTTGGGATGTGCGCGCGGCTTGGCTATGATTTACTTGATGATGATTCAATTGTTAGCCCTACTTATCATGACAGGTGCTTATGTGCATGTCAATGATGCTCGAAGGAAAAAACTTGCTAAATAAATAGCAACACAAGTGATTAATAGTGTACTTTTCAATCTTGACAAATGTTTCAATGAATAAATAGCTTTCGTGCTACACTGTAAATCAATCTCTCACTGCAGCCTTTACTTTTGTTCATTAGATCTCTGCCATATTCTGACAGGGCCCAGAGCAGAGGACAGTCCGCTGAGTCCCATGCTGTATCCCGTGCAGTCACCATACCCCGGCCTGCAGGCTCCGGTAATTTTCACACTCACATAAATGAATGTACACAGACAACACTGGGCACAGGAGCACTGACAAATGATTTTACGGTCATTGCACGAAAGCCAATGACGGGGGAATGATTCCTCTAAAAGATCATTCAGATCATATGCACAGAAGAAGGAATAAAAAATATCCACGTCTTTTTTACTTGCTTTTTACTGCAGTTTATTTATTTTTCCGTTGATGTTTTATGGATTGATTTGATCGGCTTTCTTGTAATGTTGCGCAACTGTGAAGCACTTTGAATTGTGTGTGGATTGTGCTCTGCAAATGAACTTACCTTGCCTTGCCTGTACATTCAATAATATCAATCAAACAACAATAGACTTCAGATCAGGTTTTTTTTTATCTGAACTTAAATTAAGAGGTGGGTATCTGTCTGTGCAGGTGCAGTCATACATCCCTCCCCCAGACAGTGGATGGAGAGACTACTGTCGGGAGCAGTCCCTCCAGGAGCTGTCCTATGCCCAGTGTCCCTGTCCTCCGCACAGCTTGCCCTGGACAGCTGCCCCTCCCATGGAGAACGGTACAGACAGCAGCCTCATCACTGTGACCTGCTCAGATCTAATGTCTAATTCTCTTACATGCATTCCTCTGTGCGCAGGGTACCAAATACAAGCCTCAATCTTTTCATACGCTCCGTCTGAGGGTCAGCAATTACCCTTTGGCCTGGACACCATAAGACCAGCTGAGCATCTCACAGGTAACAATACTGGGAACTTATGCTTCAAGAAAAATGAAAAATCTCTACACATCACAGTTGGGTTTTTATTGAGTAAATGTATTTCTACCCCCATAGAGTATAGTATAAATGCAGCAAATGCACTGTTTGCGTCTAAATATAATGCATTTTTATTGATTGTTAACATGTAAGAATAGTCTAAACCAGTGTATTTCTATGGTGGTCCGCCCTGCTTACATGTCCTGCATATAAGTTGTGCATATGGCGCAGTCTGCATATAAATAAATAAAGAACAAAAGAACAATAAGGATATGTAGGATTCACTTACAAACGAGTTGAGTCTGTAGGTAACAGTCATCAACTCCACTCCCTTCTTTTACTGTTTAAAAATGGGAAAAATGCTCCCCAGTTTTAATGTTAACCAAGTTATCGACAATGTGGCTCAGTAGTTAGCACTCTTGCCTCATGGCTAAAAGTTTGGTTTATCCACCACTAAAACGTGTACAATAGGCCAGGATGAATGGGAGAGTCTTTGTGAGTGTGAGAGCTTGACAACGGCTGAAGTCCCATGTATGAACTCAATCATGCCTCCATAAACATTATATCTCTGGTGTATATGCATGAGAGTGTCAGATTGATAAATATCTCCTCTTTTCTCCACACAGATCCTCGTCTTCATGTTTGTGTGTTCTACCGGGATACACTGATCAGGGAGGTGACCACTACAAGTACAAAAGGCTGTCGCATCTCCCCGTGCAGTCCAGAGGAAAAACCTTTCCTGCCTCCAGGAGGTCCAGAGCTGGTGCAACTCCCTGTCCGGTGCCTGTCACCCCCCAGGTCAGAGGAGTGTTCTCCCAGCCCCCCTGCCAGCCTGGACCAAGGGCTGCTGCTGTGGATGGCCTCTGACGGACTGTATGCCCAGAGGCTGTGCCAGAGCAGGGTGTACTGGCAAGGAGGACAGTCCCCCTATGGAGACAAGCCCAACAAGCTGGAGCGGGAGGTCCCATGTCGACTGCTGCACACCCAGGAATACCTCTCAGGTGAGGCTGCACCAAATCTGGTCTCATACTGATATGTTGATGAAATACGTTCAGAAAAACACACAGCTGCTGTGAGACTTCAATCATGTCAAGTGTTAGTCACATGACCACACAGACGCTCAGATTCCACCCACTCCACCATGAGTTTAGCAGCTATTTGTATTTGCATAGAAAATGTTACAGGACTTTCCAATGAGTTCTGCCCCAAAGGTCACACCACTAAAGTAAGGTTCTTCTGAATTTGTCTGAACTCTTACCTTTGTGTCCTCCAGAGCTCCAGAGTCATGGGCTCCATGGGCGGTCCCTGCCTCGCTTCCAGGTGCTGATCAGTTTTGGTGACGAGTGTCTGGATCCACAGAAACAAAGAGGTTCTCTCACGGTTCAGGTGAGACCTACCTGTGCTTTTTATGTGCTTCCAACAAAACCCCACAAACACGGGATTTAGTCTTTTCAGAATCCAAAATAACCTTCGAGCAGATTGATAAAAATACATTGAAGAAGTGAAAGTTGGTCAACCACTACTTCTGTTTCCAAAGTTGAAATGCATGGCCCACTTTACTTTTTATCTTTGAACACAATGGTGAAGTTACTTATATATTAGCATTCATTTTCGGATTGTAGAATGTATTGATGAAATGCCCAAAGATTGAACATCATATACACATATTGGCACCGTCCATCATTCTACTACCATATCCCCTAATCCCTAACGCCACACATGTTATCTTAATGCACCTGACCTTACCATCAAACTAAGTGACTTTTGTCTGTCCAGGTGGAGCCGCTGTTATCCCGTCAGCTTTTCTACTACGCGCAGCAGACCAGTGGCCATTACTACCGCGGATACGACCACTCAGGAATCGCTGAGCACATACCCCTCCCAGAAGACTACCACAGACCCCTCGTGCACCACCACAGCAGCAGCAGCAGCAGCCTGTAGGACTGACCACTGCAGGCCCCAGAGAGAGACTGCTCAAAAAAACACTTCCATCATGAAGACGGAAGTGTAGGAATGTGTTTTGGAAGTATTGTTCGCGCTTCTGGCTTTATCAAGTCAAATCTGTATATTATCAAGAATGGAGACATAGTATTTCAAATTCAATGCCACTGATGCCTTTTGTGGTTCAACTTGAAGACAATGCCTTCCCTTGATGTCTTTTATTGTGTTGTTGTTGTTGTTGTTGACATGTACTGACCTTTTCTTCTTTTTTTACAAAACACTATATATATTTTTTTAAACAAAATTTAGTTTGATAATGCAATTGCCCGTGCCTGAATGAATGAAGTTTGACTCAGGGAAACATAAGCTTTGTAAAACAGTTTGCATCACACAAGAATGTATTTTCATATGTTGTATCTGAGAAATGTATTATAGTCGGACTGACAAAAACTGCTGTAAAGACAACCAGCAATAAAGGGCTGCAGTGTCAAACCCCCATGTGTGTGCCTTTGTATCTGTGACAACTGTAGAGGAAGTGTGGTTAGGTGCACGATCACAAGCAGCGATGACATCAGAAAGAGGAAAGACTGCGCTCGTCAAGTGAGGTCCTCCTTGCCTCTCTTGCGCACTTTTTTTTTCCACTGCGCTGGGAAACCTACGGGCATTTTCACCGCTATTAAATAATTTACCAGAAAGAGGGGCCACATGCAAACAGCACAAACACAGGAAGTCTCTACAGAGAAATGATCAACAATTACCTTTAGTTCTTCTTGTCAGTCTGAAGCTAAAATCAGGCAATATGCACTGTACATGAGCGGGCCAAATCTCACTTTATTAGGCCGATTTTGGTACTTCTGAACCCTATTCCGGCACCACCTTGTGACATCATAAGGTGTTGGACTGAACAAAGGACAAATCCAGGTATATTTTTGTGAAGGGGAAACATAAGATGGTTAAAACAAAGAGAAAAGTCAGTTGAACAGAAGACAAGCCCCAAAAGTGCATCAAATTGTGTTTATTGTAATATGTACATTTCTAGTTTTGGATGTGGTTGCACTTATGTTCTTCCGAATTTAAATGAAAGGAAACATAGATCAATGCTTGTCAATAGTGACGGGGGAAAAAAAAGTTGAATTCAATTAAAATAAATCCATTCACCCAAAGTGTTGACGTGCCTATCTCCAACTTCATGGGGGATAACACAGAAACTCCCCTTGTCACCTGTTACTGTAAACATAGCCCTGCAGTGGAGACCGGATAAGGCTTTTTTTTCTTTCTTTGAACATGTTTTGTGAATGAATCTGTGGGTGGACGGAGTGCTAAGATTAGAACGCGGAGCTCCAAAACATGTTCTGTCAGCTCTGGTTTGGCTTTCCCCTACTCGGGAACCAGACAGAATTATGCTGTAAGATGCGTGACGATAGACAACCCCAGAAAATAGAGGCCGTGGAGATAACCAAGAAGTTTCTTTGTATTCGAAACCTTTGATAACTGTAGACGTCTAGAAAGTTTTGGAGTCTTTTCCCTCTAATCCTACATGCTATACTCAAATAGGCTGGTGTTTTTACTCAACCCATGTGAATCATAGACTGTCTAGCCTTGGTTAGAGGACCAACCACAATAAGCCTCGCTCAGCTCCTACGCTCATCAGATGCATCATACTTTCTGCTGCCACGGTCTCATCTGGGATGTACAGGTCTGTAAGGTGGCACACAAAAACGGCTCACAGACCCCCACCCTGAAAACGCCTTCGACCCTGTAACCATAAACCTATAACTGTGATGATCACATGCCAAGCAGCACAAGGGAAGCTCCAGAGATGAATAGTATACTGGTTTAGTGCTTACTAATGAAGGGAGTTCACTCAAAACAACTGTCACTTTTCAGCAATAGTCAGAGCGCCACTTTGGTGACAAACTGTCAACTAATAGTCATCCATCTGTTTTAAATCAATATGATCTCAATCTGTCTCATGAATCATAAATGTTCATAGCTATTGTTTGCATAATTCTTCATTGCATGCATCAAGTAGAAAGAGTAAGAACATTTCTATTACTGACCTTTATTTAACCAGGATAGTCCCACTGAGATTAAGAATCTCTTTTTCAGGGGAGTCCTGGCCCCAGAGGGGAATCTATTGTACATGTTTTTAGTGGTAGGGGAAACCGGAGGAAACCTACGCAGACACGGGGAGAACATGCAAACTCTACACAGAAAGGCCCCGTCCAGGTGGGAATCAAATCCTGGACCTTCTAGCTGTGAGGCGTGAGCGCTAACCGCTGTGCCACCGTGGACTCTGTTCAAATCATCACTCAGTCAAACTTTATTTATAAAGCACTTTTCATACCGACAGGTATCACAAAGTGCTTTACAGATAACAACATTTAAAACAATACGCCCGGCACACCCTCCCATGTGTATTATATATTAGATATTAGGTTTAAATAAATAGATGTCAGTTAAAAGCCAAGATAAAAAGATGGGTCTTGAGCCTGCTCTTAAAAACATGATCTTCTCTGCAGCCCTGAGCTCCTCCTCAGGCCGTTCCAGAGGTGAGTCATTTTGTTGACATCATATCATATTCCTTTGACATATGTAATCTAGTCTGCTAAAATCTAAAAGCCACTATATCTGATTTTTCTTTTCGAGTAGTGGAATGAAATTAGTATACAGTATGCTAAACTAGACATTTGTGAGGAAAACACTGCCAGATCTATTTATAAAGCATTTGTATCAATTTCATGAAGGCTAGTTTTCATTTCAAAGTGTGACCCAGAAAAGTGACCTTGCAAGTTGTTTCCTCTTACATTCAGTTTGTAATTATAGTTTTTAAAAAAAGTATAGGGTCTTTATTAACTGCTCTCCACTAGATACAGTATGCCCTCGATCTGTTATTGTTGCATCTGTCAATTATCTTTATCTTAATGTGGCCTTTGAAATAACACTCACAATATGTTTCAGAATATATTTATTGCACATCATTGAACATTTACTGAAATGTCTGATTCTTGTGAGTGGCTCTACAGGATTAGCATAACCCATTGATCTGGGACTGTCCTGCACAGTAACTGAAAAATACTCATTTAGCGTGCGATTACGAGTGATGAGTAATGACTGTAGAGAAAAGATACTGGACAGCTTAGACGACAGTGACAGTTAGTTTATCTCTTGATGGGCTGGACAGATGAGGGCTGGAAGCAGGTGAGCTGAAGCTGCATGGAGCTTTTGAACTTGTTTAGCAGCTCCTCCAGTAATCTAGTGAAATCAGACAAATGATGAACTCTGTAAGTGCTGTTGCAGGATGAGTTACAATATTGGGTTCAGAGAATCGACTTACTTTTTATCAGCCCCACTGTGAAGGGGTGGAAGGGTGTCCAAGGCCTGTTTGAAGCTGACACTAAAAGAAGAAAAACAATTACATTTTGTTGAACAGTCCATACAAAAAAACATTAAGTTGCCATGTTAAAGCCATGCCAAAAAAACCCTGAAATACAAGCATTGCATTTTTCTCATCTTTAGGGGGAAAAAATAAGAAGCCTTTTGTCAAGTCAGTATCTCACAGTAGGTCAATTACTCATTTAGTTTACTATATTGTAGTAATATATGCTATTTAGCTGTACCGGCACCTCTTTTTGTTTTTTCAGTTTCGTAGATTTGCCTTACTCTTGCAGGTCAATACATGCACATCTACTGCTGCAGTGCATGCACAGAACACAGAGCAACCATGTAACTTTCACTTCCTTTCCAAAACCTGAGCAGAAGTCGAGGAAGGGATTGTAGTAAGGGATCTGTGACTGTTACGATTTATGATCGTGGCACTGAAAAACCATAACCCACTCATCGCTCCAGTGCATTCCAGCTCCTGTTCAGGGCGCTGGGTCAACGCATATGGGACACTTACTTGCTCTCTGAGTTTACGTAGGCAGCAATGGCGTCTCTCAGTGCACAGATTTCAAGACGTGCCTAGGGATGTAAAAAAAGAAAAAGAACTACATCTATAACTGTATAATAGAATTCATTTACAGTATAAAAAGTAAAGTCCCTTGAATCTCATCAAGGCCTTGTTAGGATCACACCTGTAGGGCTCCATTTTTGCTGAAGGATGACACGCACTGCAAAAGGCGGCACATCTCATCCGCCACGGACTCCACGATTGTAGACAACACCCTGGGTACTAGATCCTTAGAAACGGTGAACACCTGAATGAAAGAACATCACAAATGACCAACCAATACCTTTGTGCGCTGAATATATAGGCAATACTTGTAATACCTCAGCATGTACAGCAATGACGTTAACCAGGGCTTCTTTCAGGTAGTTTCTCACACCTTAGGAGGATATGGAAGGAATGGATTAGGAAAGCTGTGCACAGGGTTAAAGCAAAAACAAAATGAAAGGACATAACATTTCTCTGGCCCTAACTGGGGTGTAACGAGCAAAAAGTATCAGATCCTAAGTGTGGTTTGGACACCAGAATGTTCCTGTTTCATGCACACTACAAAAAAACAAGAACCAGTAAAAGCGTTAAATAAATCACGCTGTGCTTTGGTAAACCACCGATGAAGAGATGAGGATGATTTGGAGACCCTCGTGCAGCCAGGAATAAAAAAAAAACGAGTGAATGTTTTGCACACACACCCACAGGCGTGGTGTAAAGGCCAGGAGATAATCATCATAGGGCAAACAAAAAGATCTAAGGAGGGCTTACAGTAAGTAGAACAAGTGAAGGTAAGAGTGAACTTTACTATGCGAACCACAAACGGCACACAACACTATTTCCCCCATTGTATTGTTTTTATTTTGTGACAGACCATCATTGAGTTCATGAGTGCAGGGATGTCCTTGTTATTTTTATTTATTGCTGCCTACCTGTTGGTGCTTGACAATCCCTCCAATCGAAGTAACCCGCATAAATGCCAGGCTCGAGGGCACCTGCGATGGGGTCAGCGCGTCTCTCGATGTAAGCGTCGAAGAGCTTCCTATCCAACTCTCGGACCGCTTCCACACTCACCTGGAAAACAAAACAAAAAATAAACGTTTGGAATCATCCAAATATGCAAAACTGGAAATGTGGCATGATAACGACTGTTACCAGAAAATGGTACTTGTTATTGACACATCTTTGCTTTGTGATTCAACTGTTAGTCATTATGTGCAGTTGTCTGTGTGTTTGTGAGTGTGAGTCGAGCAGATAGTAGGGTGACCTTTGAGTTGTAGAGAAGACGAGTCATATAGTCATATTTCTCGTAGAGTTAGTGATGGGGATTCAGCTTCTTTTATAATCTCTTTCATAATGACAACAGTTACTCATCAACAATATTGCAGACAGACACAGGCACCAATAGATTTACATACTACAGCAAGTCTTGGTGTCTCACACTCACCCGGGTGATTTTCTCAGTCCCTGTGAAGCCGTGCTTCTCGAAGTGGTCTGCGAGGTTCAGGAAAGTGTGTCTCTCCAAATACTGGCAGTTGCTGAGAATGATCAGCAGACGCTGCTCCTGCAAGGCACAAATACAGAGGATGAGGAAAAAACGTTTTAGTAGTAGTAGTAGCAGTAGTAGTCGTAGTAGTAGTAGTAGTAGTAAATGCACTTAGTAGTAGATAACGAACTTTTCCAGACACTCAAAGACGTTTTACATTGCATTATTCATTCACTCCATACTTGGTAAGCTACTATTGTAGCCACAGCTGCCCTGGGGTTGACTGACGGAAGCGAGGCAACCAGTCTGTGCCATCGGACCTTTCTACCACCAACCACTCACTCTCTCACTACATTCACCCAGGCTTCCTGGTGTTACCAAACAGTCTCCCATCCAAGTACCGACCAGGCCCTTCCTGCTTAGGGATCGGGCATAGCAAAGGTGGTAAATAAAGATTTGCAGGCACACTTTAGTCAATCTGACTCAGATATTAAACACAGAGAGTGAATAAATATCTGACCAAATTGTAAGATTGTTGTTGTTACCTTTTGTATTTTGCGAGCGAAAGGCCCTATACATGATTTTTTTTCCCCCAGTAGTGCAATAGAATTTGTTGTGTCCTTCAGAGTTTTTTAAAAGCAGAAGTTTGTGGAATAAAGACCTTTGTGAAACGAAAGCTATAGACTAACAGTTTGTTACATTACAGTATGACATTCACATACAGTAGATTAACAATGAACTAATGGCTTCCCCCAAAGCGTTCAAACTGGGCAAGCGAAGTTCATTCATACTCGCGTTTTTGGAGCCAGCTCCACTATATAGAATAGGGGAAAAAAAATAATTGTGAAAAGGAAAAAAAATAGGACGATGTTGTCTATGCAAAGACAAACACATAAGGTAAGAATGATAAGCTTGAGTTTAATAGTGACTTAAAGAGGGGCAAAAATATTTAAATGGAAAGTCCATAAGGGCCAGAACTTCTGGAGCCTTGCCCCATTTCCTCAGGGCATCAGGAAGAAAGAGGCCACAATTAGTCCATTTTTAATGTGTAGTCTAAGATGATATTGTTGCTCTTTGAAGGTTGTGAAACATGCATATCAATCAACTCTTCCTTGTGAAGATTTTGGATGCTATAAAAATAGGAGGAAAGTTAGGAACAATTTCAGAACACAACTTACAATTTAAAAGTATTTGATGAACTTCTGGTGCAACTTAATAAAAAGACAATAAACTTCTGGTCAGCCACTGCCAGTGCGGGCTGCCTCACCCCTATGGCACACATGTGGGTTTTGTCTGGGGAAATCCCTTATATGCACCTTGCTCCATTTCCCTTTACCAGAAGTACAATACGCACACCTTGGTTTTCCTCCTCCTCGGTGCTTAAACCTCCTCACCAACATCTGAACTGCTTACAGGAAACTAGGACATATCTGTTTCTTGTCCATCCAGGAAACAGACAGATAACACACTGTGGTTTACACGAGTAGAACCCACGCATCGGTGACAATGACAGCTATCGTCTGAGGCACTTCAGCTGTATTTACAAGAGCAGTGGCAGGAAATAACAAAACAGTCCAACTCACAGCTGTTGAGCTGAAGTCCTCTTGAATGGCATTGAACCGGTCTGGAGACGACAGGTCTACCGCGATGTTGCTTAAAAACATAGAGATTAGAGAGATAATAGAGATAATATTAATATCAACACACTCGGAGTATTCACATCCCTCTATTCTCCCAGTGTCGCAATGTTGAAGATTGATACTGACAACCTTTTATCTTCTTTTATTTTTATTTTTGGGATGTTGCTTTCCACATCATGAGTATAGAATCGAATTTTCCTTTACACCGGCGTAAATGTTCAAATACAGCTACTACGAGAATAATGACATCCATTGTAGGATCTAAATACTTATTATGCCAGAATATTTTTCTCTTTGAAGTATTTTTTCATTTATATTTTGATTAGAGTAGCTTTTTTTCATTTTAGTGTCAGACTGCTGCAAAATTCAATACAAACAAAGAAAAATCTCTGAATCCAGTGTGCATGATGTTATATGGAAGTACAAACCGAGTAGCATTGATTTCCGCGTCCGTTTTTGTGCTCAGATGATCCAAGCAGTTAATAAAGACCTGAGGAGAGAAGGCATTACAGGCTTCTCGTTGGGAATAAAGTGTATAACGATGAAGGCGTAAAGCGTGCGTTTAGTTCAAATTACCCTCATGATTTTCACACTGAGCTCCGCCGCCTGGTCCTGAACCTGGTCCACTTGCAACACCTGCACAAATACAATACACAATTTCATTCAATACCATTAGAGACGACCTAAACTTGACGATATGCGATAAATATAACTTTAAAGGCTGTCCAGTCAGTCAGTGCATACTTACATTAATCTCTCCTGGTTTGATCTCCAGTGGTTCTTTAAGAGACTGCAACATCTGGACCATGCAGTGCTCAAACTGCGACGGCTGCAACAAAAAGACAATGTAGGAGAATAAAATGCCTGCAATTGTCTATCAAAGCATTTACAAGATACTTTATTTGTTTAGTTGAGCTGACCAGGCTGGTAATCCCCTCATTATCAACAATCCAATCTTCCTTCTCCGCAAGTCTCTTTACATCTGAATAAATAAAAAAAACAAAAACGCACACAAGTTGGCTGAAACCAAAAAATTGTGTGAGACCACAATTGTTCAGAAGCACAAAGAGAAAGTTGAGAGAAAAGTAACTATTTCACAGAAAATGACCATGACTAACCACATGTGAAACCAAGGTGTCGACTTCTGGTTATTATAAAACTTGTACAGGTTCAGATCAGCACTTTTAAGACATTTAGAAAGACGCCAGTCTATTACAGACACATGTTTTTTAAAGGTATTTCACCATTAAATGTTTGTGTTTGATTCGTTTTACTGTGTGAATGGGACACAGTGTGGCTTTAAAGACATTTCTCCTAATTCAATCCTCTGTCCCTGCTGGTTGCGTGTCTATCTGACCTTCAGTAGTGTGGAGCAGAGTCACCACGAGGCACTGCACTCTGAGATCCAGCAGCAGATCCTGGAGCACTTGGAGTAGATCGTTTGGTATCTCCAGTGCTGAGAGAGCTTCATGACAACACCTGACCAATGAGAATGTCCTTCATCAGTACGGGAGACAAACAACATCACATTCCTACTTAACTCTATAGAAATGTAAAGGCCTGAGAACCTGACAGTGTGTATGATCTGTGTCATCCAGTGCCCGGTCAGGTCCGTCTTGTTTTCCCAGCCTCCATACAGACTTTGCTCGTTTGGCGGCAGTGTCCCAGAGAGTAGGGCGCCCCGGATGAGCTTCACCAGACGGTGAGTGACCTCTTCAATCATTTTCTGCACACAAAATATAACGCAAAACCAGGCTTTAAATGTACAGGTTTATTTGTTTAAGGACTTTAATAAAGCAGGGAAATGTAAGTTAAGAACCTTAAAATCGTTCTGCCTTTGCCGGGCATTTTTCTTGGATTTTTCTACTTGTCCAGATTTTTCCCCAGTCTGGGAAAAAAAAGACAACATGTATCACAAAAACACAAAAATAGATTTCAGGGTGTATTGTTTGATTATTTACCTCACTAAACAGACTTCCATTGACATATGAGATCCACAGTTTCCAGAAGTTCGGCAGCTGACCAATCACAACGTCTGACAACTTTTCCACAAATTGTACAGGCTGAGGCGTTTCAAACCTCCAGGCTGTACAGACAAAAGGAAGATGGTCAGTTATGTGACAGACATGCGTTTTTAAAATGTTACTGCTTTTCACTTTATTATCATCAATTCTTTCTTGTAAACTAGTTTGTGTAAATTTACTGTATACTTGGTGTAATGGGACAGTCATGGTTTCACACACTGTGATTCCCCTAATCATAAACAAAGTATACCCGTAGTTAAGAAGCACCAGAGACGCCCCTCCCCCGGTGTGGGGTTAGAAGTTATAGGTCACTGTGTAACTTACTGCTGGGACGGGGTGTTCGCAGGCTGCCCCCTCTCTTCAGAGACGAGGTATGGCTGAGGCGGCTCAGAGCAGATGAACGGGTATCTCCCTCCAGCTCCAGCGCTCCGACACCCACTGACACATAATGAAAGGACAAGAGGGGCAAGCAATGAGAAATGAAATTTGA
This sequence comes from Gobius niger, assembly GCF_951799975.1. NCBI lineage: Eukaryota > Metazoa > Chordata > Actinopteri > Gobiiformes > Gobiidae > Gobius > Gobius niger. Next base: position 23,732,183 of record NC_136868.1, on the reverse strand, counting down.
GGTGGAAAAGAAACACATACTTGAGATATCAAATAAGCCATTTTTATAATTCCACATTCCACAATAAGCTCAGCACGCTTTGACACCAAACAATCCTCCGTCGCCCCTCACAGCCCCTCGCCCCTCTCTTTATTTGTTTTCTGATCCATTTCTGCCCTGGCCCTCAGCTGAGAGAATGTCCCGTTGTTTTCAGTGTGAGGAAACACAGCCCACAGCTTTGCAACGACTAGGGTGAAGTGGGTTTACATGGTCCGCTTGATGAACATACGCTTTCAAATATTACCAAAAGGCCACTAGATGGCAACAGAGATTTGTTAAAATAGTAAACATCCAGAGCAGATGCAATACAGTACTTTCCCCTCATCTTTAGCTTTGGACGGCCACTAATTGAAAAGGTAAAAGAAAAATGAAAGTGAAACATGTTGAATGGATATAGTTTTCTACAACTACTGAGAAATTGAAACTTTAAAGGTTGTGAAATGCTGCAAAACGCCTACATGCAGGATGTCTAAATGAAGAGTGATGGATGCCCACATTTTAAAAACATGTGTCTGACACACACAGAAAGTGAAGTGGTGAGTCACGGTGGTGTGAGAGCTCAGATTGAGAAATCCCCAAACTAACCAGCAAATTTGGCTAAGCTTATAATTGGAGGTCCAGACGAGAAAAAGTAAGGAAATTCTTAATTGAGTTGGATTATGTAGTAAACATGCACGAGTGTCTCGTGTTACACTCATGTCGCCACGCTCTCTCTGCACAGAGACAAGAGCTGCTGTTGATCCAGGTGTTGGCTGAACCCCTGGTGTGCAGAAAGCACATTGTGTGGTATGGCTCATGTGCACTGATATACTGTACATTATGGTGAATAACTAACATTACAGCCTTACAAAATTATCATCACCAGTAAAGAATGAAATTGGAAGGTTTTTCTCATCCCCCAAGGATCATCCTTGGCAGTGGAAACCCACCTCAGTTTTCGAACACACAAAACAGTGCAGCACAAAACAGACCCTTACTTTTATTCCTTTATCTGTTCCGATCAGCATGCTCACTTAGCTGTGATAAACACACTCTGCACAGAGGTGTTCTGGTTCTGCCTAAAATCACAACCGCATGTCTCCCAGTGGGACAGATGGACTCTAGTCGCTCTAATTGTTCACTGACAAACCTATTTTCCTACGAGCAAAATTTCATCCTAATTGTATTGACATTGGCGGAAGAAGCAGTGTTCAGGAAATAAGAGCACTGCAGTTTATAATTGAGTGGAGCCGACTCGGACGGTGGTGTTTGGACATACGGAAGCAACTTGCACTGCTGTGCTTCTTCACAGCAAAACACCAGCATCGCAAAAAAAGATGGATGGATCTATTTCACATTTAGGGCAATTTACAAAGTAATTAAGTGAATCATAACCATACTAGAACGACCTTTGCTTCATATTCGGGGTCCATCACAATCTATCACAAAAGACTGATTCCTGCCACGTGTGACGCTGACACTCGTTTCACAAGGACCTATTTATTTGTGGAAAAAATGCGGATAATGTACAGTATGAAGACGAGCTAATGCAATATTATTATACTATGTCAATAATACAAAGCCATACTGCGCAGCATTTCACCCAATGAATAATGTAAAATACAAGCAATTATTTTATTTCTGGAAAAATGCCTCAAAAAAAGCGGGAGCAGGACATCACCATCTCGTCTCCATGGTGATGTGGCTGTTTTGCTCTGAGTACCGGAAGTCAAACAATAGATTATGTATATTAGACCCTGTGAGCATTGGGATTACTGGTTTGTGCATGTAATAGAGTTTTAAATTCAGTAGTTACTTTTGTGAATCAGCAACATACTGTATAACCGGGAATGGATTTAAGTAACACAATTGTCTATTAATCGTCGCAGTTTCGTTGAACAGAAACCACTCATAAAGGGGTAATCCCTGACATGACAAACACAACGATGATATTTAACTGAGGAGTCAAGCAGCCAACTTTCAGGACCGTGAAGCCGGAGCCCCGGAAACCACTGTTACCCTTAGCATTAGACATGTTTATGTTCCAGCTGCACTATGTGAGGCAGCCACCCACTAACAATGTATTTGAGTGGGCGTCTTTGTGCGAGCGCGCTACGGACCTTACGTTTGTGTGTCAAAGGCTGAGCGGACAGTTTAACATCCACATTTTTTCTGCCGGCTGATTTAACAGAGGAACAGCTTAATTGGGGTTAATTATTCCAATCCATCTGTGAAGCTGAATGCAAGTGTGCACAGTAACAAGTCAGACCCTGAAACCCAAAGCCGGTGTTCTCTCACTTTCATCTTAAATGTTAGCGGATAAATAAACACGTAGGACTTGAGCAGAGCGGTGAGGGGAGGGCGCCGACAATGACGTGATCAAAACTTAAAGGCCACTCATGCTGCATTTGCAATAAAAAAAAGATGCTCATTGATCATTTTCCTTCAGCTACAACAAAAATCTACATGTGTGCACTTTTGGACCAGTCACCTCTTTGTCCACTGATGAACTCATCCCGACAGCTCTGCATGAGCTGCAGGATCCACTTGTGCTGAGCGTAGATGCACTGCCACGCCGGGTCGCCCGGAGCGTGCAGGTCAGACAGGTATCTACAGGGGTCAAAGACGACAATATTATCCTAATAAATTAAAACCATGAAAGACAAAAATCAAGTCAAGTGGCAATACAAACATTTCAGAAACTTGATTCTGGTTACACTTAGAAAAATACACACTGTAAAGCATTTGTTAAACATCGGTACTGCATTTGTCATTTATGAAAGAATTACACACAGTAACTTTCCATGTGATTATGAGCAAATTTATACAGATGCTGTATGAGTTGCCGTAGTAACACAGCATGTCTGGTTAAGGTTAAGGATTTGGGCTTGTCTTAGTAATGTTATCCACTTTATTGTGTTTATAACAGATAAACTAACAATGAGGAATATGAATGTATTTATTTATCCATGTTTTTAGCGTAAAAGCCAAAGTCATATTTAGTAAGTTTGTGGAAAATGGGAGGAAAAAACTACCTAAAACTCTGGAATCCTCATAGAGATTACTGAGACTGACATTGTTTCTTTTGTCGTAACAAACCTTCTGATTGGCAAAAGACAGAGCCAATGATACCTAAAGATCCACCACCTCAATTTAGCCAAATACAGATAGCAAGATACAATTTGATGGTCCTTGGAGATAAATAATATGGGCTAAAATAAACTAAAAAGAAAAGCGAATTAGAATAAAGTGGATATCTATATTGCAGCGTCAGAAAAGCCACAGACATTCCAGTTTCTTTTCAAACTTAAGACTGCCTGATCCTGGGCTATTCCTGCGCTCATTATAGTCCTCCTACAAGTGTGTTTCTCATGAGGTGGCATCAATCAAACATTTGCTCAAACAGACACACCCACTCTCTCTCCCTCCATAAACAGGCGCTGAGTGGGAGTTCGGAGCCAGGCCTAATGCAGCGGGATGAAAGATGTTGCTGTGCGGTTTTCGAGCTGGTCTCTGTGATCCTGACAGGTCCATCTCAACAATAATAAATTACAGAAAGCCACAAGTATGAACAGATAGATGCCGGAGTTTAAAAGGCAGCTCGGAGAGAAAATAGAAACGTAGAATAGAAATGGGTGAATTATTGATGAGAGATTAGTGAGGGAGATATTTCGTTTTTTTGCAAAATGTACGTTTAATCCCATACTCCACAAAAAAGCAAAGACAGAAAATGAATAAGTACCTGATGTATCTTTTCTGATCATGTAGAGTTGATGGAGTTTGTAACAGTTTCTCCAACATAAGGGTCCTTAGAGCATTAATTCTCGTTTCAACCTCGATATACACTACATCACACAGGAATAAAACATTATTGTGATTGTTTCAGTAGTTATACATCTTATATATTTCATTGGGTTCGAAACAGCTGCATACCTTTCTTGAAAACGGGGACCTCAGTGTTGCCAAAAAGGGATTTGGCTTTCTCATAGTCATTGATCACCACATCATAGTCACCCTGAGGACATTAAAACGTGAGACAGATGCAGAGAGCATGTTCTTTAGACCCACAGTGTAACAACATGCAGATGGAGGTCGTGTTTCTGTACGATCATTTACCTTCTGGATGTTGCGCTCGATGTTGAGTGGCAAGTTGAACAGAAACTTGAAGCGCTGAAGGACGTTGAGTGCATTGCGTGTGGAGTCCGCTTTGTCTTTCCGCCCCAAAACCTCCTGGAAAAGTGTATCTGCTGTATCACTGGCTCCTAAAAAGAAAAAAAAAAGAATTAGAGGTGAAGAAGTGGGAAATGTTACAGACTGGGTTACTGAAAAAATAAACGTTGATACCACATATTCCACTCATTTTTGGTCTGGCGAGTTCCCGGCTCTAAACGTACTAACCAACACAGAAACGAGAGGAGCTTCCCATGAGAAAGGGACAGTCTGGTTCGAGCTTGATGGGGGGGCACGAAGGCGGCTTCGTGGGTGGTCGGAGGTGTCATCAAAAAGACATAACTTCACGTGAAGTTGTTTTAATCAAAGAAGAAAACCACATGACAAAAATCAAAAAGGGTTGGATTTCATAACAATTCTGAACTGGACTGTCACAGAGTTGACTTTTTGGTGTAACTATTTAGTGACTCAGTGAATGAGGCATTATGTTTGACGCACAGGTTTTTGGGGGGAATGGTGGCCACCGGCGCTCGGGTCTACGGCTGTGGGGATGAAAGGTACGTCCGGCTGGAGGTTTATTTATTTTTACAGTCCGGGGGAAAGGACCTGGTTAGCGGTTCCCCATTAGGACTCGCATTATCAAACATGAGATGCATCTGCTGAGCTGAACTACAGTGTCTAAAAGAAAAGGGAACTCACTGTAACGCAGTCAATTAAATATATAAAAATGTTTAAGTGGCAGTGGTCTCTTAATACCGTGTTTTGGGATTACCTCAGATTAAAAAAGAAACTGAAATGGAGTAGAATTTCAATATTCATTTCAAAGGACATTTAAGTTTTAATGATGATTTTCTATAAAAAGTTTGATTTTGAGAATATTTTAGCTTAATTTTGAACACAACACACAATTAACCTCTTACATTAACCATGTGCATTTTCTCCAGTTCAGCATCACCCAAATCTAAAAAAAGAGTTTGGCCTAAATGCCAGTGTAACGCCTCATTTGAAAGCTAAGACCTACAAAACTGATCTTTTCCTTTTGATGTTCTTTTGTTGCGTTTTTGTCACTTTTTTGACTCTTATGTTGCGTGTTCAGCCTTGTTTTCTTCTGTTCATAATTAGATTTGGGTAATGCCAAACTGGGGGGAAATGTGATCGGTTCAGGTGGGAGTTAAGAGGTTAAATACTGAATAATCTTAGTTCAGTTGGTCACTTTGTAATAATAAACTTTGTACTGGCAAGATCCTCGAGATAGGGAGTACTCAGAGTATAAATGAACGACTCAAGGCGTACGCTTGGCAGAAAAGGTTGTCGCCGTCTTAATAAACAAAACTACAACTTTAAACTACCTTTAATCATCAGCAACAAGACTTTGAATTTCAAAGTCACCTGTGTATATGAGCACCTGCACATCTAACAAAATCTATGCATCACTACATCCTACTTGGTTATTCCTCAAATTATGGCAACTGTAAAAGTTTACGGACAATCTGATCATTGTGATACAGGGTGAAACAAATTGAGATGTCTTGACTTTAAGAGTGTAAATAGGTATAGCAGGGCAGGGGGGATCTTAGGAAAAAGTGCGTCATTTTTTGCGGCATTTGCTGCTGTAAGATCATAAAAGCAGTGTGCTGTGGACATTTTAAACAAGAAAAGACTGATTTATGAACTGCTAATACAAAAGAATTTCAAAACATATTTGTAGAGATTTTCAACTAAACTTTTATACACACAGTCCCACATCGACTGGGCATTTCGCAGTCTGCTATTCGCTAATTGCATTTCAAATTGCAATGTTTTTTCACGGCTTTGGACACATCTGCTTACTGTTGAGGATGTTCTCCAGTCGCTGAGTCATCGAGCCCTCCACTCTTTCTGTGCCGTCCGACTCCAGCCTTTGGTGGATGGCTGCAAAACAAGACACACACGGTCACAATACAAATCTGAATTTGTGGAATGAGTAATGAGGGGATCAAATCATCATAGTTCTGTCTTGCGCAGGTAAAGCTAAACAGACTCCACTCAATGCAAACGTGTATGTAATGACGGCCGCCTCACCGGTCAACAAATCGGCGGCCCCTGAGAAATTCGAAGCACTCTGACCTCGAGGGAACGCAAATCTAAAATGTTTCAACCTAGTGCAAGAAAACATCTTGGGGGGAGCAGAGCCGGTGTTCTGAAGTGGGGTGGGGGTAGACTCTCTGGTGGCTTGTATTCGTCACTTAGCGTGAAGGGCTTTGAGCGAGATGCAGGGGAATCTGAAAGAAGGGAATGGGGCAGGAACGGGGAGGAATGAAGGAGGGAGAGAGTGTGCGGTATGGCAGCGGCAAAGGATAAATAAATGGAGTGCAGTAGTGGGCAGCCGGGTGCTGAGAGCCGCTGTGTGGGTTTATTGACAGAACGGAGGAGAGGTGAAGGAGGCTTAGGAGGCTTCTCATACATACTTGCGGAACGTTCAAATATGTAAGACGACGTAGACATCTCAAGAATTAAGTCAAACTATGAAAGAGATTTTCTTTTCTGGCATCACCGCTACACCAGCATTTTCCCCCCTGTAGTTCAATAAAATGTATGTTGTTCTTTGTGTGTAGAAAACAAATATAGTTCAAATCGGTCATGAACCAGCAGCTAGTTGTTGTTTTTTTACATCACGGGGACAGTATTGCTTTCTGAAAGCTGTGAAATGTGCGTGAAGGATTGCCATATTAGAAATGCATTAGGAAAGTTAGGATCATTTCCACTGTGCTTCTTTCTTTCCTTTAAGTTTTTCAGTGGATTGTGAAACCAGACATTTTTGTTTCGCTTAATAAATAAACATTTTACTGATGAGTCTGATCAGAATTAATAAAATGTCAGTAAAATAAGTGTCTGGACCTCTAGTTTTAAGATATTTCTGAGCTTTTAGTAAACAGGACAGTACGGCTGTAGTGAAAAATCCAGGAAGAGAAAAATCTATTCCCCATTAGGAGTGTGAAAAGATATAGATTTTCTGATATATCGCTATATTTTGCGGGACGATACGATACTTTTTATTCCGATATCGATACTTTTGAAGTCATGCATATTAATGAGGCAGCAGGGCTCTATTGTTTTCACAGTCAATGGAGGCTAATAATGATCAAGAATTCAGGCAGGACAGCAGAGGGCTGCACTTGGACCAAACACTGTCATACAATTACTTTTAATGATAGTTTTCAGCATTATAACCAGGATAAATTTGGGGTAAATGAATAAGGACTGTGGTTCCTTGTTTATTTAAATGTAAATTAAGTCACTGACAGATCTATAGACCCATTTTCAGTGTGTGAGTCGGGGATCATTTATACACACAAAAAAAGGGGTACAAAGCACATGAATAGAAATATAAATGATTAACATGTAGTATGTTAAAAATAAAGGTTAAACGTGGCATGTTTAAAAAAAAAAAAAGTATTGTAGATTATTTTTGTGAAATATATTGATTATCGCAGTATTGGGGTATCGTGAGATTATCGGAATCGTAAGCCATGTATCGCATATCGAATCGTGAGGTACCCGGAGGTTCCCACCCCTATTCCCCATATACAGTATCTAATGCTTTTTTAATTTCATATTTTTATATTCTATATTTGTTATTTTTGCTATTTCTTCATCGCGTCAGTTTTGCGTGCACTTTGCTCTACCAATGGATTCCCATATTGTTCAGATGCTGGAGGCAAAACTGCAGAGGAGGAGAGCAAATGTTAAGAGTGGGATTCTGTAAATAAATAAGAGGGTCGAGAAGACAGACAGAAGCCCGAAGGCAGAGGCTGAGCTTACCCGTAAACGCGCCTTTGCCTAATCAGTAAAGACAAGGCTGGCCCCGTGTGCACCTCTCACTCTTAGATGACCAGCAGTGAATATGACCATACGCAGAGTCAAACAAAGGGGCTGCGGGGAGTGTGTGTATGTGTGATTGATAGGGCAGGAACACACAGGAAGAAAAAGACACACGCGCGCTGCAGGCCTGGCTCACGTCTCAGCCCCGCGGCCCTTTGCCCTTTTGCCAGCTGCGTGTCCTCTGCCGCTGTCACACAGTTAGCTCCAGGTGACGTCACGGCTAACCTAAACACCAGGTCAGCTCCGGATAAGACGTGCAGCCGGGACCTAAGGAAGAGCTCCTGCCTGCCTTCCTGGAACTATTGAGGGAGTTAAAAAAAAAAAAATGGATAAGAATAAAAATACAGGATTCTAAAGCGGGAGATGTTTTGACTCCTGCCGGGGCCGGGGGCTCGGGGAACAGGCCCTGGGAATCTGGCATTTTTGGACTACGGTAGCCGTTCCGCTTCCTGCATCACTGGGAGACTTCCTTTTCACACAACAATGAAAAACCTCAAAATTCAACATTTTTAGTAGAAACAAGAGTGAATTGTCTCAGCCTCTGTCTGTCAGTCAGTCAGCCCCTGTGACCTGACCCTGACAAGACTACATTTGTCACTACGGCTCCATGTCGGCAGCTTTTTCCATCTCTTTCAGCAGTTTAAGGCAGTTCACATGGAAGGTTTACACAAACCCTGCGAATAGAAAAGCAATAAATGATCTGGCTTGGATTGATGACGAAAAAGCATAAACTGTTTGAGGAAACGATTTGTTAATTCTAGAAATGATTAGAAGACAAAACAATTATGAAACAATTAAATGCTTAGAACAGCAGATAATTGCAGGGAGTTATATTTTCACTTTGATTTAATGTCTTTGCACAACATGCTAACTGAAGTCACGAGAGAGCTCGATAGGCTGAAGCCTGAAGGCATATTGAAAGAAGAACATTATATAACGTGAGATCTATTTCTTTGCAGCACTCATAAATTCTGAATTACAAAGAAATGATTCACAGGTTTTTGAACAGCTGTGCTAACTAGGGATTGGCACTGAGCTAAAGCAGAGCTGTCTCAGGTTTGGCTTCATGACTCGCCGTGTGCCGCTGGTATGTGAGGTTTGGCTGAGCAAAGCTAGAGTACAGAATATCTCTAAATGATCCATTCTGGCAAACCACTTAATTTCATCTGACTGTAAAAGCCAGGTGCGAGCCAAGAAAGGATGTTATAGTGGTGCAATGAGTCATCATGAGGAGACAGGAGTCAGGTTTAAATGAACTTGGTTCGTGTGAGCAAAGTTCAACATTGGCCACAATATAATACACTTATTATATTCTGGAAATTACATTTGAAAGAGTGCGGGCATTTGTGTGTTCACAAGAAGTGTTGGCAAATAAGACTTTTCACTCTCGTGCAATGAAGCAATAACGACTCCTCACATTCAGTTTTATGTGCTACCGCCAGCAATTCATTGAAAACCTTACGTTTAATGTATAAATTAAACAAAGCATGAAAGATATTCTCAGTCAAATGTTTCCCAGTTCAAAGGTCACATAACTAAAAGTACACTTGCCTCTTCTTCCTATGAAGATCGTACATTTCCCATTAGGGCCATGGGCACACAGTAGGCACGCTCTGTTTGAACGTGAGAATCACTCTGCATTGTTCCCATTGGTTGTACTGGGCCTGTTATCAGTCCTAATACTCCAGCCTGCATTGTGTAGGTCTGCTCCGTTTATTTAGATTCTGCTGTTAACAATGAAAACACTGCGTCTCTCCCAATCGGGCCACAAACACGAGGAAAGCAATAATAATGATGATGGAAGTAAGAAATTGGATATATAAATAGCAAGGGGAAGTAACTAAGTAGCAGCGATGGAGGCGGAGCGTAAACAGACAAAAGTATGAATGACGAAGTGAACAATTGATTTAAAATATCTGGCAGTCTGACAGGGGCACGAACGCACCTTTGCAGTATGCCAAGTGCATGTGGTATTGTAGTTACCGTATTTATAATAGAAAAAAAAAAAACTCCTCACATGTTGGGAACACATTTGCACTCAGACGATGGGAGATGGATTTAAAATGTGTGTAGTCCATTTGACAGCTGAAAATATCCCGCAGCACAGAGAAGTGTGTTAATCTTTCTCACCTGCGAGGGCGTCCTGGGCCTCGAAAAATGTACTGAGGCCTCCCTTCACATACGCCAGGCTCCCCTCGTTCTTCTTATTGGCCTGCTTTTTCAGATTATTGGCTGCGCTTTTCAACTGCTCGAAACTGCAGAGACAAGGCGACACAGACTGAGTCGCTTAAACAGAAAAAGTGAGGTGATATATTTATTATATATATTAAGAAAGCTGCATGTTTTAGGACCAGGTGAAAGAAATCCACAGAATTCATAATGGGACAACGAGTTTCCCTGTGACAGTTCATGGTGAAGTTTCTTCCTCAGGAAGAAACATCCACCCTGAAAAGTCCAAACAGAGCCTCCTGGTCAGACTGATTCCTGGGGTCTGGGTTACAGGGGGGGTAAGGGGGGAGAGGAAGGAGAGGAGAGGCCTAAAATAGCTTCTGTCTGGACTGACATGACGGCATCAAATTGTCTCTCACAATATATTCAACAGCCAGTGCCTTTTCGCAGTGAAACAGTTCCAGTTTATAACAGCGTCACTTACAGTTTATTCTACAACTTTACCCAAACTAAAGTCATTTACCATTACGGCTTCACATGATCACATTATAGATGGTACATTTTGACTTACTTGAAGTACAATAAACATACCTGGTGACTGAATGGTTTTCCATCAGATACCAGGTGGCAGAGAAGTTCTCACTGGTAAAATCTCCACTCATCCCTGGAAATGTCTGCTCCATGTCCTTCTGTGGGATCTTTCCTCTAAAACACAGCAGACAAGAACAAAAGGTGTTATTGCTGCTGAATGAAATTGCAATGCTGCAGCTTCATATGTTGATTGCCAGCAGGGGGCAGTGTGTGGCCAAATGTTCCCAGCCTGTGTTAAGTCTGGCGTGGGAAGTGCACTGTGTGACGCCTGGGTGCCCCCAGAGGACCCAGTACTCATTAAGAAAGTTTGATCTCTGCTAATGACCCATGGCCAACACAAACTGAACCCCAGCCCCACCATCACCACCCACTCTGCTGCTGCTCCACACACAGAAGACAAACTAACACGCTGGACGCTGGAAGATTACATATTCTACAAAATATAAAAATTGGCTAGATGGATAGAAGAATTCTCTAAATACTAAATAAATGTTTAATAAAAAACATCTAGGCGCAGACTACACACTACATGTTTCTTCATTTTGGGCAGTTATATAGGAATTGACTTTTTTTCGCCTACATGATATATAATAACTATGTGGCTCTTTTTTTCACATAATTATTCAGTTATTTATTTCAGGCACAAGCATTCCACCGTGGACATCACATAGTTTATGACATATAAACATTAATTTCAACATAAAGAAAGCCCGCTCTAATTTTGCCTGAAAGGAGTGGGAAGAAGAAAACGTATTTAATCCTACCCCCATTTCTCATTTTTATTCACACAGTTACATCTTCCAATTTCTCTCAAACTATAGACTCAAAACTGACTTGGCAATCATCATTATAACAGAATTAACTAAATCAGTAGCTGAATAACTAAAGCGTTAACTCCAGGCGGTGTTACTAGCGGTAACAGATTATTATTACAGCGTAACATTTTATACCAACAATGGTGAGGAAACAAAGCTCAAGTCATCTATAATGCAATGACCTGACATCTACATAACAGTTTAAATCTGTGTAAAGTCTGCGAGACCTGAATAATTTTGGCTCCAAACTTCCAAAATCGCATGCTTTAATTTAATATATTTATAGATTTGTCAAGTTTGTCCTGCTATGTTTCGAATCAAAGTCAATAAAATCAAGCCGTTTTACTGATTAACCCCATACGAGTTTAATTTTAACGTTTCAAAACTCTCGCACATCGCCTTTCTCAGGGTTGCGAGTTTGAGTCCTGGCAGTTCTTCAAATGTCTCGTTCTGCTCTTTTCCCGCAAAACAGTAGCGAAAACCCCTCAGACAGACAAAGATGTGCAAACCGGCCACGGAGAAACCAGATAAGCTTCTCGGCAGAGCGCTTAAAGTTGGAACTTATCAAACCTCAGACAAAACACCGTCATAACAATAACACGCATGGTATTATTTCGTTCTGCGGACATGATGGATGCGCGGCCCAGTTGGGAGTTGGGTAAACGGGCAATGCTGTTTATAAGGGTCTTGTCTCTGGCCACGAGCGGTCACTTGCCCCCGGCCCCTTGAAGATAAACAAACACTAAGCCAGAAATGCCAGAACCCGACAACACAAGCTATACATTACGGCCCATCTACGGCCGGCCTGCGTGTGGGAGGCTCCGTGTGTGTGCAGCGCGCATGGAGGGAGTGCGTCCCTCTTTCAAAAGGTTTCCTTCCCTACTTTAAAGACAATTATTCCGTTTCCACTGCCTGTGTACAGCGGTTACAGAGTTTTCAGACATTGCTGTGTTGGCAAAATAAATCAAACGGCTGCATATGGGGCGAGTTTGTGTGTGTTTATGGAAGTAAACCATGACTCACTGACTCGAGCGCGTGTGTTTACCCCTCTGTGATTGTGCAGAGTGATTTGTGTGCGTGTGTGTATCGTGTACTCATTTGTGTTGTATCGTACTTGTCTATGTCGATGCCCAGGGGGTTGCTGGGTCGCAGGGAGAGGGGGGAGATGCCCTTGTTGCGGTCGGTCCTCAGGTCGTAGTAGTTCATCTCGTCCACCCACACGGCAGACTGGTCCAGGATACCTGCAGCGACGCAGAGCACAGAGGTGTCATGAGTGAGTGTGTATTGATATTACTTACGCTACATGAGCTCAGTTCATTTTGCAGAAACGCTAACAGCGAAATTGCAATATTCGACTCGGCTCAATATTGCACTCAATCATTTGAACCTGGTACAATCCACCAAATTGAAGCAAAGTCAGTCAATTATGTCACACCAAGAAACTCAAAAAAATACATCATCAGGACCCGAATGGAAATGAATAAAGAAAATCAGGACCAAAACTGGACATTGCATAAGAAATATTTCTATTTCAATTTCATATTCAACACAAACAGATTCTGCCTTCAACATAGATTGGTCGATAACATGTACAAGTTTGAAGATGCAGAGCCGTTTCAATGGACACAAACAAACTCAGTTTTATGGAGATTCGCATATCATCTAAAAGCCGCATTGACATTTCAGCCTGTAGTTTAAACTAATGTCATATTATAATAACTAATCTACAATACTTGAATTACATATTTGGAAATGTCTGTGTCCCTCTTGAAAGGTAAAATGCTATTTCAGGACATTATTGCTTTAAAAACAATTTCTAAAATCGACTTTTCATTGAGTGTTTTCAATAAAAAAAAGACCAAAAAAAATGTGGATTCCCCAGAAAAACTAATTACAAAATGAGCTTTGTCTGTTTTCTTATAGAGAATTGTTTTACATTGCTGATGACAAAACAAAAGAAAAGAGTAAAGTCGATATTTTAATGAAACAAGCAAACATGGTGGCTCTGTCTCACCGATGCGCTCAGGCTTCAGCAGCTTGAATGAAACCGTGGAGGTGCCGAGACCTCCAGACTTGGTTGTGACGATGATCTCCCCCTTGTCGTCTTTGGCAGGTCCCACGCGGCACACGATCTTGCTAGCCGACATCCATTCCGCCGTCAGCAGGCAGTTATGGCCACAGATTGACAGTCCTAAAAGAAAAAAAAAAGAAAAGGAAAACCGGATGTTAGGAGATAGTGACATGCAGACAAATGCAAATAAACAGTGTTTGCAACGATAACTTCAAAGCTTAGACAAACTGTACAGGTTGTATCGATGTGTCGGAAGAGGTCAAAGTTCAAGTTGGGGTCACGATGGCCATGGGTGGCCTCTTGGAGCTTAACACGTTTCAATTGTGTGCTAAGTGGCTCATTACCGGCACACTGTGCACTCTGCCCTTATCTGTCATCCTCTTTTTAAACCCTCTTGAAAACGATTTGGCCAGAAGACACACACACATGAAGCGTCTCTCTCTCTCTCTCTCTAAACTTTAAAAGGGCCTGGGAGATCTGACCAACAAATAGCCCAGAAAGAGCGTACAAAAAGCGTGAATAATTTGCACGTTAATGTTTCCTGCCTCTGTTCTCCACTGTCCATTTGTTTGAATACACAAGCACTGCACGTACACGTTTGCGCATGTGTAATTGTCTAATTCTAGGCCCTGGGGATATTCTGGACAGAAGTCGACTGATATCGCAGCCGGATAACAGCGAAGTGTTAAATGTAGCTTCTGGACAGCCCCAACCTCTGTCATGGGTTTTCCAGCCAAACATAGAGAAGAAAAAGACTGGACAGTGATTAAAATAAGAGGATTGGAGTTGGCGCTTTCATACCCATAGGTTATTAGATCTTAAGAAAGTAAATGTTATAGTGTTTTTTTCCCCTGTAGGTTCTACATAAGATCTGTGATTTTATTCTAATTATCATTTTTCACAATCAAGATCCCAGGTCACGGTCCATATTTTAATTACATCCAGAAGCTGAAACACTTGAGACTGAAATATGAACTGTAAAATTGATGCATTTTATTAGTGGAGGTCTAAAGTCAGCAGCGTTTACACATTATTTAACCCCCCAATAGTAAATTCATTAATTGTGGCCATTAAAGAAACACCAGTTGTTGTTTTTTAATCCAACAAAACTAAAAACAAGGGTAGTGGAAAAACGATGGCTAAATATAGGTATAAGCGGTTGGGTTGTGTGGTCAGCCATGGAGTTCAAAACGCATTACCAATGAGGTCAGCGGGGCCTGTTCCCAGGTTCTCTCCGCGGATGGTGACTTTGGTCCAGGCCGGGCCCTCTTTGGGAGAGATGCCTGTGACCAGCGGGGGCTGTCGGGCACGAGACATGGCGGAGGACGGATGCAGGACCAGGTCAGTTTGTCAGCACCTGGAACAATAACCAAACACAAACAACAGACTTTTAGAACTTCTGAAACTCTTTTACATCTACATTAGGGTTTGACAAGAAACACCCAACCTGTATAGGCCCTAACCGTACGCTGTGCAGTGGTTATCTCCCAGATAGCAGGGAAAATAGAGCGGGGCCAAGAGTGAGAGCGCAGACAGAGAGCAGAGAGGAAAGAAGAATGTAAACCTCACGGCGAAGGATAAATAAACCTGGCCTCCCCAATCATTCCACATGAGCCCACACAATACAGGCGAGATTATGGACCAGAGAGAAGGGGTCCCATGCAAATCAGTCCATTTTGGGAGAGACAAAGACTCCAACTGACACAAAAAAAAAAGTGAAAGGGTATATTTCAACAGCACAGATGTTTGCTAATAAATGACTGCCAGGCCCAAAAAGGCTGACCAGTCGGGACTCTTTGAGGAGGCTGAGGCTTCCGCTCTTTTGCTCTGCAGCCAAAACACGTTTCCTTCCAACTATTTAGGAGTTCACACATAACAGACCTGCAACAAGTGTAATGCCCTTGCCTTTGCACACTATTGGTAATACTTACAGTGATTCAAATCAAGTTACAAAATAAAGGAAATGGCAGAATAACAGAATTATAAAAGGAAGAATTGACAGATAACAATCTAAAAACACGAAAAAATGAACTTGCAGTTGAGGAGAGTCCAGTATCTTAAGACCATAGACTCTAGACCGAGCAGCTCTGGGAAACTTTAGCCACTCTGCTGCTACAGGAGTCAACATCATGGGAGTTAAGAAGAAAAACCCTCCAGGATTTGTCTTATGTTGTTACTCTGCCCTGTGCTTGTCAAAGGAAATGGGAGGGCCGTGTAAGTGACACGAAGAAGTAAAGAGGTTAACAGGCCTAAAACAAGAGTTTGGCATCGCCTTTATCAATGCCATATGTTTGGAGGGGAAGGCAGTGGTTCTGATTGTAGCGTTTGACGGTTAAAAAAAAGCCAAACGTGTCCGTCACCTCGATATTAAACTATACACTCGTCGGGAATATTATGTCACACGAACCCGACCTATTGTCTTCCCCGGTCCTCGTATGAAGTCGCGCACGTGCACAAACACGGAGATCGGCGGCGGGCAGAATGACAGCTCGGCCAGGTTGCGTGCGAGGGGCCCTGCCTGGTGTTGTGTGGTCCGTGTGTATGGAAGCACGAGGAGGGCTCTGGTGTGTGTGGTCTGAGTGTGTGGTCTGTGGCGCGGGCCCGGGGAGAGGCTGCTGACGGCCGCCATGAGAAAAGAGCCGCTGTGTTTACTTTACTCTGGGGGCCGTGCATGGACGCGGGAACACTGCCCAGGCCCCGCTAACGAACACGCACACACACACACGCACACGCACACACGCACAGAATAGAGCGCAAGTCTCCTGTCAAAGGCAATGACAAAAAAAAAAAAAAAAAAACGTGCAAACGAGCTCACACAAACGCAGTTTTTCTATTACGGATGCGGGGGGAGCTGGACATAAGAGAAGTGGAAGTGATGGGTTGCCGCAATTTATTCGTTTTATAGGCTAATTTGTTCACTGTGGTAGTGATTTGAGTACCAAGGGGTCACTCCCCTATGGCTCATGAATGTCTCTGTCTCTACTCTCATACAGTGGACCTCGAAAGCTTTCTGAAACCCGGAGTCCAGTGACCTTTGTGAAAGCTAACTGGGTTCTTATTAAGGAATAAAGCTCCAGATATGTCAAAAACTTTACCACTAACTTTAACACAAAGTCGTAGAAAATAATGTTATGGACAGTGACCACAAATGAAGATTATGGGTCCCGGCTGTGAGTAAAATACGCTGCCTAAACCTGCTCGCCCAAAGCCAAACTGTTATGAAGGTAACGCAGCTGGCCTGTAAAAAAAATCACAACTATGCCTAGTGTTTAAGGGTTCTTCTGTTGCCCCTGTATGTCAAAAATTTATCTTAAAGACACACTCCAAGGTATTCCATTTCAACCATTCTGGCTTTGCAGAGTGTGTGGCTAAATTTATTCTCCTTATCATATTTATTATTTTATCCGTGTAGCGGGAAACCCACTGCCCTGACAAGCAGCCACTAGCCCATCCGTGGTCTCCCCTGGTAAGAGAGCTGAACGGGCAGGTTTGTTTTCCTTGGAGGCCGACTAACAAACAGCAGGGCACTGTAATCTGTTTGGGATCGGAGAGTCTGGAGGTTGGGATCCCCCGGCTGCTCTGCTCACAAGGGACAGCACGCCACTCTGTATCTAATGAAACGTGAGAGGAAAAGAGAGTTTTAAACATGTGTTTGTGTAAAGAAAATGATTGAATCTGTCATCTTACAAGGTATGAGGGAGCTACTGTAAGCAATTGTGGGTATTTAGCAATTTGGGATTTTGTAATTGGAGAAAGCAAGATCAACATCGAAGTGAATATAAAGCAAACTAAAATGATTAGGTCAAATTAAGCAAAAAATAAATGATCTTTTTTATTGAATAATCTACATAAATCACTATTTATACTTCCACAGAATGACTTTAGCTGTATGATCTTTTCTGAGCAAGAGAGGATTTACCATTTCCCTATCGGCGCTCTATCTGGTGAATGAAGCTTTCGTCCCCGTGGATCACATATGGCAGTGATTGGTAAAAAAAAAAAAAAAATGATGGGCGTGTAGGGCACAAAGGGACCCATTTAGACAGCTCGTCACCCTTTACCCCCTTTTTTCTCCTATCCATCAGAGCGGCCGATTCAGTGCCCTGTCGCCTCACGCCCCTCACCGTTTGACTCGGTGCTCCCCACGTTTCCACAAACACCAGATTCTATCTCCGATCCCCCTGGCTCTGAATGCACAGAGCCATCCACACATCCGTCGGCCCGAGATGTGTGGCCTGATCACACAAGGGGGCGGGGCCTCGCACAATCTACCTCAGTATTTACACGCGGCCAGGTCAGCGGCTGCCCCTCACAAGTGGAGGCAATAGCCCAAATTGCCCCTAATGCGTTTCAGCATCAGATTTCATACACATGGATCCTGCACAAGTGCCGCCAGAGAGCATTCATCCCTCTACAGTGGGCCGTAGTGGCTGTGCGGAACGCTGGACGAGCTCTGGCCGGTTAACAGAGTCACAAGAAGTATTGGAACAAACACAGGTGGTGGATTTATAGTCCCAAAGTGTGGAAGCAATTTCTACTAGTGACGGATAATTGTCTTAACCTCTAAAACCTGCGTTTTCATCACATTTTTGTCTCTCTTTTGTCGCTTTTTCTTCAGTTTTTGTTGCGGGTTTTTTTTTATGTTTTGACACTTTGTTTCAAGAAGCTATTAGATTTGGGTAAAGCCGAACGGGAGGGTTCAGAAGTTAAACTTAACTATATGTAAAGCCAGAGTCCACTAAAGTAAAGGTTGTTTTAATTCCAAATGTATCAAGACGTTTTCATCAAAATAAAAAGTGAGCTCATGTTATCAAGTTATATGGATTCCTAGATAATTTGGTGTCTAAGTTTTGAGAGCTGATTTAGGAGAATTTTGATCTCCTGAATCCAAAAATCCCATTGGTCAAAGGGTATTGTCTTCATAATGTCTTTTGTCCTGGTGCCCATCCGTCCACATTTAGGGGCAGACTGGGGTTGGATGTAACGTAATTTTAATTTGTGCATATATGTTGGTACACAAAGCAGCCGTGCTTATAAACTAGCGTGGGTTGGTGACATGCTATGATAAAAAATTGCATCCGATTTCAAAAAAGATCCCAACCCTGACCTGATACAGAAATGTTCAGATTTTCAGATTCTGCGTTGCAAAAATGTGCTAAATCAGTTCAAAATATATATATATTAATTGACACCTTTAAAAAAAGTTATTATGTGTAACCCAGTGTAATTAATCCAAAATCATTGCTCATTTTACTTTTCTCTGAACTGCTGATATAAATACACTCGATGGCCAATGTGGAAGGGATTGAAATAAATTAAAATGCCAGCTCTTGATTCATCACAGGCTTAAATCTTTGGTCCACTTGTGGGTTAGGTTATTCCATTATGAGTCAGCATTTCCCCTGTTTCCACACTGCTCCAGTCCACATGGCGAGACATGTCGTGACAGAGAGCGGACAGTGAGATACATGCCTCTGACCCTGTGCCATCATGATGTCTGCCCTCTGGGTCTGTTGTCTTTGGGACTGTTTGTTTGTTTGTCAGTCTCAAGCGCTTCATAGGTTTAGGCTTAATGAAGTCAAGTCCCCAATTTCCCACATAAAACTCCCTCAACAATAAACAGAAATATGAAGTTGAGGCCAGGAAATGCAAAAAGATGTTTTCAGAGGATTAAAAGACTGGAGAAAGGCATCTCTGGCTGTGGGTCATAGCAACGCTTTTCTGCCAGGATCATGATACCTCCTCATAATAATAATAATAATAATAACATTAAAAAAGCATCTTTTTTATGCTTATTTACGGTGGTATGCAATAAGAGAAGCTGTCCTGTTTGAAACAGGCAAGAAGAACAAAATAATGCTGCGACTGATTGATTATGATCATCACATTGATCCATAAGCACTAAATAGATATGGATATTCTCATTTGTTTATTTTTAACCATTTTAAAGGTAATAGAGAATATGAATGAGTTGGCAAAAATTTTATTTCAATATTTTTTTTACTTATACAAGAATAATGACAGTAAAAACTCTGCTAAGTCTATAACCTTTGGCAATGTTTAGTTGTTGTTGTAAAACTTGAATTGTTTTGCAGAAATATTTCCAATTCTTGCTGATTGCAATGCTGCTCTGCCTCCAGTGCAGCTCTGCCTGTGTCACAGACAACAGCCTGTGTAAACCAGAGGCCCAGCAGTCTGTCAGCAGGAGAGGGCAGCAGGGAGAGCGGGCCGGAGAGCAGACAGGACTGAGGGAAGAGAGCCGCTTCATAAACACGCTCTGCCTGACCTCCGTCACTCCGCTCACCCTGCGCTCCAAAGAACAGCAGCATTGAGGAAAAGCCTCCAAAAACACAACCCACCACATTCCTCCAAAACAAACGTACTAGGCCACCCAAATTTTTCAATTAGAGCCCACAGGGGGGGACAGGAAATGGATCTGTGTAGATTTGCGTCCTTGTATTCCCAGCCGAGCAGAGGAGGCTTTGGGGGAACTATAGGGCTCAGACTTAACAGAGTAGCTGTATATCGCAGGTGACGACACAAATGATGGAGCAGCTCAAAGATGTGGCGCCTGCCTGCTATCTACCTGTCAATCAACTCACTCTCATCCCCCATACACAACCAATCAGTTAAAGCAACACGCTAAGGTTTCTATTTGCTTAAGAAGGTCTTGTTATAGAACGTATTGTACAACAACATTTTCCAAAGGTAGACTAGGGAGTAGGGATTAAATCATTGTAAGCTCTGTGTGAAAACACCACATTTAATAAAGCTGTGCTTAAGGTGGCGAATATAGTTAAACTTTGGATTTCTTATACAAGTAATATAATAACCCTTGAACCCTGTAAAACATACGTACCTAGGGTTTATGCCAACACCAAAGACGTGACTGCGAGGTGTGCAGAACCAACTTTAGTGCCTGTTGCCTCCAGGTAACTGACTGAACTAAAGCTCATCATTGCAGATAGTTTTTTATTAATTGATTGACTGCGGAATTCTTCCGCAGTCAATTATTGGTTTTCATGTTCTTTATTATTATTCCTCTTCCATCTTTTTCCCAATTTTCTAGAGCTTTCAGCACCTTCATGCTTTGTGCAATTTATGCAAGTTATGCATCAAAATGTTCCGCATGTTGAGGAGAAGGGTGCTATTACTTTTGGGACTTCTGCAATTTACGTTTTTTCCGCAATCGGCCAAAATGTCGGAGATTTTTCCCATTGACTTATAATGGGGCTGCCGCAAATCCATGCTTTTCTGCACTTTTTTCTGCATTTTATGCAATTTCTGCACTTTGTGCATGTTCAGCATATGCAACTTGTGGGCTTTGAGAAAAAATTGTCCTTCTGCAGTTTTCCAGTTTTTTTTATACGAGAGTTTGACATTTTTTCATTGGTGTGTACGGGGGAATCCAGCCAATGGGGAGACTCCAGGACTTTCAGCCATTTGTGCAGCTTCTGCCAATCAAGCACTGAGGCCATTTCTACAGTTTGACCAGTTTATGGAATATAAAAGTTTATGCAACATTAACAATTTATGCAAAGTAACCACTTTATGGGAATTGACCAGTTAATGCATTTTAAAGCGTTTATACAACTTAAGAGTTTATGCCATTTAGGATTTATGCATTTTAAAGTTTATGCAATTTACATAATTTATGCAAATTAACCCATGCATGCATTTTACCACTTTATGCAGTTTATACAGTTTATGCAACATGACATTTTATGCATTTTACCAGTTTATGCAAATTGGATTATGCAATTTGAAGAGTTTATGCAATTTCTGCATTTGCTCCCCGCATTTCCGCAGTCAATCGCAATGGCGCAGCCATTGCATTTCTAGTCTATTATTAATAATAATAATAATAATAATAATAATAATAATAATAATAATAGGATAATTAAGGGTGACTGAAAGGGAATTTCATTGAAATTTCAACAGCTGTACATAACACATGATATAGTAGTAGTAGTTGGGTAAAATAATACTCCATAAGGAGTTATTGTTATTTACAGCATTGCAACGACTTCCAATCATTGCATTTCAGTCTTCACCGTCTCTATGATAATCGGTCAAATAAAGCAGACAAGTCTCTTCACCGACCACTGCAGACGCAGAAACTTGGTTTTAACATCTAGCTTGGCTACAGTAACTCGACTACATCGTTGCATTGTTGACTATTTTGACAGCAAGCGTTAGCAAGCTAGGCTACATTTTTACAGGAAGATAAGCATTTACACTCCAAATAAATATTATGTTGCCGCCGATTGCAAATTTTCGATTGCAAAAAGAAATGTATGTCATAGAACTGCGGCTGGCAATCGATCTTAGACAGAAACAAGAAATATGAAGAGAAAACATACCTCAAAGTATAGAAACGGGACTGGATCCGAGACTGGTCTTTTCCGACTTACTTCCGGTTTCAGAATAAAACATCCGGCTTCAAAAACAAAGGTTGGGATCGGTTATAAAAATAAGATATTAAAAATCAATTGTTAGAAATATCGATATACAGACATGAAAAAAAGTGATAAAGCAATGAATAACTATAAATCTAGATAATAACAAATAAACTATATCAGATGATTCTGATGTTGAATTGAACCATAATGACCCATAATTCAACATCAAAATAATCTACTAGAGTTTAAGAGTATATTATCTTTATGACCTTACAACTCTAAGGTTGTATTATCTAATGTTCTTTTCCTTTGAGAATTATGAATCCCAGTGGGAACACCTCTTTCCTCCTCTCCATTTTCACGGTGCATCACTAAGGCATTTCCACTTGTTCTGGGAAATGCGCAGAATCATTGAAAATGCAACAGAGACCACCCAGGCACACACTGCAGAACTGAGACCATTACATTATCTCTGCAAATTGTGCAGGGCAGAAAGAATTCCTCTGATAAGGCAAGTCCCAATCCTTAGGGGACGCACATTGTCCAATTATGGACCAATCTTCTAATTGAAGAATTAAGTTGTGACTTGGGAGTTTGCACAGATGCTGATGCAACACAGGGCCTGTTTGTTTGCATAAACATCAGCTTAAAGCAATGAAGCTGGAAAATCTTGTACTGAAGTCAGTGATTAAGAACATCAGTTTCATATCAAGAAAACCGCAAACATAAACACAAACATGATCCGTAATGCATTACAAAAATGCAGAGGTAATTGGACATAGTTACATAGATCCTGTACCGTCTTTGTACAACAGAATAGTGGAGGACAGAGTGGTTGGTTATAAATAGAGCAGCATTATGCAGGTGTTCCAGGTGTCTCTGAGGGACAGAGAGAGCCTTGATCCTCACGGTGACCCCAGCTTTCTGCAATGCACATCCCGTAATGGCACACGCTGCGCTGGCACCATTGCTCATCCCTGAACCCTATTGTTCATTGTTTGTCTTCTCCATTTTTTTCCCATGGGCCCCTGGCCAGTGAGAGGAAAAGGTCACTGTAAATATTGCACTGAAATCCTCCTCCCTCCCCGAGAGCTCCTGAAGATGGAACAGGCGACCAGTGGGTGAGCACTTCCTTCCTGCACAGGGCATTTCAACTGTAAGACATCAAACACGTAAGAAGCGCTCATGTCAAAGATCAGGGCAGTGAGATCATATGCACACTGTTGACATAACACTGTTGGCATGTTCCTGCTGCTCAGAGCTCCTCACGTGGGTTTACATGTTCCCTTTAGTGTTTTAATCAAGCACACTTCAATTGTGGCTAATAGCTTGGAAGTCAAGATCCTTATCACCCTTTTGTCTCTGACAACATGTGCTAAAACAAATCTTACTGCAATATTTCAGTCCAAAATAAAAACAAATGTATGGAATATATTTGCTCTACAATGGTGCTCTTATTTGTAGAGCAAATATATAATATAATATATAATATAATATATAATATCTTATTTGGAAAACAAAAGAGTATAACTGAAAAACAAAACAGTTTTGTTAATTTAAATCTTTTAAAAACAGACATTTGAACAAAAGTTTGTGTTGATATATTTTATTTTCATTTTAATAATATTTTTTTTTTTAAAACTATGGTAAACTAAAAATGCTATAATTTCTGTAAAGTTCAATAATACATTCCATGGGAAATGAGGTGAGTCCCAAATCATGACCCATAGTTAATCGCCTGTCTGTAGCACTGCTGTTAATATAAGACAAAGAGATTTTAAATAAACCCTTAATATTTGGGTTTGTTTGTCTTTGACAACTCCTGCTTCTCCCCTTACTCGATCATGTCCAGCTCTATGGGCTCACATTGTGGATTCCAGAAATCCGAGCCTGTGCCAGGCAGGCTTACTTTGGAAAAGCAACCGAAGGAATGGAGGATAATGGGTAAGAAGGGGAACATAACCTTTAGTGTTGGAGTTCTGACATACTGATAGATCCAGTCAGGACATAGAGGCACAAGAAGAATTAATTATACAGATCATTAAATTAGCTTAGCTAATAAATAACTATTATATTTGAGCAAATCTCCCCAAAATGTTTTGTTACAGTTTTGATTCAGCTTCTACAGGGTGTTTGTTCTATCTTTAATATTACACTTTTATCAATAATTCATTTATATGTTTATTTTATAGGGACAGAATAAGAAGCATTGTTACAAATAATCAATGCCATGTTCATAGGACATATAGCTAACAGCTAATTCGCAGACCTGGTCCCTAAGACATAAAAATACATAATACATTTACATAAATCATTACAAATATTACAAATTACAAAAGGTTTTTTATAAATATTGTAACATTTATACCCTCAGGCCACAGGTCACAAGCACTGACGTAGCATGCATGTGCACGCAAGGGACTGGGCTGACGGACTCGCCTGGACCAACGCTGTTGATCGGGCCCTACATGTGAACATGGTTGTATAGGATTAATTGTCTTGTTGCTTCAGTAGAGACTAAGTATTGAGAGGATAAAGAAGTTACTGAAATCAATTGTGTAAAGTGTGAGAGGGTATAAAGGGGCATTTTCCCAAATATGTCTGGGCCAGTACCACCCAGGTTAACATAACATGTTCCCGGCCTTCTCATAACAGGGCTCCCCAGACCCACGGACCCCCCAGGCCAGACAACAGGCTACTGTGTCTCAGGAGGCACAGGCAGGAGCGACCCCAAACTCTGCACCGGGAACTCATGGGAACAGTGAGACAAAGAAAATACTATGTTAAAGGTGGTTTGGAAAAAAAGTTATTGTTTTCATCTTGTCCTCAAGAGGAAATTGTGGTAAATAAATTGTTTTAAGGTTTAGGCTTCAGTCAGTGTGAAATTTGTCAGGATTATTTCAGCAGAAAATTTTGATTTGTTGCTCATTTACAACATTTTCTAGAAATATAGCAATTCGAATTCAATTCAAACTTTTACCATGTTCATTATGTTATTTACATTTAGCCTAAAAGCAAAACAAATGAGCCATAACATAATTGCATGTGTATGTACCAAACAAGAACCATCATTTGATGTGGTAATAATATTAATTCTCTCTACGCTAAGGTTTGTTCCAGAATGGCCCGCTTGTCCCTTGGTTCAATGGAAAGTGAATATATTTGACCAAAAGGGGGCGCCCAAGAACGTATTTTTTACCCCTGTCCTATGACGAACCACTGCAACGATAACAGGTAAGGCACTTTTAGAACCTATGACAAATAAATAAATGATTCACTGTTGTTGCTCGCATGTCAATAACATTTCAAAATGTAGCCCATAATGTAATTTAGCAGACCTAAATTTAACCAGGAAAAAAAAACATCAGGGAGAAATTCAAAGATGACCTGGATGGAGCAAGGCAAAAGACAGGGGAAATGTAAATAAATGTTAATAAAAGTTAAATTAAATAAATCATGTTCCTTAATAAACAAAGCCAATTGGCCGGCTATTTCTACTGCATGTTCATAAACAGCAGCAAAGATATTAGTTACTGAAACATATTTTTCACGTCCTGTATTAGATGATTGTACATGTCCAGTGTGTAGGTGTGTGTGCTGTAGTAACGCTGAGGTGGTTACATTATTGAGATGTAATTTAAGACGCCTATAAATCCTGCAGGCGATTGTGCATCATGTGTGACTATATGCAGAGCTCAATACAGTCCCAGGAAAAAAAGCAAGTGAATAATAAAACACATGCATTTTACATTCTACATGACTACATAGGATTATGTCTAGAGAAGAATGTGCCGTCCATAGCGGGCACATATATATGAACAGTGTTGGTGGGTGGCGAGTTGAAGGAGAGCGGTTGTTTGTTGTAAAAACAGTGGGAAAGAAGACACAGAGGAAGCTAAACACAAGCTGCACTTTGAAGAATCGCTCAGGCTGTGGTAGTTGTGAACAAGTTTCTTTGGCACAACAGAGTCCGTATCTGATCAATTCATTGCGGCAGAAATACAGTAGCGGCACAGCGTGGGCATTAAAAGGTAGCAGTAATGGCTTTATAAGGTGCAGAGAGGCCTCTTGTGTTAAGTGGATGGTGCACAGGAAGGGAAGCAGCGTATGTGCAGTTCAGTGGGAGGTGATGGGGGGCGCGGGGACTATAGGCTGTGTATGCATAGGTGCAAATTGAGGTCAGTTTCAGCCAAGTAGCCCCATTCCCTTTGATCCCTCAGTCGGACTGGATGAAAGACATCCTGCTTCCTTCAGCATGGAGGAGAGACGAGAAGCGGACGGGTGTGGGTCCGCTGCTTTCCACCTGATTCTGCAAAGTGTTTTTCTATTACTGTAACCTTTCTTCTCTTTAGACTTAAGAGCTTTTTTCCATAACGCTGTGTGAACAGATTGTGGAAATTGGACAAATCTTTATAATGTTCTATATCGATCAAATGTGCAACAAGCTAATTGTTTCCAAAATTTGAATGAAAATATGACCATTACTTTTGGTTATTCCTGTTCTTTTTATGTACACTGGTTTTTAATACACATTGAGCGGCCTCATCTTTTGTCTTTGCATTGCTGTTGATGATTCATCTTCTAGCTTTTAGACAATTTACTTTGTTATGTATTTTCTATTGCTATCTTTTTTATTATTCAAACCCATAAGAAGCTCTTTGGGCAGCTGTGATTGTGAGCTTGATCCATTCTCAATGTACAAGATAGATATGCCTATTTTATCTCCGAAGGTGACATTTTATTTTACATTACCCTTGATACATTGCACATTGTAAATGCAGTACAATGTATTGTACAATGAAACAATGTGTAATAACTTGTGTGTTACATACACAAGTGGAGTAACATGCACTTGTTGTTTGTTGTTGCATGATGTAATAAGACATAAAACCCTAACGTTAACCCTAAGGGTCTTATTACGGTACATCACGTCTCTCCAAACTACAAATATGCATTATTCCATTGCGTATGTACTACATAGGTGCAAGTTATTACATGGCAGATTACATTGTGCTAAATTTAGTATAGGTAGTGAAAGGTAGTGTAAAATAAAATGTGAACAAATAATGCAATACTTGTAATCCCTTATATTTAAAACATTTAGCTAGATTAATCAAAATACTCCTTTATCTACCTCTTCTTAATATATGAATTTCCAACATGATTGTATTTGAGTTATTCTGCTGCTATAGTACTGCTGTTGCTCTCTAGCAAAGATGTGTGATTTCAATAAACAGGATCTAAAAGATCAATCATTTCATGCCATTTCTCACTGTTAGTAATGGTAATCGTTTTTATCAGTGCTGTGCCTGTCTATCTTTAACCAGTGACCTAGTGCGTTACTCTTATTCAAAAAATGAACTTTGATCCTCCCACGACCTGTCACACAGCAGACCATACGCCTGAAGCAATACGCCGTCTGTATGTGGAGTATGTGTCTGCATGTGTGTTTTCACAAGAACTCTGGCATCCACACATCTATGACACAAGAAAATAAAAAATAACTTAATGTTGCTCAGTTTCATGTGCACATTTACGAGACAGAGATGTGATTAGGGCCGGGGCTGTGCCATGAATCGCTATTAAATCGAAATTGCAATCTCAACTTTGATCAGTCTTCATCACTGGGTTTTTATCTACAGCCAATTGCATCACCAGCCGCTAGTTTGGTGAACCACAGGGGAATATTTTTTTTGTTAAGTTGTACTGAAGTAGAAAGCATTTATATATTCATATTTCGTTCAGGTTTATTTAAAAAGGTTTATCTTATCTATATTAGCTTTTTGTCAGACAAAGCACAGATGTTCTTTTGCCTGCTCAACAGTTTTTGACCACTTGCTGCAGGTCTTCCGCAAAAATGCCACATGTACAGATTAAAGACTAAACTAATGTATCTGGTTTGTATGTTTATCTATTTTCAATGCAAAAAAGATTGATCGGTATAAGGAAATAATCCTGGGCCGTGAAGTGCACTGAATGGGAATTCCCCCATGAAAATTCAACCATGTGTGACATTTACCGCTTCACATATTTGGAAAGTTATCTCAGCAAACATTGAAAAAACAAAGTTGTACGTAGACTTTTCTCACAGACATGTACTTACAGCACATTGTCTCATACCAGGTTCTGAGCGGTTAATGCAGCTTTCTCCAACTGTCCCGGGACATCTGCGAGTGGTGACAGGGATGTCCAGGGTGCAAACCATCAAGATCACAGCTCTGGTCACCAGCGGCCACTGTGTAGGTATTCAAAATCAGACAAATAAAAGACATAATGCCTGCAAAATCATAAACAAAACTCAACTGCAACTATTCATTCACAAGTCAAGCAGTTTTCATGACACTATTGAGAGTTGACAAAACATCTGCTTTAAAAGGTGTACTGCACATGCTCAGTTTTCACCATATAGGCAGGGACAGGGACCATATGACAGGATGCAAGTGTGAGTCCACATACAATGGAGCACATGGAACAACAAAAGACGATTAATAGAGGACTGCCTTCCTGTTCTACGCTACAGGCAGAAATGCCCCGCGCACTCTTCATTTATTTATTCTTGTCAGTGTGGGGCTTGTAAATGTGGAAACCAGGAACAAGTCACATAAAAGGAGGAGTTCCTAAACAACTCATTAGGTAGAAATGAAAGCAAACCGTGCTGTTACATTCGGAAGCGTGCGAGCGGCAGGTTCCCGCGCTCTTAGGAGGAGTGGGAGGATGCAAATGACTTGAACTAGACGCACACACGTAAAATCTTCAAGAGATGATCAGCGCTGATGTGGCGCTATTGTGACACGCTGTCGTTACAGTGAGCCCCATATCTTTTCATTGTGTGGGAAGGGAAAACCTCATCTAAATATTAGCCAGGACTGCGTCAGAAGCGGAGTGGCTGTGAGGCGACTGCGTTCTTGAGATACCTGTCAGATTCCATGACATGAAGCTTGTTTACGGTGTTGCCTAGAGAACGGGAGAATGGAAACACGCATGCCAGTAGTGCCTGTTTTAATATGTGATCATGACTGTTTAATCGAGTTTAATTATGATTAATAGGAACTTATTCATTGTGCATCGCTGTTTACTTGGCAGATAAATTGGGGCTTGACAGTGATTGACGGGATGGTGAATGGCTTCGAGCAAGACGATCAATTAAAGTCTGTCCCTGGTTTAATCAGGACTACGGATTGTGGCACAGTCAAACAAGTCGGGACAGAGAAGGTCTTCAGGCTAATTTGACCTGACAACCTCACGATGCCAAGCTATATCATCCAGAGAGCAGGTGACTCAGGGAACATGAGATTTGTCGCAAGATAATTTCAGGTTGCCAGATCGTTGGGGAGTCATATTTTCCATGTAGTAAACGTGCCCTGAAGGGGTCACGAATACTGGGGGTTGTAACTAAAAAAGGATGAAAACAGCCATTTACAGGATGTAGACAGGTTATAGGCACCATTGTGGAAATACTTTTTGAACTGCAAAACGAAATAAGCAAACTTGAAGAATGATTAATATAATTAATGGTTCCATTAGCTCTTACTGTGTGCAGCGGGAAATGGGAAATAGTTGCATTTGGGTTGACTAATACCTTTTGTAGGGTCCACTATAATATACTATTAAAGAATAATGATTTTTATACAAAGGTCATTAGTTATAGAGCAACATGCAGGCATACCATCATTCATTATGTGTTTACCCTCATCATAAAACACTTCACCCATGCACCCAAAACAGAAATAATGGCAATGTCTTAGCTGTCATTTTAAAGTATTTTACATATGCCTATTGCCTAATGTAATATTAATACACCTGTCCATAAGTGGTGGACATTACAATCATCACACCGTGTTGCCACAAACTAACAGAATATAACACATAAACAAATGCTAAGTGAAGCAGCTATCGAAGTACACAGGGGAAGTCCGGACCTTTTTGCTTTCACAGCACTTGGCACAAGGCCCATTAAGACCTATTTCATCCGCGGAGTCCCCACCTACAGGAGCTAGACTCCACAGTGGCTGTGGGGCAGGGTTACGGTATCCTCACTGAAGTCTGCCCATCGCGTGTGAGTGCGGTGGCTCAGTGCAGCGGAGTGGGCAAGTGCGGGGAGGGCTGTTTCTTGGATGTTCAACATGTAATCCAACCTGTTTCAGCTCAGAAGGAGGTGACAGTTGGATAGTTGTCAGTATCCAGACAAAGGCAGGGTAATTTGGAGTTGGCATTGCAGTGCAAATGGACGGGCCAAACAAGCATGAAAAAGAAATTCAGACGAAATATATAAATCAGCATTTTACTAATGTTATCCTAATATGATGAAAAATATGTCCGTTAACCCAGTCCAGTGTCAAGTAAATGCAAGCAAATGAAATTCAGCCTTGAGTCTTCGGCAATGTTTATTATTATCTAATTTAGCTTTTGCCTGTTTTCAGGACAAATATATTTGAACTTACCAAATATATTGTGTTTTTCTCTATGTATATATTTGATTTGCTTTGTGTCTCCGTCCTCCTGAAAAAGTTGCCCAAAACACACAAGTCATAATTGTGGGAAATATTATGTAACCTTTTCCAAAATGATTCTGAATCCAAAAGCTCATGTTTAATCCCTCACTCATGTCCCTCTTGAGTATTGTAAATGTACCCCTTAAGCAGCGCTTTATCCCTGGCAGTGGCAGTGAGGGACTGCAGGCTGCAGTTTGAGTTTCATCAGAATAACTGTGTGGTCCACAGTCTCATGCTATTAGTTTGTTTACAGAAGTTAAAGCTGTGAGCTGCTGAAAGCCCGGGGCCAGCATTCCAATACAGTGGCTCATACAAGCAAGCACAGGCACACTCGGCACCGCTGTCCCAATACAATGTATGTAAACCCACAGCATGCACCCAAACGCCACAGGAACAAGAAGGAAGGATGTAAGGGAAGACGGAAGAATAAAACCAGGAAGGTTTAAAACTGTTACTTTTAAACCTTTATTCTAGTATTTGTTATTTAGCCTTTTGTCCCGACTTTTATTTGAGGATTCTGAGACAATATTTTTTACATTTCTGAATTGTTGATTGAAAAAAGCATATTTTAGGAAATGATAATTAAAATACAATATCCAGACAAACATCATTAAACCAGATTTTAAATGTTTTGCACCTTAAATTATCATAAATGCTAATTACATTTTACAGAAGGGGTCCCGAGTAGTTGGGGCTTGTGGCCTGAAAAGTTTGGGAACCCCTGGTTTACAGCAAAAACAGCAGTTCTATTTCAACTGAACTGCATCATGGGAAGGCATGTAGGGCTTGAAATAGGAGGATTCCCTTTTGGTCTAAGCGCATTTTCCTTTTGTCAATTTTTCTCTCAGGTAAAACACTGAGAAGTGAATGAATAACAAATGGCAGTGGCTCAATAGTAGAGCATTCACCCACAAAACTGGAGGTTTATGGTTCAAAATCATCATGTTTGCGTTAGACACTTAATCCGAATGTGGTTGAAAAAATGGAGAGTCCATTTGTACCAACTGAGCTTCTGTCATGATGCCCCTGGGCAACTGTGGCCACAGAAGTAACTTGCCACCACTGACTTTGAAGAGTGATTGACTATTGCATGAAATTGTCAAGTGACTTTGAGTCTTTTAAAGTACTACAGCTATGTGTAATTATTAACAAAACATTGTTCAAATCAAATTCCTAATTCAACCAAGATTATGTACATACATTTCAAGCAACAGTACTTTCACAATTTGAGTAAGATTTCACACAACCTACACAATGGTCTGAGGTCAAACAAAGCCCTGTTGCCCAGCACGCTCAGTCAAACGCCCAGTTCAAATATGTCCATAACCTGCATTCAGATGTACAGGGGAGATGTCTGGCCCTGATAGTGCATGTCTGCAGTAATGGCTGCCCATGTGTACACAAATGACTGATCATCCCCTCAGTGCGCCGAACTGTCACGCCAAAGTTCACCGAGGAATAAATGAACTTAGCCAAACCACTGATGGATGACATGACACATTGTGGGGTAATACGTTATAAAAGTGACAGTTACTTAGAGCTATTAACGTCACAGGGGACCAGGTTAAGTGTGCAGACGTCTTATAAAACAGCCAGATTGATATAATGTGATTTAAGACATGTGAGGAGTCTGTGCGCAGGCAAATCATATAATGTACCTGTCAAAGTGAAAAGTACGGAATGTAAATAGCTTTTCCGACCAAAAGAACAAAGCGGTGAAGTAACTCGGGTAATTAGCGAGGGTCTAAGGTTAGTTAAAGAATGTATAACTGGTTCGGAGATAGCGAGGACTCTGGCATTTCTCATAGTGATAAATGGGATTTCCATCATTGTGTTTGAATATTTCAGTGGTAAACTTGGGAGGCCGTATCAGTTCAGGTGTTTCAAATGTTGGCCCACAGAGCGAGCGTTGAATGGGACACACACCTGAGTTGGTAACGCGCCTACTTTATCTTGTTTAAACAGTTGTGATTGTTGATATGCGAGCGCGTTCACACCTAGTAACGAGAAACTTTGCTCGAAAGCTTATCGCCTATTGTCCTGGCTAGTCACGTATAAACTGTTATGTACATTGTGTGGCCGTGGATTAGATGAAACCTAAGTAATCGCAAGTAAATACGAAATGAAATATATACACAGTTACACTATCGGTGTCTAGTACAGTATGATATAATCCTTTGTAAAGTTTGAGATTTGGTTGCACTCTGCACTGCATTTCAACTGTGCATGTTTGGAGCTGTTGGCCAAAGGGTATCGGGAATTTCTCCTGCTGAAGTCGTAAACCTGTCGTCCCATTTATGTTAATGGGGTTTCTTTGTCGTTATGACAGACGTGAAAATTGGACAGTAGGCAGACACGCCTACAGTACCACTAATACTAATTCCACGTATTTCAAGTGCATATTCTTGCAACACAAACCTGGCTTTTTAAATCACTGTTAGACATCTTAAAGCTGTAGTGATCCAAAAAAAAATCTTCTAGTAAACTTCACTTGGCACCATAGATCTACAGGACAAACATGTGAAAGTCAGGGGTCGGCCTTGTTCACGTCTCAACTCTGTCTCGCTTTGACCTCCAGCTGCGTGGAAGGGTCTGTGACAGCTGGAAACTCATTTATGCAACAGCTGAGAGATGTTTTTTTTACTCCACAACCTTTCAGGGTTTGATCACGGAGTAATTCAGGTATGTGCAACTTTAACACAAGCAATTCGGTTACGCACGCAGGACCCTTAGATGAAATGTGCCGGCAACTAACGACATAAGCTGTGTAGTGACAGCAGTTTGAGCGCCGAAACGCTCAGAGCCGGTTAGAATGTCAACACAATAAAGCACCACGTCATGACATCAGCAGGTAAAGTGTTTTGAGAAGGAGATGTGCTGAATAAGTCACACGTGCAGAACTGAGCATCATTAGAGCAGATGAGCTCATTAGAACACGGTTACAAACACAGCAGTGCAGAGGGAGGTCATTTTCTCTTTAGGTGTTAACCCCACACAGTCGCAGATCGAGTGCTTACCCACACCTGTTCAAAGCACCGCTGATGTAAGCAGTTGGCATTAGAGCAGGGCGATATGGCCTAAAATCTATCACGATATAAAAAAGAAATATCATGATAACGATATATTTCACAATATAATTGGAAGATTGATGCAAAGTTATTTTAATATTTTCTTTTAGCGCCACACTAATTTCCATGCAAATTATGATCTACTCAAGCAGTTTACATCCATTCCATTTGACCTTTTAAGCACATGCCCCTGTGTCCTACACTGTCAATGTTTATGCTGCTCTGATGGAGCTGAGCGAAATATAAATTATATTGTGTCCACAACGATATAAAAGATTCTAACGATATCCAAAAATTGTATCATGATAACAACAGGCGATTCAATATGGCCCAACCCTAATTGGCATTCGCTTTTTACAGTTGAAAAAAGTTCTATTAAAGGTGTACAAATGAGGAAATGTTGGAAAAAAAATGTATAAAATTTGATATTGGCTGAAAAATGCAATCTCTTGAAACATCGCACAGTAAACTTCAAAATCCTGAAGGGACAGGAAGTGTCTTTCGATACAAAAGCACTCAAAAGGTTGGGGGTTTTCCTTTTGTCATTGAAGATGTTGCACATATAACAAACATCACAATATGAAGGTCATAAACTAAAGTTTGATTTTGCTGTAACAAATATCCAACATTTTGTATGTGTGTGTGTGTGTGTGTAAATTGCAAATCAATATGTTGATAAAAACAAAAACAACTGCATTGTTTTATATGGAAAAGAAACACTATCACACGACACTTTGCACAAACAGTGGCTCTGGTTTCACACGGCGTATACACCGTAATTTGCTTCTTATCAGGGCCCGAGTGAACTGAAAAGTTCTTTATGACTGACACATAAAGTGTAGCCTACAGAAGCGGCGGTAATCTGAGCCCGATGACCACTCCAGTGATGCTCTCCTTCCTCCCCCGGGACAGCGCTGGAGTGGGGGAGACTCTCCTTTATGTACGCCAGCGTGTGAGTGATATGCCAATACGGATGACACAGAACCCCCTCAGATGTGTTGTATCGCGTGTAATGGAGATAATTTATATAACTAGGCGCACAATATGTCACGTAAGAGACACCCTCGCAGTCACTCAGAAGCGGGATTGTGTAACTGTCATGTTCCCAGAGGCCTGCTTTGTTTCTGCTGTCTCCTGAGAATGTCTGCACCTTCAGATTGTGTAACCGCCACTTGCCCCGAGGCTGCCCGCGCTGCCACCAAATAACCTATGCTATTTTTACACCTTTCTGCCCAAGCAAAAACCATTATGTGACAAAAGGGCGAGGTCAGATCATGTATTTGTAAGTATTGCTAAAAATCAAGTCTTTAGAACCGTGAGCAAAAGGAAATAAATGCATTGCAAACGGGTGCAGCAGTAAGTATGTACATTTGACATTCTTTTCTTGTGCAATTTGCCGTGCCGATCTTTCAATACATCAGCTGTCAGGAGTTATTAATGACCGTGAAATGTGTAAACTGCGCCTGTGCATTTCTTTGAACACTTGGCCAATGTAAACCGAGGTCCAGCAGATGGTGGCTCTGTGCTCTCCAGGAGTGAGCACAGGTCCTTGGCCCGCTAACCGCAGCTCAGGCAGGTGAAGTACTGTGTGTCAGTGAAGCGGGCAGGATGGCGTGACTGGCACAAGCAGCTGCTGAAGAGGAGTGGAAAAGCCCTGCTCTCTGACGCCGTACCCCGGAGCTCACATCAGTCCGCTGTGTGTTCAGCTTTCAGTCTCCAAAAAGCAGCGTCACCGTCACATCTGTTTGACGGTTGATGATGTTTTTGAACCGCTTCGTGTAAACAAATCTGTTGGCAGGCGAGTGTAAACCATTCTCTGTCATATTTCGGATTCACTTTTTTTTTTTTTCACTTTTTGAATAAACGTTTCATAAACTCACACCCGCCTTGTGGTAAAAGCGAGATGATTCTCTATGTGGAATGGAGTCTGTGTGGGTTTTCCTCACATGCTTCAGTTCTGAATTCTCCAATCAATGATCAGTCTCTGCTCCTGACGATTTAAATTAAAATCAATGTTCTGCTCTCGGTAGTTTATAAAAGGCACAAAAGCTGCAACTGGCCCTGCTGTATATGAGACATGTCCAATCCTCTTTTTGAAAGAGGAATCTTCAGAGTTCAGTCACTGAGCTTTAACTACTGGAGGCAGCACAATACAAGTAATTAGACTTGATTGGGGACAGGTCCCTATTTTATGTTCCTTTCAACAGTGCTTTTAGCCAT
Organism: Gobius niger; assembly: GCF_951799975.1. Taxonomy (NCBI): domain Eukaryota; kingdom Metazoa; phylum Chordata; class Actinopteri; order Gobiiformes; family Gobiidae; genus Gobius; species Gobius niger. The sequence goes on along the minus strand of NC_136868.1, from coordinate 23,696,306 downwards.
AGGATTTGACGAAAACAGAAAATGTAAACATACAATTTATTTGTATTTATCTATTTTGTGTGTGTATAAAACATACATTTTACCAGCCACAGAAATGTGTACAATAGGATCCCCTGTGAAGTCAAAACTAAAAAAAATAATAGAGGTATTTTCCTGGTTGAATAACATTACAGTTGCTATCAGAAAAAACACTTTTTCTCTAACAGCGGAAAACATTTTGAATTGTTCTTCCGTATATTGCAAAAGCAGACATTTGTTTCCATTATGCATCTAATCCTTATAGGGACTATACGGAGTTTGAAAATGTTAAAATTATGTATTTTCCTCCCCCTACATGTTCCAGGCATGTCCGAATGTGTAGAATGAGCCCAGACCTGTTCACCACAACTGCCTCTAAAATCCTGCACTGCCACTCAAGAAGGTGTTACTTCGGGTCCGAATTGGCATGATGCACGAGCTTAATATAAAAGGTGCAGTTACACGTATGACCTGAGGTGGCAGTAGTGAGTATAAAATGGCCAACTTGCATCTAGCCCCTTTATATCAATTGTGAAAAAAGCATTACCATTACAGTATTGCTTCCGGAAAGTTGTGAAATGTTACAAAAGCATATCTGTGCTGAAAAGGGGTGTTGGAAATACTTCAGAAAAGTTAGGAATGAATTTGGACGACAATGAACATTTAAATATGTGTATGTGCCCTTTCATTGCTTGTCAAAATAAGAATCAAGGAGCAGGGCCTCGAAGTTGTAACGCAAACTGAATTCAAACTCAGCTCCACCTGTCTCATTATTTAAGCCAAAGTTTGAAATATCAGCGAGTGAAGTCATGAAAGGACGTGCGTGTAAACCACACAGATGAAATGTCACGCTATCTGTAACACTATGACGGTTATGGGCGAGCGCTTAAGAACAGTAATATCCATGTTTCCCCCCTAAACGCCTCTGTTCTCTCTGACCTCGGTCGTGTCACACATGCAGCCCGGGGCGAGAGGTTGAACCTGCTGAACCATTGCACTAAATAGGGGCTGGGACAACATGTTCACTTGTGCTTTTCCGTGTCTGTCTGATCACCTCACACTCCACATGCCCCCAGACACACCTTCACATCCCCAGCATTTCACACATACTATCCCATCAGACAGCACGGTTCATCTGCGGGACAAGGGAGCAGGGGAGTTCAGGACACCAGCCCGACAAACACGCACCTCCACTTAACAGGTGTGTAGGCAAACAAAAACAACGGGCAACACCCATAGAACACGTGCGGTGCATCACAGAAGCTCTATCAGCTACGACGCACAGTTAAGCATGGGCTGTTGCAAGCACAATTTGTTTAGAAATATGAAGTATTTCAAAACACACCACGGGGATAATGGAAAGCCTGGTATTGCATGAATGCCATAGGTAAAAACAATTTGATTTGTTCACTACCTCCTTGGTTACCACCTAGTTTATTTTTAAATAATTGTATTAGTTTGTGTTTCAGTGGTCTTGCTCCTGCTGGTGCTCCCCATCGCGCTCTCTCAGTTCGGCAGATAAGGCTTTGCTTGTGGTTTCTCAGTCGACTTAGAGGAGACAGAGCGGTTTCTGTTGTTGCTGCCAATTTTGGAGTGAGCCAGCTCTGTATACTAGATAAGTTTATTATGTTTATCATGCACTTATTTTTATTGTCTGGACTGTACAGCCCTTTGGTCAACATTATTGTTTTAACAATGCTTTATAAATAAACTGGATCGAATGAAATAGTTTTGGTTATGCAAAAATGTGGTAGAATAGAATATGTAATGGTAGAAGAAGTAGAATTCTCCATAACTGTATACTGTATTAAGAATATGAACACTGCACACATTTATATAGAAAGCAGGTAAACCAGGTGCCGTCCAAACATTTTTATAATGGGCAGCATATTGAAGTGTACAGGGCATCAAATTAACTTTATTTATCTGTTAGGAACATCATTTGCAGAGGAAGTGCCAGTACACGCCCAATAAAAGCAGTTCATCCACAGACACACAACACAATCAGCATGTGCTATAATAAATACAGTATAAAAATAACAGTGGGCCTGTTAAAGACCAAGGTCCGCACAGTCCTTTATTCAACAATGCAGTGAAACAACTGGGTGCATTTAGCAGAGGCCTTTATCGTGCAACCAGAGCTTTATTCAGGCTTGGAATCTTGATGCCAGCTCTGTGTCACACGGACATGTTAATGACATGTTAACTATTGAGTTATTGAGAAAAGTAGCATCTCTGACAATGTGTGCCAACTCAAGAGGCTTGAGGCCTGACAAAAATTGGTCTGAGGGCCACATTTGGCCTCAGGGCACACTTTGGGCACTCTTGAAAGTGAAAACAGTCACAGCCAGGGTGACCACCTCAAATACAGAGAAAGTGGAACAAGTCATTTGATGTGGTGGGACATGGAGGGACAGACATGAGAAATTTATCAATCAATCAATCAAACTTTATTTATAAAGCGCTTTTCATGCCGAAAGGTATCACAAAGTGCTTTACAGATTACAGATTACTGTCAACTTTTGTGAATCATGAGTTAATCTAAAATGATGGGTTTTTTTTTAAGTTTTTCTAAAATTTTGCTTAAAAATGGTACGTTGGATATCGGTCTAAAATTGTTAAAAACATTCAAATCTAAATTGCTCTTCTTCAGCAGGGGTCTCACCACCGCCCCTTTAAACGCAGCAGGGAAGACCCCCGTCTGAAGAGAGCAATTCATCATGTTTAGAAGCTCGTCTCTAAAAGATCCATAAAATGTATTAAAAAACGGGGTTGGGACCGGGTCCAAAAGACATGTGGTGGGCCTCACTGAGGAGAAAGCTTTATCAACATCTCAGCATTAACCAGGACAAAACTGTCCAGTGTTTCCTCTGGAACAAATAGACCATCAGATGTATTTAGAACCGTGTTACTTTGGGTAGATAAATATTACATTTGATAGTGTCTCCTCACAGAGGGCATCTGTGGGGTTAAAAGGGTTTAGGGTTTAAAACATTTTCTATCGTTGAGAATAAGACTTTTGAGTTATTTTTATGATTGGTGATTATTGTGGAAAAGAATGTGTTTCTTGAATTTCTTATTGCTGTATTGTAGGTCTTTTGTTGGGCACGGAATATTTGATAATTTATCGTTATTTTGCTTTTCCTCCATCTCCTCTCGGCCTTCCTGCAATTTCTCTTAAGTTGTTTTAGCTCCCTGTTTCTCCAAGGGGGAAGGGGTTTAGGATTAATCTTTTTAAGTTTGAATGGTGCAACTGTATCGAGGGCAGTGAGTAGTTTATTGTTAAAGTTGTCAACAATAAAATCACAGTTAGCAGGTAAAGTAACTGGAGGAATTTGTTGTAAAGCATCAATACATTTTGCAGCCACTTCAGGGAGAAATTACGTTTCCTCACAGTTTTTGCTGTGGACTTTCGCTGAATCAAACCGGTGACATTAAAAAACACGCAGTAATGGTCAGAGACAGCCAGGTCGACGACAGAGGACACAGTAGTGGACAGGCCATACGTGATGACCAGGTCCAGACTGTGTCCTTTCTCGTGAGTTGGCTGCATGACGTGTTGTGTGAAGTCCATAAAATTAAGAACATTCAGAAACTCGGTTGAAATGGGGTCTAAGAGGTTGTCTATGTGTAGATAAAAATCACCGGTTAGAGTTATCATATTAAAAGAGCTATGTAAAATTGATAGAAACTCTAAGAATTCATTAATAAAGAGGGGACATCTTTTGGGCGGTCTATAGATAGTGACGCATAAAATCGGGGGGTTACTAAAAATAATTGCATGGTGCTCGAAACTCGAGTATTGATCAAATAAAATAGATTTGGTGGCAAGAGTGTTTATGCATATAGAGGCAGTCTCACCACCCCTTTTTCCATTTCTGGTTGAAAAGGCACTGCTAAAATTAGGTGGGGAGGCCTCAGCAAGAACGGCATTTGCATCCGCACCCAGCCAGGTTTCAGTTAAACAACAAACATCAAGATTATTATCTTTAATCTTAGATTACGTCAAGATCAGCATTAGTTTATTTTATTTTTATTTATTTATTTGAGGAGTTTACCTGTTTTTCCCATATTTATACTGTTATGGAAGCTCAAAGGGAGTAGACTGAAGCAAGAAGCATTTGTGTCAACCACTCGATCATGTAAATTACATCTGCATTTCATAATCTTACAGTTAAGACATTGATCTTAATGCATAGGGCACAACATATGTTAATGCAGAAAGTTAGGACACAATGTTGTACATTTAATGCAAATTTATTATTTTATTCATCAAATGCAACAAATCTATACATTTATCCTTTCTATAAATTTGAATATTTGACAAAATGGGGAAAAAAATAATTGTGCTTTGGACCACTACAATTTTTTTATTTTTTTATTTATGGAATAAAAGATGAAGAAATTATGGTTTTATTTTATTTGGTGGATAATTTGTCATTCTCTACATAAATATAATTTCATCGAAAAAGTGGGGCATTATCTGAATTGGTGGGACGGGGGACAAAAGTCTAAATGGCTGTGCAAGTAACACCAAAAGAGGGACAAGTGGTCACAGGAGTCAGTGTTTAAGCCACTCAAAACGTTAGCATGCTACTGGTTAGCATTTAGCTTCAACAGTTCAACTCTGACCTCTCCAAACCTTTGCTACAACATGTGACAGAGGTCAGAGCTGAGCTGTTACTGTAGTATTTCCTCAGTGTTCATACATGTGTTTATCGTGTTGAAACCATTGACAGTTGATTGACAATTGCTAACCGGTAGCATGCTAACGTCTTGAGCAGCTTAAACACTGACTCAGACTGAGACTCTGTTGACATGATTAACTGTAAAAATCACAGAGAAAGGTTTTCTGCTTCCTCTGATGTGTTAATCTTGTCTGAAGAGTGAAGCAGATATTTAGTAAATCCTGCTGTAGCTCAACAGACAGAGCTGCTACGTCTGTGCTGGTTTCTTCACATAAGTGTGAGTCTCTGGGGCCGGGTTTTAAACGGTTGTCTAAAGAAGCATTTACCGGCGAAGGAGAGCACCACCTCGTGACATCAGCAAGTGAGCGTGCTGAGCTTTCCATAAGGATCACCAAAACATGTGTGAAAGTCATAAAACGCATGATTCCTGTCATTAAGGGACAGTTAAAAAGCTCAGTGTTAAAAGCTCAAATAGGTATGATAATAATTACAGACACTGTGTTTACATTTGCACCACGTCTACACTTTGATGGAAGTGGCATGTTGGCCAAATGAGCTTTACAGCTTTATTTGGATAGTTTGCACAGATAAACAGCCGTGTTGTTCAAGATCTTACTCTGAAAGTCCATTCTAACGCACTAAAATGTGTAGGAATACATGACAAGATACACTCACGAGTTTCCTTCAATTGTGCATCCTTAATAAGACGTGCATATAGCAAGCAGCAGAGTCTGACTTCTCCATTGTGCTCTTCATAGAGACTTATCCCATGCAGCTTCACTAAAAAACAGATTAGTTGCAGTTACAGCGACCCCGGTGGCTAATCCGCGTTGGGAATGTTTCACTCCCAAGACCGTGGCTGGGATTAGAGCCGGAGTTATCGACAGGAGCAGAGCACACACGGCGCAGGGGCATTAACATAGAGAGCGGCACCCGGCGAGGCTTTTGTATAGGGGTTAGATGAATCCGAGCCACTGCTACTGCCTAAACAGAAGTCAGAATGAAGAATGTTTCCAAACTCCAAACACAGCTGAGGCGCATTACAATAACAAAGGCTGGAAACTTGCTCTTTGTCACAGGGCGCACTCATAAACTCGGAAAAACATCAATTCACATAAGCACAATGCAAGTTTTCCAAATCATCGCGCGTGGATTACTGAAGTTCATCCCTCTTATGGAGACTAATGTATTATTGATACTCGCCGACAACTGTTTGAACTTGTCTACACTCTACTTTTTACGCTTCAAATCGCATGTTTGTACACACCTAACCCATAGTGACGCAAAGTAAATAACAAGTAGTAGTTTAAAAGATTTACAAGGAACTCTCCTTTCTCTGTGCTTCGTCAAATTATCAGATGTTTTCAATGACATTAGATCAATCATGAAATTAAATTGGTGAAATATGTCAAGAAAAGTGTCATGGAGTCATCGTTGAAATTTTGAATTTTGAGACGTTACAATACAGACGTTTAATAAATCAGGGATGAATTACTGCACTAAAATATTAATTAAAACTAATATCCTTAAGCGCAAATCCTATGTATTTTTTGTGGAAAAATATACATTTAAAGGTCAACTAAAAATGTACGTGAATCCCTTTTGCTTTAGTGTTGAGTTCATGCTTACCTGGCCAATCAAACTACATGTTTTTAAAAAAAATGCCTTTTCAAAGATGGTCTGGGAACATGCGTGATCTCAGTGGTGGGCGTGATTGACAGACGGAATCAACCAATTATAGAAACACTGGAGATAAAACAAGAAACAAGCAGCAGGAAGCCTTTTCAAAAACATCCTTTTTCTCCAGGAACGCTTCCAACGCTGTTTCTTGCTCCAGTTTTAGAGATTTTATATTTTCTAAATTATTTAAAGCAGACGGAAGAGAAGGAGAAAGCAGTGTATCAGTCGTCGCACCGCCATCTTTAATGTTTTGGAAGAGTGCGGTGACAGCTTCCATCTCTTGGTGTGATGAACTCCCGCCTCTCTGTCAGTGAGTGGACCGATATTGGTAAAATCGGGAAATGATTGGCGGTGAGCAGCTGCCCAGACGGTTCTTCTTTGAACAGAAACGAGGAGCATCTGGCTGGCCAGGCAAAGTTCACGAGGCAGTCCACTCACCTCCTCATAGGTGGAGGTGCCCAGTGACCCCATGATATTCATTTATCTAAATATTGGTAGAACTTTACAAAACGCAATAGCGTAGTATCTAAAACTGTAATAATGTAGTATTTATGTTAAATACTACTGTTTATAATTACATAGGAACAGGACACAAAAGTACTTTATTTTAGTAATTGATATAATGATATGATTAACATTATTATTCATGACCCCAGAACAAACCCATTAAAACAGTTTCAGTTACAAGAAAATGCAGGCATTCATTAGTTAGTTAGTTAGTTAGTTAGTTAGTTAGTTAGAGAGGTGGGCACCTGAAAATTCCATGGTGGAAACTGTCGAATTGCAAATGTTTTTGTCTTACTTTTTGGCTAATACATTCTCTGTTGGCACACAAAACTGAGGTCCAATTATTTTCTTTGAAAGGTGGCCAGTAGAAAGGACTTTCTGCTATATAAAAAAAATGTATGCCAGGGTTGTGAATCCAATCACAATATTTGTAGCTTTTCTTTTTTTTCTTTTTTTTTAATACTTTTTTTATTCAATTTTTCATTTAAAAAAATAGAAAACACAAACACTGCCGGTGCCGTACAGCAAATATTTCTTATCAGTCCATACCACTAGATGAAATACTTATAGGGTAAAGCAACTGTCCTTCAGTCCTTAGAGTGCGCAGGTTGAGTCCTCTTCTGTTTGATATGTTCAATAAAGGATCCCCATATTTTTGTAAATTTATCATGTTTGCCAGACAAATTATATCGAATCTCCTCGAGGTACAGACAAGACATCATATCATTCAACCATATGTAATAACTAGGTGGCGTGGTGGCCTTCCACTCCTTCAAAATGACCCTCTTTGCAATGATCATGCCAAACATGACAGCTTGTTGTAGGGACTTAGAATATAACAAAGTTTGATCTGAACAACCAAGTATCACTAGTAGCTTTTCTTTTTGAAGATTTCTTTCTTTCTTTCCTACTAAAAACTGTCCTTCGACCATAGAGCTGCCATATTTGCAGCTGTTAGCATACATTTTCCATAGACTAACATTAAGCAAAGAACAATAAAAAGTGAAGAAAAGGCCATGGCACCACTACTGGTGGTTCCTACTGGTAAAAACATCTAACTCACTGAAGTGTCCAAGTATTTTAATGCAAACAATAACTTATTTTACTTTTTAAAATCTCCATTGGTTTATTATTGCTGCAAATCCCAAAATGCATAGCGGTATGACATCACGATCCTGAACTATTAGCCCTTCCTTTAGCTCAGATAATGACATCACATTCTAGAACGTGAACGTAACCGATGGTTACACTGTCAGAATCTGACATTCCATTGATGACATCATAGACGCATATATCAGAGTTAGCTCGTCCACTCACATGTCATTCTGCATCCTCACGTCGAGCTGATCGCACACAAAATGGTACTGAGCAAATCTTTCAAAATGAAATCCTGGGATGAGTATACGGAGGAGGACAATGTCCGCGTCTATGACCCGGCATTTGACCTGGAGGCAATACTCTACCCCCGAACACCAACAGGGGGTGTAGGTGAGGAGGAGACCCGGCTGGCGTCTCCGAATCATGCCCCGGTCCAGACCATACCATCGTCTGAGGCCTCCGCTATACTAGAGGGCGCTGAGGAGGAGGAGGAGACCCGGCTGGCGTCTCCAAATCCTGCCCCAGTCCAGACTATACCATCGTCTGAGGCCCCCATTACACCAGGTTGCACTGAGGAGGAGGAGGAGACCCGGCTGGCGTCTCCAAATCCTGCCTCAAACCAGACTACACCATCGTCTGAGGCCCCCATTACACCAGGGGGCGCTGAGGAGGAGGAGGAGACCCGGCTGGCGTCTCCAAATCCTGCCTCAAACCAGACTACACCATCGTCTGAGGCCCCCATTACACCAGGGGGCGCTGAGGAGGAGGAGGAGACCCGGCTGGCGTCTCCAAATCCGGCCTCAAACCAGACTACACCATCGTCTGAGGCCCCCATTACACCAGGAGGCGCTGAGGAGGAGGAGGAGACCCGGCTGGCGTCTCCAAATCCGGCCTCAAACCAGACTACACCATCGTCTGAGGCCCCCACTACACCAGGGGGCGCTGAGGAGGAGGAGGAGACCCGGCTGGCGTCTCCAAATCCGGCCTCAAACCAGACTACACCATCGTCTGAGGCCCCCACTACACCAGGGGGCGCTGAGGAGGAGGAGGAGACCCGGCTGGCGTCTCCAAATCCGGCCTCAAACCGGACGACACCATTGTCTGTGCGACAGATACAAGAGCTTCAGGAGGAGCTTCAGCGGGTGAGGTCAGATCTAGACAAAGAAGTTCTCAAAAATAAAGCACTTGAACAAGCTCTAAACAACCAGAACAGACTGACCGAGAACAAATCCATCCAGCTGGAACAGGCTACGACCCTTCTCCAAAAGAAAGAGAACTATATATACAAGCAGGTAATGTCTAGCAAGGAGCTAGCAGACAAACTAGAAATGCAGATCAAAAAGAACGAGACTCTCGACAAAAGTCTGAAAGCTCAGGAAAAACGTTCCAAAGACCAGTCCGCCCAGCTGAAGCAGGCAAAAGAATTGCTCCAGACAAAAGAAAAGTACATTGAGAAGAAAGTTCGGGAAAATGAGGAGCTGAGAGCAGAGGTTAAAAACCAAGAAAAGGAACAACAGGCCAAACAAAAGCAGCTCGACGACGCAAACGCTCTAATCGCTAAATTGAGGGCATGGATTAAGAACCAAATTTCAGGCGACAAAAGACCGACACCCCAACTCAACAGACAGGAATCAAAGACCGTTAACCAAGAGACCTGTTCGAATCCACCAGCCAACACCACCACCACCAGAAAGAACATGGGGAGAGTTCAAGCAGAAGAAACCGCCTGTAAAATCCATGAAACTGACAGTGAGAAAGTCTTTACAAAGACTGCTCTGGACACACCTGTAAACTCGAACAAAAACTCAAACAGAAAAGTTGAGGTGCCAAAGTCGAAGCCACTCAACAGATGGCACTGACGCTAAACCAACTCCAGCCAACACCTTTTTCTTTTCTTTCTTTCTTTTTTTTTCATATACTGTATATTTATTGGATTTTCATTAATGTAAGGCACAACACAATCAAAATCAAAACAAAAAACAGAACAGAACATTCTGGCTCAATTCAAAGACAAGTGGAAAGCTCAGAGTCAGTCAGAATCATGCAATCACAAAGCCATATGAGTTCAGATTATGCCTCTGTGAAGTATAGATGATATGCCCATACCGATGTAGCATAAAAGGGTCTCACATAGGACAAGACACTGACCAAAGCTCGAGCTATTGCCTCTGACTCCGCTCACCCATCTAAACTCTATACAATACACAGATATAGTTCCACTGGCTAAAAATCTGAACATAATTGCCACAGAATTGGACTGAGCTGTTCTGTAATGCTTTTTCTGTTTCTATGTATTTTTTTTTCTACTGGGAATGTTTGTATTGTCCCTAGTGTTTTTTTTTGTGTATGTGTGTGCATCTGTGAGCTAAAGACACATTTCTCTATTCTAATCTATTTTGTCTCGACAGTGCACTTTGCTGGTTAGATAATCCTTGTGCAGAATGTAAGCATCCTGTGAAGTTGCCTCTCATACTTCATTGACTTCAGTGACATCTCGAGCAACATGAACTATGGATTGCACTCTCTAGTAGTAGAAATTGAGAATATTTTACTGAATTCACATTTTACAATATGCCAAACATACTGTACTGTTCAGCAGGACCAGTGGTAATGAGTAAGACTAGCCACTTCGGTTTTACATTTTAGGCATAGCGGAGAAAGGTCTGAATTAAATGTATGACGTTGGGATGGGGAGATAAGCACACGATGCAAGATTTTGAGTTGTAAAAGTTTTACCTGATTACAGACAAACGAGTTAGCATTTTTCCATGCAAGCTCCCAGTCAGTCAACACCTTTTTCCTAAATAAAAATAAAGCCTTTTATCTCAAATTGTCACATGTTTAAATTAATAGTTTTATTGAGTTGCTATATGTTACAAAAAGGGGATTTTTGATGGTGCTTCACAGCAAGAAAGTCCTGGTCCTGATCTCGGGTGGGACATTTTTGTGTAGAGTTTGCATGTTCTCCCCATGTCATAGTAGGTTTAGTGCAAATGTGGAATATTGGGTGGAAATTATCCGGCGTGGCGTGTTTACATGCATGAGTCCCATAAACGTGCACTGTCCTGGCCAAAATAAACAAACAAATAGATCAATAAATTAATGAGAAAACAAACATTCAAACTTTGACTTGTTTTTTGTGATTCAAAATTAAATAAATCAGGCAAGGAATTAGATGTTATACATTATCACCCTGAGAAAAAACAACTACTGTAAAATATATATTATATATAAGTGCCCAAAAAAGCATAAACATTTGTAAGATTAAAGTGGTTGCTTTTTTGAAAAATACACTGTCCTTTACTCTATGGACGATGGCTCTTACTGATAAAACATTGTTTCAGAAGACAGTGCGTGTGTTGCGGTGACAATACCTGCTTTGGTCCTGTGTGAGAGCAGAACGCAGCCACACATTGTGAAACCTGGGAGTATGCCTGGATTATTTATTTATCTCACATACAACAACACACGCACTACCTCAGTACACAGGCCCTCAGAGGTACTATAACAAGATTCTTTAATAATATTCTAACAAAGTTGAAAAAGTCGTGCGTTTCCTTATCAGAGTTTTCCCTTTCCCGTAATATGCACCGGGACAACATGAGAGGCCAAACCAGATCTTCGGTGGTGTAGGCGGATGTTTTGTTTTGCTGTTAATCCTTAATAGAAATTGTGAATGAATTTTGCAACTGAACATTTCTTAAGCTGGTTTGTTTGCATTTAGGAAACTGTGCACACACGCAAGGCATGTTGCCTTATCAACAGTGGGCTGGAAGATGGTGACTAAAAGTCAGCACTATTTTCACAGTCTTGTCGTAGATAGGAAACTATCATTATTATTATAGAAAGAAACAATTTAATATGAGACTTTCCAGTGTCCATGCTAGTATGTGACCCTGTTCCTGTAATGGAGCAGCTCTGAGGTGGCAGCAAAGCACAGAGTCCCTTATACAAAGCAGGGATATTTTAAGACAAGTTGGCTGAAGTTATGTAACATGACAAGGCTTTTGTGTCCCCTTAGTCTCTATGGAAATACTGCTGTAAAGTAATATCACATGTTTTGATAAATAGCGAACTTTGCATTGTCTGACCAAAAGCTAATTTATTTACAGACAGTCATTAAAAACATTTATCACCGTGTCATGATAAAAGCTGACACATTATGTGACCACTGATTATGAAAGATACTGTAGTACTGCGGATGTAGACTTATCCTCTTTATGACTTTTATTCACAGCCTCCCCTACAAAAATAAACTTGTTAACAGTTTGTGATAAAAGTTGGACTGTATCAGAGATTTAGCCAGATCACACTTTGGACAAGCGAAGAGAACTAATTATCACTTATCAGAGTTAGTAGAGTAATTTATGGATTGGCTAACAAACAGCTCTGACCTTGTGAAAGCTAGTCCAGCACTGACAAAGAAACAGGTGACACTGGGGCTTGGGCCAGCACAGTGGCTTCCACACCGTGGGCGAGAAATTGCTCAATATGTCGATAAAACCGCAAATGTTATCTCCGGTAAATTGCTTTATGGCTGCTCAATCCTGAGATAGATTGTTTTAGAGTCACTGACCAAACAGAGCCCATTCGTGTTGAATGTCACTGCAACCAAAAGTGTTTATTTAAAATTTACTCAATCATCGATCATGTTTTCTGTGCAAACATGGTAACTGCTACAGGTAAAAGCAGCATGTGCCTTGCGCTGAGTTGTAATTTAATTGGTTGATTAAATTTTCCAATTTGCTTTCGCACAGTAAAAACTTGGAGAAACAATTGTCTGCCCGTTTCCAAGACATACTAGACCGACGTACAGGTATGTACCTATGGCATATCTTAAACATATTATCTTCTTGAAATTATTTATGGCCATAATAGTTTCATGGGAGTTGCACTAGTTTTATGCTATAGGTTGTTTGATAGTGCTCAGATATATGGCAGTTTACATAACAACTTGATTGTGCTGCTGTGTGAAGTGGGTCATGAACTACACTGTTGTATAGAGAACGCATCCCCTGGAGAGCTGAGATTATATCTGAATATGAGCACACAGATACAGTTCAGCATTGGTGCAGTAAATCTGCGGCACTCCGTCACACAAAAGAACTACAATAATTACTAAAGAGCCCCCTTCTTCCCCAAAGCCAACCTGACAAGCCAACAGGAAAACACTTGGCACTGCTTAGTGCATCCTCCTGTCTCCTGTGGGACCTTCTGTGCAGTATAAGCCACACAGCGCGGCGGCCCGAGGCGAGGAACACCAAGAAACCATCAAGTTTGGTGGTTTGAGCGTGAGTGGGGGAGCCGTTGGTTTGGTTTACATTGAAATTAAGGCAGAGAAATGAGAAACTGATGTTTACATTTTAAGTGGACTGCATTTCCATCCACACACAAGGAACAAAGTGACCTATGAAAATGAAACTAAAATATATTTTATTATGTGTAAGGCAAATAGTGGACATATCTTGGTGAGAAGATAGAGATGCAGTAGACAAACGATTACTACTTGCCTGAGTATTTTTTATTTTTTTTAATATATTAATCAACTGCAGTGACAGTCTCACATTAGAGGTTCAGTAACTTTTGTCCCATCCAGGCACAAAGGGAGAGGTCCAAAAGGCATCCAGGGTAAAAACGTTCCACAATGAACAATGAAATGAAATTACATTTACATCTATTACATTTGCACAGAAATAAACGTAGGCCTCAAAACGAGGTGTATTTTTCACACACCGCTGCCTGTCTGACGACCCGCATGATGTCATGTACCAGTGAACAAGTGTTTATTTTTGGCAGCCAGCTCAGATTTAATGATCACCTTCAGCGTCTTTGAACTGTAGCGTCACCGCTGTATTCTCCTGTAGCCCATAAAACACATAAACGTGGCTTGTCTCTCATGCCTATTGTGTGTGTGACATAGAGTCTGGCACACAGGGATGGAGACACGGGGCCAAGTCAGAAAGAAGATTACGCAACACCGGACGTCCAGTGTCGAGGAAAGGGGGGGGGGCTGCAGGCCTGGTCCTGTTGAAACTGTACCCACCATTTAATCACACATAACAGGAGCGGGACAAAGACTGGTGATTGGACCTATGTCATCTGTTGTTGGGACATTCTGAGTACATGTCTGTCTGGCGGCTACTGTCCCCCAAGGGCCCCGCTCCAGTGTCACACAGTGGCAAAAAGAGGTCAGGAAACAAAGTGGGGGGCGCCACTTCAAACGGAGAAACTCAAGTCTTCTCTTAAGTACACGTAAATCCCCGGCGTTCGACCCTGCCCCAAAATGTTGCTGTGCTTTGTGGATTCACTTTACAGGGCTGCCTGTACGGCACAATGTATTTATTCAGTCCAATATTGCACATAGGACAAAAAAAAAACGTGTCTTGGGGCTGAAAAGACTAAAATATTAATGTAATGTTAATGTTAATTAATGTTTGTACAGGCCTAAACTACGGGATAGCAAATGTATTACACAATAAAAGAGAGACTGGATATGTTTTTGTTAGTAATTGGGCGACCTCACAAAATGCTCAATCACAAATCCATAAACAGACTGTCTATCTGCACGTGGTCCACTTTGGTCTAGCAGGCCTAAGTCCAGTGTGTCCACTATCAGGCAATAAAACAAACAATATCTCTTTATATTGCAGAATGACTTCCTCTTGAAAAACGCACTGATATTTGATTGCTCGATAGACTGTGAGGCTTCTCTCAGGTGTCTTACCTGCCTGAATTGAGTGCATTTTCAGCTTTACCCAAATCTAAAAGCTTCTCGACTGGAGAGCAACAGTGTAGTGCCTCATTTAGAAGAAGAGCTAGAGCTTTATTTATATATATAGCGCTTTACATGAGATAATTTGACATTCACTCCACACTCGGTGGTGGTAAGCTACGTTTGCTTCAGTTTCCCCCGGGGGAGACTGACAGACGCGCTGGCGCGACCGCACACAACGGTCCCTCTGGCCACCATCATGCATTCACGCACACACATCATTCATCCGGGCCTATTGTACATGTTTTCAGTGGTACTGGAAACCAGAGTACCCGGAGGAAACCTACGCAGACACGGGGAGAACATGCAAACTCCACACAGAAAGGCCCCGTCCGGGTGGGAATCGAACCCGGGACCTTCTTGCTGTGAAGCACGAGCACTACCGTGGCGCATTTGAAAGCTAAGACCTACAAAAGTGATCAGAACTTTTTTGTCACATTTTTGTCATGTTTTTGTCTATTTCTTTGTCATGTTTTTGTTGTTGTTTTGTTGCTTTTTCATTGCTTTATTTGTCAAGTTTTTGCCACGTTTTTGTATCTTTTTGATGCGTTTTCATCCTCGTTTTTGCCGCTATTTTGTTACTTTTTTGTTACCAATCAGAAGAAAATGCATGCAGTTCACGCGGGGGTTAAGAGGTTAACAGGGAACATTACAACAGATAAAAGCGCAAAAAAGTACATTTACATAACACCTTCCCCTATAAATCCTCAATATATACAAGCAACACAAAAGAGGCTGTCACGAAGTCATGTTTTTTTTTTTTTTAAAGGAATAGTCCACCGTTTTTACATACTGAGATACAATGTGGATTTTCAAAGCGGATAAAAGAGGGAACTATATTGTAAGGCGTAATAATACCAGGAGTAGTTCGATACCAGGAGTAATCTTCACTTTACTGTGCGGATGCCAAATTACTCCTGGTATAATTACACCTTACAATATAGTTCCCCCTTTTATCCGCTTAGAAAATCCACATTGTTTAATTTTGTGTAATTATACTTTGTAGTGGAACACTTCACGTAACCATATTTAAATAGGGAAAACGTGGAAGAGCTTGATAGCTTCTATCTTGACCTGTTTTGGAGCTATAGTAGAGAGGGGGAGAGGCTAAATGCTAACGCCGTCTGCGCTGTGTTTACGTGACTGAAGGCACGGGTGAAGACCAGACAGGTCCTAAAGAACTCGTCAAAGCTAAGGTAAGAACAGATCTCAGTATGTAAAAACGGTGGCCTATTCCTTTAAGTTGATAAAAAATGGCTCATCCAGGTGCTTCTCTTGCTTCTGCGCTCCGCGATCGAGGGTGTTGACTGCGCGGGGCGACTGATGGCACGCAAGTTTATTTCTATATATCATTTTGTGCGTGATTCTCTGGAGCGGTGTGTGTCAGCGTGCATTAGGTGTGCGCACTCCAGGTATGCTCTGACACCTCTCATTAAGCCTGAGTGATGGGGGTGACTCAGCAGCAGTTGACAGCGTAATCACATCGCGGCTCACATGTTTATATGCCACTGCACACTCAGATGGGCAGAGACACTGGCAGCCAGAGTGGTCACACACAAAAAAACAGCAAGACATCATATGACTCCTGCATTCAGGTCGTTGCCTCAAAGAATGCATTTAGAATTGTAAGTATATCTCATCATATGTCCTTGAGATCTGCTGGTGGTTCCCAAGAAGTATGGACAAAATATCATCATAAAAGTATGCACTAAAAGACGTAGAGATTTTGTTGGTAGTTGAACCCTGTGTACCTATTTTAAATCCTCTTATTCATGTACTTTATCATTACAGTGAAACCCCGGTGGCACAGACCAGAAACTATTACAAAAAGCAGGCGTGCCCCGACCCATCTTCAATCCATAAACAAATCCGCGCTGTGTTTCCGTCTGATGTAACCTGGCAGCGAGGTGGAGAGTGAGGCCAGCGCCCCGTTCATATGTGGCAACACCAAAGCCACAGGGAAGTCACGGAAGGAGTGTTTTTTGGAAGCTAATTGGCTTCTTTAGAAACACTTAACACAAACAATCGCCATGGATACCCACAACAGGATAATTCATTGATTTCTTCCCGAAGCGACTGGTTGCTATCTGTCTCTAACATTTACACAGTCGCGATAGTAGTAGTCCAAACAAGAGGTTGCAGGAATATTCAAATCTGATAATAAAATAGGCATCTTTTAAACTATTACTCATTCCTCAACAAAATTCATATTTGCGTTGACGAAAAAAAAGAGTACAGAATGAAAAGTCATTGACAGAAAATGAAGTACTCTATGTCAGCGTGAAAGAAAAGTTTTCACTCTTTCCAAAGGATCAGATTCAACTCCTGAGTGGGTTTTAAGTTGATTTAACATGATTATTATCCACACAAAAGCTAATCCTGTATGGACCACAATGAAAGTCAGCTTTAATGACATAATAAATCCCCACAGTCAACATTTGATAATAAAAAAACAAACATACAAACCTACAAATACTTATCCTTGAAAAATACAACATGTATCTTGATAAAGAAAGGTAAAGTCGCCATTAAATATCAGACCAAAACTGACTTTAACACAGCTGTTTACAAAGGGCAGGTTTTGTAGTGAACCTTGTTTGTTTCTCTAAAATAATTGTTGACATTAACAGATCAGAAGAACCTGTCCGACTGCTCCTTTTCATTCACACTAAAGACTGAGCTGACTAATAAAACTTGTCACAGTCAAAATTACATGTTTGCGTGACACCTGAAAGGCAAATACGGTACGACGGAAGAGGTGACAGCATTCACATTTACTGAAAACTAAGCTTGGCTATATTTCCACATTTATATAGCACATTTGCACCTACAGAAACTTGCACTCACTCACTCGCACTCTCATTCATACACCAGTGCACACAGCCGTTTTTTCTTTCATTCTGTCAAGGAGACAGATCATCAAAGAGACAATAACAACAGACAATCCAAAATATAACTGAATAAGGAATATTATTGTAAATGGGGGCAGTTCCGGGTCAAAGCCTTTTCGTGCCTCTTTTTGTCTTCCTGTCCCATGTCAGAAAATACCAATAAAACTGTAACTCCCTGACAAATGATGCGTGGACATAATCAAATGAACCTGTGTTTTGTTCCGACACTGGTTATGAAAGGTATTGTTGATTACTGTAAAAGCATATGAAGCATATTCAGGTGTTGGACGAAGGGCTTACACAGGTGTGTTGCACAAACACAGGAGCAGTCCTCCCACACACTCGGGCCGCAGGTGGACGTCAGGTTTATCAACAGAAACCTCTGCAGGATATTGCACAGCACAAGAGCTTATCAAATGCGTGCCATTGTCGTGCGCAAACCATTTCTGAACAGGATTACTATATCCGACTGACCAGAGGACTTGAATGGAAAATGTTGATTGGGAGGTGATGGGGGCTCCACCTCTGGAAAATAAAAAAAGGTGTTTATTTCAGAAAGGAAAAGGCCGAATAGGTAGATTTCAGTGTGAAGAGGTGTGTATGAGAAACATATAAAGTCCTGGGAGTGATGCTTGGCTTCAAGTGGCACAAAGTTTTAAACATGTCATCACGCATCATTAAGAACAAAGGGCATATTATGCGTACATACTTTTCATAACTCTCATTGCGTTCATGAGACGAGAAAAGCCCAAACAGTCATCTAGTGCAAACACACCTGGAGCCCTGCCAGTGCTATACAAACTAAACTCAGTCGCCACTTAAAACACAGCCAGTAAAAAGAGGAGCAGCTCACATCCAGTGCACTCCGGTCAACCCGAGACAATAGGCCAACAGCTAAACATGAATCCACAATGTTCCCCTGTTTGATGTTACCTTCTCTCTCTCCCTTTTTTTTTTTCTCTCAATCTTTCTTTCAATAGGCAGCATCCTGAAAGGCAAAGTGTGGCTGTTTAAGAACATGGTTTGCTGCAGTAAAAACCCACGGATAACAATGCACGCTTTGCACCGCGCTCGGTTTCAAAGAACTTCAGGAGAGCAACACGGGGACAATGGTTGGCTGTGAAAGAGTGACGATGAGACTAACATGCTAAATCTGTGCCTTTGTGCCCCGAAGCTTTGATCCCAAACTTCCAGAGAGCCTCTTGTTAAGTCTGTTTGCTCCCATTTACGTATATTAAGACTTGCCATTATGCGCTGACTTCAGAAACAGCCTGCGGTATTGACTCAAAGATTAGTTTACTTAATAGCCCCAAAAAATCAGAGGGGTAAAGCCTTCTATTGACAGAGACGAGAGGTAATCTACACAAGGTTGTGGCATTGCTTGGCTCAATGTTGTGAATGCACAGGTTTTTTTTTTTCATGTAGTTAGATAAATATGTATTGAGAATATGAAGCCTCGGGAGCATAAACTTTTGCTTCCAAAATCGAAACACTATGGAAGATGTAAAACAAACAACCGCCCTCCACTCGAAAGTTCATGGTTCAGTCGGGTCACCGTGTTTCCCTAAGGACAGATTGAACCATCCAAAATTGGTGACCTTTGACCATTCCAGCTTCTCACATGATTGACCTAACAAGACGGCCAACTGCAGGTTAGGGGGATTGCGGGTCGGCTAGGGGTGCAAGGAATGTCCACAATCGAGGTCAAAACAAATGTCGGACACACAATGAGCTCAGAAAGTGTGATGTTTAAGTTTCCTGGTAATTATATGACATACTTTTATAGTAATGGACGTGTCGTGCATGATGGAAAACAGATCAACAGAACACAATAAAAAACTGCTACTTGTCTTATGACTTCCAAATGTCAGCTAATATATTGTTTTGTTTATGTCATTTTTCGCATTACTCATTTTATTGACATTAATGACAAATGGCTAAAGGACAAACATTATTACCCATTGTCACTACCAAGCTGATAAAGGGACTCATTTTGAACCTTTTTAGTCAAAATGTGAAATGTGAAAATGGGTATTTTTACCGTCATGCCGTTCTTCGGAGTCACTATGTGACGAAAGGGGTAAACCCCTTTTCATGGCTATTTGGGCTGACCACACACAATATCAACAAATCATTATATCGTTATGATTACATGCAAGCTCCACGTATCAGACTGATTCTTCACAAATGACTACTTTTACAACATGCAAAAAGAATTGTAATCTATAAAAAGAAAAAAATGTCAAGTATTGCTCCTTTAAGGACTTCTTCTGTTTGACGTATAGTACTGTAGTATTTGTTATTATTTCAGAAAATGAAGGTTGGTTATAGTTATGGTTAAATCTAGACTGAGGTCAGTGTAATGGTGGGTTACCAATATCTTTACAGCTGGACGGTCAGGTTAAAAGGTTTTGTTAACCTTAGTCTAGCTTAAGCTGACAGTAACACTGCTTTCTTTAACTGCTCTGCAGAATGTCAAACTGGCTGCTGACCTCTGCCTTCAGATGACCTGAGATGACTGCAGAAGATGACCGATGTTTGCTCTCAAACATGCTTTGCAGGCACAGGAACCTAAACAAAAAATATTCATTTAGTGAATCTTTGTCTTGTGTGGAACGTGCCACTATTCAGCTGTTTAGTTTTCGAACAAAACTGGTGTGACTTTGTCCTTGCGTTTGTACTTTAATTAGTCAAACCGACAACAGAATCATCCGCTCATCTTCAGGAGTCAATTGTACAGTGACGGAAAAAAAGTAAGTACACCGTTTGGAATTTTTCCCATTTCTGCATAAATTGGTCACTAAATGTGGTCTGATCTTTATCAGAATCACACGATTTTGGCCATAACATGTTAACATTCACAGGAGAGCGTGGAATAAGTAAGTACACCGCCTGAAACTCACTGAACTGCAGCAGTTTTGTAAAGAGGAATGGTCCAGGTTTTGTTGCCTCATGGCCTGGACAGTGTGCTATCATCAATAGAAAATGTATTCACAAGTTTATCAAGATATTTTGTAGAAAAACCTGAGACATTCACAACATGCACGGAATAAGTAAGTGAACCCTTGTATTAAATAGCTGGCTGATCCTTCTTTTGCAGCAGTAACTGTTTTCCTGTAGTTGCAGATTAAACGTTCACGACGATCAGGATGAATCTTGGACCACTCCTCTTTACAAAACTGCTGCAGTTCAGCGAGATTCAGGTGGTGTATTTACTTAACCCACTCTCTCCTGTGAATGTTTACGTGCTATGGCTGATAAAAATATGATAACATGTTTATGTTTGGGTGGTATTGGTTTAAGTAGACACTGTTTAATCATTCCTGTGATTCTGATGAAGATAAGTCCACATTTAGTGACCAATTTAGGCAGAAATGTAAGAAATTCCAAACATTGTACTTACTTTTTCTCGCCACTATGTATAATCTTATATATTATTACATATGATTAAGGAAACTAAAATGAGGAAAATAGCCAAAAGAACTACTTAGTGTTTAAACTGGCTGAACATACAAAGTGGAGATAAGCAGTAAATATCTAAAGAAGCCGTGGTCCACAAATAACAGATCGTGTAAATTAGCCTCATCGTACTGTGGTGTCCAGTCTCTTCTTTGTGAAGTAAATGCAGTTTGTTATCACAGCTTGGCTCCCTCCCTCTGCCTCCCTCTGCCTCCCTCTGCCTCTCTCTGCCTCTCAGATCCCCGCTGCGTTTCTCATGCTACACACATGCAGATACACCACCGACATACATCACTGCTGCAACATGTTGTTCAAATGGACACGCAATGTAGCAGAAGAGGTTGGCGTGCGACTTGCGTGATACCACCATGACTCTGTTTACATCTCTTGTATCTTATCGTTGATCAACACACACACACACACACACACACACACACACACACACACACACACACACACACACACACACACACTGCTATGTCTTTCCTCACTTGTATTTTGGCAGGTGCTCGGCAGCTTCCTTAATCTTGAACAGATAATCTTTAGAAACACAAAAGCATAAATACCCAAATGTGTTTTCTATGAGCAATAACGATTAGGATAAAGTATTCGTTTATATATCCTAAAAACTTGACCAAACAGAAGTGAACTAATCATTATAAGTGGTTGCAAACAATCACAACTGAATATTTTCATATAAAAGACCATTTCACCCTTTATTTTTATCAATAGATTTTGTTTTCTTTCTTTTATTTGGTCAGGAAAACTCAAAGAAAAACCCAAACTGGGCCACGGATCGAACTGGACCTTCTTCATGTGGCACAAAACCACTGCACTACAGTGCTGCCAAAAAACAGCCTGTAATGAACCAGCCTGTGAGAACCAGCATGAAGAGCAATGTGCATCATGTGTTTGTGCCCAGGGCTGCAGCAGCAGACTTGTGCCCCAGGTCGACAGGACACTGGAATGTCTGGCTCCACACCAGCCCCGGCCTGTAAGTGACAGGCTGCTAATATCCATGTGAGATGATGTGGGAGCTGAAAACTAACGTGGAAAGTTGAATGTGAGATTCCTGAAAGACATATGCGAGATGTTTGATTATGTAGTCAATGAGTCAACTAGAAAGGATTAGTTTGGATTAAGAGTGCGCTGATATTCTAAACCTAATTGAGCCCATATCGTCCCACCCAGTCCAGTCCTAATGTGCTGCTCCCTGTGTCAAGTCATTGTCCTGTGCTAGTGTTACGCAGAGGTCAAGTAGTCCCAAGTTGTCAACTTCCGGAACTAAATTGTGAAATAATTGGAGTTCAATAATGAATTGTTTGTGAATGTTCTAAAGCATTAGTTGAATTGAAATTTCAGCTGTCACAGCTGAACTGTGAGGAAGATTGAAGCTTGTCCTAATTTTCAGGGCCGGCCCGAGCTAATTTGGTGCCTGAGGCAAGATTGGACTTTTTACCTGAAACTCCATATCTTTCCAAGACTTTTTGCCATTTATTGGGTGTATCAGTCACTTGGGATATGGAAAGGTTTTACTTTATTATGATGCTTATATTATGTTATTATTATTTATTTTTTTCATTTATTTTTATCAATCAGAACACTCATGAAACGTGTGCACAACAGTTATACTGGAGGGGGACACAGCTCCTCAGAGGTGCAGGACCAGGGACGGCTCGTCTGTAAGATTCAAATCTCTAGTTTACGGCACAAAAGACAAATGTCTCTATCACATTTCAGTCTAAAGTCATGTCCAAAATCTGCAATTTTGCAGATGGAGGGTCACGGACCTAATAGGCTTAAAACGCCTAGGTCACCTATGCCCAGGACTGACCCTGCATGCTTATCTTTTTTCGTGATTATTCTCAGTGACAACAAAATAAAAATAGTCCCCTGTTGTTATCCAGGTATAGGAGGGTCTGCTAATGAATTTTAATTCAGCGCCGTAAATGAATCATAAAGTAAAGATTAGCGTGCATTGAAAATACAAGCCATTGCATGTACAAGATGCCTTCAAGATGTTCCCAACAGTGTGCTTCAGTTTACACCTGAGGAGAAAATGAGTGCAAATACTTTCAGGATTAGTACATGCTTTCAGAACATGTGGCCCAAGTATGCAGGCTATGCTATGTTATGCAGGTACATGAGTGCAATCAAACTGGGTAATGACCTCCGGCGAGGTTAGAAACACCTGTCAATCTCCAGTCTCATGGTCTCCCCCTGCCATGTGTTTAAGGTATGATGTTTGGGAGAGGAGCAGCTCTATATAAACATGCAGCCACATATCCCTGACACTTGTAGGACGCACGCATGCACAGAACAGTCATAGATTATGTAGTCTGTTTATACAGACTGACTGGTGCACTCATCTGATATGGGCTTATCTGATCTGCCAGCGTCGCTCATTAAATCAAATGGAACTAATTCGCACGCACCTGTGTGCCTTTGCAACCTGTCTTCTTTGATACACAACTTCATTTTCGCATCTGCTTTGACATTTACAAAATTACTCATAATAATATGGCAGAATATTCATTTTCAAAGGTGGAGGAAAACAGCTGAAGATGTGCCAGGGAGATTCACTCATGTTGTTAAGTCAAATCTAACCAGAATGCTAAATCTGCTAGCCACCAAATATTGAATATGCAATTTTCAACGTGTTTTTTTTGTTGCAAGTTTTTTATTTATTGAAAGGAAACAAAAATATCATTACAAATAGTCTAGGCAGTGAAGCCTCTTGTAAAATGGGGCCCATACATTTTGTTTGTTTCTTTGTTTCTGACGAGATCTGAAACATAGGATTCAAGGCAATATTTACGCCAGATATTGTGAACTATTTGGCAAAACCCTTAATCTGCTGGTCCTGCTGTTTTACTTCACAGTGGTTTCTTTTCAAAGTGATTTATACCCAAAGACAGTTACCTTCAAAAGAAATCAAACAAGAAAAACAATAGCCAGATGAACAAAGACTATTTGATGTATCTGTAACTGCCGTGCAGTGACTGCACCCTCTTATACATAATGTGCAGCTACATCAAAAAGCTATGGCGTTCGAAAGTTTAGTAAAACATAGAAATAAAATGATGAATTGGCTACCATCTGAACATAAAGTTAAAACACAAACATCATTATATGTCCTATTCCTCAATGCAATCAATGCCCTCAAATTTGGGTAAAAAAAAAAAGTACAATTACAAAAACCAAAAATGAGAAACTGTTTTTACTAAATGTCAAAAAGTTGTTGGTTTGAGCTTGATCCCACGCTCCACAGATGAAATCTTCCTAAAGTCGGTGATAAGGTTGTGTGAACTACAGATAAGCACGCAAAGCTTTAGCACATCAACTCTTCTCACTATGCTGACGTTTCAGCCCTTTTGACTCAAAAATCTGGACTTTTTTCTCATGAAAAATTAATATACTAACTTCAAATGTTTACTTTGATGTGTTGTACTTCTAACACATTGTTTGACAATAGTTTACAGGGCATATATATATATATATATATATATATATATATATATATATATATATATATATATATATATATATATATATATATATATATATATATATATATATATATATATATACGTTTTTGGGTAAATATTAAATACAGATTTTTCTTTTGTATTTTTTCTGAAACAGCAAGGTAGATTTTTTTGTGTGTGTCTATTCATTAACAACTTAAACTCCAACTTGTTCCAAAATGTTCAGTCACAGTAGTTATTGGTGGATATGCACCAAGAACTGGCTCTATTATTAATTTCTGTTCAGGCATTATTGAACAAAGACTTTCTGTTGTTTTATTTCATCTCTATCAAACACTGTATCAGCCCAGTTTTGTTTTATGTTCTTTATAGACATGAACATTCATTTATTTAACTGTAAGTAAAAGTTACTGCCTGGTAACAGCTAATTGCATGAGAACTTCAGGGAAGGATCTCCTGGTGGCTCCCAGAGTCAATAATAAACACGGTGAGGCTGTGTTTCAGTTTTATGCAGCTACAATCTGGAACAGTCTTCATGATGTGAGACATGCCTCAACTCTGACAATGTTCAACTCCAGACTGAAGACTCCAGACTCTTTTTACCTGTGCACATGACTGAAAGTATTTATTTGCACTCTTGCTTTTTACTGTAATTAATTATTTTCTATGTTGATGTTTTATGCATTGATTGTATCTGTTTATCAGTTTTCTTAATTCTATGCAACTGTGAAGCACTTTGAATTGCCTTGTGTATGAATTGTGCTGTACAAATAAACTTGCCTTGCCTATAGTACAGATAAAAAGTGCAAAGTCATGTGGATACTCCACCCCACTTCACAGTGTGTGAGTTCCTTGGGCTTACACGTCATGAGTGTCCTTGAGCGTGCCAGCACTACAGAAGCAGAGAAGATGCCCGCATGGGCTGGCACGTTATTGTGGCATGCCTGATAACACCAGCGCACAAACAGAGCAGCGATGAGGAGCAGCGGCTCTGAAGGAGCTGCACTGAGGTGAGAAGAGCAGATTGATAGACGTCAGATTACTGGAATTCTTCAAGGAAACATCTGATGGAACAGGCTTTGTGAACACAATCTATTTCATGATTTCACGGTGTTCAAAGCATCAAAGCACAACAACAAGCTAGACTGGGATGATTCAGAAACGCCAGCATTGATCATAAGATCAGCTCGGGTCTTTAAAAGAACAAGACATTATACAAGTTCAGTTCACACAATTTCATAAATGTGAAATAAACACATAACTTATTATTCTGTATGCCGCAATCCAACACCAGAGCAACCATTACTCAAACCAATTCTTCAGACAAACATATCATGCATTTACTTTCCCAAATTGAACCACTTTCACACCAGTTGTGTCAGGACTGTGCATTTGAAAATAATGTTTTTTTGAAAAATCTACAGACATCGTGCAATGTACAATTCTCAACACCTGTGCACTGGAGGGACTGCCCAATCTACAACCTGGTGGGACTTAACATCTTCAGCAAATTGGATGATTCCCGCTGTGTGGATTTAGTGGCCTGTCTCCTGGTATATGTGAAATACTGTGCGGTCCTACCCTCAGTATGTGCTCACCATGTAGAAATGACATTGTTCAAACTGAAAGGTAACCACCGTCTGCTGAGTCACTCTCCACTGGCTCAAGTTATTTTGATTGACAATGCACTGTTTACCCATCAACAAGTTCCACTGCATTGATTTCATACACTCAGTTAATACAACGGTTGTGGAGCTGACATTTACAGATCGTCCCAGGGCACTTCAGATTTGTTTGCTTCAACTTGCCCTGAAGCGCTCTGCAGTGGAATTCAATAAGGTGACAGTATATCCTTAGAGTGCCACGCCTCACATGCAAACACAATACCGATGCTATAAATAACATATCTTTGTTGATAATGGCTAAGGCTCCAAAAGCTCTGCCAGCGTCGCTATATAAATATTCAAGTGTTGTCCTTTCTGCATAATAGAGGTGGCTTCCTTTGCCATCACGACGAACAACCTGTCAGGCTGTTTCACATTCCGAGGGAGACCTGTGGACACCTGCTAATTTTGTTGACATTGATTCTGACGCAAAGAGTTTGAAAGACAAGTTTAGCTTATGACGCTCAATGGAAAAAAAAAAAAAAAAAAGTTTGACGTGTAGGATGTGTAAAGTGCATGTTTCAAAGCTTTGAACAAGTCCCTTTTAACAAGCATTGAGGTAGTTTTGGTTTTGCACAAATAGGCATTTGAATTTCATAAATATTGACCTCTCTTTGTGCGATGAAGCGCTTTTGTGTGACAAACCACATCTGTCAAACTAATGCAGCAGCCCATTTGACTGTTTGACCATTGTGTTGTGGGGTTTCACTGTCGACATCAAACACTTGCAATTGATACAGGACTATACAAAATACGTGTGGGGTTATAGGTTTCTATACTGTGGCCTCAGCATTTTACTTAACAATTGCAGACCATAGTTTCCTTTGTTTGCATGTTGTGATGTCAAATAATTATTAATTGAAAAGGTGCAGCCAGATTTCTCATCAGATCAGAGCTTGTTGTGGATCTGTTATGGACAGGGCCAACAGGTAAATCAGGCAGAAAAGCACTACACACGGCAACGCAGCAACTCTGACACATTATCAACATCAAACAAACTATTTTTATAAGTTCTTGTAAGATGAAGAGCAACAAGTGATGATGATTCAGCGTGATGCATCGCACAATGACGCCTCAGTGCAGATAAACAAATATGTGTGCAGTATTGAAAATATAAATGCAAATCCGTGAGATTGCCTGCTTAGAATAATCTTTTAGCATAATCGTAAAACATAATCTTTTCATTAAAAATAATACTGTTTAACCTTTACTATATAGTAGAAGTAGACAGGGGTTAAGGGTACGTGTCACGCAACTGGATCACTGAGGTGGAAACTGATGAAAAGGTGAGCTTCCACTCCCCATCACCACTTTATAATGTATATTTTATAATACAAAGGCAGTAGTTTGTGAAAAACACACTTACTCAATCAATTACAATTTGAACAACATGAGACTTTGTATATATGTCGAGCAATCCCGGCCACCACACTATAAATCAGACAGCACAGGGCCGCAGACGGCAGCATTGTAAATCAGCACAGGTGCTAAACAGGGCAACAGGAGGAGGGAGTGGAGGAGATGGGGGCTTTAGGTTAAAACCATAATTATGGCCTTGCTTTTATTTTTAGAGCTGCTGTCAGCAAGTTAACATGTCGACTGAAAACAATAACAGAAACTTGTGCAGTTTGTGCGCCGCAGACAAACACTCTTGTTGTCTAACCGTGTGGTGTCAGAACTGAATCATCAGGCCAAATCCCACTGCAAAACAGGGACTAAATAAATAACAGAATCAGTTTGCGCCTAAGAAGGGAACCCCCTGGATCCGGTGATCCCTGTGCTAGTGATATCTGTCAAAACAACATTTGAGAAGAACCCGTTTTTTTGTTTATTAGCACTCCTTCCTCACCACAGAACCTCCACAGCTCGGCATACACGCGATGGCACACACTCAAGAGTGACTCATGGTGATTACCTGACACTATGGTGCATTGTGAAACATTAGGACTACCCTTGCAGTAACACACTGTCAGTCACCCTTTCCTCATATTTCATGCTAATCCTTTTGCAGACAAACACAGGCACGCAGCTAATGGCTAAGTGCGTTCGGGCATGTTGTGGAAATGTCCAGGCTTTGAGTGACAGGTCATCTGTCACACACACTGTACATAAACCATCAACCTGCGCACTAGAATAGCTTTGGTCCAAATGATAAGATAGTGGCGGTGCAACCCAAGCGTCGGGTCAATGTCTTTCACCGAAACAGGCTTGACCTGTAATAAAAAAGCCACAATATCCCGCTGGTTATGTAAAATGCTATCTAAACATGTCATAAAGAAAGAGGCGTCTGGTATTGTTAGCGTGATCCCTCACCTGCTTCGAAGACAAGAGATTCTGTCGTCATTTTGACGTGGGTAGGTAGGTGTATGGAATGTGTTTTTCGTCAAGGAAAATCAGCCGTTTTGGTGTGGCCTGGCTTTGAATAGCTCACAATGTAAAGTAGAGAATATGAACAAAAGACATACTACTAACTTAGAGCAGAAGTGTGAAAGATTATTTGAGGTAAAATGCATGTTTGGCATGTTTTAGTCTATTTACCGTAATAATAAAGAGAGAGTGAGGATCCTATCCTGCTTCTTACAAAGGATGTTATGACTTTTCTACAGTACAGGTTACTCTGATTTAAAATTATTTTAAGTATAGTGGTAGTGAGTCTGCAGAGATTTGTGACAACATAATTTCCCTTGTGGATCAATACAGTCACAGTATGGGAACAAAGCCTTTTACATGTTGCCGTGAGAACCTTTTAAAATGCAAAAGAATACGTTATATCACCAAGACACCAGAAGCTCTACTGATAAAGATGTGGAGAGCTGAGTTGACAGAAGCAGTAGTCCCCTCTCTTACACATGGACCACCTGGGTGATCTGTTTATGGAACCATCTCAGCTTTGGCCCTGAGCACATTCAAGCTCTTTATAACACTATTGTTTAGAGAAAGACAATTTATAAAGTGCACTGCATAAACAATACACAGATTAGAAACAGAGTGAGTATGAGCACAGGGCAGTTTATTCGTCCAAGAGAAGCATGTGGCATTAAAGGTTTTACTCCACATGTTTTTGGATTAACATCAGTCATTCTCTGGATTACATATAGGCGAACTCCCTTAATCTCTGCAAATCTTATAAAATTATTCCCTGCTCCTTGCGGAATATCATATAAACTTTGACTGAGAGGCGGAGTTGGCATTCTGCATGTGTTTCGTGAGAGGCCAAAGTGTTTCCACAGGTTAATTTGTAGGGAGCAGCGCCCGCTTTATCACGCACGGCAAAGCACTTTGTTTTGCTGCTGCCGTGAAAAGTGTTTTCAGCTAACCCAAACATGGTCTATAGTAACAGTGATATTATCCACCTGAGCACGCGGGCCCACCTGCAGGGCTGTGTGACAGCCAGAGAGATGTTTTACCTCGTCTGCACGAATGGGCCCGGAGCACAGGCGGGAAGAGAGGGGGGCAGGGGGCGGGGCTCCGCTTTTACAAGCTAACACGCATGATGCTGTTGGGGCAGGTTGAGCCTGCAGACTCGCTGACTTTTCATCAGCTAGTTTTTCTTTGCCTTAACGGCCGCACTATAATTAATCAGATGTCTGGATAGGAGAGGCACGCAAGGGCTGGGTTCAAGACCTTTGTTTGGATAGATGCCTGGTCAGGTGTGTAGCTGTATAAATAGTTACCGCCTGTTTTCTCACAACGTTATTCAGAGAAAGTCCAATTAGAGTAATGGTAAGGCATAGGCACATCTTCCGTCAAAATGAGCACCTATTATAAAATCATACTTTACCTAGAAAATGTGTTAATTGTTAAAATTGTACTTATCATCACAGGTCCTTGGGGTGGTGCCAGTGAATCAAAAGAGAAAGTTAAACATTCACAAATTTGCCATGTCTGTCCAAATACACGCCTTTTTTCAACTCGAGCCAACAAATAGGGGTTATATGGTTGTCAATATTCTTCTCTATCAATCTACTGTGTGTTGGGGACAGTGATAGACTAGCTATCTGGGTTCATTTCCCAGTGGATGTTTGTTACTGAAAACTAGACCCAACATTAGACAAAGTGCCCATTATCTTGTATGGGCTATAATGAACTGAAGTTATAATGAAGTGTCCAGTCAGACAAGGATACTATATATGTAATATACAAATGAATTATCCTCTGCCATGGTAAGTAAGTAAGTGCTTTACTAAATTGTGTTCAGGTGTTAGTCCTGAGCCACTGAGCGCTCCAGCACTGTGCATCAGAGTTTTTATTTTTATTTTTACTTTTCTAGTAAAGGATATTAATACTTTTCAACTGGTAACCGGTAAATGGACTCAATTTATATTGCGCTTTTACCCAAAGCGCTTTACATTAAGGAACCGCTCACCCATTCACTCTTTCATTCATACACCAAGGTACGCAGACACTGGAGGCAAGGTCAGTGAAGTGTCTTGCCCAAGGACACAACCACATCGTGCACCTGTGAGAGCCGGGATTCGAACCCCCGACACTCCTATCATGAAACGACCCGCTCTACCATCTGCGCCATATTGTGTTTTGCATGCAAGTCCTTATTTAAAAAAAGAAAACATGAGCCAAAGCCCGGTGCTTGTACAGTGTGAAGTAGAAGGTTTTATGGTGCTCTTTAGTGCTGTGCTTTGTATACTGGATCAATGCTGGAGCAGGGGCACATTACACCCGCACCAGCTGGAGGAGATTAGACCTTACGTTTTTCCAATCACATTTCCGATTCTTAATCATATTCATTTGTAAATTATCAGCAGATCAATATCTAATAGCGGCTTCCACAAACAGTAACATCTGTCCTTGAGCAAAGGCAGCGCTTTTTTAATGAGCCCCACACTTTGCAGACAGAGTGGACGGGACTTTTGGGTATGTTAATTCAGGAACAATGTTAGTTATATTTTGGTGACAGACCATGTCAGTCGACTCATCACGTTTGTACACAATAGTCTGAAGAGTCCTTTGCCTTGTTCGTATGATCCTTTTCTAAAAGATTTGCAATATTGCCACAAAACATGCTTCGTAAAGAAACAACTTTTTGTACACACGTAAAGAGAACTATTTGCTTTGCTTTATCTGCGATGTCAACCTCAGAACTTGTCATGACAACAGCTTATTACTTAGAGGTGCGTTATAGTGGAAACATTATATATTATAGCTCTCAAATCACAAGGCTTCTAATTAAAATAAAGAAATGAATGTGGGATCATAAAAGGACAAAAACAAGTTTAAATAATGATTAGTCGCCATGGCAAAGTGGCTTAATTCTGTGCGCCGTGTGCTCACTTTTGGCACCGTGCAAAATGAAATGTAATAAATGTCATATGGTTGAATATATGCTGTCTATTAAGTCCATAAAATGTAATCCTGGGAACAGGTTTTTGAAAACTGTTATTTGATGTAATGCATACCTGTGAGAAAATGGGGGTCTAAATATAGCCCACACACTAATGTTATCAATCAGCATAGTGTTTGTTGGGCTTGTCTTCGAGGTGGCTCCATGGCAACGGCTCAAACTTAGCACGATGTTTGCCCTGAAGTCCCCCGGGCGAGATGTTCCACCTCTCAATCAAAGGGGTAGGAGTGGTAGCTGGGGTTCAGACGGTGCAAAAATAGCTCCTGTGCGGAGCCTTGTGGTGTAGGTTGGGAGGCGGGCGGGCAAGGCATCTCGTGCAAACCACTATGCGTGAGTAGAGTGTTTGGATCCTATTTCAAGTTTAGACAGAAAGGGGCTGAACGGCTGCCAGGTAAACAGTGCAGTGCAGGTACTGATTTGGCCGTATGTTTATGCTTACACAGAAACAGCCTACAGCGGTGCTCAATGGAGGTGGGTGCTATCAGCCGCCGAGATAAAGCGAGGTGTCTACGGCTCGGATCAATCATTGCTTCTTTTTCTCCCATCCACACACTCCCGCGTCACGTGCGAACGGGGCTCTCGCGTGTCACGGTACAGGCCGATAGAGTTGTTAAAAACATGTTACACCAGGTTATAGTCAGTATGGGTAAAACAGATGGAGAAACATTACCGTAATAGTCTTTCTGCTAGCCCCAAGCCTGCATAACTGCAATAAGTCACATCAAGATGTCACGCACACTAAAAGGGAACGGTGGATCGGATGGGAACCACTGGATTATAAGAGGGTCGTCTTATAATCAGAAGGTTGACGGTTCCCGCAGGTGTGTATTTGGGTGCATGCACCATTATGCATTAGGATTACTAATACAAACTTTCTGAGTTTCTCTATAAGCCAACATGCCATTTCTCCATTTGAAGGAACCTTCGGAGTTCAGTCACTGAGCTTTAACTACTCATGCCCTGCACTAGCACTAAATAGGGCTTGACAGATGTTGTGATTGTGGAAGTGGAAGAGAGTCCCTGTCCAAGATGACTTTAGCCGTGGGATCCGGCAATCGTATAATCGTAACAAATATTACTAAATAAAAACAGTATATATAATTTTATATCAAATTGTACTGTTTATGTTTACTTAAACATGATATAGGCTAAAACTTCTAACCAGCTTACACTATTAATAGAGAGTGAATCTACTCAATTGTGCTCAAATGATCCTGTTGGTGCCATGATGTGAGAAAGTATAAAAGAATTTACAGAGACGTCCTTATCAGTATAAAACATACCAATTAATTAATGCCATGAGATAGAGGGGGACCCAGAGTGACATCACATGCGATCTGGGCTTGGCAGTGCCAGGTTTCTTTCACCAGTGTTTCACCTACACTTCACCTCTTCACTTAATAACTTTAATTATACCTCTGCTGGCGTCGTTTATGTATGTGTGTCTATTTTTTTCTCTTGTTGGTCTGGCACTGAGTGAGCACCTCAGGTAAGAATGCAGCACAACCCAAAATAGCAATGTGTTGCAGCCAACTGACTGCAGGATATGCAGCTTTTTTTTCTTTTTTTTTTAAATCAGATATCACTTATTAACGCAGACACGCAGGAGGGAGATTCACTCAAAGCACAACATTATTTACCCTCGTTACGTGTTCTCCAAATGACATTAAGCAAGGCCAATATATGTATCATTAAACTATCAACAGGAATCTATTAGATCAAAACTGAAGCAAATGTCTAAACTATTGTGGCAAGATCAGTATGTAGTGCTTCAACTTAATAGAAACAACGCATTGTTCAAAGTTCACAGGGCCAAAATAATTATAATATTTCCACTCCCCAGTATATTGCTTCCATCAATAAATTCACCGCTTTCTTTCACAAACTACTGCAAACAAAAATAAATAAATGGCATGCCAAGATAGTTCTCAAACTTGTAAAAAATAGTGTGTGGGAATTTGTGTGTGTTGTCGTTGCTCGACGTTCAGGTGCGCCCATGATTACACCTGGGTTGCTTCCCCCTCACCATTTATCTTCCACAACACAAAGGTATGATACAAAAGGAGACACAACAAAGCAAAACTACAAACATTTAGTGGGCCGCATTGTCAGGTAATTACGGTAATCACTGCTCAAGAATAAACTAGATGGAATGCATTCAACATCTATCTATTTCGCTGCTCCGCGGTGGCAGACGGGGAGACACCCACTCAGACTACCATCTCCAAAACACTGACAAAAACGAGTGGAATCACCGTGGACCTGTCTGTCTTTGTTGCTTGACACTTCGCAGCGCCTACCTGTGCTACCCACTGAAGCGTGTCTACTATCGGCCCCCGTCATAGCTTCAATCTGCAGCGGGGAATCTTGGGAATGCGAGCAACGCAGCGCCTCTTGTTGCCGCTCCTCTTGGCTCGCGCACACACACGCAGCCTGCACTTCTTTTGTTTACACAGAGCTATGTGGGCCCGGACACCCTTCACTCACTGAAAAGAAAGGCAAAACACAGATAGAGATACAGGTAAGGAGTCAGCAGCAGACAGGGTTAGCGTGTGAAGCACAGACCACTGCGGAGGTGTGGCTATTTTTGGGAACAGTTGAAGATTCACCCACATTTGCATGACTCAAATTCCACTCGTGTCAGCGCTTAAAAGAGATCTCCACCGGGCTTAGAGAGAACACTTTAAATCTTTACAGGTATGCTGAACA
Source organism: Gobius niger (assembly GCF_951799975.1). Lineage (NCBI taxonomy): Eukaryota > Metazoa > Chordata > Actinopteri > Gobiiformes > Gobiidae > Gobius > Gobius niger. The sequence continues at coordinate 23,661,973 of NC_136868.1, read as the reverse complement.
AACAGGGCGCCGATTAGGGAAGGTGCGCAATAATAGGTTATACAAGCTGGCCTTGCAAACTCACCGACCTCACAATTAAAAACATGACAACCATCTTTCACTGAAGCAGAAGCTCGAAAATATGTTGTTAACCTTCTCAGATAACGCAAGGCTCTTGTATCACCTGTAATATAAATGTCTTGGTGGTGAAAATATGCTTGACTAAATTGATCTCTGTGGGAAATTGACTTTTTGTTGATTTCGAATTGAGCTAAAGCTGAGCAGGTGTTGCTGCCTTTCACAGTGGCACAGGTGCGTGGTACCTGCTTTGGCAGAGGAGCTGAAATCAAATACAGGCCTTTCGGAAAAATACAGAGAACAGAACACCCAGCGCCAGCCAAGTGGTAAGAATCCGCATTGTGTCGTGTAAAAGTGCCATGGTGGTGTGATAATGATAGCACACGCTGCTGTTCTGCTCGGCTCTATAGTTTTGGGATCGCAGCAGTTGGTCTTCTGAGTTTTGAACAAAAACATTTGGCTTTCCACTTCCCCGTCTGCTTCGTCAAGGCTCGCCGAGAGCACAGGAGAGGTTTGCAGGGTCGCCTTTTGATTAATGACATTTTGATGACCTCGCCATGTCACTATTGTTCAGTAGATGTAGATTTTTTGCTGCAAACTAGATAAGCAAACATGCTACTGTTGTCATGCTGTCAAGTTAAAGGGAAGGTAGATATCACACTTACGGAACAACAAAAATAAAGGAAATCTGACCAACACCAACAACTCATACACTACATATGCACAGGCGGTGGGTTAAGTGTCTTGCCCGAAGACACAATGACTGCCTGCACCTGTAGGAGCAGATTTGAGCCATCAACCTCTCAGTTATTGGACGACCCGCTTAGTTTGTGTTACCCAGTGGTTTAGCAATGAAATAAAGCTTAAGGTGATGTGGGCTTTCATATCAGAACCTACACAAAACAAACAAAAACAACTTTCGGTATTGCTTTAGATTAAGGTGTGCTCAATAAGCATTAATAAGCATTAGTAATCATTTTAGGGTTAGGGTAAGGGTTAGGTTAAGGGTTGGCCTATGTTAACAGATAAAAGTATTACAAGCACATTATTAATGCTTATTAATACCTTATTAATACTTAACAAGCCCATCTTAATATAAAGCGTTACCTAGCTTTCTTTTTCCCCAGTTTAATATAAGTCAACAATACAAATGAGTCAAATCAATATTTGATTTGAAACAAAACCTACAATACCAACAATGTATTGTATTAAATGTTTATACTTATTACTGAGTAGGACATATAAAGTTATATGGGAGATTTTTTCCCCTCTTGCATTTGCCAAAATCAGAATTGGAGCCATTCAGAAAAAAGAAGTTTGACAAGGCCCAAAATGTTGATGGCACGGCAAATTAGTCAGAGCAGTTCCAACGTTCGTCTGGTCTCAAGAAAGCGGTCAGTGGAGAACTTTCAATGTTATAAACAGAGTTCATGATTTGGCTCCTCATTTTGTCCTATTATTAGCCGGAAATTGCACCACTTCACTTCTGAACCCGCAAACACATCCATGCTGTTTAGTTTGTCCCACGACCAAGCAGTTTTAGTTTGCTTTTGCCCTCACAGCGTCTTCTGTGCTCATACATCACTCAAGTTGACAGGCTCCACGACAATGAGATAATTATAATTCAAAGTCGCAGACGCATTCTCCAGATTTGTTCTAATGACTCATCTTTGTACATGTAACAGGCGTAAACACATAATTAACCCATTTAGTCTTGAAACCCTGACACTTTCTCACAGAGGCGTGCTAAAACGTTCTGGTACAAGTCTGGTCTTTAATCAATGTAAGGTGATAATTGGGTGATGGCATTTTTTGAGTATCACAACTCGTACCTGATGCCAAGCAGAATCATCGCTGTCACGGACACACTTTTATGTGCTTGTGTACAGTCTAAGTTGGGGAAGCGGACAGGCCGTGGATTTGGATTAGGCAACGACGGAAAAACAACACGCATTTCAAGAAAGAAAGCATTTCAAGAGGTCTCATTCCGTCTGTACGACTGAAAATCATGCTTGTGCGAAGAATACTTTTGGACATAGAATTGGTATTTCAATCTGCACTTTTAAACAAATTGAACACCATTGGATACCAAACAAACATGACAGAAAATACAAATAAAGAAATGACTTACAAGTACAGGTCACATCATACTTCTTTGTTTAAAATGATGTGACAACTGAAGTAAGTATAAGCTTTGTCCCCACATTATTATTTTCGGGGTCATTATGATTCCTCTGTGAACTTAATGTTTTCATTACATGCTGATAAGGTGTTCTGAGAGCATGTGTGTGCAGGTGCAAGGGCGATCTCCCTTTTGAACTCCCAGCGACCTCTGAGGGAATCTCTGGTTTAGCCTGCCAGCTTTCGTGACATTTACTTGTGCTGTGTGGACAGCATCCAAAGACTATTATTTGATGTCTTTACTTCCTCATTTCACATGTCACAATCTGTTTTCAAGAATGTGGCTTTTATAATAATGTAGTTGATCAAAGAGTGGAATCGTACTCCACATATATATATTAGGCTATATATTCCCCTAAATAAACCATTGTCAAAAGAAGAAATAACAGCCTGTTCAAAATAATAAAGCATTTGTCTAATCTAACTTGTTTATTGTGGTATTGATGCAGAGATGTAACTATGCCTTGGAAGTGCTTTCATGTCTAATAAAAGCCTGCGAGAAGAATAGAGACAAACACTAGCTCATACCTGCCCTCTCTCGCCTCTCCCAGTAATGTTTTTTTCTGCTTCTGAAGTTGCGTGTCACGGTAGCTCCAATTGTAAACATATAGACTACTATCACTCAATGGATTCATACCCAAGCCCCGCCTTTAGGAGTGGGCTGACCCTCGTGAGGCGTTATATTATGGTGAAGCGCGTGTCTCGGGAGACAGACGCACACTGACGCTAGCGCTGCGCACATTCAGCTGGGACACCTGCTCATTCACTAAGGGAGACCTCATCCCAGTATCTTTGAGAGAAATGAAGCTTGAAGTTTTCTCCGCACACCACTTTGCGCAAAAGCCAACGGAGATGTGTCTGGATTCGGAAGGGGGAGTGCCGTCTCCCCTGTCCAGTGATGAACTGGGGTCAGACGGGGACTGCGTTGCCAACAGCCCAGCACCTGTCATCTGTCAAGGTGGAGATAGCGGCAAGGGCAAGCCTTACACACGGAGACCAAAGCCACCGTACTCGTACATTGCCCTGATCGCCATGGCCATCAGAGACTCGGCCAGTGGCCGCCTGACTCTGGCTGAAATCAACGACTTTCTGATGAAGAAGTTCCCCTTCTTCCGCGGCAGCTACACGGGCTGGAGAAACTCCGTGCGCCACAACCTGTCCCTCAATGACTGCTTTCTCAAAGTGCTCCGAGACCCATCCAGACCCTGGGGAAAGGACAACTATTGGATGCTCAACCCACACAGCGAGTACACCTTTGCGGACGGTGTGTTCAGACGCAGGAGAAAGCGCATCGCCAAGAGAGCAAACAAAGAGCAGGAAACCCCTGACATAAGTGGTGAGGACACGCAGCGCATCCCTCTCCCTTGCGCGCAACAGGAGGACAGAGTCAAGTTCTCGAGCTCATTCGCTATTGACAGCATCCTCAGCAAACCGTTTACACGCAGGGAGGAGACAGAAGCTGGTCATTACGGCGCAAGGCTCTATTGGTCCCCAGTAGCCCCCAACCTCCTGCCATGCGCTCTGAACTTTAACTACATGTCAGAACTCTGTGTGGATCCGGGACTTACACACATCCATCATCACACAGCAGCAGGTCCAAGGATGCCCAGCAAGACGCGGGGCTTCCATATAGACTCTTTGCTCTCGTGACTGTAAATGCTGATCAAAAAAGCACTGGGCGTTTCGTGTCTTATACTGTAAATGAGTCCACGGTTCACTGTTCATTTCTGTAGTTTTATTATTTTATCATCTATTTATATTTGCTTGTTTTGTATGACCTGCTGTGTGTAAAAAAATATATATATAAAAAATATACATAGACTGAGCCGCGACAAGAGCACGTGGCTAAACGCACTCAAAGCATGAACAATGTCTGTTTCTTCTTGAGATTTCATGTTTCATGCATGCATGGTATTTTTTATAAATAAAACGTGACATTGGCAAATAAGTGTTTTCATTGTGCCCAAAGCAAAGCAGAATGGAGGAGAGTGGATGACTCCTGTTAGACACAGAGGAAAGAGCGGCAGAATGCGCTGAGATAAGATTCATCTAAGATGAGCCATAATTCGCCGACTCAGAAACGCTAATGTGAAGTCCTTGGCCAACGAAATCATATAGCCTATATATTTTTCACACATGCACTTTAGACGTTTTAGACTATTCTATTAGGCTATTACGTGTATCATAATCATAATAATCATAATAATGTTTTTATTAAAACATAATCATAACAATACTGAACAGTTGACAGACTGATTTTTGTAAAAAAAAAGAGGTTGACACCTACAGGCCTGATGACAGTATTAAGCTGCGACTTCATCTGGTAGCCTACAGGATACAAAATGTGGTAAGAAATGTGATGAAATTTGAAATCCTTTTGGATTTATCACATTCTATTTTGTATTGCAGTGGTTCTGGGGTCAGGGCCCGTATGGCTCCACAAAACTTCACAGGGATCCCAAAGCTTCTGAAAGCAGGTCTAAACTCGGTGGAAACAAATAAAATGAAATTTAAATGTGTTTTTTAAATTAATTATTATTCTATAACTGCATGTCTATGTCTTTAGTTTTCCTGAAATAGTTGTCGGGTTTTTTTCCAGCTGGAAAAGGGTGTCACACAGAGAAAAAGGTTGATGAAAATGAACCCGCTGCAGATGTCTCACATTTAAACATGACTATGACCAGTGCTGGACCACTTGAACAAGTGTTGATAGACCGGCGATGTAGTGAAGATGCTGCAGACCCGAGACAGGTGACAGGTGAGAGGACTGTTTTTCCAGGGACAATGCTGCAACCTGCAGGTGAAAACCCGGAACAGCACACCTGTACGAAGGTCACATGGCCTTTAAGCGCACTGATCAGGACACGCCCCCCACAGGGTGTGTTTTCATATCAGCTCCATGTAATGCGCAACTTCCCCGGTCTCTCTCTCCTCCAGTCACTACACTCTGAGACCGTTCCCCACCGTCCCAACACAGCATTTAGTCCCCCAGAAAACAAGCAGAGGCTACATGATTAAAAGTCACGATGAATAGGGAAAGACGAAAATCCCCGAGCAACTCCCCAACCATTGAATCATGAGGAACATTGTATATTATTTTAGTTTATCATGTTGTTACAATATAAATATGATGTGCAGTCCAAATGTTCCCACATACAGTAAATGTAATAATAAAACAGGGCCTAATAATAATAAGGTGAAGGCGTTATGACTATTCTCAATATGCATATTAACATTAAATTAAACTATTTAAACTCAGTCTTGGCGTAATTATTAACAGGAGGATTGAAGATGGCAGATACAAGGCTAATATGATTTACTACAGTCAGAAATCATGGTCCGCAAAAACCAGCATGGTCTGAAATGAAAGCAAATACAGGCCTGGTGTGCGCAGCCACCTACAGGCCTCTCGCTGCGTCTGCGACAGGCAGTACCACCGTGAACACAACCTCTCACCTCCACACAACGGTCCGAGCAGCGAATGTAATAATGTCTGGGGAATGTTCTAAATTCTAAATGTAGCCTAGACCGAGTGCGTAAAAAGCGTAGATTGTTCAAAGCGCTCCCTCACAGAACAAAGGCGCGGGTGTGCGCCAAACTCGAAACCTCGGCATCCTGATCTCTGCGGGGGGCGAAGCGTTTTGATGTTGCAGGAAATTTGTTGGGCCTGCACAGTGGACTGCCCAGCGTGTAGAACTGGGGAAATGATTTGATCCGCACGTCCTTTGTTGTGCGTAATGCGCAGGGTATTGTTTAGGCAACCCTCTGCTCTGAGTGGTCTTTACAACGGAGTATGGATTTAAAACCAAAACATATTAAGAGCTATGCACTGCATTTTCAATCATGATTATCACTTTTTTTTTTTACTTTTTTTTTTATTATTTACTATTGTATTAATTTGTCGTCAATAACAAAGCACTTTATTCCTCAAACATTAATTAATGCGGACCCTCAAATGCAGACAATCGAAACCAAGATAATTTGCGTAATTATTAAATAATCCCATCCTTATTTTATGTGATTTATTTATTTATTTTTTTCCATTATAGACTATATTTGGCCGTTTGATATGCTATTACTTTCTAATGCGAAATAGCAAAAAGATTAAAATAAAGTAAAATAGGCCGACTACAATGGGGCGCGTTTGGAAAAGGAAACGTGTCACCGCTCCATAAAATAGCCTTTGTTTTTGTAAACAAAAGGTTAAATGTTCCACACCAAAATAAATTGGACAGAGGAAAAAATACATGAAAAGAAAGTGGTAGGCCTATTTAACTCAACATTTAATTTAGTCTATGTCTGATTTCGAATAGTTTAGTTTGACTTTATGTTTACAATTCTGTTTAATGCACGTGGTTTGGAACTCGACTGTTTATCTGATTAAAATAGGCAACACAAATGTAATATTGTAATGCATCTAAAGTGCCTTGGTCACAAAAGGTGACCTGAGATCCTCCAGAAGTCCCTTGGTCATCGCCCTCTCAGGATGTTGATATTACCTTTATGGGATCTTGAACTCCATCATGTCGGACAAATGTGTGTGTGATGTCTCCATAGGGGGAGGAAACTGTCGACGCCCGCTCGCCTAATTTCGCTTTTCTCTCTCTAATGAACGCTGGGGCCCATGGGACGCCTCGTGGCCCGGGGCAGTAAGCTGACACTGGCTCGCTGTGTGTGGTATCCAGGGCCGGGCTTGATGGAAAAAGCCTGCTTCCACTCATGTCAAAGTCATTTACTCAGTGCAATGAGCGCTCACCCCCCTTTTACGCACGCACGGTAAAGACCACCGGAGTCCACCGTGAGCAGCAGCACCTCGCCATCTCTCTCTCCAAAACAAAAGACCTCCATTCCCAGGACAGTTTGTTTGTGTTACTCTAGGGGAGGAAATCGGGAGACAAAATTCTATACTATGAGCGTTATTATGTTCGGGTCCATGCTTTTAGGACCGCGCTCCATTTGAAGTTCAAGTCCTTTCTGTTCAGTGTTTGACTTAATGTACCGTTGCCTAACGTGTGACTGAGGAGCTCATTTGTTAGCTCTCTCCTGGCGTGTGGCACTGTTGATTTGGATGTCTGGGGGAGCTGTGATCGATGGCCTAATTGCGTGTAGTCCGAACTTGGAGCGGAGGAAGGGGTGAAGGAGGGGGTGGGATGTTGAAGGAGAAGAGAGACCAGGGGGTTTCAGAGCTGATGGGAAGTTACGGGTATAGCGAAATCATTTTGATTTTAAGAAATTAGGAACGAAAATCAACTTATTAATGCTCGGCAATTTCAAACAAAAACATAATTATAATGATAAAACCCAAGGATGCCTAACGCCTTTCAGGGAAAAAAAAAACATTATTATAATATTTTCTGGAAATAAGTAGCCAAAATTAATAATGCTTTTTGCTCATTGTAAATGGTGCAGTACAGCCAAGTTATGCCAAACTGAACGAATAGGGTTTATGAGTTCCTCTGTCTCTGATAACGGAAAAGTGCCGTGATTGCTGATGGGGGGTGATTTATGAAAATGTGCAAGTTGTGTCGTATTAAAAAAAAACCTGAGCACCACTGCTCTCAGTCCAGAAGTTATTTTCTGGTGCAGCAATGACATCTGGGAGTACAGCTGAACCCGGGAGTCTCCAGTGGATAACCCACTCCCCCTTTGCTCCCTTCCTCTTCCTCTGTGTCAGTGCGTAGCCGCTGTGCGTCAATACAGAGCTGTGCGTAACGGAGGAGTCGTGCGTAACTGGAGACACATTTCACTCCATTTTGCGCTGGGACTGGGAGGACCACTGGCGGTGCATCACTCTCTGTGCAGACTGGTCTGACCAAGAAGGACACCAAACTCTGGATGCACATCTATTCAAATCATTTCTTACCATCCAAAAGTCTGTCCTCACTCTCCTTTTCTTGTGCATTACGCCATAGTGCGTGAGCGCTGTCATGACCACAGAGACCCCTCAGCAGCAGCTGGATCCTCCTCTTAGATCGAGCCCGTCCACAGGAGTGTTGCACCCCGCCATGCTGAGCCCACAAGCCGCTTCGGAGAGTCCCTCCGCCGTCAAGGGGAAAAAGTCGAATTCAGGGCTGCGACGGCCGGAGAAGCCTCCTTATTCGTATATTGCGCTCATCGTCATGGCCATCCAGAGCTCCCCGAGCAAGCGGTTAACACTCAGTGAGATCTATCAGTTCCTACAGGCTCGGTTCCCCTTCTTCCGTGGTTCGTATCAAGGCTGGAAAAACTCGGTGCGCCACAACTTATCTCTTAACGAGTGCTTTATCAAACTGCCCAAAGGCCTCGGCCGCCCAGGTAAGGGCCATTACTGGACTATCGACCCAGGCAGTGAATTTATGTTTGAGGAGGGCTCGTTTCGGCGCAGACCGCGGGGTTTCAGGAGGAAGTGCCAGGCTCTCAAGCCCATGTACCGCATGATGAATGGCATAGGCTTTGGAACATCCATTCTGCCTCAGAGTTTTGACTTCCAGCCGCCGTCTAGCCTCTGCACCAGTAACAGTTATGGCTTGGACATGATGAACAGCACCATGAGCGGGGGATACGATCACCACGTGCCCCACATGTCACCGAGCCCCGGCTCCACGTACATGGCCAGCTGTCCAGTGCCGTCAAGCGGTGACTACGGCGCAGACAGCAGCAGCAGTCCGGTACCATCCTCCCCAGCCATGGCCAGCGCGCTGGATGGGCACTCACCATACGCAAGCTCCTCTGCGCACTGGGCATCATCCAGCGGCTCTCCATACATCAAGCAGCAGCCTCTGGCCTCCAGCAGCCCCGCATCCACAACACTGCACTCAGGCATGTCCCCGTATTCTCTGGAGCAGAGTTACCTGCATCAGAACCGCGACAGCCACGGGGACATCTCAGGTAACAGCCACGCACCGAGAAGAGCAAACCGTGTTGGATAAAGGATTTGGGGTTTATTTGTATAACGGGATTGAGGAAAATGGTGAAAGAAAAAAATGTAATACACACACACACACACACACACACGCACGCACACACGCACACACACGCGCACACACAAACAAAAACATGTTTTTTGAAGCAGCCATGGATTTTACAAAGTTAAAAATGTCGTTCACTGACGGTCACAATTTATTTTATTTTATTTTATTTTAATGAAGCTTTCAATAAAACTGTAGCCTACATACATTTGACATTCAATTTGACATCTAATAATTTGGGCTATAGGAGCAATGAAATAATATCCCGCTTGTATTACACTGAAAAGTATAAATACTATTGTTTGTGTATAGGCTATTAAAGTAGGCTATACAATATCTCATTGAACATATAGGTAATTAAATGCCTTGGATGTATCAGCCTTAACCTTTAACCTCTAAGCGTCTGTAAAGCAGATAGAAGACGAAAGGCAATTATTTAAATGTGTAAATTATTCATTATTATTCCTGGCCATCTCCGTGACACCCACTCTACACCTCCTGTTATTGTTAAAGGTAACTTCTAATGTTTTTAATGGATTGTTGTATTAACTGACATTGGATGAACCGTGGATTCCCCTCGGGATCAATAAAGTGTTCATCTATCTATAATATAGGCTAAATGTTTTAAATATTGTGTGTGAAGTAAAAGGGGGGGAAACTACTACACAATTCAACAGGGGTCCGTGACTTTACGCACACTTTCATCAGCCTCAAAATATAACCAAACATCGTCAGGGAGCGCGCAGATTGTAATGCGGTTTATATACAAAGCGATCACAAACCTTTTCAACCCATATTCTCAGATATAAACTCCAATGTTCTTAATTAACTGACATAAGCCTACAGAGGGGGTTCATTTAGACGCAGCCTCCCGCTAAAACACCCATTTACTCAAAGACAACAATGCGAGGATTTAGTGAAGTCGGGGGATTTCATCGGGGCGAGTAAAGCATGCTGGATCCCTGCAAAGGTCCCGGGGGTTAACTAAACAAAGCCTGTGCAGGTCGGACCACACCGGCGCGAGCCCTAACCGCTGTGTATCCATCAGAGAGCGCGCCTTGTTAAACCTAACGCAGCGTTCACTATATGCGTGTGTGTGTAGATAGTTGAGGCCCTTCACAGTTCACAGCCCTGTCAGACAGTCTGTGTCGTGTGTGGCTCCTGTGTCCTGTGTGAGAAAAACGGGGAAAGCACAGGATAAAGGCCGTCTTCTTCGTGAAAACACATCTGGAGCCCTTATGATCCGTATCACACGATTTCTTTGGTTGTTTCCACGTTCTTCGGTCTGAAATCAGTTTGATCAGTTCATCAAGAGATAGGCCACAATGTAAAAGATTGGAGTTCCGTGGGCACAATGGTTGGTAAAATGGTGTCCTTATTAAACGATATTTTTCATGAAGGAAAAAAAATTGATATCAATAGCAATAGTGGCATAAGTTTTACTCACACACACCTGCATTAAAGTTAAATCGCAAAGTTGTGCATTCTCACAATAAATATTACGTTCAGGTGGATCCATTTAACAACACAGCTTATACAAATATAACCATAGAGGTCCGGTAAGTAGGCGAACATCTGTGCGTAAAATACCCTTCAGCGGGTCGAACACGTAGTCTATAAGTCAGAGATGTCAAAAGCCTACATTAAAATAACAATAATTTCAAATTTGCTACAAATGCACCGTGTACAATTCTCTGAAAGTAAACTGAAGAGCAGTGAACAGTGAGCATTACATTTGCAGAATGACTTCTTTTTTTAATCATAGGGCCAATAAAGGCCTATAAATGAGAAATACAAATGGCTACTGATATTAAGTGTCGAACTAAAATTGTAGTTTATTTAACTCAACAAAACAAAATGAAAGAACCATTTGTGACATTGCCTTGTACATGCCTAATGTAGTTGTGTAACCTTTGTTTTGCAGTGGGCATCCCTCGTTACCAGAGCCATTCCTCCGTGTGCGACAGGAAGGACTTTGTCTTAAACTTTAACGGCATCTCGTCCTTTCATCCTTCAGCATCTAGCTCATACTACCACCACCATCACCACCACCATCCCCAGAGCGTGTGCCAGGACGTCAAGCCGTGCGTCATGTGAGCGCGCGCTGTGTTGGACTTAAAGACAAATATACGGGACGCAATGTGACTGTGACCCCGAAGGACACCCTCCCGGCATTAAGCTGACGTTAATGTTTATGAAGGATAACCGAACGTGCCTTTGCGCCAGAACACCTCTTTAACGAAACTATGCACCCAAGAAAATGAATAAATGAAGAACCCTTCGAGGCCTTTCAGAACCACTTCGCCTTTCCAACGAGCCTTAAAGACACCTTTACTGTGTTTGCTTTTTATAACAAATTATATTCTGTATATTGTTGTCTATTCCTGCAGTGTAACACACGCGACGCTTTAACGTGGAATGCATCAAACCTTGCACTTACTGTATAACCATATGGCAACGTTTGCCCTGTAAAACGTTTCAATAAAGCCAGCATTATATTTTAGGTCGTGTTTTACGTTTGTTTAGGCCTGAGAGTCTTGTATTCGACATTAGGCCTAATGGTAGACCTTCTAGCCAATTAGGGAAAAGGTCTGCATTAGCTGTAATGATGGAGTTATAAGAAGCTGGTGACGGAAAATGTAATGAGTGGACCATTGCAATATATTCATTGAGTTATTGCAAGCAGTGGTTGAACTGGTCCTAATATGTTTGTTCAGGCTCATAATCATCCAGGCATTATCCGTTGCAGTATAGAGATTTTGAAATATTGTCGACTGGACTGGGTTGAAGTTTCTTCTCGCACTTGGAGTGAAAAAAGACTGGTTGTGTGTTGAACCAGTTGACAATATTTGAACATATCTACTATCTATTTCTAACATAGGCCTACACTTAAAAATTAAACATGAAAATAAAAAAACATAATTCCATTTATTATTGTAATTTATTGTCATAACATTCTTGGCCTGAGAAAGAAAAACACTCAATCAAATAATCCTATCTCATGCTTTTTATCCATAGTAAATCACTAAAATAGTAGTCACTGCAGATGAAGAAAAAGTGATTCAAGCTCAGTATGACGATCAACTTGTTATCATCCTATAACCAACATAACTCAATGCATCAGGAATTGCTTACAAAGAATGTTTCAAAGGTAAAACAAAAAATCTCAACATTCATTGTGATATATTTTATAGCAGGAAAGTGTGTTTAATTCCAGTCATGAAAGAATGAAATGTGTTACCAAAGGCCAAAAGTATTGAAACTCTCAATGTGTGCTGCCGCAACTGCGTCGGACTGAGTTTGGTTGATTTACGCTCAAGACAACAGGTTTCAGAGTTGGGAATGGAGTGTCCTTGTTTATTGCCTACGAACTTAAATTATTTGCCACTATAAATAATGTAGGCATGATTCTCTGTCTATTACTGCAGAGACCACATATGAAGCAGCGGCTTGTTATCATCAGTGCAGTAGTTACACACATGTAGCAGGTGAATATTCACTTTTTAACATGGTGAGAAAAGAAAATCCAATTCATCCCCAAATAATGGGCAAAATGATTAGCCTATAACATTTTGGACAATTGCATGAGTTCATTATATTTGCACAACTTCCTATCCGAGCCCCATTACCTTTGCCATTATGTTAGTGCGGTCCAGACGCGCCTATGAGGACACCAAAGATTACATCACTGGGGACAGCCTGTAAACAGAGACAAGCGTCAGGACAAGAAGACAGCGGTGACACCAGGGAGACTGGACGGTCCACGTCACACACACACACACACACACGCACACTGCAGACTGTGGGCCACTCCAGTTGTTTGGGTCTACGTTTCATCTGGTCTAAACCATGGCTTTCCAGTAAAGCACAGCATCCCTCAACATTCAAACACATGAGAATACAAAGACACAAGCCCTCTATGACATACCTCGTTAAGCCCCCTCCCAATTCCCCAAAAGTTAACATCATGAAATAGCTCCTTTAAACAATTTTACGGGCCAGTGACAGAACAAAAAAGCCAGTCAGAACCAAAATGAAACCCCTTTGTACTTCATATTCGTAAACAGCGGTAACCCTAACTTGTGTTTAATATCATTTTGAAGAAATCATCCTGGTCTCACTGAAGTGGCCTCCCACCAAAGCTTTGATCACTTCTGCGTTCAGACAAAAAATTGCATATGGGAGCCACATTTGATACTCAGAGGGGAGAGGGGAAAGACCACACGTCAAGGAGAAAAATGTCTTTGGACAAAACTCAAAGGTCCACGTCCTGATTGCATCCATCCAAAATGAGGCGCGTGAAGCCACTCCGCCTGTCCTTCAGAGGCTCAGCCCATTGGGTTTGGAGGAATGAAAAGCAGGGCAGGGGCGCCATCTAGTGTCATATAGGAACACCCTGTAACGTGCAACATTTACAGAGCCTGCGATGCCCACTTTCTTCCTTCTCTGTAGACTTATCAATAACATCAATAAAATGTGGATATAGACTATTGCATGGGGGCAATGCATGTGATGAAACTAAATACGGTGAATGCCTCATATGAACACAAACCGTGAGTCTGATAATAAAACCAGGATATTTGGATAGAGAAGCTTACCCATGGGGGCGAGTCAATAGGCATATTATCCACAGATTAAGTCGTGCTCGTGAGCCACAATGAGTCGATAGATCGATCGACAGGAGAAAAATAATATAGCAAATGCGTTCAATTTGCAAAACCCCTCATATCACACAAACCGAACTTGTGACCCCTTCTTCTTCTTTCGGCCTTGTGACCCCTTGTGTGTGGGGTTGGTATTGCAGGTCAGCAGCACAGCCCGTTTCGTTAAAACAAAATATTTCATAGACCTGCCCCATGGTTTTAGGCTATAGACTTATTCAGGTATAAAGTAGGAAAAATATTTCAGTTAAATTCCCCCCCAATCGTCTCTCGGTTGTTTGGTTAAAAGCCTGATTGTGTGGGGGAGAGCCACGTTGTCCATTTCGTGTGGCCTTGAGCGCAGGCCTTCTCCTCAGACCAGTCAACGCTAACACGCATTAATGGCTTGCATATGGATGATTGGCACATATTTATTTGAATTCCGTGTCAAATGTGCTTTCTGGGTGTGTGGCTTTGAGGTCCACGAATATTTGCGGAATTCGCCTCTGTGTCTAATTAGGCTCCTAATACAAACATGGCCCGTCCATATAGAGGCTGCAGTGGGGCCAATGTATCAAAAACATGCATTAGAAATGACATCATGGTCTTGAGGAAAAGTTTGGGGATGAAAAACAAAAATTATGGAAACCTGCAACTCCTTTTTGTTTTTATCTGCGTGTGGCCAACCAATTCAGCAGATGGCGCTGTAGTTCCACATTGCAGGCCACAGGCTGTGCAGAGACCTGTGTATTTTATATTTTCCTGTATCATCTTAAATTACTTTGGATATAAATGGATTATAAATTCCATCTTTTTCTTCTTCTTCTGAAAAATGGTTCCTGTTTTGTAAAACTGAAAAAGGTGTGTTGGGGTCACCAATGGTCACCGATGGTTCAGATCAAGTATGATTGTGTAAGCGGTGTTATGGAGCTTTCTATTGAAACTTAAAGGCAAACTGCATAACATTTTGGACTATACTGTTCCCAAAAATACAAACCCTTCTCCTAATGACCAGCTCAACACAGAAAATGCTATTACTGCAGTGGGTAATTTGGGTGAGAAACTAACCTGTTTAAATCTCAAATTCTTCTGCCTTTAGTCACATCTCCATGGAAACGAGCTGGAGACGCACCCACTCCCGCTAAAGCTGCGGGCATGTCTTAGGAGAGGTGAGCTGCTCACAGCAAAGGCAGTACATTTATGAGGTTTTTTCTTTCTGATGATGAAAACATTTGTCATAAAATAAATGCTTGTGTTTCAATTTTATTCATTAGGTAAAATCCTACTCGGTGTGGCTTAAAGAAAATCGTAGCGTAAAGTACATCGTCTACGAAAGAAATGCATGCTCTTTTTAAGTGTGGCAACCACGTGTTATTCACACAAGGTAAATAAAGTCATAAACCCAGTTGTTTTATAGGCTAAATGAAAAGCCAGAAATTATTTATTCGGATTTGGATTGAAAATAAATTAATTAATTTAAAAAAAACTCATTTCCGCCATAAAATGCAGAATATCAGAATGCTTTTAATTTGAAGGTCCTCAATTCAGGACAAAGCAGCTTTAGCGGAGGTTGCGGTCACTGGGCAAAAAAATGTGTTCTCGTCTCTGGCCACTAAGAGGCGTTAGAGCCTCGCATTCGGACAGTTTGACAATGGTCGTCATAGTGGAAAGAAATGTAGGCTATTATTATTAGTAGTAGTAGTAGTATGTATTTATGTATTTATGTATTTATGTATTTATGTATTATTTATTTATTTATTGCTGAAATGTATGGTTCCACCCTTTTGAATAGCCACGATTGCGGTTTTACGCGCACCATTTTCGCCAAAGGCCCTGATAGATCGATCGTCGACGTATAAAAGAACACAAGCTGGACATAATTAAACATGACAAAATGCAGACCAATGGGTTACTTACAGTAAATAGGCTTTTACGCTTTAGTCCAAAACATGCGATTTGAATGGCCTGTTTTGCGATCACCTCCACAGACCGATAGTCGCGTGCGTAATGCAGGCCTATTTTAGGACTAGTGGGCAGGTCTGTAGTGATCCGTGCGTGGTGTGTGACATAAGGGGTGATTTTCAGGTGTAACCGCCCGAGCGTTTGTTCCTGCTCGGCCTTCCACACGCAGGGAGACGGTAACACATGCAAATGACAGAACAAAGAGTGAGCGATAAATGAGCGCCTTTCTCACATTAACACCGGCTTATCACCACGGCGTCGTTTGGCTCCCAGCTCACATCC
Source organism: Gobius niger (assembly GCF_951799975.1). Lineage (NCBI taxonomy): Eukaryota > Metazoa > Chordata > Actinopteri > Gobiiformes > Gobiidae > Gobius > Gobius niger. The sequence continues at coordinate 23,645,904 of NC_136868.1, read as the reverse complement.
TCCTCCTGCTGTTCGCCGTTACCTCCCGTTACCTGAGCCAGGCATCCCACAACATTTGTTTTCCTGGGATTTGCATCTAAATTCTACATGGCCATATTTAACAAAAGCCTCTGGTGCAGATGTGTAAACTAGGAGGGGAAAAGCGCACAATGGTTTTGTTCTGGATTTAAGATCACACACCATCTGTGATGATGTTTACTTAAAAAGACCATCTTATATAAATCTATGGGCGAACATTAATTATAGGCCTAGCACTGGTTCGTTTCTTTTAAGCATTTTGCTTGCCAATGCTATGGGCGGTTTATGTCTTATCATCCAATTTACACTCTTGGAAAATGGCCCGTTTTGTGTTTCGCAAATATAAGAACAAGGAGTCGATACAATGTTGTATTAATTCGAACAGATTGAGACCATGTTAGAAATAACGCCTGGGCCTATACAGACGTTTCGATAAGTCATTAAAATCAAAGCTCTTTGGTGTTTTTGTTTACATTTGTAAGCACGAACATCATAGAAATCGTGAACCAATAAAGCCAGGTCTCTCCTCTCCAGTTGTTCCTGGAGGGGGGTCGATGTAGATGAGCGCAGATGAGCGGGGTCCGAGTATGGCGTGGGTTGATGGCTCTGCTGACACTCGCTCAGTGTGAACGACATTTGGAGCTTTAGCTCTCAAACACCCTGTGCGCATTTCTCACACGTTCAGGGCCAAATGACGCTCATTTATAGGCTCAATGCGTTTCTACGAACGCTGCGTGGGGGGGCGTGCGCGCTTGTTTATTCAGAGGCGCACCAGTCTGAAGACATTGGGCAACGGTGACACCTCGAGCCTCATTAGAGAATCACTCATTTGCGATATGGGAATAAACAGCTGGAATACACTAAGGCAATACACTTTTACTCACAGATTGAACACATTTGTTTAAGTGTTGGAACTACTACTAATACTACTACTAATACTACTATAATAATAATAATAATATATTATATAATAATAATAATAATATAATTATAATTATAATGATCACAATAAAAACAACATGATTTTATGGCCTTCCACACACCCAGAGGTTTAACTCAATCATTCTGAAATAATTGATGTCATTAAGGGAAATGCTGCCTTATGGTCACGCCCTTCAGCGCTCTTTAATAACTCCTTTAGTTTGAGGGAGTAAAAAGGAGGAGTGAATTGAGGAAGGGGGGACTTTTATCAGTTTCCACAGGTTCACTCCATCTTCCAATCGGATGCTGGAGCGCGCGGAGGGAGGGAGGAGCAGCGCAAGCGGCCAAAAGGGAGGAAAGAATGTCGAAGCGTGAAGAAGAAAAAAAGTCTTCGCTGTGCGTGGAACTAGAGCCCTGCCTGTTGCTGGAGTGATCCAAATGTTCAGAGCAGTGCGCACAGACAGACTTTAGAGGACCTTCAGGAGACTGTGCTGAGGCAGGATGCAGGCGCGTTACTCCGTGTCCAGTCCCAACTCCTTGGGTGTTGTGCCTTATATCAGCAGCGATCAGAGTTATTACCGGACCAGCGGCGGCTACACGGGAATGCCAGCTCCCATGAGCATGTACTCCCATGAGCAGTACCCAGCCGGCATGGCGCGCGCCTACGGCCCCTACACGCCTCAGCACCACCAGCCCAAAGATATGGTCAAGCCGCCGTACAGCTACATCGCGCTGATTACTATGGCCATTCAGAACTCTCCAGAGAAGAAGGTTACACTGAACGGCATCTACCAGTTTATCATGGAGCGTTTTCCCTTTTACCGAGATAACAAACAGGGCTGGCAGAACTCCATCCGCCACAACCTCAGCCTCAACGAGTGCTTCGTCAAAGTGCCACGCGATGACAAAAAGCCTGGAAAGGGTAGCTACTGGACCCTGGACCCGGACTCGTATAACATGTTTGAGAATGGGAGCTTTCTTCGGCGCAGGAGGAGATTCAAAAAGAAGGACGTGTTGCGCGACAAGGAAGAGCGGGACACGCGGCAGAAGGAACCCAGGACGCAGAGCCGGGACCAAGATGCTCAGGGCGCACAGCCGGTTCGGATCCAGGACATCAAGACTGAGAATGGGAGCTGCACCCCACCACAGTCAACGTCCCCTGCATTACACGCTGTGCCCAAGATAGAAAGCCCTGACAGCTCGAGCTCCAGCGGCGCGTCCACAGGCAGCCCGTCCACGCGTTCACTTGGAATGGACGAGCAACAGCACGCGCACAACCAGGCCGCAGTACAGGGCTTTTCTGTGGACAACATCATGACCTCACTGCGAGGCTCCCCGCATTCTGACATGTCACCACCACTCGTGGCATCCTCGCGCACTGGTATGCCACTGTCTCTTAGCTACTCACCCGGACAGACATACAGTTCCACGCCATGCGCGCAAAACGTAATCACGAACTCCGGAAGCGGCACATATCACTGCAACATGCAGGCCATGAGCCTTTACGCAGGCGTGGAGCGCGCGACCAGCATCCCACCGGCCACCACCGCCGCTCTGGACGAGGCCTTACCAGAGTACTGTGTCACAACCACGGCCAACAGCAGCCCCAGCGGCCTGAGCCAAGACCACCATCCACATCATGCGCACCAGGGTCGGATCACATCCTGGTACGGAGACCTGGGCCACCTGAGCTACCCGACATCACAGCAGCAGAACTATGCAGTTAACGGGAGTAACAGCTGCCAGATGGGCTTCCCTGGACCCGGTCAGTCGCTGTACCGCGCGTCAGGGGCCTTCGTCTATGACTGCGGCAAGTTCTGACCCACGCGCGCGTAATGTCTGCGCACGCTTTGTATTTGTACCGTTTATGGACAAGAGTTTTCATATCGAGGCGTGTATCACCAAAGACACGTAAGTTTTCCTGCTTCGTTCCGAACAGTGGTTGACTGTAAATTAATCTTAATAGTAATTTATTTTTAGATGGAGGGAGTGGTCAGAGACTCTGGACCAAACATTTTATAACGTCTCTGCAGTCTCATTAATAACTAAGTGCCTATATTGTTGTATAGAGATAGAGGGATTGTGTAGTTCAGTATTTTATTCACCTTGTTCATGTTCAAAAGGCATTACCTTATGTTTCATAATAAAGCGACTCTATTTGAGATAAGTTTGGAGTGATTTATTAGCTCAGGGTTTATACAAAAAAAATCCACGTATAGTTGGCTCTAATGGATTTCTCACCCTAATTTGTAGTGATTTAAAAACTAGAGGGAAAAAGGGAACATCTAGCAAAGAATAGACTGCAGTCTGCCAGCTGCTATTATTTTTGTCCAATTGCAGCTAAATAGCTGAATTACTTTACTTTTTTTTTTTTTTTTAACTCTTCGATTAATATTAAACAAAAACATATGAACCATTCAAACAAGCCACAATAATGAGGCTCTCCCTAAGGTGTCACATCAATTTTCTTGCAAAATGACAAAAAGTATTTTATTTTCGGAGCAAAGGTCGTCGTTGTTTATTTGGCACATTATCATTTATGGTAAAATGTCAGTTTTAAACACATGAGATCACAGACAAATATATGAACATTATCAAACAAAGCTGGTTAATGTATTCAGTTTTAGAATAGGCTGCTAGAGCTGCGCTAAAAACACATTTCAGTGCAGTCCTCAACGTGCAGTGTGTGTAAAACCCGGACTAGTGCGCACAGGTTGTTTTCACGTGATGCGTGCGGTAAACAAAACGCACGTGTTTGAACTCGGCCTCTTACAAACAACTGTGTCGACAGCGGCCGTTTAGGGAATGGATGCTGCGCTCATGCGGCACTAGTGGCTAAAATCCAACAGAATATCTCTTTATAGACAAAAACACTCTCATGACGTTCAGCGCATGCATTTGTAATGGCGTTGGAGCAGCAGAGGCCTATAGAGTTAAATCCAGTTTATTATTATTGTATAATTATTTCTATTATTTGTTTTCCTTCCCAAGTTAAATGTAATTTTGAGGTGCAAATTAAAAAGGATACCAAACGGCTTTGGCAATGGCGTAGTTCGGCTAATTCCGGAAACACTGACCAAGTAGGCCCAATAATCATGATGATGAAGACAATAGGCCTAATAATAACAATAACAATAACAATAACAATAATAATAATAATAATAATAATAATAATAATAATAATAATAATAACAATAATAATAATAACAATAATAATACGAATACTACGACTACGACTAGACTACTACTACTAATAATAATAATAATAATAATAACAATAATAATAGTAATCATAGTAATACTATACGCACTAATACGCACTCACTTACACTTTATTGTTCACGTGCGTCTCCATCAATTTGCTGATGTCAAACATGTCAACATGTGAGTGACAGGACATGTTCCGCCCTTAAGCAGTCCACCTGCTAAAGCGAAGACACCGATGAGAAATCCTCACTGCACATTTAAAAAAGGGGGAAACGTCCTTCACGTGTGACGTGGACAATAAGAAGCGAGGGGGCAGATGAGAACCTTGATTTATTGTGGAGCAGGACAAGGCACGACAGGGCGAGGATTAGGCCTGCAGGTCACCAGTCAACAATGTGTCGAGGAAAGCTATAGGCGACAGGCACGGTCCTCTACTTGTCTGTTCACTGACCACTACTTTCCCATTCGGGGTGGCTCATGGCGGAGTTTATTAAGCTGTTGACTGGAAATAAAAGGCCTCAGGAGGAAAGGGGTCCTTCAGTCTGGGATACCTGCTGCCAAACGTATTAGGGCATTGGCTGCGTAATGAGAAGCGATTAGACCTCTGTGAAGAGAGATCACCAAGAAGAAAATAGACGTGGCCTAAAGGTATCATAGTTTGGATAGATCTCTGCTGCTGTTCTGGCTCCAGGTGTGCGTCAGGACGAGCAAAGAGGGCATGCAGGCCCCTTTATCCTTAGAAGCACAAGAGAGGCACTGACTTCAACACGCACGTTCTGGTCAGGCAAAACGTGAAGAATAAATGTTGTCTCTAAAAACAAATCACAACACATTTTATGCACATACGTGGAAATTAAATTTTGAGTGAATGATTAAATTAAACAGGCCTAAAAATAGAATAAGTGCTGTTGTTGCGTCACACGTGAATTATCAATACTATGTTAAAACTTTACATAGGCCAAAAGAAGCGTTTTACCGCTTTACGCGCGTGCAGGATCAGTTTGAGCACTTAATACTGGGCCATTAAGTGCGTAATTATAACTCTCCACATGAACGAGTGTTTATGCGCAGCAAAATATTATCTCAAATAAAAAAGAAGTGTCTCTGAACCAAAAGTAACATTTTATGAGGATCATAATTTTAACAGCATGGGGAGTAGAACTGCACAAATATTTGTTATAGCAATAATTTTGTACTCCTTTATTTAATGCCTTTATTGTTTGAGGGTTGTTCAAAATTTAACATTTCACTAGTGTTGTCTTTCTTCACGCAGTATTACAGGTAAAAAAGAAACACATTTAATTGGGAAGACTCCTAAATAGTTTATAATTCAACATCATTTTTGACACACAGAAAGCTTGGTGGGGAACACGCTGTGATGCCAAGTTTCAGATTGCCCTGACACAATTGGAAATGAAATCAGTCAAACTAACTTAAATGAACTGAAGGATACATTTTCGATTTGTCGCATTAATTATAAGTAAAATGGATTGGATGAATTGAGTAAATAATTCAAAAGTACTGAATTGGAATTGCTGCTGTAATTCTGTCTTTGCAAAGCTGAATCCCACGTCACCATAAGCCCCTTGGGGACATTAAAGTTGAACCTGTAACAAACTGTGCTAATATGTTAATGCTACTATTCATTATTATTCAACAAAAAAAAGTTTCTGAAATGCTTTAGTCAAAACTCCTCCTGCTCTGGACACTGTGGTCATCTCATGAGCTCAAATGGACCGTTAAAGCTGCTAATCCTCTGCAGTTGTTTGTAAAGCCGTCTCAAAGGCCCTTTACTTCTCACTCGGCCCCGTCCGGATCTCGATGCGTTTGGCTTTTATTTCCTTGCCAACATTAAAGCTGATGGGAGCCGTGCGGCGGCTGCTGAGGGCGTGCTGCACCTGTGCGCGTCTCCAAAGGCAGGCCTGACCGAGCGCCGCGTGTGTTTCTGAAGAGCCACATCTGCTTCTAATCTGAGCCCCCGGACCTCGACGCCACAGCCCCAGCAGCAGCAGCAGCAGCAGCAGCAGCAGCAGCAGCAGCAGCGGCAGCACGACTCACTCAGCCTTTAAAAGTCCTGGAGGTGTTGTCCTCCAAACACACGCAGTCCCACCTTTCTCGGAGCTCACCGCCGGCGCTCTATACGGGACACACACACACACACACACACAGAGGGGAAGGCGGCGGAAAACGCACACTCAAATCAAGTTACTTTATCCACATGTGATATTTTAACAAAAAGACTAACGTGTGAGTGGGACGAGCTGGTGTGGAGTATATTGTGTGCTGCTTTTAGGGCACAGAAATGATCAGTGGTTGTACAAATATTGATGTGTGCGATGTAGACGATTCCCCAACGCTTAAAAAGGGGTTTAACATACATCACTATTTTGGATCTTCAAACCGAGTCTGAAGGAATATTTTAAAGTACATTCATGCATTTAGTGCCTTACGCTCGCATTTTGTGCCAATGTCAACAGATTGTACCGAGGCCCGCACTTAGAAAAAGCTTTGCTCGTCGAACGCGGCAAGAAAAGAAAAGACATTGAGAATTATCTGACGGTAAAAAAAAAGGCATTTTATTGTATTTAAATTGATCACAAAACCTTCATTTACAGTAGAGTGATTACAGCATATATTATTTCATTTGAATCCACTGCAACACAAAGGTCATAAACATTCACTCACAATGATTAAAAGCATAAATACCCTTTCATTCTATTCTAAAGATATGAACTGTGGTAAAAGCAGGAATGACAAATCATGAACTGGTAAAAAAAAAAGAAAAAAAAAAAAGGCAACAAATGGTTCAATTCCTTAATTAATTAGAAAAGCGGGGAGAGAAAAAGACAGTTTCCTTCATTTGGAAAAATCATAGAAAAAGTGGGGTCAAAAGTCTGGAGTGTCACATGGCGCGAGTTTGTCCAATACCACTCAGGCGTTAGGATTCTTCTTCATGAGCTCGATGTCTGCCTCCACCATCTCCTGCACCAGCTCCTGTGCAACAGCAGACAGAACATGTTAAAAAACAAACATAATATTTAATTGCTTGAATTCATTTATAGCAATCATTTTTTGGTTGTTATAATTACAGGTGCTCGTCATTTAATTAAAATATCATGAAAAAGTGCATTCACTTCTGTTATTCAACTTAAACTGTGAAACTAATATATGACAGACTCATTACATGCAAAGTTACATATGCATTTGTTATCATGTATTTGTTATCATTTTTGATTATTGTGGCTCAGCTTGTAAAAAGCCCAAATTAAAAATCTCATAAAATCTTTATTTTGAAAATGATAAGCCAAAATCATCAAAATGATAATAAACAAAGGCTTGACATATCTCACTTGGCATGTCATGATCATAATGTCATAAATTAGTTTCACATTTTAAGTTGAATAACAGAAGTAAATTGACTTTTTTATGATATTCTAATTATATGACGAGCACCTGTAGATGCAGCACTGTAGCGCAATGAGAAACAACTACGATTTTGCTTATTGTTTCGCTATTTATTAATAAAAAATGTATTGATATTAATTTGAAAATCATGTACTTAAGAAAAATGAAACAACTTTATCCTTAAAAGATTGAATCACATATCTAACCATCGATCATTGATTTATTGATTTATAATGAGTACGTTTCAAACAAAATAAATAACACCAATAAAAAAGGGAAGGCGTAATAAGCAGCTAGATTTTTTGTATGCAAAGGTGCTGGTGTTGTCATATTTACGGCATGTTTGAAATGGAAATGAACAAAAAACATTTTCAAAGCTTAAGAAAAGTAAATATATATATACACGCTCGATCATCAGGATATTAAACAAGAACGTAGTTTGGTGAAACTTCAATCAGATAATGTCACAGCCGAAAGAAAGAGATCATGCAAAAGGAGGAACATCAAATGGAGTGCATTTTCAGAGCAGATTCAGACGGAGAGGGTGAGGCAACAGTCGAACTACTGCCAACTTTCACTACTTCTGTGTAAGTACAAGCATTCTGAGCCACCTGCGTAAACAAACACTACACTTTGCCTCAAATGTGGCTGTCAGGTTTTGCGTTGTCACAAAGAAGAAGCGATAAACTCTTGACAGCGTTGCTATAAATGAGAATAACATTTCGTACCTTGGCTTTCATAGCAATGCTTTCTGAGAGTGCTACCAAGGATGTGCAAACCAGTACATACCGCAAATGTTACCCGTGGCTTCCAACCGAACGACTGGTACGCTTTGGAGCTGTCCCCTTGAAGAAAGTCCTGCACACAAATATCAAAAGAAAAGAACCATCAGTATAAAACAACAGAATTAAGATCTGTCAGTCCCGAGGTGTCGCGCTAAAGACATTTCGCAAAAAAAATTTAGCCGCGCACATATCTTGTCTCTTGGGGGGAGAAAGCGAGGTCATCGAGTCTCACTGGCCATCAATCCGCCGAGCCCCCCCTCCCGCCTCCCGTCAAACCTCCCGCCGTCCGCCCCCCCCCCCTTGCACCGATGCGTTCAGACGGCCCCGACCGCTGCCGGAGCATGATGAATTGTGGGACTCTGGTGGTGCGACCCCTCCTCCCCCCAGCCCCTCACTCGTTTCGCCTCCTGTAGAGTTTTACTCCGAGTTCAACATCCAGAGAGACCCGGCTGAGGACCACCAAAGAGTCAGAAAGCTGTACTCGAAAAAAAAACAAAAAAACAGAAGGCTACACTTTTCAAAGCCGGTATGTATTTAATTGTACTCTCGTAATGCGCACGTGTGTCTGGTGAGTAAACAACACAGACCTGAGTTTGGCCTCACGTTGCTTTCGCTATCAAAGCAGAGAGAAAGAAAAAACAAACTTCGTGATCAAAACTTGAAAGAAAGTTTGATAAAAATCTTCCACGGTTCACGCCAGCATGCAAGAAAACCGGACTGACCTGAAATCTCCCTTCAAGAGGGATGAACGAATATTATGATGATGTATTTGGGGATTAAGAAATAAGAAAAGAATAAGAAAAAATGTACGATACTAATTAGCAAATGCGTGACATTTTAATATTTTACGTTCTTTAACTTCTTTTACAAAATATTTGAGAATACATCTATTTTTCAATGTAGCCAATCCACATGGGCGCCTTAAAACACATCTAAAAACACATTACTGCGAATCTATACGGTGAGAATAGCGTCCATGCTAGGAGGATCAAGCGCTGCGTTTCCATCTGACACGGCGCCTCTTGAAAATGTCTTTTCTTCGTGATCTTATTACAGAGGAACGCTCGGAAGCTGCAGTGGCATAGCAGGGGCTTTTAGTGCGCAGGGACCCACATCTCAGCCCTAATCACACACTATGGATTCCACACAAAAGGCAAGTCAAGAACACTGAACACACGCGTCGCCAGCCGACAAGTACAGGCCCAGTTCTACCGCTCACATCTTTGGCCTGGCCTAAAAAACCAGGTCAGTCAGGGGTGAAGATGAAATTTCATTTTTAGCCCATGGGATAAAAGAGCGCTTTTGCATGTGAGAAGCTCTTTATTACACCAATCCATTTTTGGCTCCCCGTAGCCCATAACTGGAAACATTTGCAGACTAATTATCCAAAGCAATGAGAGAATTCATCATGGGGCTGAATGCAATTATTACAGGGAGACTGACTCCACAATTACATGAAATAATCCACTTGCTTCATAATTATATTGATTGGAGCTGGTAATGGAGAGTGTTCATCTGAAGTGGGCTGAGAGCAGAGCCTTGTCACGAAACTGCTTTGACTGCTCATATTTGGAGAGATGTGATGAGGGAAAAGTCACATGGTCTTGATGCAGCTTTGTGATTGGTTACCTTACACCAAGAGGGCAGATTTGATGAAATGCGGATCTTTTTGGTATCTGAGTTGAGGAATCTGGGGAAATAAATGGGCTGTAAATGTTGGATGAAGGCCAGCAGATAAGGCATTGTGAAAAGAAACTTGAGGACGAGTACATGGATAAAAGTTGATACATTGGATAAAACACAATAAACAAAAGTAAAAGTAAACCAAATGAAAAAGAGCTGTGGTCACCCTTTATATTAAGGTGTGCTTGTTAAGTGTTAATAAGGTATTAATAAGCATTAATAATATGCTTGTAGAATACTAATACACTGCTTATTATACTTTTATCTGTTAACATACTAATAGGCCATTAATAATACGCTTATTCATAACGCTTAACCTAACCCTCACCCTAAAATGATTACTAATGCTTATTAATACTTAAAGGGGCTAGATGCAAGTTAGCCATTTTATACTCACTACTGCCACCTCAGGTCATACATGTAACTGCACCTTCTATATTAAACTTGTGCATGACAGCAGTTCGGACCGAATTAACACACTTTTGTGTGACAGTGCAGGATTTTAGAGGCAGTTGTGGTGAACAGGTCTGGGCTCATTCTACACATTAGGACATTTTTGGAACATGTAAGGGGAGGAAAAGACTTAATTTTTTAACATTTTTAAACTCTGTATAGTTCCTTTAATGAGCACACCTGAATCTAAAACGATGCTAGATCTGTTAATATTAAAACAGTTGTGCATTGTCCAAAGCATTGATTGTTAAAGTTATTCTAATTTCACATGACATGTATATTGATAAACATTTGTTTATGAAGCCTTGATCTCATTAAAACTCATGTTAACTCTTCTCTGCACACCCACATGGCACAGTATATGAAGAGTGGTTTTACACATAACAATAAAGTTATAACCGTTATCTAAAGCCTCATATCACCTTCAATCCACATGAACACATCCGTCATCATCGCTGCTCTGTAAAAATCCAGCTCAGACTGGAAGCCCGGCATCTGCTGAAACCCGACTCTGCCGTGCCATAACGTCTCAGCACACCAGCGCACCGCTCATCCAGCAGGAAGTTAATCCCAAAGCCTGGCTTCTCTCACCCGGGCTTTGTGCAGGTGACAGACACTCGCGCCCTCACAAATCCCTGAGTCGACCGCCGCCGCTCACTGGAATACGGGCTGCTAACGAGAGCGCGGCGCGGACAAGTGAACTCACCCCAAACAGAGCATGTAGCATGTAATTCAACATGAACTGCTAACAGATGGGGGAACAATATAATCTTCATATGGATCCGATTTGGAACTGAACCCAACGTTTTGGCACATCCTGTTTAATACGGCGCTCGGCCTGTGTCTGGGTATATGCAACATGCAGTGACGGTGCAAACTAAATCAACAATGTCAAACTCAGCTAAGGTTAAAGCCACACTGCGGACAACTCAAAATACAACCAATATGGAGAGTGGTGCCATATAAGCGTCAGATGATCAGCAATCGGCACAGACATACAGAAATAGGGCCTCAAGTACAGATCTCCTGTTTGGTGTGACATGCAGTAAAAGGAAAACAGAAATACTCATTGCCAATATAAATACCTGTCTGTGATGAAGTAAATGCTTGTACTAATTTAATGAGTGAAAATGTTATGTAGTATTGCTTTGAGATGCACCTAATAAAAACAACGCACATCGATAAAACATCATGCTTGAAGACACATGAAGGCAGGGCAATCTGGTTTGTGCCACCGGTAATGCCCCTTGACTCTGTATTTGGTACACAAATTCAGAGGGCAAACAAAAGTTACATTTTCCTTCCAGGACGTATTTTGAAATTCAAATTGGGATTTAAACTATCAACCTGCCCGTGACAGATGTCAGCTCTGTCTTGCCACAGTGGCCCAAATTCTAGCATTCTAGGTTAAATATGGCTGTCAGAAGAGCAATAAAACTGCAGTAAAACTCCTCATGCTCAGGTAACTCTTGGCAATGCAATTTTTGAAAAGTCACATCAAAACAATTCGAGGACCCTACTGCATTCAAACCTTATTTGTGGCCACCTGAGGTCAAAAGCAAAGCAGGATCATGTTTATGGGAACACTTTGGTGATGTTCCAAGGTCTCACGAGAGGGAAGGTCACCACCAGTAAATGCTAGTATGTTTTTTTTTAAGGTATCTTTCATCAATAAGCCCCCAGGTTAAGATCAATATGCATATTTTATTCCATTTACAGGCTGAAAAAATGTTATGCAGAATGTCTTTAAGGTCAAGAACTCCCAAACACAAAGATCCCTAATATTAATCCCGTTCATCATAAACCTGGCACACTCCGCAGGCCTTTCGTGCTCCTCCTGTCAGCCCTTTCTCTCCAACACCCGCACCCTAATAAAAACGAGAAACCATAAAAATAATCCTTGCAAATGCACAAGCCAGAGATAAATAGAGTGCGATCACGCTCCATAAAGCGCGCAGGCTGTAAAAGGCACTCTACGCAGGCATTTGACGCAAAGGAATTCTGGTATCGCCGCAAAGACGTATCAATAAATCAGAACGCACGCTGGGATTGACCCACACGGAGCGAAATTCAGGTGTAAAAAGCACCTCAATATCAAGACTGGAAAACTGTCCCCCCCCCCCACCCTCAAAAAAAAAAAAAAAAACACATTTATTTTTCTTCCATTTCTGGAATCTCGAATGTTCCCAAGAAAGCAGAGATGCATGCTGGGAGCCTTTGTGATGTGGTTTTAGGAGTCCAGTTAGTAGCATCTCTGGCATTCGTACAGTGGTGGACATAAGAGGGACTTCAAAGTGGACGTAAGATGAAAAAGGAACAAAAAGGCTGTGAGAGCTCGGGGTCTCTTTGTCCCCAGATGTTCCAGGCCAGACCGAAACGCAGTGAGCTTTGACCTCGCTGGGGGTTTAAATGGAAGCCCTTGCCTGGGATCCCAAGCTTTTTATACCCGGGATGGAGTCGCATGATGAGGACACAATGGAGAAAAAAAAAGGCGTCCGTGCGTTGACGTCAGAGTGGCAGGAGGAGGAGGAGGAGGAGGAGGGGGCGGGTGCATCCAGGTGTGTGAGAGTGAGAGAGTGATCTGTGCGGAGATAAATGCTGGGGTAAACGGGGAAACCGGTCTGACAATCAGAGCGCAAATTATAAATCTGTCATTGGTCAAGGCCTTGTAGAACGAAAGACGACGGTAATCACTACCACAGCAAAGATTTTATCAACACAAGTTTACGTAAATGCTTTGAAATGCGTACTTTTATTACTATTATTGAATTACTATCGATGATACATTTATGCCCGCTTCAGCCCATTTGTACACTATTTACAGATATAAGTAAATTAGATTGCTTGCATGTCAAGCGCTAAATGTCTCAATCTTCCCTTGGCTGTATTTCTTCACCAGGATAATGTTATTAGCACATTTAAATCACATCTTTCCTGATTCACTGGACCCGTTTAATTCTTCCGTACTGTACTGGCAAAAAAGAATCCAGGGCTGACTGTGGAGTACGCTGTGTCTGCAATAGTGCAGAGGTTTAGGTCTTCATTTCACAGAAATGGTAAAGTCTTGAGGGATACACGTCAGTATTAGCCCCTTTCAGTGAGAGTTCAAAGGTCAGGTCCAGTATGTGGTCCACGGAAAACACAGCGAGAGTTATAGCTCAGGTTTCCTTTCCTGGCTCCCCATGCGGCTTGGCCCTCACACAATGTGCTAAGTGACCTCTATGGGGTGGCCCTGTCACCCTGAAGACAGCGCACATGGGTCTTACATTTGAGGAAGATCGCCACCTTAAAATGACCACATAAAGTAATGAAAATAAGGATGCAATCCAATATGCAGATGTTATGATGACCATTTTATTTCCTCCTTGACATCCATCTGGTAAAATGATTGCATCTAATTATATGTATCCAGGTATGTATATGTATGTGGGTGTATGTATTTGTGTGCAAAAGATTAAGACTAAAAATGTGTTTATTGAGTGTATTTGGCTGCACAGGGATGGAGCTGGCAAACTGGGCATTTTAGCTTTCACTTTGACATGTGAAAGTACCAAATAACATTCTCCAGACTCATTATATTATGGTATCAGGACACAACTGCATAAAATTGCGCCCTCTACAAAAAAGAAAACGAAAAAAGAAAAAGCGCTACATCTTTGTAACAAACCACAACCATCCTCTGCTGTCTCTCTCTGGCCGTCTGCGTTGATTACTCTCCATCAGCGCTCATTAAAATTCCTGGGGGAGCACAGTGATAAATATTTACCCATTTGAGGACACACTCCACACACACTCCAAACACTACGGAGGAGCGGGATGTGAGCGCGAAAGAGTCAAGTGCCCAGAGGCTCCGGCAGCACAGAGAGACCAGAGAGCTGTGTACATGTGAGCCACTTAGTGTCAAGATAGCCGTCAATTTATGAGGCTTAACTGATCCAGCGTTGTGTTTCAGTGCGTATTGTGAGCCAGAGAACAGAATGAAGTGTCTATAATTTGGAAATGATTGCAACATGGAATAATGTTCCAATATTAGCCTGGGAATTCATGAAGTCTCGGTGGAAATGAGACTTCATAAATAGTGATGGTGTTTTTTTGTATTGAAGAGATAAGAAATAGTCCTTGATTAGGCAAGTTTTGAAAAATCTATTACAGTGTGGGGATGTACGTTTGGAAATGGATTAAAATATGCCACTATATCATCTTTGTTTGAGTAATTCTGTGATATTGTGAGATTACAATTTGGTGATGAATTTGCAACACAATGGAAGAAACGTGCATTTTCTGACAGCAGCCTCCGAACATTTAGTTTTATGCTTTACAAGGATGCAGCTCTATGCATTTAAGTTCAAGCTGGGAGACGCATATTCAGCACCACCCACCACCATCCAACCATCGCCTCATCATCAGTCTCACCTCCACCTTCAGCGCAGCCAATCATCTCACAGGATCTCACATTGAAACCAGCTCCGCCACGTCCGCATCGCCACCTCTGCATCACCTGGCTTCGGTCCAGTCTCCCATACCACAATGTCCAGGCTCCGGGGGAAGACGTCCCTAAAGCTCTTCTAATCCGCTCAAGCATAATATATTCATTCATGTCAATAAAGCTGTCTGATTGGTTCTTTTGTTTCTGGCTGAGACCTAAACATTAAACCGGCAACTGCAGCCACACACTATTTCCATCCTTGCATTGCATTATGAGTGCACACAGGAAACTGTTCAGAATCTGTACAGTCAGCATTAAGGCACCAAAGTGAGAAGTTTCAGGAGGGGCCATCATGCGGCGAGGCTCAGGTGACGGGGGTTAAACCAAAGCTGATCACAAGCCATGTGTGTTTAGTCTGTTAGTGTGTGTCTACTATCATTTAGATGGAGTAAAACTAAGCTCTTGGCTTTGAGTGAGAAAGAATGTGAGAATTTCTATGAGCCGTGATGTGTCTTATATTTCTGTCAACATCAAAGTCGCACACAATCTAGCTTCTGTAAACATTTAGCATTCTTTATCATTTAGTAAAAATGGAGCCAGAATCAGCAGAAAGTCAGTTTGTACAATGAAAATACCATAAATAACTCTAACGTTCTTCGAACTTCAAATTTGCACAATTAAGTTTCAGAACTATACATTACGCAATAATTTTAAGAAAAACACAATAAAAAACTGTTTGGAAATGTATTAAGGAACCTTAATACATTTCAAAAGAAAGAACAAAAGAAAGAAAGAATATGTCCATTCAAGAAAATTGCCACATAAGAGTGAGTGCACAAAAGGTATATATATTGAAGAAGGGCTATGGAAATTGGAGACTTACTTTCATTTGTTTTACTTATGTTTAATAGCAACTATGTTTTCTTGTAAGCTAAAGAAAATTAGGCCATGTGTCATGAACTAATACTGGGATAAGATCACGTAGATGTATAATGCTTTGCATCTTTCTTATACCATTATAATATGTGCCAATATGTGACTATCTCACTAGTGGTGCTAATGGTATTGAATGTTTATTGTACATGTCATATATCATATGAAAACAGTCTATGGACTTTGTCAAAGGACAGTTTATGGGAGATGATGAGTGTCCATTACAATGCCTCGCTGACTGACTGTGAACGTCTGTTTGCTCAATAAATCTAGACCGGTTACTGCTGCCTCTCTGGTTTGGATTTTCAACTTCGGCAGGGCCCAGAGCACTGTCTGGTCAGAGACATTATTTAAGCAAATTAAATGGTAACAAATCATCACGTGACTAAGAAATGACTACATGTGCATCAAACACATTATGTTATGTTTACTTTAAATGCATTTGGGGGGCTGCAGGTTTTAGACAGGGGGAACTGATCCGTCTTCAGTACGAGCAGCGAGGGCTTCAAGAAAAAAGTTTGGGATTAACTGCAGTGAATGGATAAATTATACCAGTATTATTGGTACAATTACGGGTTTAGTAAATACAACACAAGTGGGGGGAAGCAGAGCCTTGAGGAACTCATTCTCTCATTGAAAGCTGCCTTTCTATGCATAAAAAAGGTGAGTTCTTCTTAAAACAAAACAGACACAAACAATTAAACTTACAACACAACTAATATTAGAAAACTATAGTGAGGTGAGGGCTGTAGAGGCAGAGGTGATATATAAACTCTAATGTTCCTCTGGCTCTGCTCTCTGTGGGATTGGGGTTAGCTGAGGTGGATCCAAATGGACTCCTGCCTCACACACTATTTATTAGTCTCCTGTCCCTTTAGCGTCTTTTTCATCCTGACTGATCTACGCACATCTTTGTCCTCAGTCACTGCTCATGCTCAACAAAATACTTATCTGCAAAAAAGAAAAGAAAAGTGAGACGACCTATACATTTATTCTAGATTTCCCTTGTATGAGCAAAGCTGTGGCGGCACATTAGACTAATGTAGAGCCACTCTGATAATAAGATAACAAGATCCAATAACTCTATATTAGACTCATGAACGGAATAACCTGTTCCAGCCATTTGAACTGCTCTACTGCACTACGTGGTATGTCCACACTTCGATACGCTGCTATCACTATGTTCACCTGCACATCTGTGAATACAATCCCACTGTTGTCTTTGTCATATTCAACTTTTTATGTATTTATTTTAACCTTCTTTATGCATGCCCTTATAGCCTTATAGTTTTCAAGATTTTATAGCTTATTTTTTTTAGCTAAATTCTGTGTTATATGAAATATTTGGAGTTTGTGAACCTGTTCTCAAACAATGGCAATAAATACTATTCTGATTTTGATCCTGAAAAGTTCAGGTTCAGAAAGTTACTTTGAATTAATGTTAATGTGTATTGTGATATTCAGGTAGTGCCAATAGTCAGGGCTTAAAATGTCTATACACTTTAAAACTGAACAAATACATGGTCAGGTAAAACTAGCATGCATCACGCTTTCACACTTTTTAACTGTCCCGCTGGTGAGGGAGGGATGTGTTTAGGGTTAGATGACACAAAGGACAAGAGCCAGCCAACTATAGGCAACATCTCCTTTGCATGGCTGTTTCCTCTGAGAGCAACATTCCTGCTGTTATCAGCCCAATAATCTGCCGTTCTCATCGTGCCCAAACAGGGAGAGTCAAAAGTCACTCCTCCATCGCGCGCTCTTGCACCACTCTTTCTCCTGTCTGTAGCAGCTGATAGAGCCGATAAGGTCTGCAGGAAAACAGCCAGCAGTGTGTCGCTCAGAATGGGCCGAGCACACTGAGCATGCGCCAAAACTTTATAATCTGCCTTCATATTCCAAAAGTGTAGTATTGTGGAAATTAATGAATTACAAGTGCTACTACTGTAGTGGTGATAAAGGTGATTAACAAGCTTAGCAACGCAGTATTATAAACTACAAAGCAGTATTTGCAGTCTCTAAATTTAGCCGCACATTAAAATCCAGAAGTTATTTTGATAATGGATTTACAAGCAACAAGTGAGCCCTAATGCCTGGATGATAAACGGCGGGGAGAAGTAATGTGACAGGGCGGCTTTAGGGTTACGGGAACGTGGGGGCTCCCGAGTTCAACAGCCTTGTAGAGAAGAAGTGACATATGAGTGTGTGAAGACTAGGGCAAGAGCAGGGCTAGAATTAATTACCCAATCAAGATAACCAGCCGGGGAGAGACATTAGGCAGGTCAGCGTACAATTAACCCCTGCAGTCCAAACTTTAAACAGAGAGGAGGGAGTGGTGCGGGACTATACGTCGACCACCCGTCAGCATCGCAGCACTTCTGCTGACTGTACAGTGGCTTCAGAAAGTCTTTTATTCATACTGATACTGCAATTACACACATTTCTTTTCAATTGATAAAATTCTTGATTCTGGATAATATATAGATATGTAGAGTTAGGTGGATTTGGGGAATTCTCAATATTTTTTGCAATAATTTTGATAATCGTGAATTGAGTTGAGAACCACTGGTCTACATGAACCAGTGTGGACTCTTTTATTAAAGAACTAAAAATGTAATCAGCATTGTCACAATCAAACTTCTACATAATTAAGAACAAATAGAGAGGTATGAACACTGTGCATGTGTTTTATTTTGAAGCGCTTCCTGTCTTGTGTTTGATTTTTTGGGGTGTGTGGAGGGGTGCGCATAGTGGTAGGCTCTATATACCTGTCCCGTAGCAGAATCCCTGGCAGAGCGGGCTTGTTTACAGTGGGATATTGAGTGAGTCGGGGGCTTGAGCTGAGTGGAGTCGGATGCGGTTCACACATTCCGACAGAGACTCGAATTACACTGCAGGAAACACCGGCCCTGCGAGACACACATACACACACATACACACACATGCACACACACGCACACGCACACACACACACACAAACACACACGCACACACACACTTGCATAAGGACTGACGGGGCTGATTTATTCCCTCAAACGCACACACACATTTGGAGACAGGGAGTGCAAAATCTCAGCCCAAGCCCTCTTCCATCCCTCACTCACTTTCCTCCTTTCCCCTTCCTTCCTGCCTTTCCTGTCACTGGAGTCGTTTTGGCCCGGGCTCAGATTGTTGCTCATATAATAACAACTAGTGTTAAAGAGAAAGTTGGTCATCAGTCACACATAATTGTCAAGTATTACTGTCTCTACGTATTAGCCTATGAAACACCATCTAATTTAAAATTGAGTTTTCAATGTTGAAAATAAAATCCATCATACACTATTTTGCCCGGTAAAAATTAGAATCATTTCAAAACTCAGAACTCCTAATCAAAAGTGTAAAGTGTGTCACATAAAAACAATAAAAGCTAGGCCAATATAAAGAAACATGGCTGCTATAATGTTTTTATATGTGTTATATATGTTTTTATACATATATTGAACAATCAACAATATTTTAGGCCTGTGATATCGAGAGCAAGTCTCTTAATCTGTATTGCTAATGAGTCAGAGTGAGTGAGGTCTGATGGGATGTGTGGTCCACACACAGAGGGCTGAGTCCTGTGACGCTGACTAAAACTGATGGATGTTTAAGGTGTCTGAATTTCCATTCCCCAAACCATTATAAAACATCTTCTACTGTCAAAACACTAAACGACTCCATTTATAAATCTGATGCTGCAGCAGTTGAGGGGAGCACAGCTGAGTTCACGGCGAGGGCCTCGGTCTGAACCCCGGCCCAGATCCTCCCCTTTGTCTCCTAAAGCACCCCTCAGCCTCTGACAGCCCGGCCGCCGTGTTCCCTGTTCAGCACAGAATTATGGGTAATGAAGCCCAGCTGGGATTAGGGGGCAAAGACACAAACTGACATAACTCACCCTTTTCTCGCGCACCCTGTCAACAACACTCCCCCCCGCTATATATGACCCTCGCTTCTCTCCTCCCTGTCTGGCAGATTTCTCTCTGCACTAACTAAAGGTTGGCTGATTGCGCAGGAATTTCTATCCCACAATTCTTTGCGCTGTATCTACATTGCAGACATGGCCAAGAGAGTTATGGCAATGCGCTACAGAAGATCTACCTATCCATCACTGTGCCGGCATCCCAGGCCAAATAGAGACAAAGTACATTCAATACACGGTACAACAGTCAATACTGGATAGGTGCCAAAAGCCTAGAGCAAAAGTCGAGGCACCACCTTCTTGTAGTGTGTTCCAGGCTTAATAACCACCTATGCAGCACCGCCTGTCACTGTTTTATCAATGCGTCTTTATACTGCCTCTTGACTGTGTCTTGCAGCCTGCAGCCATGTCTATGTTCCTCTCAGGGAGCAGTACCGGGTCAGACCGTGGGTTGGACTGCTGAGGGGCCCAGGGTGGTTCCGCTCTGACGGTAGGAGGAAACTCCTTCAGGAAATACCAGACTGCCAGACACATACAATCCACAATCTCTCTCCTCTTTCTCCTGCAGCAGTGGATAAAAACTGCAGCTCAGGTCAGAAATGCTCACAGCTCCTCTTTCATTGCGAAGCACCCTGTGACAACACAAAGGAGCCAGCGGTTTAATATCTCAGGTATGGCAGCATGTGGCGTTACACAACCCAGAGTTTTTGGCAGGCAGCCACGTGTTTTTATGGACTCAATTACAGCTAAGTCTAACGAGTGAGCTCAATTTAACAATAAATCAGCAGGAACACAGAGTCAACTGCACCACTCAGACAAGTCCACCCAGGTGTTTCCAAAAAATGACAAAGCGAGGAAAAAACGGCAGATGCCCCGCCAGGACTATTTACAGTAAGTAAAATTAACAAGGCCTTTTGTTAATGGATAGAGAAAAAATGCTTTTAAAATCTGGATAGGGCAGTTGTGACGCATCAGGTCCACAGTATATTTTTGGTACGGACTTTGCCTCTGACGATACATTGCCATGTGTAGATTCCAATTATTACTTATTTTTGTCAATGAACTCTACTGAAACAATAATGTTTAGTTTAGTGGATGTTATTTGATCAAGAAGGAATGTATTAATATTTATACTGCACAAATGAAAAAGAACTTAAAAGTAGAATCTTCAAAGAATTTACTAGCTCGTCTTCTGAAGAGGAACTTAATAGACAATCTAAATGGGAAAAGGAATTGATTGATTGAAGAAAGAGTAGGGTGTTAATAATAGTATTTCGGCAGAATTTTGAAACATCTAATACAATTCCAGTCATCTGTTCACGT
This sequence comes from Gobius niger, assembly GCF_951799975.1. NCBI lineage: Eukaryota > Metazoa > Chordata > Actinopteri > Gobiiformes > Gobiidae > Gobius > Gobius niger. The sequence goes on along the minus strand of NC_136868.1, from coordinate 23,624,807 downwards.
TGCAAACCTGGGCGACTGACCACAGGAAGTTCTAATCAGCAGTCCAGCGAGGCTACCTTCCCGTTCTCCCGGTGACCTCCTCCACAGCGTTTCCCTTCCACAATAGAGATACCAGGATCACATTACTAACTGTGAAAGTCAAGGGTCAATCCCATTTTTCAGTGCTCCCTGCTCTAAGTTCCCTTGCAGCTCCTTTCTTAGGGTTACAGCCTCCTGTCACCTAAATTCACATCAGTTCACGCGTGGCGAGGGAGTGGCATCCGTTTTCTCGAACTCGGCTGCTTTGTTTGACGGACACTTGTGTGATCTCCGGGGACATCTGCACAAAGAGGTGGACATGGGTAAAAAACATGTGAACCACTGCGGGTTCCTTGTGGCATTGTGTTGTGCACATCATTCGGTCACAAGAGCTCGGATTTTAGAGGGTTAAGGATATCAGGTGACTGGGAGGTAAAGGGCTGAGTAACAGATCACTTAAAGCAGATTTTTCAAAACTGAGCGCTTTAAGATCAATCAAAAAGCAAAAGTTGACCTTTACAAACATGCTCTGAAATTAAAGGGATATTTCATGATTTCATTTCCTAGTTATTGATTTGTGTTGTTGATTTCTGGAGATATATATATTTTTGAATTCATGCAGTCATGCAGCAATTTGAAGAGTTTAGTGGTGCTAGGCTAGTGCTAGGCTAGCGCATGTCAATGGTAACTAGTAGCCTGCATTAAAAACCTCTTCAAAATCATGGGGTCGTCCTCCAAACGTTGATATATCTGATTTGTAGAAAGCTCCTTTGTGAATTCCACGTGTAGTAATGCCGGCCGCAGGTAAACAAACTACTGTAGATCCGGTAACCAAGCGGATCACTCCACTGTTGCGTAGCTTACAACCAGGAAGCTTAAATATAAGTTATTTTAAATGCAAAATGGCTATATTTCATAAATTATTCAGTCTGGTGTTATAAGTGATTTGCTTCAGGTGCACTGTGCTTGGATCAGACTGTTTGTAATGCAGGCTACTAGTTACCATAGACATGCACTAGCCTAGTACCACTAAACTCTTCAAATATAAGAACTGCATGAATTCAAATATATATATATATATATATATATATATATATATATATATATATATATATATATATAATGCATTTCCAGTTTATCACAAAGTACTATCATAGTCATGTAAATAACACTAGCTACAAGATGGCTACAAAAATGTTTGCTGACACAATATACTGAGGAACAAAACAAATTCAATTCTACTAGAAGAATAATCAGATGCAAGGCCTTTAATATTTTAGTGTTCTCTTAAATGAAATAACTAGAAGTGATAGCTCTGTGGTGCGTTCAAGCTTCACCTAAGGCTTTACAACTCTATAATTGTGGTAATGCTACAAATGACACACAGTTAAACAAGTGTAGTACACACAAAGTTGACAGCAGAGCAGCCCATTAAATCACTGCTCCTATACTTCAGAAAACCGCACCCACATGTGCACTCGGCGTTCACAGCGCACTATCCACTGGTACAGAACATTTTGTGTCCGTTTAATTACTGCTTCCGAGTGCTGTCAGACAATCATGGATACAGACAGACAGGCATCCAAGTTAAAGATGGGGTCGGATTTTTAAAGAGCACAACTTATAATGGCCCCATAATTACACCTCAAACTCAATAGTAGACGGTGCATTTTGATGACGAGAATATGGGTGCAGTGAGTTTTAGACATAATGCATTTGAAAGCATTAAAGACATAGAGTACCACGAACTTCTCAAACAGTGAATCACTTGCAGGAAGTGCCGATTACTAAGGCACTTCTGAATCAATATGGAGCAACCAAATCAATATTTTTCAACCACTTGAACCTTGTCACATTTTTGGTCCAGAAAGTTTATAGATTTAAACAGTTTGACAGCTATAATAGCCCGAGACACATTTGCTATAACCCTCCATCATTCTCCTCCCAAGAAGCTCCCTATGACCGCTCTGGCCTACATTTCCAGGTAAGGGAATGTGAACGGCCTTAGAGTCAACCATCTCTAAGCGGGACACTCAATTCTCTGTAATGTACGGAAACCTTTTAAAATAACGCTAATATTTCAAGCTCCCTTTGTGCAAAAGTCCCGGGTGCCTCTGCCAGACTTCTCCCTGTACCGCTGCGCTGATAGGGCCGTTTCATTTGTCAGGGGTCGTAAATCCAGCGCGGCGCAGCTCAACAAAGCTTGTTCGACGGATAAATCACGGCGCTCATAAAAAGCCATTTGCTCCTTTATGTCTGTCTGGTGTTCAAACATTCACCTCGATCCATCAACGGCGCAAACTGGAGCCCCGCTTACCTCAGAGTCCCCTTATCGGCTTGTGCTAGGAGGAATCTGAAGAATCCGAAAACACAGACACATGCTGCTTTTTTGAAACACTTGCTAATTTCTGGCGCGCGGTTCGCTCAAATCGATCACAGATGTTGGCGCTAACTACTGTTGCGAGAGAGGAATAAAGCAGTAATTGACTTCCCAGTGTGAATCCAAGGACGATGTTAACATGATAATAAAGTCAGAGAACAGATTCTTCGATTTTTTGCAGAGTGCAAAGTGTAGTGACCCCACCCAAAGGAATCGGCTTCGTAGCAAACTCAGCACTTTTCATTCCAAGCCGTTGCGGTTCATATAGCGGTCTAAAGCTGAGATGAAGCACCTCCACAGAGCCAGGGATCCTCGAGCGCACACTGCCGGCCTCTTGCTGACACCAGCCCACTGCCAGAGACATAAAGCAGGATAATAATAGCAGCTCATTCCTATCCCGCGCAGGCAGACGGGGCTCAGGACTGTCCAAGAGGAGATTTAAGTGAAGAGCTGACAAATGACAGTAAATACCACAGTCTACGACCCTCAGAGAAATCTCCTCTGTGAGGTTCAAGTGCAGTATTTAGTGGGCCGATATCTTATCCAGTCTAATCATGTCAATTTGTGCTTGAAACGAACAGATTTATAGTGATTTTACTAATTGCTTAACTTATTGCCAGAGGCAGGAAGTTACATTTGCTGAAGTGAGTAACTTTTTCAAGAAATTGTACTTTGTAGAGTAGTTTTATCATATGTTACTTTTACTTCTACTTGAGTAAAATTATAAATATATCTAAAAATAGATGTGGATTGTCTCATGCACCTTGTTCTTTCTCCCAAATTATTCAGTTTTTCTGCATTTTTATGCCATTTTCTTTGTAAATATCACAATTTCCACATGATTTTCTGTTTTGTTTCACACAATTTATGGCGCCATTGAAAATAAATCAGACTTTTTCACTCAAAGAGTTACTCACAGAACTCCATTAACTTTTTCTCCAAGTACTTTTTGGTCACGGTTTCGGGGTCACGGTTTTGGGTCACTACTTTTTACAAATTATTTCAAAGTAACGTGACTCTTACTTGAGTAAATAGTTTGGCCACTCTACCCTTACAGGTGAAACTTAAATTAGAATATCGTTAAAAAGTGCATTGGTTTATGTACGGCTTGAGCTGTGAAACTGATAAGATGGACTCATTACATGCAGTGAGATATGTGTGATCTTTATTTGCTATAATTTTGATTATTATGGCTCAGCTTGTAAAAACCCCAAATTAGAAATCTCAGAAAATTAGAATATTTTGAAAATGGACTGTAAGCCATAATCATCAAAATTATAACAAATAAAGGCTTGACATTATGTAACTTTGTATGTCATGAGTCTATATTATATATTGGTGTTACATTTTGAGTTGAATTACAGGAATAAAGGAACTTTTAAACGATATTCTAAATTTCCGAGTTTCACCTGTATTACTATGCTTTTTTTTTAATTTTTTTATAGAGTTTGTAAACTCCCACCTTATCCCTAAATTGTCTTCTAAAAATCATCACAAGACATGACGGACATGGCAACTCACTGTTTGCATAGTATGGCTATCTATGTCAGCCTGCCTCAGGGCAGCTGTAGCAGCAAAGGTAGAAGCCTACACCTCCACGAGACACAGTCAAAGATCTGAACGATTCAGTTGATATTAAGGACAGGTTTCAATGACTGTAATAACAGGTTAAGCACATGTGTCACTGCCCTCTATTGTGTGCAAATCTTTAGCCAGGTAAGACTCTGTCAGTCACAAAGACAGAATGCCACTCAGACTCTGGCCTGACAAATGGCCGTTATAGAAGAACATAACCATAAAAATGTCAACTAAAATTGCTACAAACAAACACTTAAAGTTATACAGGTGAAACTCGGAGTGCATTCATTTCTGTTATTCAACCTAAACTGTGAAACTAATATATGATAGACTCATTACATGCAAAGTGAGATATGTATCGCCTTTATTTGTTATAATTATTAGGGCGCAGCTTGTAAAAACCCCATATTAAAAATCTCATAAAATTTGAATATTTTACAAATGGACTGTAAGCCATAATCATCAAAATCTATATCACATACAAGTTTAACATTTTATGTTGAATTACAAAAATAAATGAACTTTTCCAAGTTTCACCTGTATACTGTTATCATGTTTGTAGTTGTACTGTACTATAAATACTATTAGTCAAAGTTTATGAGTACACCGTGCCCTCCAGACGACCTCAACTTGTGAACTTGAAAGGCACACAGTAGAATTGCAGGTGAGGATAGAGCGGTCTAAGCCTATCATTAAACTCATTTCATGATTCCTAGTCATGCTTTTCCCATCTCTCCCATAATGCACTTGACAGGTATGTAATTTTCAGACAAGACAGATCGACACCATGTGAACGAATGGTGCCGCGATTGACAATGATATTCTCAGATGGCGGGTTCATTGACGAGCCCTCTTTCTTAAAACGACGTGTCAATTGTATCCTTAAAACAAAAAGAGAAAGAGAAAGATGATTGGTAAACATGTTGAAATGCTAGAAATTTAACGTTACCATGGAAATCCACCCTGTTGTTTCTAAAACACTGTGTCCAAATGATTGCGCGATTTATTGATAGCAGTAACAAAATTAGTCAACTGTTAAAGTCTTCATTGAGGTGAAGCCAAAGTGTATGAGTTAGTGGCGGCCAGAGGTCATAATGTCAACAACACATTTATTTGCAAGTAGGGACTATGCCTGCTTTTCTCATTGCAAAACGGAAATATTTTTTCCATAATGTGACATGACAGAGTTTTTTCTGTTATGTCAGTGTATTTTTAAAATACGTCGCAGTGACGTAGTGCTGTATAATGAAAAATGGAACGAGCCTATCTAATGTCAAATCAAATATATAGTTGTCCAACGCGAGCAAGCTAAGTAGAACTTCTCTGTGTAAAGGAACAGTGCTACGAGCAACTTGGGATTGGATTTATGATGTCTGGACTGGCTTAGTGCCGTGAAATAAAATCCTACACCACCTCCGCTTCTTTATTAGAGAATATTACACCACACCCACTTTAGAAATGGTTCAAATTATAATATTCAAGACAATTTATTAAAGATGCATTCTATTGAACAAGGGATGTGCACCTTCCTTACGGTCACATGCTTTTACATAACAGACAAAGGAACGATGAAAACAATGATTTCCCCTCTCATTAAAGCAGTACTAAGTAACTTCTTTAACTTAATAAATCCTTTTCATAGTCCCTCTGGGGGTAATACAAGTGTTAATGGGATGATTGGGGGCTCTTTCATCTCCCCCCAGTGTCTCTGGCACTGCACCGGGTCGAAGGCCATTAATGGAATCATGTAGAAGAAGCTAAAAGGCTAACGGGCAAAGTTTGAGTGAAAAAAATATCTCCATTGTGTAATTGGATGTACTATATCCCTTACTCCCTTTGTCTTTTCTGTCAGCGTAATATTTACTCTCACGGACAATCAATGAGTAAAAACAACAACATGCTACGACACCTGCAGTGGCGCTTATGGCCTCTAGGGGCAAGAGTTACTTAGTACTGCTTTAAAACCTTCCATTGTTATGTGGCATAAATATGACAAAGCAAAGAATTTGCTTTGACAGCATTCACAGAAATATTGCTACCATTGCTGTGAGTGACAAAGTATGACAAATAGTAAGTTAAATACTATTATCATGAACCTATGCTTTATTTTGTAATGACAAACTCCCCCAATTTTGAAAGGTAATGTGTATGAGCTTGTTATTGCAATTAAGGTTAAGAACAGTCTGCCCCAGGACAAAAGGCACAACATGTTACGTAATATAATATAAATTGCTTCTCATTAATCCAGCCTCTTCTCGTATAGACAGTTGTAATAAACAGCAGTAGGTCTGAAAGATGATGACATTTTCACTTTCTCCATCTATGCCAGACATGTAACTATCCTACACGCTGATGCCATTTATCAATTACATCTCCAAAAATCTGCGTGCATTATTTGACAACACTGATCCTGTTGATGAAGACATAAAATCATTTAATAAGTGAGATATAAATCTATTTGAGATTTCGTGCACCTGCCTATAACTGAACCAGGACTCATTGAAAGCCACAAGGAATGTGTTTTTAATCCCTCACTGATCATATCTCGATGTTCCACAAAGCTTAACAATACAAAACATTATTTAGTAACCTGATCAGTCAGACTAGGTTCGTCAATTGCATCAACAGGTGCTGTAAAGTCCTTGCCAACAGTTGTAAACGGTTACCAAAACAGTGCCACGGCTCTCCCATCCATCACTGGCGCCTTTGTTTCAGCTCGTACAGCAGTGACGTCCAGGTCAGTGACGTATGACGGCATGTGGCTTAGTGAACTGTGAGTTCGTTACCTGCCCCAAAGTGATGGAATGACAGCTATCTGGATCTAGGGGAAATACGTAATAATGTCACACACAGACGACGTGCATCAGGCACATACTGAGGTGTGTTATAGGCCGAACGTGGGAGCTATGGGATCCTGCACTGATGGAACTCAAACTGGTATGACAGCTCAGTCTGCAGGGTGACCTTAAAATAGCTTTAATCACTGAATCAGTAACATGTTTCACTTTTCAACATGGGGCTAGGCCTGCATGTTTAAGACAAAAGGGTGAGCCTCCATTGCTCACAGCATGTCTGAAGGAATGCTGGTACGTGACAAAATCAAAGAGAACTCATTTACATTTCCCTCACTGCTTTTTATGGGAAACTGCAGGTGATTCCTTCACGTCAATCAAGCCCTGATATAAAGATTGATGGTCCACCATTCCAATCTACTGACAGTCAGATGGATGATGTGGAATTTAATTTTCAACATAAAAATAAAAACAACAGTTGTGACAACCTGTAAAGGAATAAATCATTCTACAAAGAGAGATTTTTGGTTGACATTTGACATTATAAGGTTCATGTGCGTTCGCTCATCATTTTTGGTTTCATTGCTTTGAGCATTTTAAATATCAATTCATATTAAGCACTGATTTTGAAGGACGCATTTACCGAAAGCCATTTATTTCAACTGAATAGAGTAACGCAACTTGGTAATAATAAAAAAGAAAAATACGCTCAAACGGGATAAGTGAAACAACCAGTTGTGATGTCACTGACAACAGATTCAAAGGCGAGAGAAAGTCTTTGCGCAGAAGTGATGTGAGCGCAGAGAGGACGCACAGATAATGAATGACTGAGACTTCCCATTCATCACGACTCCGCCTCCCACTCTGCTCGGACAAAACCTCTGCTGTCACTCAACTCGGCGCTTTGGCCTCCAGCGACGAGTGAACCTGGAACTATGACAGGCTTCGGCGCTTCACTCCGAGCATGCAAGCATGTACCTGCATGTGTACAGACACTAGTACAAATGCATCCTTCAGGGACAATTTGTGGGTCTTCACAAAGATCCCAATTTGTGGGTCTTCACAAAGATCCCAATTTGTGGGTCTTCACAAATCAATTTAAAATGCAGAATTTGAATTTCTCTCTTGGAAAAAAATCTGATAAACATGCAGTAATGTTCTCTCACACAATAACATGTAATTCATGTTTTAGAAATGGAAACTGTTTCGTCACAGGACAACAATGCGGCGACACCTGAGGGCTTAACATTTGAACAAAAGAAGTCAAAATCCACACTGCTACTGTTCGTTATCACATAAAGCTATTTGTATAAACAGCACTGAACGGAAATAAACACGGATTAGGTTACACGGAGCACTGTCATGCTACAAAAGGTCATGCTCCACTGCGATACAGTTTATCATGCAGCACACAATGGCCACATCACTGACATTTTACAGAAGTATGTCAGTATAATCCCATTTCCCACCTCGCTGCTGCAACACACCCCATTATCTGAAGATCACTGCACATAATGAATAACGATGCAGCGCAATAATTCATCTCTTGGTCCATTGTGCAAGAGGAATTTCTCATCAAATTCTACCGGAGTGATGCACTGATTGTTGTTTGTTCCCTATAGCAACCAGGAGCAATCAAACCATTAGGGCAATCGTACCCAGTGACACACCTTGGCTCATGTGCTCGGAGCCAAACCTCAGCTGGCAGGGACGAATCAGGAGACAGACGTGTGATTGACAGCTATGCAACTGCTTTACAGTGGAAAAAGCTGCAGCCGTTTGGTCACAACCGCCAACAAAGCTTCGAAACCGCACGTATTCAGCACAAAACATCGAAAACATATTGGGTCTTTGTGCCACGCAAAAAGAAGAGACAGTAGCTTCAAGCATGCCGGTGAATATGTCATTTGCTAGAATCACACCCAATTAAAGGAATTAGCTTCATGTTGGCTCATGAAGAGATTGTGGTCGACCTAATTAGAAAGAAGTATAAACACTTGTATGTGCACAAAACAAATTTGTGTGGGAATTTGTACTCATGTTAATATATTGGAGGCATCATCATTCTCTGAGGTGGATCATTTCTCAGAGACAAGGCTGGGATAAACAGACAAGTGCACAAATGTGTTCACGGAGAGGCACAGACTTGCACCACATGTGAGGCACACCTGCACCATGACCCCCCAGCAGCCTCCCGAGGGGCTGCGGAGATAAATGGGCTCATGTCAGACACACGGCCTGACAGCGATCGTGATGAATTACACATATATTAGTACACAGCCCGGGGATACACTCCAACCAGTCGCACTTCCACACCCCTGTTTAAACACACGCACTCTAAAACGCATGATTTTTACTTACTACTAAAAGAGTAAACTTGACACCACTAAGGCCTGAGTCAGCTAGAGTCCTAGCACACACACGTGATGACAGGTATTTCCACTTGAGGAGAGCCACAATGCTGAGCTGTGAGCCTGGTGTCAACCGCTTCCTGTCTGCAGGGGTGAAAGGTTAAACACCCTTCAGTCTTCTTAAAGCTTACAATTGAAAAGAATGATCAGGGAAAGCTAGAATACACAAAACTTCTGAGTCAAATCAACAAGAATTCAACATCTGACAATCTGTTCCAAAATTCTACTTTTTGAGTAAGTTGATATATTTCTGGAATAAGATGTAAAAGATGGTTCTGTGCTGAGAAACACCGGGATTATTCTTTATTTGTTCGGGACGGAGCATGTTACAGAACATACATACATGCATTCATACGCAAAAAGGCAAGAGATAAAAGAATTGCTAAATTATACCTTTCTGTGTGCGTTGGCGACTGGCGTCCGAGCCACTGTCTTGGTACACAAAGTTAAAATTCCTGTATTTTACATGAATATCCAATCGGTCTCAGCACCGTCATTGATCTCTGATTTGAAATATTTTCTGGCCTCATCCATTAAGAGCATCTGGACAGTGGACCGTCTAATTTACTCACTGCCTTGCCCAAGAATATGGCAGAAAGCACTTGAACAATCAACCTTCGGATTAGATGATGAATGCTCTAATTGTATACAATGTTATCCATGAAATAGTTGTAAATAATTGTTCCCTCAAGCAAAAAAATGTTACTTTAATCCTGCTCCTCCCATTCACTTTTCCTTAGGCAAGACACTGAACCTACTATTTACTGTTGCGAGAATGTTAAATGGGACGGAACATGTATACGTCAATGACATCTTAATGTGCTGCCGTTTACACTTGGGATCATAAATATTACATTAGTGGTTTATTAGTAAATGTTTTATCAATCATGTCCATATCATGTCAACACATCGTGCGTAACCCCACAAGGGTAGAAGAGAGTGAGGTCTCATCACACAAAAGCACAGGTCCAGGTGTGTGAGTGGTGCTCCCATCGGCTGAGCAGTCCATCAACGGGCTCCATGATAATCCTCCACCATCACTCAACTGGAAATACGCCCTAATCTCAGCAGGTCCCGAGCTCAGCCGAGGGGTGCTGCTGGCTTTCAAGTGAGAGCCTGACAGCTAATCTGGGGCACAACACCCAGGAGGTAAGTCTACACTCTCCCCAGGGAGGAGCCGTGGTGATGAGCGAAAGACCTCCCAAATGCCCAGGATGCTTAAAGATGCTCAGAAAAACGCTTGGCTGATTTAAACAGAAATAGGTCTGTGTATACTGACAGCATAATTTACTATCATGTCAAAGAAAGTGCTGCTGTCCTATAAAAAGAAAAGAAAAGTGCTTCATTTGTCATTATACACGGAGGATGGAAGGTTTATACGTATGAGCCAGAGTCCTGTTCTGTTCTCAGGTAAATTTCCTAATTGTTCCTATATAAATATATCATCTACATGGCAACTCAGGATCTGAAAACTGTATCTGCACATTATAAACAGAAAGTTTTACTGCATTGTATACAAGTATTGGATCTTTTTACTGTAGCTGATTAGTTCTGTCATGCCTTTTTTAAAAGTCTATGGAAAAATGTAATGGGATTTTTATTTCCCGAATCGAAGACGATTTGGGTTTGACAGCTGAGTTCCATTCGTCTTGAGGTTTGGAGCAGAGGTAGTTGATCAAACATGTTCAAGACAATGTTTTACGCTTCATTCATTCACATGACCTTACAACATGTAAGCCAATCAGCACCAACTGGCAGTATAGGCAGGGTGCTGTGTAGAACTTGGGGATTGCAAGTTTAGGCGCTTACAATAAGTCAGTCGAGGTTGTCAGCTAGACTGGAGCTGATAAGTGCATGGTTCACACACAATGACCGGTAATCAGATACAACCAAAGAAAAAGAGCAACATTCAAGTTAAGGTCAGGTACAGTATATGAAGCAGGAAATACTCGCAGTGCAAGACATCGTATGGAACCATCCATCATTTATTATTCATGTGTTTGGTTCATTTTGAGGCAGTAATTGTTCCTTTGTTAAACACTACAGTAAAGGAAGTGAAAAGTAGAAACAAAAATATCCCAGACTCACCACTTCAACAGGGCGGAAGAACTTGGGATCTACTCTGACATGCACAACTCCAGTCTCCTGACATCGGCCAATTTCCTGCTCATCTTTTCCCTCCCAGCTGCAATGACAGAAAAAAAGGTGTTGATCTTTCTCCGACTCCTTGGGAAGACTAAACATGTCACCAGTTTTCAGTTTGGACATAGGCCCTGACCAACATGTCAGAATAATACAAAGCAAAGAAAGGGAGTCAAAAGAAAGGCGCCAAAATGAAGAAACACATGAACTGCTGGTAGATGGACCTGTCGGTAAAGAAAAACTGGTTGTGAGTGAGAGAGTTTAGAAACAGATGGGGGAAGTTTTGTTTTTGAATATTCAATACAATTATTATGGCATTTTTATTGGCCGCACTTGGCAAGTAAGAGCGATAAAAGCATAACACTACCGGACATTTAAATTTTTATACGTTGCACACAGGAAAGGAAATAACAGCAAACTCGTCCACAAGCTTGTAGTGCTGACTCTTACAAGAAAACATTAGTTTAGGCCTGTATGAACTTACACAATGGTCTTCCCCACATGTGAGAAGGCGCGCTCCACAAACTCCCTGACGCTGTGCACCTCTCCGGTGGATATGACGAAGTCCTCCGGCTCCTCCTGCTGCAGCATGAGCCACATGGCCTGAAACAGACAGAGATAGAGAGGTCAAAGAGCTGACACATCATAAAGACAGTTCGACGCTCACTTTGGACACTGCCCAACTCTGCCCTGACAGACAGGAAGTGAACCGGCAACCCCTCCGCCTGTACCTCTTGTCCTGACGTCACCACAGCGCCCTCATGGGACCCATACTGTGGGAAAGGAGGACAGAGGAGTCCCAGAGGCTAACTGCACTGCTGGCACTCATCAAAACACACACACACATATCCACAAACGCGCGCACACAAGTTATGACAAAGACATGTTCCAAAACTATATTTAAAAGTAACCTCATATCACTAAAACCAGCCAATGTTCAACTCCCCCGCATTTATTCTTAGTCCCCATAGCCCCAGTGAAAGACGATAGTCCATTAATGGCTCAGCACTATATTCAGAGCCAACAAGGGCGTCTGTGTGTGCGTCAATATTTATGGTGAACTGAAGCCTTGGGGTCAATGTTTCTGACCTTTGTCATGTCCAGTCTGAGCACATACAGACAAAATGCACTTCAAATGACAGAGGAAGTTAGAAGGGGGAAAAAAAATCCTATATGTAGATGAACTTACAATTTCTATCCTGAATGCAAAACAATAACATTTCTATTTTTAAAGGTGCATTATGCAACTTTTTATGTGAAAAAAAAAAAAGTGTGCATATTTGACCTTGTAGAGACCCAGTGTCCGCATGGCGCCTTTACTTTCCATCACAGTGGTCTGTAGGATGCTGCAGGATCAACTGATTAGTAGGTTTTCTCTGCTCTCAAAAAAAATAACCTACAAAGCATCCTACAGACCACTGTGATGGAAAGTTAAGGCTCGATGCTGACCACGCATACAGCCACTGGGTCACTACAAGGTCAAATACGCACAAATATCAACTTTTTTTTTCAACATTAAAAGTTGCATAATGCACCTTTAATAGTGGTTTGAATGCACAGCTATGTATATATATGTTACTATTATTGAATATATTGCACTAGCAAGAATATATATGCCTTAAGGACTATTCTAATACCAAATGATTTTATGGTGATACCACAAATTTTTCTGATATTGGTATCAGCAAGTACCCAAAAAAAGGTCAAATAATCATAAACAAAGAACTCATGTTAACTCTTTTATGCCTTCATTTAGTCTTTAGGGTTAAAGAAGAACTGTTGTTTTTTTCTTTTTTCGTTATTTGTATTCACACGTAGTAACTTCAGCAACACTGAGCTCAGGCAACGTATCGGAAAAAAATTATATCAGCACAATCCTATGGCTGCAGCATCTCTTTATATCACGGAAGACCAAACTGTTAGAAAGTTAGAGGATTCCCGGAAAGGCAGAAAGTGTCACAGGCTAAACACACGTTGCTTATAGACGCACAGACACAAAGTGATTGAATGTCAGTCCTTGGGGAGTGAAGGCCGTCCTATCTCGGGATCGTTCGGGGTCACCTGACCGCTCACTGCTGATGGTTCCCCTGAGTCTGACCTGCGACCTCTCACCCCTGATGAACAAACCAGATTCTCACACTACAAGACAAAATGGCACCTCTGCGCGTGAGTGACAGCGGAGGAAACCAATCGAGGGCAGTATGCTCACAATCTGTGTTTTCAATTGTTTCCACACTTAATGCTCGTTAGGCTGACAGGGGAAGTTAAATAGTTGCAGAAAAGCACATTTGTCATGCTGTCAATCTAGATAAACCTCACAAAGAGCTGAATTAAATATTTACTCACAAAGTGGAATTACACTTTTCAGGCAATTTTCGAATTGTCGAATCAGTGTGCAAATGTATTCACAAACACTTATTAAAAGATCCAAACTTGAGAGAAAGCAAACATCTGCCACGGCACTGGCCTAGTCAAAACCAAACCAAGTAACTGCTTTGTCACGAGAACAACAATTCCTTTACAACTTTCTTCATTACAGTAATGGTTTGATGGTGTCACGACCAATAATCCATTAAATTGTTTTTCTTTCCATTTTAAATAATTAATTTTAAAATAATTCTCTGTCTTAAATGTTGACAGGATTAATTATCTCAAAAATCAAACAGCGATATGTCCACAGTGCCTGTTTTGGGGATATGACTGTCTGATTATTTGAACTTGTAATGAAGTCGGCCTGTTCGCTAGTGCTTGTGCTGATGAATGTGAAGCCGGTAGTGCACTAGGGCTGTGATGATGGGAGTGGGGAACACTGGACCGCTTCTCTTGTAGCCAGAGAAAATGTTTATGGCAGCAGCTGAGTGATATGGCCTTTGCTAATGTTTAACACGGAAATGTCATAAATAATATGGGAACTTTCTTTTTTATTTTTTTGCTTTATCGGCCCAGGGAAAGTGGTTGTTGCTATACATTGTATTCCATATTGTATGAGAGATTATCTGGATTAATGCTGTGTTAAGGTTTACAGCAGGTAATATACATAATCAAGAGCGGACAGGCTATTTTGTTGTTTGCAGATATTCCGTAATTGCCACCATTCAAAAACTGCAGCCCAATCATATACAGTAAACCACTGTTTCTGTTAATATTCTCAACTTTAAATCACCCATTCCAGTCTTCGTTTAGTACCTTTCCCCTCTCGCCCTCGCCTTGCCCCTCCGTGGCCCTCTCAGGACGGCTCTGCTTCATTAGCGATCTGATAAACAGCCCAGAGGTTGGTCCCTCCACTGTTGAACCTGCACCTTCCTGTTCACATGGCCACGGGATGACCCCATCACCCACTGAACACTGGGATAACTCCACCTCAGAGACCCACGCACCCACCCAACCCCTTTGCCTGAATTATGCCTCCCAACCCACAAGGGGAAACCTGGTGGCAAGAGGAGTTCAGTCTGTTGTGCTCCAAAGTGTAGAGATGGTTAAATGGTTAAAAATACAGCCCTGTTTTCAGACAAAGGATGTTGTTTTTCACATTGTTATATTTGATGATTTTGATTATAGCCTCACAATACAAGAAGACAGTGAAGCAAGAGGACAACAATTGAAATCGGCAAATCACAGTAATTCAATGTAAACTGAAAGATGTGGATCAAAACCTTTGACCACGGCTTTTACAAATTATGATTTGCACTAAAATTCTTGATATGTTAGGAAATATCTGCTAAGTGGAGGTTAATATCTCTTTTTGAGGCTTTCCATCCCGAAACAAAGATTACTCTAAGGTTCAACATTCTGGAACCATAGAGTTCCAGAATAAAAACTTGGATTTTCTATTTACTCTTCTATACTCTTCTTTACTCTTTCTATTTACCTGTTAATCACAGGGTTACAGGCCCTGCTTTGCAAACGTACAACATCAACTTCTAAAGTAATAATATTTTTTTTACTCTAACATCCAAATAAATCAAGTCCTTGGACACTTGTTGCTCCAGAAAAGTGTGGGAGTTTTACTGTGAGAGATTTTGAAACACTTCACTGTGATGACTGCCTCTTTCTGAGTATTACATATAATCATTTCCATATGCCCTTGACAGATACAAAATAAGATAGAGCGCGAGACTACGGGGGAAAACCCTTATGCAAATCAAATGGGCCCTGCCGACTGCTGGAGAGGTCACAACAAACCGAAGAGGCATAGTTTCTCTCACTCCAGACTGCTCCAACTCACTGACACAGAATGAATTACAAGTGATGTGCAGAACGGCTTTACAGTAAACACTTAATGTATCCCCTGTTGTGGCGTGGCTGAGAAACCCATAGGCCACAATTACTAGTCTGCTAATGCCATTAACCTCTGGGTGAGCGCGTGCACAATTCCACATGTTGGTAAATGCCTTGAACAAAAACCCCACTTTCCCTCGCAAATTATAAAACACACCAAGATCTATGCAGAGTCCTTTTTTTGGTTTTAGCGAACAAATCGACGTTCCGCACAAGTCTGATTTCAAAGACCACGAGAGATCATAGAGGGATACTTGCGGGTGGTGTATTCTTACAGGCGGCCTTGGGAGAGTCGCGGGATGAAACGTAACAAGCTCAACCAAAAGCTTTGCCTGAAGATTATAAGATCAAGGTGCTCTATCGGTTTGCACGATTAATCGCAATCAAAGCAAAATCACAAATTGCCCTAATGTTATCCTTGAATTAGCTTAGCGGCTCATGTTTAAACCGACTGCTGAATCTTGTTTCCATGGTCTATAAAAGTGAGCACAACGTATCGTTTCTTGTGGCAAATATGTGAATAGGATTTGCCCTCTGTCATGGAGTGGAGTTATCAGCTGATGTCTTTTAAGGAGCTACATCAATCAAGCTTAGTGCTTCCCGGATACACCATGAACTGCAATCACAAGTAGCCATCTTGTGCCGGATTTAGGCAAATACTATTGAAATTATGACTCCAGCATGACCAGAATGAGAGCAGATAACCTCTACTATAAACATGTGCGTCAGACTCTAATACAGGATTAATTATGGATCTTAGAAGAGCATGTTTGGCATCTTAAGAATTTGAACATGAATAGCAAGGCTTTATTATTCAATTCGCTGTTTGGACAAGTCAGAATTGCTAATACAGTAAGTCTTGCTGCAAAAAAAGGTGGATTCCAGTTACTTTACGATTCTCAGATTAGATAAGTTTACGCTGCACCAGTTTGTGTTGTCGACTCATGCGATTACAAATGACTAACGATAAATTGTGCAGGAATTCAATGGTTGGAGAATAACCCCCAAAGAGCGGATTAGCCTGACAGCTTCCTCTCGAAACTCTGCGCTCAAAGAAACCCTTTGTCCTGGAGACACCCGTCAAACACACGCCGCGCCTCGCACACATCTGCCAAGGTGCCCGCAGCTCAGTCGATAGGAAACCTGTCATTTCATAAAGAGGATAAACACCGTATCACGTATCGGGTAATAAACAGTTCTGTAAAAACAACAAACAGTGTTAAAGTATCCCGTTCACTGAGGATTTCAAAGTGAGTTAGTTTAACGTAGCCTACATCAGAGACCATCGTTCTTGACACATATTTGTCATGTTTTCATTCCTTTTTTGTGTTGTTTTAGCCGTTTTTTTTGTCTTGTTTTTGTCTTGTTGCTTTCTTCATCCCTTTTTTTCTTGCTTTTTCACACTTTTTTGTTCTGTTATTGTTGCTTTTACGGTGCGTCTTTGTGGCGCTTTTATAACGTTTTTTTTTGTTGTATTTTCATCCTCATTTCCGATGCTGTTTTGACACTGTTCAAGAAGCTTTTAGATTTGGGTAAAGCCAAACTGGAGAAAATGTGCTCGGTTCAGGTTGGGGGTTAAAAGGTTAAACAGTCACAATAAAACGCAGAAGAAAGAGCTGGCAAAGACTAGGAATAACCTATTAAAAAAATATACTTTCAGTTTCGATTTACGGCATGGTTTGAGCTTCAGCACAAGGGTGGGACGGCTCAGAAACAATACAATGTTTGATTATGGAGGATAGTTTTAGGTTTTAACAATGATGCAACTGTATCCAGGATGTACAGAGCAAGTACAGAGACAAGGGCTAACACTGTAGAAGAAGAAACAGCAACATTTAACAGCTTTCCCCCGAGGATTACTCAAAACTGTGCGAACATTATATCATGGCTCAAAGCTCAAAAAAGTAAATTTTCCATGATATTTCCAGGAGGAGTACCACATCATGACAGCAGCAAGTGGACAGCAAGAGTTTTGAGCTCTTTAGAAGGAGACAGACTCATTGTAATAAAGAAAAAGGGTTAAGAACTCACATCAGTTTAAAATGGGCTCTTAAGACGCATAGTTAAAAGAATATTTGAAACATTGGGTGAACAGATTGGGCACAAACGTGTAACTTAGCCCTTCATAATGACACCGTAACTGACATCAAATCATTGCTTTGCAGCGAGCTTACTTTCCCAGGCTCCACCCCGGGGAGCACACATCATCCAAACGGCTGCTGAGGAGCTGTGATTTTCAGCAGCAGAGACTTTTTTTTCCTTCTTTTTACATAAACTGCTATTTTTAGAGAAGCCTGAAATTATTAGCCCCCTTCCCCATCGCCCGCCCTTTACTCATTCCCCCTCCGCCTCTTCACCCTGGTGCATTTTGACCAAAAAAAGTCTGAGTTTTTCCCCCCTCGCTCACAAACGTCTGGACATGAGGCTGAAGACGGGGCCGTGCTATATTTACAGTCTGACTTCAGCTTGAAAACACACTCACACACACGCACAATGGCTGCTCGGACATGGCACAGAGGAGACCACACCTTCTCCGTAGCCTGTCCTCATATGAAACTACTCAGCTGGCCGACACTCACATCCAGCGGTTAACCTCAAAAGATGCTACAGTGGTGCACGGACAAAAGACTGTAGAGCAAGGTCAACAAGTCTGAGACGGAAGGGACATTCCAGTCAGTCACAGAGTAAACTGCACGGTTCAAACAGTACACTTCACCAGCTCGGATACAGCGTTCAATTGAAACCACAGCCAAATAAAAACGTCAGTGTGGTAAATGGACCAAGGAGAATTTTTCAATCGGTAACACATGACAACATGGATTGTAATTGGCACACGGCGGCTTTTTGACGGCAAATAAATCTCTAACATTCAGCCACTGTTCTTTTAGTGTCTGTGGCACTGGTTAAAGTATAGATGGGCAGGATGAGATTTGTTGGTGGTCAGAGAGGACTATATCTCTGCTATACCTGGACGAGTCTGTGACTTCGCAGCTGTGGCTCGACAGTACAGGTTGCTGGCGATTAACCTCTTAACCCCCACCGTAACCCATTTTCTCCAGCACAGCTTTTCTCCAATCTAAAAGCTCCCCAAAAGGAGATCAACAGTGTAACACCTCATGTGAAAGCTAAAGCCTACAGAAGTGATTACAACTTTTTTGTTACATTCACAATTTTGTGACATTTTTGAAGCGTTTTTGTCGTGTTTTCGTCACATTTCTTGTCTGTTTTTGTTGTTTTTTCATGGCTTTTATCGTTGCTTTTGTGTTGTGTTTTTGTCACTTGTATTTTTTATGTTGCTTTTTCATCGCTTCTTTGCGTCATCTTTGTTGCATTTCCATCCTCGTTTTTGTCGCTCTTTTGATGCTTTTTTTCAGGAAGCTTTTAGATTGGGGAAAAGCCAAACTGGAGAAAATGTGCTCGGTTCAGGCGGGGGTTAAGAGGTTAAACAAAGAAGTCATCAGATGTGTCAGGGTACCACCGAGTACACACCTTAGACTCAACTTCTTTTACAGAATGTACTGACAAACACTAATGGAAGTCCACACACACGCACTATTAAATTCTGTCATTCACAATATAAGACTCCATCACACACAAAGGAACTGACATAAATGGTCCACGCACGACCCACCGACACTTCACACTGGTCAGACTCCCTTTGCACTCTGAACTGCAGACTCCTGGAGCTCAGCGACATAGTCATTTTTACACCGTGAGAACATGAGAAACACATTTCTCAAAGGAGCTCTCTCATTTGGTGTGGGCGTGTTACCATTTTCGGGGCAGGAACACACACATACAGCCAAAAAGCATACGGGCTGCTTACTATACCGTCCCCAGTATGGCTGAATTATGAATAGTCGGTGTCGAGGGACTGAAGAGGATGTAAAAGGTGTTTAAAATAGGTCCTTTAACATTTGAGACTATATTTACAGTGCGGAACCCGGCCCCACATTTAACACACACGGTCTGCGCTGTCAGAGGGGGTATCGATAGCAGACAGGCTACTGATGCTGGACCAGAATAACATCGGATTTGTTTAGGTGTCTTTGAAGGGACAGGAAGAAAAGCAAACATCAGTAAAGGACAGCAGGGGGCCAAGCTGCTTAACTTAACAGAGCCACTCACTGTTTGGACTTACTTCTATATCTATCACCATATAGAGCAGCACGGCAACACTGACTTCCTACGGCGTGACAAATGTGTGCATTAACAGAGAAATTGGAGCTTGAAAGTTGAGGTCTAAAACGAGAGTACAGTAGGGTGGTTTCTCGTAATAGGCCAGGGGCGGGCAAACTAAGGCTTTTTAATCCGACCTTTGGATACGTTTTAATAACCACATTGAAGTTCGGTGCATTGTCTAAATAAGGAGACCGACATCAGTGATATAAAGAAAAGTAATATGTAGATGCAGGCCACTGTATTTTCATGTTGTTTTATGAAGTTCAGGCGATTACAGTCTATGTTGTGTTCATTCGAAAACCCCAAAGAGTAAAAACCCAAAGTGCCCCTGGGGTCAAAAAGTTTGCCCATATCTGTGAAATGCAAAACATACTCAGAGCCTGATAGACTACCATGCTTTCTCAGTAACTTGTCTTGCTCAGTTTTTTGTTATTATTTTGGGTGATTTATACTTATTATGGTGACAAATCTCCTTATAATCTTTAAAGCTGTACTATGTAACTCATGCCCCTAGAGGCCTTAAGCGCCACTGCAGGTGTCATAGCAAGTTTTGCTTTTTTTTACTCATTAATTGTCCGTAAGAGTAAATACTACACTGACAGAAAAGACAAAGGAAAAGAGGGATATTGTAGATCCAATTACATAGAGAGCTTTTTTTTCACTCAAACTTGGCTGTAAATACTGTTTAAGTGGCGCTAGCCTGCAGTTAGCTTTGCCCGTTCGCCTGTTAGCTTTCTTCTTTGTGATTCCATTAGTGTGTATTGCGTCTCCGACCCGGTGCAGGGAAAGTTGCAAATGTGGTTTTCTGACCAGAGACACCGGAGCAGATGAAAGAATCCCCTATCATCCCATTAACACTTGCATTACCCCCAGAGGGACTACGAAAAGGACTTCTAGGATAAACAAGTTACTTAGTACTGCTTTAATGCTTCAATGCCATTTTTTTTTTTAATATAAAATGACCCTTGGCTTTTCAAAGAAACATTCCAGATACAAGAAAATATACAATTAAATAAATGTAATTTGATTGGGTCTTTACAAGAAGATAATAAGGTTTCTTTCTTCAAAGATGAATTGGGCAATCAAGAACAAGGGTACATGATTGTAAAATGTACAATCACTCTCTTCTCTTTGTCCCTATAGTGCAGACTGGGCAGGTGGAAAACCAACATCTCCCTGAGGTGCGGACTATAAACTTAAATGGTAATTAGTCACATTTTATAAGCCTTTATAAGTGCATTGATGTGGTCCAAGTCTGTCAACATGTTGATTTGATTAGTTGCACTTAGAGCCTTTTTATTGCTGCAATCAACAAACACTAACTTTTTAAATTCCTCCTATATATCAATTCCACACAGTTCATTTCACAACTG
The DNA here is from genome assembly GCF_951799975.1 of Gobius niger. Taxonomy (NCBI): domain Eukaryota; kingdom Metazoa; phylum Chordata; class Actinopteri; order Gobiiformes; family Gobiidae; genus Gobius; species Gobius niger. The sequence goes on along the minus strand of NC_136868.1, from coordinate 23,603,653 downwards.
TTGAAGGCAAATAATGAACTCCAGATCTTGAAGGATAACATAACAACAGTAGTGCCATTAAAAATAGAGTGATTTTTTGCTCTGGTCTCATGTACTGGGACAATACCGATAAAGTCTTAACAAAGGTGAGCTTGTGAGATGTTCAGGGTCTTTGGGGACAGCTGGGAAACTGCACACTCATCAATTTCACACCATGTAAACCCGGGCCCAGCAAAATATTTGAAAAACAGATATAAAAATCCCCTTCTATCCTTCTGATAAATCCTGTCTGTTATCTGGGGGCTGCAGCTTGGACACAGGGAGACAACGGTACACAAACAGCAACTTTTTCCTCATAAACATTGACACACACACTTCCCGGGAACACATTTTTACATTAACTTGTTACTGGTGGCCTCAGGTTCCCGTTTCATAACATCAGTCATCCTGAAAAATCATACAACGTAGTAATTATTACGTTTAGATGCACAAAAAGCCTGCAAACACTGGTTACACACACACCGTGCTAAGTGAGAAGCTCATGTGACAGGATTATGTTGTTCATGCCGACTGATATCAAAATGAATGACAGAAATGAGTTTCAGGCATTGAATCAGGTGTCAGCTGCACATTTGCGATACATGAGCAGATCGTGGCCTCTGGTTACAGATTGTCTGGTATATTGAGCCATTTCTAAATGACTGCACAAACTAGGCTGCTCATTTTAAGAAATGGCATTAGATTTTCACGTGATTTATGTTTTAAATTTTATATTTTCAGGAACATTAACATTTGAGTGAAGACGTATAGAAATATAAAGTGCTAAACCAATACAAGAGTCATAAACCTTTCAGAATATGAGTGTATTGGTCTAAAATACTGGGTTAGCACTTGCAAACTTGGGAACAGGTCTTAGTTGAGGCTTTTTAATGCCCAAATACTACATTTCAATGTCACAAACAGAGGAACGAGAATTGGACAAAATGGGCAAATTTTCTCTCTTTTTTTTTTACATCAATTTCAGCCAAAACTGCAACTTAATGTTTTGGACCATCATGTTGGTATTTTCCATGAACTGATGCAGTACAACCTGTTGTGTCATGATTTCCCCAAATATTTCGATTTAATGCCAGTTTGAATAAAATGTAGTGATTTTTAATGACATTTATTATACGGCTCTTCACAATGTAAGTAGAACTCTCTCTCGTTGATTTGAATGGGATTTCCCAACGTTCTACCGGTCATTATTTTCTGATAAAGGACCTCTGAGAAAAATAATGACCGCAGCCAATGGCAACGGAGTTCGTGCTTTCATATCACTCCGCGCGTACTTAGTAGCGACACTATCTGTCCCCGTCACTGCGAGAGAAGTTGTGGGAATTGCTCGTGAAGTTAGCGTGAGTCTGACTGTCGGTACTTATTTTCCAGATAATGACCAGCGTTCTATACATTATCCCTTACTTAATACCTTGATATTGGCACAATTCATTTAGTGACTTTTAATTGTACAATTTTACAATGTAGGAAAAATACACTATAATCACAATAAATGGCAGTGGTAAGACACATTTTTTTCTTCATTTTTTGTTTTTATTTTAGTGCCTGGACTTTTACCGATTAATTACATTCAATTCATTACACAAGGTTTTGGGCAATTAAAAATATTAACCGAAATTAATCCTATTTTACTTCAGCGGCACAGACACTTAGGGACCACGTAAAGCCTAAAACAAACTTGTTCACACAGTTAAGCCGACATAAACTTATTTAAAAAGACTATTCAACGAAATAAATCAAATACTATTGTCTTTCATGTGTTTAAAAATGATCACACAGGCCTCACAACATAGGAAAATCTAGAGAAGTATCTAAAATATACCTCTAAAAATATATGCAACCCCCCAAAAAATTATGCTGTTTAAAAAATGATAAATTGCGATGAATTAATTACAAAGGCCATAATTGACTCGCCATTGAATGATTTATTTTGTATATAAAAAAAGACGATAAAGATTCTTGTGTGTACTTTGAAATTATTTAATCCTTAAGTCATTCAACTATCTTTAAGTTGAGGGCGCAAATACAACATCAACGTGTGCAGCACACAGGGATCGAGGGTGCATGCACTTAAAGTGAGGGATGAAAATGTTGACGTGAGCACAAAAACTACGAGGGAGCAGTTATGTCTCTTCATACGCCCGGTGTTTGCATTTCAGCACACTGTTTTCAGCCCAAAGTTTCTTTTTCATTCAGCACGTTACGTCATCAAATCCCTGTGTACTGCGTGCGGTGATCTTGTATAAGCGCCCTCAACTTAAAAGATAGTTAAATGACGCCACATTATGCTCCCATGTATATTTCACCATGTTTTGAATTAGTGCCTGAAAACAGTCTGGATGTTGATGCAATATGCAGCGGAAGGAGACCCACGAGGTCAGACACAGATAAAGTTGAGGGCAGTGTCCGTCAGGCTTCGCAGCGATGACACAAACAAAGATCTTCATCAACAACACAACTGTAGCCTCCACCCATTCAGCGAGTGCACCGCCACGTATAGTGCCGCTATCAGTGAGGAGGGCAGACCCGATATGAGGAGGGGGCTGATACACACACGATAACATCGGGCATTTAGCGCAGTGTTCAGGGCCAAATGACACCCAAAAGGACGGGGGCTTGGAGTCATCAAAACATCACACATGGTCAACCACATCGAGCTGGCAGGCGCGATTACTCAGGCCGTCTGGCAGGGATGTGTTTCTAACAGGTCCTGCAACATGCCCTGTGAGTCAGATAAGACCGCTGGTGTAAACATGAGCGTGTGTAGAGACTGTAGTGCCCCCACTTGTTGAGCAGAGGAAACAGATGCGCTAAACCCGGCTGTGGCAAACACAAGGGACACAGAGCGAGTTTGGATTGGAGCTCCAATTCTTATGGCTACTGTGTCCAGAAAAAAAATATATCTTGTAGAGCACTGTATTCAACAAACCATTTCACTCAGCAGCGATCATTCCAATGTAGTTTACTCAATCTCTGACAGTAACTTGAATCAGATAGATAGACGTGTCATGTGACGGCAGCTTTACATCCCTTAAGCATGGATCATAATTCCCTATAGATATTGAGCAAGGCAAGCTTCAACGCCCGTGTATATAATCCTGATCAAGTAGCACTAAATCAAAGATCAGTGACAAGATTTCGACGTAATGTAGTGATCTCTTCTTTGTGCCAAACAGAAGAGCTATGTTGTAGGTGAAACCCCTTAATGCATGCTTCAGTAAACGATATTCTGCACCTTTGAGGCAAGGGCTGATAAATAATATCTGCAAACTGACAAAACAACACGAAAACCCTAAGTATTGGGGCATACATTATGTCAGATATTAGTAGTACCTTTCCAATCACTCCGTAGACATTTTAATTGAATTCCACTTAACTAAATCACTAGTCTTGGAAAGAACCACGTTTAAAACAAAAACTTTGACCTACACAAAATGTATTGTGTAAGGATGAACATATAACTGAATCTAAATCTCCACCGGTATTAAAAAAAAGTGATTTGCTATAATGAACATGAGAAGTTTCCAAAGAGCGCTCCAATCTTTTGCATGATCTAAGTCTCATCTTCTCACATATCCGCTACCCGCCTGTGACACTGAAGGATGCGTTCCAGAGATGGTGCCTGAGGGTGCACTAACTCTGCCCCTGCACTTCTGCTCCACAACTTCCTGTGGAGCAGCACAGGGACACGCTGGAGGATGTTTGCATCTCAGCGGGCAGCTCGCTTCCTCCAGAGAAGAAGACGTGTCTGCGAGGGCAAGGGTTTCAGCGCACAGCAAATGCTTATTGCTTTAACTATCGATAGAAAACGTCTCAGTTTCCTGTTATATTCTTGTTTTCTACATTACCGTGTGGAGTGTTAAGCACATGCCGTCAGGATGTCTTTGTCCAGCATGAACAGACTTCTCTTCATTTATCCACGTGTGGAACTGGAATCATTTATATAGAGCTTTTTTGTGTTTGTGTCTGACTTAGATCTCTTGTTTAAAAGTGTTTGAGATTAATATTTGATACCTTCGCATTTAATGATGATACTTCAATACTGACAGACTCGAAAACTCTGGTTAATAAACACACACAGCATATCAACGTTGCTTCCTACTGGCTAAAACTGTAACAAGAACACTTCCTGCTTTTCATCTACACCTGTGTGTCACAAACACGCACACATTACAGTAATGACTAGGACGTTTTTCCAGGGGGAATCATGTTCATGTAACTGTGCTCTAGCAGGCAATGCAAATCAGGCTGTCATGATAACAAATTTGAAGTTCGATATTGAGTCAGGAATTGCGATAAAAAATATTATTTACTCTAACAATATGAGATACTGTCAACTCTCTGACAGTAAACCTTTGTTCTAAAAGTGCATGCTCACATCCTAAACTACCACAAAAGCTGCAATAAACATGAAAAATAATGTAACTCAATTTGCTTCAGATAGGGGGAAATGCTAATAAATATCGAGCCGACAACCCTAAATGCAACCTGTACAAACATCTTTTCTGCATATAACTCCTATGTCCTCATGCCTAGGCATCGCAGTACTGTCTATCTGAATAACAAATATGCATCTGGGCATGGCCGGGATGACTCCAGTGAATCTAAACATGCTCCAAATTCCCAAACACAACAAAAAGACTTTCTGTGCTGCAGCGACAGTTGGCAGCGAGCGCAGAAGAGAACAAACGTCTGGAGTGTTCTGAATGTCCCTCAGGCAGACTCTTAGCAAAGACACAGTGGGAAATATTTTCTTTCCTATCATACACACACAAGCACAGCGGCCTGAGGGTGTTTCCTTCAATCTAAATATTCAAAGAATCTTTTGTTTTGATAAGATAACAGTTTAGACTGAGAAGGAGGCAGCAGATTGAGCGAGGCACAAACGGCAACAATGGCGCATTATGTATCCGTAAACGCCGATAAAAGCTTCCATCATCATGAGAGTGCACTGGACTGCATGTATTACACACAAGCAGACAAAACAAGACCAATGGTCTGGCAATGTTGGTGCTTGGCTCTTTTATTTCCATTACATCCTATAAATGGCACTGTCAATAGCTTTGCAATACGGCTATAGTCGCATAATTACCTAGGTTCATTTCCCTAATAACAACTGGTACAAAGTGCAATGAGAGTGAGCCAAGTTTCTTAATTAGATTTCCAATTTATGTTTTAAATCAACAGTAAGTTAACAGTGCGCATTTTCTTCAGGTGAAGGAAATAAAGGATTTAAGAGAAGGCTACAAATAACTAAGAAACTAACGGGAATCACGATTAGTTGGCACTTTGACAGCAAACACATTATGCAAAATGGACAAGAGTAAATCCGTCATCTGTTTGCACCTGTTTAAACAGATATTCACTCAAACTACAATAACCGCCACAGAGGCTAGGCTACAAAGCTGATCGTGTTTTAATGCTTAAAGAGAGTAAAGAGGGCAACATAAAAGACTGAGCACGAATCTGGATGAGGTTAACCTTTGCTAGGCCTCGTGGGTGGGTGGTAAAGACCTGCTTTATTACAATCTGGTCTTGTTAAAAGCCAATTAGTCAAAGTAATCATGCACACCAAATTAAACTATATCTCAAAATCAGCAGCTCTGCCTTCAACCAAAATAAAAATTAAAAAAAATGAAAGAAGACCAATCTGCACAAAGGACACACGATCCGGGGGAAAATCTGGTCCTGTTGGAAGTGTGTATGTGTGTTTCTGAGCAGAGCGGTCAGTTCCCAGGCTTGCGGACCACCGAGTGAGCCGCCTTAGCTACAGCAGTAAAGGCCCGGGGTGCTGGAGGAGAGCAACTATAGTAGGCCTATACTGGACCAGGTCATCTTTCAGGGGGACAGTTTATGTGATGAACACGAGGGACCTGTGTGTGAAAGCCAAAGGAGACTAATTGCTTGGATTGCAACAGCCTGGATGAATAAAGCAAGTGGCCATAAAACACATGGTAGTGATTAGGCCGCGTCGATAAGCATCTAACACTGTGTTTCTCTGTCTTTTCTTGCTTAAGTGCACACCCACAGAACCAGTTAACAACAATGCAAAACAGGCACAGATAGGTATCGAATAAACACGGATACTGAGGAACTGGGAACCACCTGCAGTCATGACATCATGCAGGTGTGGTGACGGAGGCTGTGGCTTTGGTGAAAGCTGTGTACGCCTTACAAATGGGCAAGCACCAACTGTGACTGTGCTTAAAGTTGAGGACGAGATATCTCCAGGCCGACCAGATCAGAAACTACATAATAATACAAAAAACAAAACAAAAATATGAAAGTTTATAATGCAACTGACCCATGGTTTCTATCTGGGTGGGCTTGTTCGTGAATCTGTTGGTATTTTCGGGCTACTTTACAACATCCAAAGACATGGAATAAACTGGCCCAAGTGAATGAATATCAGGGTGATCGGTGTGTCTGTGGCCTCTAATGTCTTCACTGGCCTGTCTCCTCTAACAACGTGCAGGAAGATATACGCAACAATACAAATGTGCACAGATGTATGCGTTTGTTCCCATACATCATGATCTACAGCTCAGATACACTGCTACAACCGCATCTCGGATTCTCGAGCACACAATGCCCTCGGGTCCAATAAACCAATTTCATGCAACACACGCTTTGACTGCTCCGACACACAGAAGATACAAGTCAAAGAGAGTCAAACATGTCGACCTCTCAGTTCAGTAAAGATGTGATCAGCTCTAACAGGCTAAATCAGGACCATGTGCGGCGCCACAGCCTCCTGCCCTCTGCCTTTTAATATAGAGGGATGAACTTCACAGGACAGACTGACGAGATGCATATGTCCAACACAGCATTGCATGTGGACAGCAGCAAGGGTGACAAATATTGTGGCATTCTAAGTCGTCTAATCATTAATGCCTTCAATATTAATTTCAAATCAGATGTTAGTAGCAACTGAATCTAATAAAGGGGTGAGATTTTAAGAAGGTCTAATGCTGTGTTGGCAGCTTTGTCCTGGAATTTTTTTTGTCTTTTTCCAGAGGGAAACCATATTCTGCTGATATTCCTATACGCGCTGAGCCATCGAGGAACGCCAGAACCCAGCACGCCCAGTGCATACCTCAGGCCTCCCGCTTATTGGAAAACTAGGATAGTGCACACAGGAAATGCCTGGCATATTCCCAGAACAAAAGGCACAACCTAGACATTGAGGGCAAAGAGGAAAATATATTAAGTTAAAATTGAAGACATTTTTGTCATATTCAATCCACAAAGTCCAAAATCAGAATCATATGGGGTTATCCAGGCGAAAAAATGAGAGACTGCGCTGATACTGTTTGGGCTGGTTTGGACACAGCTCTAAGCGGTTCAGACACATTGCAGTGCGTCTGAAGTGTGTTGTGTCTTGTGAGTGCTGTAGACATTAAGTGGCTGACATTGGATCCAGTCTTTGCGGGCTGGACCACTCGCGTGCCTCATAGTGGGTGTGTAAGTGTGTGCGTGCGTGCATCTGCATCTGCGCTTTCCAAAGCGTGCACCTGTGTCATATAAATCCAGTATGAGCGAGCTCCTGAAGCAGCGCTACATTTCCAATAACAGCCACAGAGAGGCTGCAGGCGAGGGCTGGAGAGGGCTACTGTACACCCCTGTAATAGGGCCCAGCTGTGAGAGTCTGACGTGTGCAAGGACTATCAGAGCAGGCAATGCATGAATATTGTTTTGATCATATCTGACTCCAATGGAAACTAGAGTCACAAGATCGTGTATGTCCACAATTCAACCCGACGGCCTGATGTAACAATTGCCATATCAATGTTGTTCTGTGGAAGCGATCGCAGCAAATAGAAGCATAAAAGCAAAGAAAATTGTTTCTTAAACCTATCAGAACTAATATGCCCAGTGGAAAGATTGCAAGGAATATTGAGACCAGTTAAAAAATGTTTTGCAATTGGGAAATTTCAAATCATATAACCGGTAGATGACTGGCTTAAGAGAAGTGTAAAGCAGCTAGAGGTAAAAGCCCGAGATGCCTCTGTGCCTTTACTCTGTAGTTTCACTCTAGAGTTCTTCTTCTCTCCTGGGAAATAAAAACATTCTTGTTTTCCCTCCAAATGAGCGTTGTGGGGGCAGCCAGATGTGCAGGAGGGGAGTAGAAGGAGGCCCAGCTCAGTTCAGACTAAACGGCAGGGGCTGAACCTGAGGGGACCCCCGCCACCGGCTCCTATCCTCCAGGAGGAGCAGTCCAAAAACCTCGCCTTTCCCCTTTCACCTCTCACCCCTGACCTGCGGGATGGGGAGGGGAGACGCCCCCGAGAATGTAAACAGCACACAGCATCTTTCCCGAGTAATGTTTTTGACCTTCCTGGAATCAAGCCCAGCAGTACTGACAGTTATCAGCACGTATGAGGAAATGTAGAACAGCAAGAAGCATCCAAGGAAGTTGGGGATGGATTAAAAAAAAAAAGTCGACATAAGCAAAGGAACTCTGTCTGTATCTTTCCTGGCTGGACACAGTGGAGGAGAATACCATCAATCCCTAAGGGGCTATACACGGACCACCGGCTAACACAGGGAGGAGAGGGAGGACATATAGGTCTGGGCCTCAAACTAGGGCAGAGGAACCGGGGGAGGAGAGATGTGCTCTGATAAAGACGTGAGGTAGAGGAGGTGTGAAGAAATAGAGCAAGGGAGGATGCAGCAAGGATAGTGAGAAGGAGGAGAACACTGAAAGAAGGATGGAGAGAGCCTCAAGAGAGATCACTTAGTACAGGACGTCCTAATATGGTGGAATGCTCCTCAAAGCATTTCCCAGTGAATAGTAAATGTAGCAACTTAAGACCAAAAATTCAGCTCAAAGATAGAGAAAGGGTGTGGAGACCAAAGACTTAGATGAAAGCTACAACACAGATGTCTTTAAGTGCGATAATCCCTATAAGTCACTTACTTAACAACAAGGAATTGCTGACTATTGAAAATGTATTAATTTACAACAAAAATGTGCACCTCCTAGACCTTATTTTATGTTACACCATCTGCTACACCGTTGAGTGAGATGGCTTCAAGTATTCAACAGGAAGGTGCTATTTCGCTGCACTCCCAGACCTGGCATTCTAGGAAATCAATGCAATGCCCTCATAAAAGCCCCCACTTCCTGTCTATACAGGAAACAGTCGGTCACTCTGCTGCTCCTGATATCCTGCAGCTCCTCTGTCTGCGGCGGAACTGTGGTGCCAATCAAAACATGTTTATCAATGAAAGTGCTCTCAGGAATGTGGCCTTATCGCTACGTCATGTGTTGTGCCGAGGCGAGTGCTAAGACTGAGATTTGTAGGATGGATGTAGTGTGACCAAATAGATGTAGGTTCAGGGGTGTAAATAAATTAGGCACATGCACTAGAGCCACAGACATGAATTGAGCCTGGATGGGAAACTGGATGTCTACTATTACTGTCAAATACTGTATATTCCAGTTTAGTATCACTGAAGAATACAGAAACAAATAACCTTATACTGGCAAAAGCAAGCCAGCACCTTCCTTCTTTGAAAAGCAGGAGAATTCGGACCCACATCGTAGCAAAAGTACATTTGTTATTTATAGTGGTTATAGCAATATCACTGCTCCTCTGAACCACTGGAGGTGCTAATATTGGCGTGTATAAAAGCAGCAATGGAACAACTTGCCGCTTGTCAACTTTGTTTCCTGCACAGGTGAAATACGCCCTCCCCCCAGACCGGTTACCTCTTCCTCTCTCCCAGCTGCTCGCCTCTTATTTATGGGCTCAACCTGGAGTTAGGGATTATGGCAACAGTTGACCTCCCACCTTCGCTCCTCCGAGATGACCCTGTGTGCCATTAAACTGCCTTTCTACAACTCTTTCACGACTTGATGACTCACTTAAGGGCAGACCAGGTAATATGAGAACAAGATGGCAAAGATCTACCTGCTATAATGGAGGCTAAAGTAAATGGCCGTCATTAGTGAGGAGAGGTAGCACCAGATGACTGTGATCATTGCAAAATCTTTTCACATATTTGAGGTTTTCTACCTTGAGCCACTGCATTTTCAAAAGCAGAAAGACTACTACTCTTCTATTATTGCCTTGAACACAAAGCGATCTTACTCCATCTGGCCTTGGAATATGTTTATTATTGGTAATATGGTGGTAATAAGGAAAGCTGAAACAAATACTGGTGCACCTGCTAATTCCAGCCCCAGGGATGAGGTCCACAAACTCTGCAGCTATTTCCTGTGGCCTTGGGAGCTCGGATGGTCAAACAGATCCAGATGAGGGATTGCTTGGAAATTAGACCGGGGGTGCAGCCCATGGTAGTGTGGCCACCTGAGAGGTAGATTCACCAGGGGAGAGGTCATTATGGTGGGCAGAAGTACTGAAAAAGGTTCTTCATTTAAATCAGTCCCAAAGACAAGCACAGTGATACACAGTGATCTTAGATACAGAAAATGTAACAAAGTGCTGTTTCTGGAAAACAAAGGAGTGCAGGATAAAATGCCTCCAAACACAAGTATCGAAAGTATTGCGATGCTTGATAAAGTATAGATACTTGCCACTGCAGCAAACAGTATTATGATCTGATCCAATATTTTCTCCCAGTTTCAGTAATTGTCATTAGTCTTTGAAAATCACAGCTTACAGTAGTTTGCTTTGTTTTTGTGAAGAACTGGGTGTGGCCTAAAGTCCGTAAACAACAATCACACCTGTGTGATAGAAAAATACTTTGACCGTTTGATACTGTAGACCCAGTAATTAGAGACATTGACCATAAACCACGTCAATCTGCATTTTGGGCATTTCAAGGCAAATTGTACCCAAAAATTCATAGCTTTCTTCTGCCTCAATAGTAAATCATAGACTAATGGGAATGGTATGATGTCACACAGTGTTGTAAGATAGTATTATTGTGATGCTGTATTATAATTGTGTTTGCTTTATTCTTGAAATTATTTTGAAATAATAAACGTGGGTCATTACTAAATGATAACATGTAATGGTAACATGAAATGCGCAATCTGTAGTCATTTAAACTTTCTTGACTTCATACATGAGTATCAGTGACACTGAGGGGCTCCCATGGCCCACCCGCCTGTGCGCTTTGGTGTGAAAACATGCTTCTCTTACCCTCATCATCCCTCTCTTCTCCAGTCCCCCCTGCTGTTCAGTGCTGAGGGGAATTAGAAAGCAAAACAGCCCTGAGGTCCACTCTCATGGAACACCCAGGTTGCTCTCTCTCCTTCCTCCACCCCCGTCCTGTCAGTGGATGCAGCCCCACCTCCTCAGAGCCTCCAGCACACTGCGGGCCTTTCTTCTCGCCGGCCTAGGCTGTACCAGAAACCCACCAGGCTTAATCCAAAGAGTTTTGAGCAAAGGGGAAGAGTCCATCCATGTGAGCATGATACAGAGGAAGATATGAATCCACATGCACTTGGGTGACGACTCAGATGTAGATGTGTTCCATCACTCATCCCAATGGGAGCTGTGGCTACAATAAATAAAGCTCCCGTTACCTCAGTGTCAAAACGCAAGGGCAGCCACACCGGCATCGTGGCATCTTTTGTATTTGGTGTTTTTTACAGTGCATTCTAAAGTAAAACTACCTCCTCCAGAGTTGTCAATGGAGCACAGGTTCAGGACATGTTGCATAAATGATTGGTGCTTATGATACCAACATGATGCTGTTTTGTAGCAGTATAACCAGCAGTGTTTCCTTCTGCATTGTGTCACATTGCTAAAGATAAAATAAAGGTTTGATCAACAAATGACGTAGTATCTCGTAATGCTGTTTAAGAATATACAATAAAACAATAGAAAGAGATGGAAAGAGTTGGGTAAATAGAATATCATAAGTCCATGGGCCTGTGAGGTGAGCCACTGGGGTCTACAACAAAGGTCATACAATCAATAACTATTTGTCAGTTTGAGTGGGGCAACATCATTGCCTGACAAGAAACGTGATAATGAACAAAACCAAGATATCTT